>NC_137918.1:23252744-23345244 GCF_963457725.1 Sprattus sprattus | reverse complement strand
TAATAATAATAATAATAATATGTAATAATAATAATAATAATAATAATAATAATAATAATAAAATATAATAATAATATAATACATATAAATATGTGCAAATGCAACTTTATAAGTAAGATACTCTGAGTGACTCACTGTTGCTTGTGTGAGAGCTCCTGATCCTTGCTGACGAGATCCTGCTTGAGGCTGGCCAGCATCTCCACGGAGACGTCCACCTGCCGCGAGAGCTCCGAGGCCTTGCTCTCCAGGTCGTGCTTCTCCTGGCTGAGCCGCTCGCTCTCCACCTTGGCCCTCTCCAGCTCCGAGCTCTTCCGCTCCAGCTCCGACTGCAGCCGGCCCACGCGCTCCGCTATCTTCTGCTCCACCTCCTCCGACAGCTTCTCCAGACGCTCGTCCAGATCCAGGCGCTCGAAGGCCCGCGCTTTCAGCCGCGCCAGGCCCTCCTCGTAGGCCGCCTCCACCGCGCTGGCCGCCACGTTGGCCGCCGCTACGGCCATCACCGCGCTGCTGCCTGGGTTGTTGGGGTTGCCGTCGGCCGAGCTCATGGCTTTCTTCACGAAGATCCCCTCCAGTGGGAACTCCACATTGGGCAGATAGCGGGCAGTGGAAGGGCTCAGGCCGAGGTCGTCCGGGCAGGGCAGCTCGCGGTAGGGGGAGGCGGATGCAGCCTGGTTTAGCAGCGCAGCGCTGTCGGCGGCCACCAGGGGGAGCAGGGCGGCGGCGTCACACACGCTGTTGGACTTGGAGAGCACGTAGAGGGTCTCGTAGGTGTGGTTGTACTCCAGGTGGGCGCGCAGGGACGAGAGGCTCCGGAAGCGCTTGTGGTCCCCGCAGCGAGGACAGCGATAGGGCAGGTCCAGAGAGGCCATGCCGGGCCCACCACCTCAGTGCGATGGGGGGGGTGAGGAGAGACTATCACACGGGGCAGGATTGCCTCACGCAACAGCAGCACCCGAATCTTCTCATCTCAGACACTGGGGGGACAAAGGGGGCGACTAGGAGAGGGGGCGACTGGAACAAGAGAAGAGGGGTCACCTGCATAGTGAGCGACCAGCACACACACACACACACACGTGCACGTGCTTGTGAGCTGGGTTTTTGTATGCACACAGACAGAGGCTGGGTTATGGGGGGTCAGTTCTCTTTGATGCAATAATCTCCACTTCTTCTCCTAATCCACTACACCTAAAAAAAGAGAAAGAAATATGTTTTACTTTGAATATAAGACAAATAATGAACAAGCCTGGACAGATCCCCAGACACAGAGTCAGGTAGCATTTAATCTTCAGCTGATCATACAAAAATGCTATATGCTAAATACACTAGGGGTGACAGTGGTACAGGAGGTAAAGAAGTCGTTTAGTAATCAGCAGGTTGCTAGTTCCATTCCCTGTCGAAATGTCCTTGAGCAAGACACTGAACCCCCTAATTGCTCCTGATGTGCAGCGTGCCATCAGTGAAAATGTACATACATCCTTGTAAGTCGTTTTGGATAAAAGCATCTGCTAAATGAATAAATGTATCACTAAACGAATGAGTGAAAATCCTATGTACATGCAATATCTGCATTCTGTAATGCTGCTTCAAACCCCACAGGCATCACATGCGTCTTCATCTAAGGGCCAAGCTTTTGTGGTCACCATCATTTCCCGAAACCTCAAGCCACTCAAGCCACTTATCCTAACACCACAGGCTTTTAACCATCTTTTCAGAGGCCAGATATGGTACCAATTCTGGCGTGTTACATTTGGCACAGAGAGAAACTGTTCAATTCTTCTAAATATAGACCTGCACCCCTACCTAGAAGCACATTCTTGCTGCATGTGCAAGATCGTCTAAAAATAAACTGGTACTTACTGGAGTTCATAATAACTGCGGATGCAAAAGACGATGCCATGCCTTTGAATGACGGAGTTAAACTGAATAGATCTATTAACCACATTCAACATCGCCTATATACAATAAAATTCACATTTACTATATGGAACAAATAAATAACGCATTCATTTTCCCATTATTGGAAAGTTGATGAGGATTTTTTCAGCCATTACTGCTGCCCTTCATATCATCATTGGAAAGCAAGGAGACTATGAACAGAAATCAATACGTGCAGAGCACACTCACTGTAATGCATTGCATGAGTTCACTACTGACACCACACTCACAGTAATGCATTGTATGAGTACACTACACACTCACACTCAGTGTAATGCATTGTATGAGTACACACTACACACTCACACTCAGTGTAATGCATTGTATGAGTTCACTACTGACAGTTTATGATTTTACAACCGCCATCTGTTTCATAGTCTCCCAGGACACGAAGGGCTGGCCATTAAAACTGAGTATGACCTTGCAGAGTACATCCCACTCTTCCACACGGCAGCATCACCTCCCCATCCCATCCTCCTTCAGCCCCACCCATCTCCCACTCCACACACACACACACACACACACACACACACACACACACACACACACACACACACACACACACACACACACACACACACACACACACACACACACACACACACACACACACACACACACCCATCTCCCACTCCGTCCTTCTCTGCCTGGCCCTCTGTCTCTCTTCTTCACTGCCTCTCAAGCTTCACACACACACACACACACACACACACACACACACACACACACACACACACACACTCTCTGCCTGACCCTCCGTCTGAGTCGCTCCGTCTGTCTTCTTCACCGCCTCTCCAGCTTCACTTCTCTCTCTGCTCCAGCTGTGTGTGTGTGTGTGTGTGTGTGTGTGTGTGTGTGTGTGTGTGTGTGTGAGTGTGTGTGTGTGTGTCTTCTCTGCCTGACCCTCCGTCTCTCTTCTTCACCTCCTCTCCAGCTTCACTTCACTCTCTGTCTGCTGCCCTGAGAGGGCGAGTGCTGACCCCATTAGTTCTTTCGGTTTGTGTGTTTTTGAGTGTATATGCACTCCCCATCATGTTCATATGTGTGTGTGTGTGTGTGTGTGTGTGTGTGTGTGTGTGTGTGTGTGTGTGTTGTGTGTGTTGGTGTGTTTGAGTGTGTATGCACTCCCCATCATGTTCATATGTGTGTGTGTTTGAGTGTGTATGAGTGTGTGTTTGTGTGTGTGTATGGTGTGTGTGTGTGTGTGTGTGTGTGTGTGTGTGTGTGTGTATGGTGTGTGTGTGTGTGTGTGTGTGTGTGTGTGTGTGTGTGTGTGTGTATGGTGTGTGTGTGTGTGTGTGTGTGTGTGTGTGTGTGTGTGTGTGAGTGTGTGTGTGTGTGTTTGAGTGTGTATGCACTCCCCATCAGGTCCATATGTGTGTGTGTTTGAATGTGTATGAGTGTGTGTTTGTGTGTGTTTGAGTGTGTATGTGTGTGTGTGTGTGTGTGTTTGTGTGTGTGTGTGTGTGTGTGTGTGTGTGTATGTGTGTGTGTGTGTGTGTGTGTGTTTGAGTGTTTGTATGCACTCCCCATAATGTCCCTATGAGGCAGTGGAGGGCACATTAGGGCCGTCTGTCTGGGCGAGTCACTCTCCCCTCTGGCTCAAACCGCTAGCATTCAAAGCGCTAGCATTCAAAAGCGCTAGCATTCAAACCGCTAGCATTCAAAGCGCTAGCATTCAAACGCACTAGCATTCAAACCGCTAGCATTCAAACGCACTAGCATTCAAACCGCTAGCATTCTGACTCTAACCTCTATTTGTGTTGCCCTCACAGACCTGGGCTAGCTCGGCTCTTTCTGTGAGTAAGTAAGCAAGACTTTATTTATATAGCACATTTCGTACAAGAGTTGCAATTCAAAGTGCTTTACATAAAAGCAATAAAAGCAAGCAGCAGGAGCAATACATGGAGTGAAAGATTACTAAAATCATGATAAAAGGAATAAAAGTCATAAAACCCTTAAAACAGTTAAAAAGAGAAATAGTAAAAATAGTGCAAGTTACAGAGAAATAAATAGTGCCAGATAAAATTAATAAAATGCTTTGGTAAAAAGACAGGTTTTAAGCTGCCTTTTAAAGAGTTCAGACCAGAGTTCTGCCCGGACCCCAGGCGCAGCTGTGAACAGTGTGAAACCCTCCCCCCCCTGTCTGGCTACATCACCTCCGCTCCTGTCAGAGGCTAAAGGCTGATTCATGCTTCCTTACGTAAGCGTAAGCGCAAGCGCAAGAGGCCGCGCAAGCCCCTTGCGCGACCCTTGCGTGACTTCTTACGTCTTGCGTGCGTCGGCCCCTTTTTCTAGACTAGCGTAATTTTTTACGTAAGCCCTTACGCGAGGCTCGCAGCCTGCATTCTATCAACGAATGATACGAGATGAGGTTACTAAAATATTCTGCATGTCTACTCAGTTTTACAGTGCTTCCCAAGTAAAGGTTTGAAAAGAACTTCAAGCTTCAGACTTTCTGTTAGGGAACCTGTTATCTATCTGCAGAGCAAATGTCAGGCTCATACAAAAACATTAACGTGAATTACTTGATGCTAATACCTAGCGCGGTGTCTATAGGATTTTCCATATACGTTAGCATTAAGCTAACGTATTTTCTACCACAGTAAAACATGCAATACTATGTGATTGTTTTTAGAAAACGAATGTTACGAGATGAGATTACTCAAATGTAGTCTGCATGTCTGCTCAGTTTAACAGTGCTACCCAAGCAAAGGTTTGAAAAGAACTTCAAGCTTCAGACTTTCTGTTAGGGAAACAGCTTTGTATCTGCCAGGCAAATGGCAGGCTCATGACAACACGCGCAACCTTTGGGAGCATGAACTGCACCGAGTAAATTTTGCGCAACCGTTAACCCCCAACGCTGTAGCATGCAGCCGCCTTAAGCCAAGACACAAGTCCATCTAGTCCAAGTTCAGCAGACAGCCCGCCATCAGGCAATCTGATTGGGTCAGAGCACAGGACAGTCCCACATCAGTCAATCTGATTGGGTCAGAGCACAGGACAGTCCCACATCAGTCAATCTGATTGGGTCAGAGAACAGGACAGTCCCACATCAGTCAATCTGATTGGGTCAGAGAACAGGACAGTCCCACATCAGTCAATCTGATTGGGACAGAGCACAGGACAGTCGTTGACTAGCAATTAGCCTGCTAGCGATGTCCCCCCTGTTAAATGAATTCAAATGATTCTGCAGGATATCTGGGACTGCTGTATGTGCAGAGTCATTTAATCCAGCTGGTGAAGTCTGTGTAAAGTCAGAAGTGAGACATGTGCCGCTTCCCTTGCTAGGACTGGCCAATAATAGCACGTGGGAGAAGCCAATAAAACAGTGGCAAGCCCTCCCACAAAGTCATGGCAAGGGGAGATGACAGGACTGAAGATGGAATCTGACAGGCGCAAATCTCTGGCAAAGGGCCGCTGTAAACCCAATGACTAAAAGGAATGTAGTGTCACAAACGCTTTATTCAGATGGTTAACCTTCGGACGGTAGCAGATATAATCAAACCTCACCACTGGGCATATTACAGTCAATAGTGGAGTAAGTGAAACGCTAAACCCACATCTGCAGAAGTTAGGGATTCCTAAAACAGTATAGCTCAAGTTTTTGTAACCCTTTTTGTAACCCCTGACCATTTGCCACTAAACAGGTCTACTCTAACTCTGAACAGTGAATCAAAATACGGCATCAGCTAATCTGTCGGAGTGGTTCCACTCTGTTCCACAGCAACTGGCCACTGGTGATGGATGGGGCAGCACAGTATTAGCTGATTGCACACACAGTCTATGGAATTAAACATGTCTGCCTTAAAGTCCCAAGCTGCGTCACCCATCTATATAAATCCCTGAAACAAGTGAGCGGTTCAGATGGACCTCCTGTCCTTCAGTTCTTGGTTGTAGACTCAGCTTTCTATGCTTTAGTCAACAACTGGCAGAAAAAACAGATCAGGTATTAGATTTTGTGTCGTGTCCTTTCAAATGACAGAAAATGTTGCAAATATTTTCTCACTATAGTCACTTTTGCTGATTTAAACTGCTATTGTTACCTGGTTGTTACAGTTCAATGGTGGTGTAATTGCCTTTGAGAAGCATTTCTGTGCATAGTAAGATCGTTTTAGGCCTAGCTGTTATGACAATCCAAACAAGCTCAGCACATTCTGGTTAGCATCAAGAAACCATGAAGTGTCATTTGAATGAAGAAGTGTTCTAGGGATGTCTCTTAACAACTTAACAGAAAAGGATTTCTGACCTTTAAAGCCAAAAAATCAGCGGCCTACACTGCTAACACCAAGCTGACGTGAGTCCCATCTCTGACACGAGCCCTGTCTCATTAGTGTCAACATCAAAGACTGAAGGAAGACAGTGGTGAGACAAAAGGGAGGGAGGAAGAGGAAGACAGTGGTGAGAGAAAGGGTGGGAGGAAGAGGAAGAGGAAGACAGTGGTGAGAGAAAGGGTGGGAGGAAGAGGAAGACAGTGGTGAGAGAAAGGGTCGGAGGAAGTGGAAGACAGTGGTCAGAGAAATGGTGGGAGGAAGAGGAAGACAGTGGTGAGAGGAAGGGTGGGAGGAAGAGGAAGACAGTGGTATGAGAAAGGGTCGGAGGAAGAGGAAGAGGAAGACAGTGGTGAGAGGAAGGGTGGGAGGAAGAGGAAGACAGTGGTGAGACAAAAGGGTGGGAGGAAGAGGAAGAGGAAGACAGTGGTGAGAGGAAGGGTGGGAGGAAGAGGACGAGTCCCTGAGGAGCAGGTGCAATAGTGGTGAGAGGAAGGGTGGGAGGAAGAGGATGAGTCCCTGAGGAGCAGGTGCAATGGTGGTCAGAGGAAGGGTGGGAGGAAGAGGAAGAGGAAGACAGTGGTGAGAGGAAGGGTGGGAGGAAGAGGACGAGTCCCTGAGGAGCAGGTGCAATGGTGGTCAGAGGAAGGGTGGGAGGAAGAGGAAGAGGAAGACAGTGGTGAGAGGAAGGGTGGGAGGAAGAGGACGAGTCCCTGAGGAGCAGGTGCAATGGTGGTCAGAGGAAGGGTGGGAGGAAGAGGACGAGTCCCTGAGGAGCAGGTGCAATGGTGGTCAGAGGAAGGGTGGGAGGAAGAGGACGAGTCCCTGAGGAGCAGGTGCAATGGTGGTCAGAGGAAGGGTGGGAGGAAGAGGACGAGTCCCTGAGGAGCAGGTGCAATGGTGGTCAGGCTGTGTGCCCTCGTGAGCAACAGAAGTGCTTCAAAGACACTCTGGACGAACGCTCTGGCCACGGCCTGTCACAACGTGCAGTTGACCCCTGACCTCACTGTCTCAGCGGTGCGCTAGCTTGACATTCTACTCGCAGGCAAAAGGCTCAAGACACGAATTACATAAAGCGAATGTGAAATCACTTTGTATGCACATTATATATGGACAAAAAAATTACTCATTCTATGTTAATTTTTTCCCCTCAAATTAGAGCTAGATTCATCACAGTAAATTGCTTCAGTGGTGATTTTTTTCTAAGCAAGTCAGTTTCAGTGTCAAATCACCAAGCATCAATGTTATTATGCAAAAAACAGACAAAACATTGTTTAGCCTACAGATAGACACCTAGACCTATAAGCACCGTTTGGATACATTTTAACTGTAGTGTACACACATGATGCCTAGAGTGGCTGAGACAGACCACATCTTTCACACACAGAGACATGGCCAAACGCATGCACACCTCCTCAATCGCTTATCAACAACAAAGTCAAAATAGAAGAAAATAGTCAAGTGTAACAAACTGATTCTGAACACCTACCTCATAGAGAGGGTCACACAGTGATTCCTGTCACTCTCTCCAATCTGTATGTTTTTCTCCCAAGGATATTCTCACAGAAGGTGAAAATCCTCACATGTAATTCTTTGTAACCGGGCCCTGAAACAGCAAGGAAATGTCCAGGAGACAGGCTCTCTCTCTCTCTCTCTCTTTCTCTCTCTCAATTCCCCCTCCTCTGCTCACTCACAAACTAAACAAATCTGCTTCTGTTGGCTCACTCCACAATGCCTTGTTACCATAGCAATTATTTGTTTAAACACTCAAATGAATAGACCCTCCCCCATGTCAATCACCTTAGCATCCCCACTGCCTTCAGTCTGAAGTGGGCCAGAATGAGGCAGCTGAACATTCGGCACACTGTACCTCGGTGAATTGGACTCCTTTTAGACCGCAGATGTCTTCTTGGATTACTGCCTCTAATTGACATTCATTTCTGCCCCTGTGTGACCTTATTGTGCCACAGCAGATCAATGTGAGATGCCTGTTTAAAACAGAGACCTTCTTAGGGAGGACACAAATAATAAAGATGTATACTTGTATTAGATACAAAGAGCCTGGTACAAAATCTCCATTCCTCGTAAGCATTCGAGGACAAAAGAGAGTCACTGAGGACATGAGAATAGGTCAAACAATTCAGCGGGGTTTTTGATAGCATTTCTTGTATGGAAATACCACGTAACTGGCACCAACATTGATGTCTTCCATAATTTATTTTAGGACTCTTTATCGAGTGAACAATTGTGGCTGCTGAAATAAAATAAAATAAAAGACAAACTTCAACCATGACCACATTTCACAGAGCAAACAATCCATGTCAGAGTCTCTCATCACATGGGCGGGTCTCGGCTAGAGAAAAGCAGAAACAATTCTCAGTGCTGATGCTGACCCAAAGATACAGATTTCATCGTTACCAGGGATACAGGCAGTGAATCATTTCGCTTTAGAAGCTGCATATGGACTGGTTTTAGTCACAGGTTAAGAGAGAGGAAGAGAGAGAGACAGAAAGAGAGAGACACAGAAAGAGAGAGAGCACGTGAGAGTGCCCTAGAAGAGACATAGGGGGTGATGTCATGTGAGACAGGATGGAGAAGAAGAGGAGACGTAGAAGAGTGTGTCAGCAGCATGATGTATGGACATATTCATGTTCCTCCTTAAATCCTGCGAGCCACAGGGGTTAAGATGTCTGCTGACAACAAACTGAAATACATATGGATAGATAGATAGATAGATAGATAGATAGATAGATAGATAGATAGATAGATAGATGGATACTTTATTGATCCAGAGGGAAATGAAGGAATGCTGTCAAAGCTCAGGAAAATGATCAGCAAATCTTCTGCTTTTGATTCCCTCTATATGCTGTAGATTTGTTGAGAGGTAAAACAAAGAACAAGACAAGAGACAGGCTGAGCAAACTATGGTGTCACACTCAGGGTGTGATACATCAGAAGGCAGCACGCGTGCTGAGAGGCTGTAGTTTTAATTAGGCCACAGAGGACAACGTGCACGGCTCCACACTGCCTGAGCACACAGCCACACACTTCCGTGAAAAAGGCTAAACGACCCCCTCCCCAACCCATCCCCTCCCCTTCAGTACCAGAGCACAGACACACTAGAGTCCAATAGGAAGATAATAAAATGTGTTGTTTAGTGTTTAGACTGAATCAATTCTGAAACAGACTGATTTGGCTGCATTCAAAACCCAGGACTGCGATGATGGGACAAATATAGCCGATTCATCAAGCTGAGCCTCAGCCCCTGCCGCAATGGATATGGTGGCTGGACTTATTGCCACTCCATGAATTAAACCACTGATTGGCTTCATGGTTCAGTTCAGTAGAGAAAGAGAGAGAGAGAGAGAGAGAGAGAGAGAGAGAGAAAACGAGAGAGAGAGAAAATACTCTATGCCTCTTAGTAGGGATACATTCAAGAAGAATTACAAAGTTCTAGAGGACAGGGTCTTACTGTACAGCCAGCCAGCCTAGCGTAATAGTGGGGACACTGTCTCTTGACCACACTCTCAGTATCACGCTGGCTTCTGAAGGTTGAAGTGGACATAAGACAAAGGGCTTGTCAAAATGTTTTGTCCCAGAGGCTGTCTGTCACTGTCTCTGCTGTCTCCTGTTGATCTGCAGAGGACTTCACTGGGCCAATTATCCTCCATTACACATGGATCATCACATGTTGAAAGCCTCAGGGGGATTCCCACAAAACAGTCCCTGTACAACGGCCCCATACCACCCCATCCCCGCCCGCCTCCAGTGGAACGTCACTAATCTATGTGAGCAGCAAAATGGAGCTAAACCAATCCTGCTTATAAAACAACCCCCAGCCATTTACTTAACTCTGCCCATTATTATCTTTGAGGTTAAGTGGCATCAGTCAGTCAGTCGTATCAGAATTGTTGTATTCCTGGCGTCACTGTCTCCCCCGGAGTAACTAAGCACAAGTATTAGACGTGAGGTAAATTCAAACATCAGCAATCCAGCACCCAGGTTCCTGCAGAGATCTCATCTTCATGAATGCAAATGACACAAACAGGCATTCTAAAACTGATTGTTCCAATCCTTGATTGTGATTGGCTAAATGCGTTGTAAAATCCAGCATAACCTTTCAAGTTGTCCTCATAACATTCTATGATAACATTCCATATTACTGAGCATAGTATATTTAAAAGAAAAAAAGACGTTACAAAGTTACAACGTAGCAAGCAACCTAGGTTCGCGTCGTGCCTAACTGTTCTAAAATCAGCGCAAACCACGGCCTCTTGGGGCTTATTGCTTAAATGTGGCCTACGGCCCAGAAACCAGTGACTAACAAGTAAAAGACACTCATGAAACCAGTGACTACCAAGTGAAAGACACTCATGATGAGAAGGCGGAGACACATTGACCCTCTACACGAGGTCATCCTTTCTGTCTGCACGTCAGTACTGTTGAGCCACAGAGGAGCGCAGACACATTTGTTGCACCACTGGTGCCTTTCATGAACCCAACTCAAGCGTGCTAAAGCGTCTCATAAGCAGCCCTCATGCAGCACAGAAGGCCAATATGCTCCTGAAAAGTAGACAGTGCTCCAGCAAATGATCCAGAAAATGTCCCAAAAGCAGCACTGTGGTTTTTTTTCATATGGTGCTCTCTGCTATGGTCCTTAACACTTCTTCACAACAGTCAATCCTAAGGACTGACCGCCGTGATCTACCGCAGCCTCCAGGGCACCCAGAGAATCAATACACACACACACAAACACACACACACACACACACACACACACACACACACAGACACATCAATACTGGTAATGTATGTCTCCCCATTAGTCTTCACTCAGCGCAAGACAATCACCTTCACTATATGCTAGCACTCGGGAAGGAGCTAGCTGAATACATGTAGTTTACTCAGTTGTCTGGGTAAAAGTGGTGCGCTCAAAGCATTTGAAAAGATGTAAAAACATCAGTTCAGAAAATCCATAAAAGGTCTTCAGGGGGAGACACTTCCCCTAAAAGCAATGAAATATGGATGGGCTATGTAATGGTTAACAATATTGAGGTAACTATCTCTAAAGCACATCTCTGTGTTGGATGGCATAATCCATAGAGCTAAGACCAAGACTAGAGCTCAGACAAAGACTGTTCAACACACACACACACACACACACACACACACACACACACACAGCCTTTTCATTGCTGAGGCACAGTCTGGGGAGCTGGCTTGTAGTGGGACACACCCCTTTCCAGTCACTCTCCCAACACTCAGCACCGGCAGCCGCCCAGACGAAGGCTCAGTCATATCCTGCCCATTTATACTGGGCTACCCTAACCAGACAGTACACATCACTGCCTGTGGCTTAAATCAAGTCAACGAGTAGAGCTGTCGCCCTGATACTGGGGTCCCATTGAGCACAGAGCACAGTCAAAATGTCAATCGACTTAAAAGGATTCAATGCACTGTCTCCATGGTTGTCCTTAGCACTGAAGTGATTTGAGGGGAAACAGGATATTGAAAGAGGAGAGAAAAGAAAACAAACAAGGATCATAAACAGCTTTGTATATTGACCATCCCTCGTGATCAATAGAGATATCAGGTGCAGCAGACAGTCGATGACTTTTGATGTGAATAACGCACTCCCTCATTACAGAGATATGGCTGCTGAACAGGACAGAATTCAGAGCAATCGATGCCCTGTGCTGAGGGGGACGATGGGAAATTATGGCGAGGGGATTCGATGTTGTCACATGTAATTCGTACGTGTACAAGCAAAAGGAGGTGCAAAAGGAGGTGCAAAAGGAGGTGCAAAAGGCTGCACCAGAAGGCGGTGTGAACACAAGAGCAGTCTATTAAAAGAAAGAAAACTGTACTAGATTCATTATTTTTAACCAAAGCCTGTCACTGAAAAGGGCAGTGCAGTCATCTTTGAAATAATCTTGTAAGCAATTATTCTATTTTGAACTATCTTGATGTTCCAGGCATTTCATAGAAATGTCTGTTTAGACAAGTGGACAAACATAATCAAAACAGCAGTTCTACATTGCATGTGCAAATAACTGTGATGAACAGTTCTGTGGTCAGGTTAAGCCTTCAAGATTACATATGCCTCACTATTCAGATTTAAACTTAATACATGGGGGGGGTTAGACAGGGCCTAGACATTCGGCCAGAATACAATTTATTGAAGAGCAAAGCAACTCTTAATATAATACATAAACTATTGACAATTCCACAGGCATTCCTCAGTCAAACCATGCATCAATTCATAGGCTATAGGCCTTATTCAAACTCAGCAATGTTTGACTATTGATTCTAATCTGGCTAACTACTGACATAACAGTACTAAAGTCTAGCTCGTCTGGGCTCTTTCTAGCATTGTGACTCTATTCAGTGATGCTGTGAGCCACTGCTGGAACATATTTTTGCCTGAGCAGTTCCTCCCGGGGCTAAAATGAGAAGTAAATAAATTCCCACAGTGCTAATGTGCGTTCTTCAGATATGTTACACCAAGTCAACTGCTGTTTTCCAAAACAATTGAAGTGCAAACATGCTGACAGATTCTGTCATATTCGGTATCCAATACTATGTTACAGATAACAGGATTCTACCATCACGAAACTTGAATTTAGCTGGAAGACAGTTCGCGGGCCCTTATTTAAGACATTAGGACAGCATAACACCTTGGCAAAAAGCCAACAGGGGCACTGCATGTTGACACGCTAACCTGTTTAGGTAGATAAAGTCAAATCATTGGACGAATCTTCTTCACCCCTAATACCGGTGGGGTTATCAACACCGAGGGCGCCGAACAGGGCCAGTGGCATTAGCGATTCCAAATGTAACGCTATTAGACTACAAAGATTTGTGCGTCATTTGGGATTATCTACGAAGTCCGCACACCCCCTCCGGACGATCGACAATACAGCGATAATCGTACTACATTATTTTATAGAATATATTACCGGTGAACGCAAAATGCAACATCTTAAGCCTATTCCACGATGGGAACCGGTGCAGTTCGCACCACATGCTGCAGCCTTAGCTCATACAAAACGTGCATTTTTTAATGTAAGTCAAAAAAAAAATCTAAGGATATAAAGTCTGTTCACAGTTCGCATAGGAGCGCAAGGACATTCCTCCAGGCCGAATGAAATACAACCGATTTGTGCCCAGCGGCAATGCCAGCCATCATTTTTCACCATTTTCCTTCATAACGCATCCGATAAGAAGTGTCGTTACCTCTTCTACAACGTTTCACAAACACAGCTTTGAACTAGAAGGCGACCGCACTGTTGCCCCATTAAGAATATGCAAGACCTTTGTGCTGCCATCCATTAATAACATGCATAATTGTATTTTAAAAAGCGGCGCTTCTCACCTCGTAATTTTCTCCCCATTTTTCCACCCGAGCCAAGGAACCGCTCCAGCATTGACGTCACGCGCACCGCTCTGCAGTAGAGTGTACGCGCGCCTCCGCTGTGAAGGCGTGTAGCTGGAAGAGGAGACCGGGGAATAGAGCAGGGATGTGCTGCCTCCACGGCAAGACAGCCGCAAGACCGAATACTACAGCTGAATACAGCAGGTATCGTTCAGAAGGGCGATAAGAAACGTAAATTAATATTATCATGCTCTTACAAATATAACATTTGTTATTATTATAGAGTGGTCGAGTTCTCGCTCCATGAACATAGGACGCAGGTACAATAGGAAATCGTCATGGTGTATCTAGGAAAACAAATATCCAAATTGTTCACATTTACATTATAGCCATTCATTATTATGTATTTAGAAATCGGTAGGAGCCGTCGGGCCGGGCTAAAATCTGCAACGACGTTAATGATAGATAGATAAAGCTTCATTAATGCCTGATATTAAAAGGCAGTGTTACAGCACCACGTCATATCAACCAAAAGCAATGTCGTATGTAAACAGATAGGCCTATATACGATAAATGTATGATAAGTGTGTGTGTGTATAGCCTTCAATATAAAGATACAATGAATAAAACTAGAATTTGAAACTATGGATAGCACTAGGATACTGCGAAATTGTATGTAGGCTACAATATATTGTGACAGTCAGGGGAGGAGAACCCTCTCATGAGAAAAGACATTTCACTGGGTTATGGCAGTTGGAAGGAACACGTTGCTGTATCACAGCGGAATTAAAGAAACATCCAACTGACAATGCGCTGCTGTTTGACCAGCAGGTCATGGTGGGGGTGTGAGGCGTAATGATGTCTAACAGCTTCTACAGTGTTTGTTAGTGTCACTGTTTCTGATTCTGCTGCTCCAGCAGTCACAAAGAACTGTGTACTTGTCACAACCAAGTGATTTGCAACAACTTGCAGCACACATAAAAGACCCCAATTTCCACAAGAGAAGAGTCTGCTCATTCTCCTCCTGTAAACAGCTTCTGTGTGACATTTCCAGTCCAGTCTGTTGTCCATATGTATCCAAAGTATCTTAATGCGCCCACCACCTCCACCTCTTCTCCAAGCATGTTTTTTCCCACAACACTTCACAAAGTTGTCAATTCAATTCAATTGTATTTATATAGCGCCATAACAATACAATTGCCTCTAGGCGCTTTTCAATCAGTTCCCTGCTATCTGTCAACTGTCTACCACTGTTACACCCCACCACTGCAGAGTCATCTCAGAAAGTCTGCAGATGACAGGACTCACAGAGCTGCACTGAAGGTTTGAGGTGTACAAGGTGAAGAGGAAAGATGAGACGATGGTCCCCAGTGGTGCTAACCGCCCAAACCATTGGTTTCCTGGAGTAAATACACCTGTACTGGGACTTGTGGGTGTCACTAGTGGGCGACTCTCAGGAATCACATAAAGCTGCAGGCCAATTTTGTGTTCAGTAGATAGCCGTTGATATATAGGAGGCAAGAGTGTAATAGTCGGGTAATGATATATAAGAGGCAATAGTGTTATAGTTGGGTATTGATATATAAGAGGCAATAGTGTTATAGTCGGGTAATGATATAAGAGGCAATAGTGTTATAGTGGGGTATTGATATAAAGGAGGCAATAGTGTTATAGTCGGGTAAAGATATATAAGAGGCAATAGTGTTATTGTCGGGTAATGGTATATAAGAGGCAATAGTGTATTAGTCGGGTATTGATATATAAGAGGCAATAGAGTTATAGTCGGGTATTGAAAGTAGCAGAGGTCATTATAACAGAGAACAGCAAAGGAGGGTGGTGTTTTAGTCGTGTTGTGGGTGGGTTTCAGAAGGAAAGGAAGGAGCCGTCATTGTACTCATCACAAAGTGTTAAATGTACATATGGCCCCACAAGACTGCTTCTGTCTTCCAGCAAACTGTCCAGTTGACATTGGTGCCAACTCCACTGATCATCAGATGGCCGCGCTAAAAACTGCTCAGTTTGTTAGATTGAAAGGGGCTGGTAAACATCTACGGCCATTTAGCTAGCATGTTCAGACTTTTGCAAGGGTCTCTTATCTTCCTACTTGTTTAGATTATGGGTGCTGCATACACAGACTGCAAAACGATATGTTTTCCACTTGCTACATAAGGTTTTACTGGTATCAAGTGAGCATCTAGTCACAGGCATACCTTGTGTACTGTCTGAATCATTGCCACTTATTTCATGCCAACATAGATGTTTATAGGAAGCAGTGTTTTACCTACACAGCTCTCTGCATCTAATGTTATCAAAAGTATCATACCATGAACAGAACTGTTTTCAACTCCACACAGTTGATGTTGTTGGGAATGTTGTCCACATACCCTGCAGCCCAGATCCTCTTCATGCACTGATCCAGCCTTCCTGGCTCTCAATGGAGGTTTTTATTGTACAATGGTTCCTAGAGCTAGAACTCTAAGTGATTGAGATGGCTATTGGCTATTCATAGCCGCTACTGTGTGGGAAAGTAACTATTTAACTAATGTTACGGCAGCAAGTCTGCTGAGGTTAAACACGCTATTTGATTGAACTGGATGAAATGGTTTTCCACAGACATGTACAGAAACATCAGATGCTGGACTGCATGTGACTGACAGCTAGCCATGTGAAAGAAACCCCAAGAAGACAATGAAGTTAACTACAACATGCAGAGTCACCAGGTGATTTGGCAGAAGATTCTTGACAGAGACTAAAACAGTTATGAACGTTCTCCTCCATTTCTACCCACCGGTGGTCTGAAGCAAACTAAACTGGACGTTTGTCATCACAAACGAGATGGCCGATTCATTCAACATTCACATACAGCATTCAGTATACAGTATTATACTCCTGGTACCGGTTGTCTGCACATTACACAAGGCAGGAATTTCCTTACTGGAGACATTAAGCTTCTGTGATCTGAATCTCCAGCTGTTTGGTTTGGTGGTGCTGCACCTGCAGTGAAGACTTGCAGTTAACAGCTGCAGTGATTACTGAACTGAGGCGGTTCCCCATTTATTCAGTGTTATTGTGTGAAGGTGATTCCCATCAGGGGACTCAAATGTACACCAATAATTAGGGATTATTTGTAATGAATGTACAACAAAGCCTATGTGACCTAGTTTTCTGGTTTTACATATGTGTATTTGTATACTGTAAGTGTATGTATAATCCAACGAGTGCACTGAACTTGCCAAAAACGATAGAAGACATTCCTCCAACATACCTCTTTTTAATGATTAAATTGCCGTTTCATGATTCCCGTTTAGAAATAAATAGTTCTTCAAGCAAATAGAACTTTGAAGTTGCAGGTGTTGCGTAGCAACCCATTACTTGCGGAGTGCACTGATTGATGCTGATATCTGGCTGTTGGATGGAGCCTCCAGCAGCACTCCACATGTCCACAGCAGCAGCTTAGGCCTCAGGTACACTCACGTGTGGCAAATGACCTCCAGAGTAGGGGATATTCAAGAGGGCTGACAACTCCACACTGTGGCCAGACCAGGTTACTGCAAACTAACACACATCAGTCATTTTTAGGTGGACACTAAATTGTGTCACCAAAATACCTTCATTTGGTAGACTTTAATCAGCGTATGAGGCTACTTGCTATAAGACAGGATCTCCTCTGACTTTAGATACAACCAGGAAATGAGCCATATATAGAAGTTGCCTTGATCAGCTGTGTTTCAGGGGACAATATCATATGACACAGGTTTAAAAACACCTTCTATCTAAGAGCTATCATTGCACTAAACAATGCACAAAACTAACCTGTATTTGTCTCTATGTTGTGAAATATGTCTTGTGTTTTCTTTTTTTTTTTTTACTTGTTTTTACTTAAGCTGAGTATTTATTGTGTAAATCTGTATTAGTTATATTGTATATATTCGTATTGTTTTTGTTTTTTACTTTTCAATCGCACTGAAGTCTGAGAGCTGCCACCTCAATTTCGTTGCACTTGTGCAAAGACAAATAAATATATTATTTTCTATTCTATTCTATTCTTAATTGACACTTTTTTGACTGGCTTTTTTTAACCTAATGCTATGAAGACTAGCGAGGTCATTGGTGATTTAAGTGGGAAGACAGGAGATATCAAAACTGTACTGGCACATCTTTACTTTGATATTTGTGCAGTGTTTAGTAAACGGACACTCTGAATCTCATGTGACTGGGGCAGTATATCTGAAGAAGACGAGGAGAGCCTGAAGAGGACTAAGCTATGTCAGTCATTAGTTGACAACTGGATGATTATCTAAAAACATTTTTTACATTTTAAACTGTTTAGACAGTTTAACCGACAACCTCACAGACATACTAAATTCATAGACTTATCATTCATGGGATGAAGAATTTCTTTTGATCTGATTATTTTAGATTGAATGAATATTAGCATACATTTCCATGTATGTAATATGGATAAATAGTTAGTCATATCCTATCCTACCCTAATTAGATGTATGTTAACAGTGTGTTTGCACTTCCCAGAAATATATTGAGCCTTCTGATGCCATTTCTGTTAAATTATTGCTGTGTGACCCAGATCTTCTGGTTGAGTTGTTCCTGTCTCCATTGGTGGTAACACTGAGGCAACCGATAGGGTCAGCAGACGTGCCCCTGAGCTGCTCTAGTTGATCAAACCAGGACACCTGCTTACTCCCTGGCCATGAACACATTTCATTTCCACTAAAGAAATATCTCTCTCCAATGTGCATGAACAGGCAAGATTGCATATATGTCACCAGTCATATAGTCATGAAATTCCCTCTACAGACGAAGCCTTAAAAGTCTAGGCCCTTTAATCACAATCAACAAATGGATTTGAGCTGTGCTGAGATGTAGATTAGATAAATAGATAGATAGATAGATTGATGGATAGATAGATAGATAGATTGATTGATAGATAAATAGATAGATAGATAGATAGAGGGATAGATGGATAGATAGATGGATAGATGGATAGATAGATAGATAGATAGATAGATAGATAGATAGATAGATAGATAGATAGATAGATAGATAGATAGATAGATAGATGCATACTTTATTAATCCTGAGGGAAATTTAGGTAATTACCAATAATAAGTAGCATAGCGTCATAGTAATAAAATATCCTTACCTGTGGTTGCTGTTGACCCATCATTTTCTGGGAGCAGCTTTCATCCTGAGAGTCGACCCTAAATGATTTAATTTCCCTTTCCTTTGGCACTTTGGGTTGAACTGCCCTCATGCATTGTTAATTTACCTCAATATTTTATAAGCGAATTTCATGGCTGTGTTCATGGAAATGGCGTGGCTTTTCAGGAACGCTAACACAGCAGGGGTGTGTATCAAAGCCACACAGACTGCCCCCATGCCTCTACTCTGCTCAGTGGCAAACTGACACATTTCCAAATGGCAGTAAAATAATTGGCATGATTCCACTGTATTGTGCATAGAGTTTCATAGAGAAAGGATATGAGAGTTCATGTGGTTTGAAGAAGTCGCTGTTCATTACTAGCATCATTGTACACACAATAAACAGACAGGCACTCACACACACTACCAGACATACACCTCTATACATACTGAAGTAGGAGTCAAGCTTATGTTTGCTACAGAAGGGACTGGATGGCAGGGATGCTAACACGTGAGGGAAACTACACCACGGCATTTACGCACAACACACTGACTCTAAGTGCTAACAGAAAATACACACTAACATTTACACAACAAGGGAGCACGAATATATTCCAAATTTGAATATTCACCACAAAATTAACATCCACAGAAAACACACAGAATTATGGGAACTACACACAATCAGGAAAAGCACCTGGAACACACACACCCCACTCACACGTTATAATACCTACAGATTTCCAGACAACCTAATCATGTGCTGTTCTTTAACAAGCATGGTGATTATATTCATAATTCCCCCAGTAGCTGGGGCAAACTAAATGGGCCCGATATACACGGAGCCTAATGTCTTAACCCAACATCACTCACATGTGTCAAGGATGACAGCCACACTATGAGGTAATTACTGCCCTACCGGCTGCTTTTGTCATCTGATTGGCTGCATTTGAGGCACTCTGTGTTTTCCTGTTTGTCTGGCTCACGCAAATGGCGTACGGCGTGGATATTATTAGTCGCCATTCACTTGGCAACCAGAGCTAACGCATATGTGGCATTGCAGCACAATGCAGTCATTTCCTCCGGGTTATTTCAGCACTTGGCACAGAGATGGGTTGACAAGAGTATAGGAACAGAAAGGCTAAAGGCTATTCAGTCTCTCCAGGGAAACTTAATTTATCTTAATTCATCTTTCCAGGCCGAACTAGATTTAGGGTTTACAGTGGGATTTAGGATTGAAGTGCCTGCCTAGAAACTCTCATCTGAAGAAAGTGCACAAAGGTATATAAAAAAGGGTCATTTTAATCACTTGTAGAGACCACCTCTAACCAGCAGAGGGCAGCATGAAAGTGAATGTCAGGGTTTCCAACTCTACACTGGGAAAAGCTGTAGATTATAGCTTTTCAAAGACAATGCAGAAATGCACATTTCTCCAGGAGACCATGGTCAGTTCTGCTGTTTGTCAGCAAAAGCAGGCAGGTATATCACAGTCACCATTTTGTATACATTATATAATATACGTATATGTAATGTAAATATACTGTGTAAACTATTGCAATTACAATCATCCAAGTAAGAAATGCTATTTAAAGAGAACAATGTAACGATTTTGACACAAAGTCATTAAAACAGCAGATATGAGCAGTTGAGCATTATATAAACATGGAATTATGGAATATTAATTATTTAAAAGAACTCTATACAATTCATTTAATTTACATTTTAAACAACATGACTGGCAAGAAAGGGTCAAGGAGAATCACTATGAGAGAATCCTTTTCAGCTGACATTTTACAAATGTTTGAATATGTAGTGTACCTGTTATTCCAGGAAATGTGGTGTAAGAGTTCTTTCTGGCCTGAGAGTGATGCGAGGGCACAACAACATGAAATAATAAAGTCAAGTTCAGTAGCATTCATGCCAGTTGAATACCTCAAGTGGTCATTAACAACGCTAAGTGGATGAAATATCAACAAAATCGAGGGGGAGAGGCTTCATAATGACAGGCACATGGTGTGCATACCAATTCAACTGAGACACAGCATGACTAAAACGCTGAGGAAATTCAAGTTATTTTTCTAACTCACTGAAATGGCTTGAAATCCCCCCCCCAATCCCCCCCCCCCCCCCCCTGCCTGTGCGCGACCGTTGAAACCCCTGCAGGTAGCAAGTCACCTCGACCTCCCTGCAGTGAATAGATGGTGTGCCATTACCCTTTGAACATGACAAGTAAAATAGCAGCAAAACTTTAAATCTTTCTGTGCAATTCAACACAAACTGACTACACGAGAGCACAATGAATGGTGATCAGACACCTCGCCATTAATGACAAAGCCATGCTAGTAATTATGAGAATCCAGGCGCAGTGATGACAGTGATAACACAGACCGCAGCATTCTTAACTTGAGCCATGGACGTTGCCATAGTAACAGAGTATGTCTTATCAAGTATGGCTCTTGTGAATTTTTTTTTTTTTTCCCAGCTGAACTTATTTGGGCTTGCAGTGTAGGTATGACAACAGGCTGTTGAATTGTTGCGTTCATTTGCATGTTAATAGTATTAACTACCAGTGTGTGTGTTAACTTAACCCCTAGCAGGGGTCCCATCAAATGACTGTCACACCACCTGAGCCTGGCTATATATAGAGGCTTTTATGTAAATTATAAAATACACTTCAAAACTATAAATAGGCACAGTGCATAGAACATTACGTTGGAGAGAATACCAACACAATTACAAGGAATTGTTTGAAATGTAGTCCTGTCCTTGATGTAAAGGAATACAACAAGGAAGTAAGGGTTCTGACGTACTTGCAGGTTTATTCTGAAAAAAATGTTAACATTGTAGACAGAGGAAAGCACACTGGCAAAATGATGTTAGACCGTTATACAGTTTTGTACTGTACTCTTGCTGCTGGCCTTGAAGTAACAGAATACTAAAACGCTCGGGGGAATTGTGATGGATGCATTCATTTGGTCCCATTCTGCAAGGAGGACCCCGGTTAGCCTTTATCACACTCTCCTTTGGAAGTAGTGCGTCTATTTGAAGTGAGGGCTCTGGTGTGGTTCATGACAGGACGGGGCTGCATAGGTGAACCCTCAGGTTAGTCTGGGTTGTATGAAGCCGTTACTTTAGGGTTGGACCACTCTGGACACATGACCAGCATGCAGCAGGCGTGTCCGTTACTGACGGCTGCAGGGAAGAACGACCTCTCTGTACAGCCAACTAATGGACTGACCACTACCCTGCCACCTCTCCCCTCTCTGACCAGAAAGGCCAAAATAAGAGGTGAGGTGCAGGAGAAGGCTTTTAAAGCACACCATAGAATATGACCTATAGAACTTTTAACTTAAGGACAATCTAAAGTGGACCTTGAAGGGGGGGCACTGTGGCTCAACCAGTAGCCCCGACCACATTCCGGCTTGATGCCCATGGAGGACACGGGTTCGATTCTGGCCTGGTGTCATTTCTCCAGTCCACTCACTACCTCTTCTCCCCACATTTCTTGTCCCACTTTTCACTACAACTATCAATTAAAAGCCCAAAAATAAATCTTAAAAAACTAAAAAAGTGGACCCAAAAAAACTCGTCCTTTGGTGTCTAAAACACAAGAACTGTAATCTCCCTGATAAGACTTGGTGACAAACTTCCTCATCCTAAAATGTCACCAGCGGTATCCGAGCTGTCCACAGATCAAACGTGTCAGCTTTGAGTGACAAAACAGGATGCAGAAAAAAGGGAGGAGTGTGATGTTGAATTCTTTTGACAACATCCATCCCTCCATCCACCCTACAGAAAAAAAGAGTGTGTCAAGGACCGGGTAAATGGTTAGCTGGGCCACATAATCCATCACTACTGGAGGACGATCCCAGCTACAGGACCCAGGGCTTCAGCACTGCATCTGTATGTGGTTAATGATTAACCCAGCCATCCTGCCAACAGTGTTGCCGGTACAATAGAGCTTGTAGGACTGGTGTCCCAGTGTGAAGGAATGGTGATATCTGTCTTCATACCTGCTTCCTCTTTCCCTCACACGCAATAGGATTTGGTTAATGGTTAATACAGCGGCTGGTGGATCGAAGCCTGCGGAGGCCGCTGCAGACCTGTCACACATCTCAGTCTGCAGGAGACGGATGGGGGAAGCACTGACAGGTTGTCCTGCTAAGCCCTGCTTTCCCAACAGGAGCCAGAGGCATACTGAACACACACCAAGACCAAAAACATCCAA
This sequence comes from Sprattus sprattus, assembly GCF_963457725.1. Classification (NCBI taxonomy): domain Eukaryota; kingdom Metazoa; phylum Chordata; class Actinopteri; order Clupeiformes; family Clupeidae; genus Sprattus; species Sprattus sprattus. The sequence goes on along the minus strand of NC_137918.1, from coordinate 23,322,275 downwards.
AGATCATCATCCACTTCTGTTTAAAGTGCCATTACTGTGAAATCCTGCAGATAATCTAATGGGAAGCCAATTGGTGATGCTAGCAACCTATCACATGAAAGTGCTTTGCGGTCACACCAATATGGGTAAAGTCTGCTTGGTAGTATTTGTGTTTTTTTTTTGAGAAGGTGATGTGACTGCAATGTGAATTAAGCGCTACGAAGGCATGCTGGTGCTGTGAAAGATATAACCAATCTATTTTAAACACCAATATGGCCACAAAATCTCAATTTGGCACAGCTCTTCTGTGTAGGTAATACTGATAATTAGTGAGGGGGACAGAATGCATGCGTTATCCCAAAGGGAACTAAACTAAACTGTGCAGAAATGTATCTCTATGAGGAGTGGGTGGAAAAAGGTGTGGTGAGCCAAGCAGAGAAGGACTTTCTATTATTATCATTCTATTTGATGAAGTAATTTGCTTATTCCATTCGCACTTGTGCCGAAACTACTCTCACTTATGCTGCTGAAGTAATAACACAAGTGTTACATTCATTTACATAGTTATACTACATATCCCACTGTCATCATTGCTGAGAACATGAGGATTAATGTGTGTGTGTGTGTGTGTGTGTGTGTGTTTGTGTGTGTGGTTGTGCTTTGAATTTAAAATGGGTTCATCAAACAAGATTACAAGGCATGCATTTAGGTGGTGATTTGTGGCTTGATAGATGCCTTCTTTAAAAACTCTCAGCAGGCAATTGGCTTAGATCCTTGTTGATCTGAGAAGCGCCCTGTCCTTAGCATGGCTCCAGCATGGCTCCTAAAGGGCTCCTAAAGGGCTCCTGTGTTAGTCACCGCATGGGGCCTTTACAGTGAGACACAGGGAAGACTCTCCTCATGCCCCCCCGCTCCTCACACTGACATCCATCTTATCAAAGGGGCCAAGGTGGGTGGGGACATACCATTATGCATCACAGAGGGGGGTAGTGGGGGGTATACATGCCACTTTTCTTTTTTCATTAGCGGGACTAAAACTGTTGATAAAGGGGCCTGAAAACACAGGGATTAGGCCTGGACTATGTGGATTGACAGTTTGATATAACAACTGATGAAATAGGCAAAATGGCTGAAAGTGACTCTCTCTGTATTGTGCATGACAGTGAGCATATGGCTGGGCCATCAGGGCCATCAGGGCCGGAGTGAGAGTCATGCCCTTCTGATCCGCTGTGGTAACTCTCTGGCTGCTGACCCACCTCCCCTGCACGATCACAGCCAGATTAGCACATCATTCTTGGCTTTGGAGGAATTTAAATGTCACTTATCCTAATAAGCTCCTACAATGAAGTTTGCTGTCTTGTTCCTCCACGGGGGAAAAGGCTGATAATGATGTTAAAGTGTTTTTAATTGGCCGTCTTCTAGGATCACCGAACGTGGTGGTATCTTACAGATCTGTCCGTGTGAAGGATAGAAATGGTCTTAATTCGCTCTCGCCTGTGTTGTTAGAGCAAACCAAGAAACCCATCCCCCCGACCCCCCTCCCCCTCCCCCTCACCATTTTAACACATAATAAGACTAAAACACTGTGTGGCATGAAAAAAAAAAAAAAAACATCAAGAGCAGTGACTCTATTCATCCATAGCAATATATGTGCATATATTTCATGCTGATCGGATCCTTAATGGGCGCATTCTGTGATGATTCATCAGCAGTGAGAGCGGAGCGAGGAGCGCGGGCACAGATTCCTCCAGCTGAGCTTGGGCTGATACACTTCAGCACGGGAGCAGCAGCAGCTCTTCCTGCCCACACACACACTCCTAATGCTCTCTTTGTCCAGGCTTCTGCCAGGCTCCTCTCCTCGGCTCTCCCCCTGCCTGCCTGCCTGCCTGCCTGCCTGCCTGCCTGCCTGCCTGCCTGCCTGCCTGCCTGCCTGCCTGCCTGCCTGCCTGCCTGCCTGCCTGCCTGCCTGCCTGCCTGCCTGCCTGCCTGCCTGCCTGCCTGCCTGCCTGCCTGCCTGCCTGCCTGCCTGCCTGCCTGCCTGTTCGCCGCCATTACGTCCCCCTAGGCCCCTCCATCATACGAAGTCTCTCTTTCATTTTTTTACGTCTCTCTCTCTCTCTCTCTCTCTCTCTCTCTCTCTCTCTCTCTCTCTCTCTCTCTCTCTCTCTCTCTATCTATCTCTCTCTCTCTCTCTCTCTCTCTCTCTCTCCAGCTCTGGCTCTCTGTCTGTCCATCTCTGGCTGACACTGGCTATGAGCCGCGGTGAGGGAGGTCTGAAGTGACAGTGACGGTCCACAGCAGGTCTGCCTCACCGGTCCTTGGGCTGCTGGATGATGTGGCACAGCCCGATCTGAAGACATGCCTCATTACTGCAGTGCAAATGTCAGCCGTGCTGCCATCACTGTCCTGTTCTGCTGCCGGGGTGCATTCATCTCTACGGCAACTCCCTCTCATGGGCGATTCTACTATGCATGCCTTTTATGGAACATGGGTCTTATGGACTTGCATTAGTATCGAAAAGCAGAGTGTTTTACAGGATTCGGAGAGATGGCACCGCTTGGATGACACTTGTTGGGTTTTTTCAGTTAGCAACAAAGCGGTGGCTTGTACTGTAGCTGCAGTCCTTTGTCATCCCAGAGTTTATCAACTACTGCCATGCCTCTAACAGTCTTTTGACATCCCAGAGTTTATCAACTACTGCCATGCTTCTAACAGTCTTTTGACATCCCAGAGTTTATCAACTACTGCTATGCTTATAACAGTCCTTTGTCATTCCAGAGTTTATCAACTACTGCTATGCTTATAACAGTCCTTTGTCATCCCAGAGTTTATCAACTACTGCCGCCATGCTTCTAACATAAACGCACACAAGGATGGAGTTTCTGTAACTACATTCATAGTCATCAGTGCCAACCATCACCAAGAGCTCCAACCCATCTTAAATCTAGAAAGTGTGTACAGCACTGGAGAAGGGCTCAAATACACATAGGCGTTTTTTTTAAAACGCGACGCTAGGAAATGCATTGATTCCTATGGTACGGCGCGCTTTCACGCAAAGCGCGCCGTAACATAGGAATCAATGCATTTCCTAGCGTCGCGTTTAAAAAAAAAAAACGCTTATGTGTATTTGAGCCCGAAGGGAACCAGACAGGATTGAATTTCAGGCAGTACATCAGTCAATCTAGGGTCAGGCTCAGAAAGACATGCCACCCAGGGGCGTTACGACAGGGAGGCAAAGCATGCAATAGCCTGGGGCCCCAAACTGGAAGGGGCCCTCGAGGATAGCTAATTACCTTAGTCCATAGCAACAACAATTCTGTGAGAACACCCTTAAAATCGATGATTTCGTGCGGGGAAACCTCAATGACATGTCCAGAAACTTCCTACCAGGTCCACATAACATTAGCTCGCTAGGAGCTTCATAATTGGGCTGCAGTGCTGTAACATTGAGAAATGCAACTACCTGTAATACTACTCGAAACGAATAAGCGGGCAATAGGAAGGGAAAAAGAAAAACAAAGTAGTGGTTAGTGAGAGTCAGTTACGTTGACTGAAGTAGGTATGGCAACAGTTTAATTTGTCCCTGCAGATAAATGGGTTGACAAATCTGATAACAATTATTTAATACAAATAAATGTACACTATTTAATGTGCTAGGTGTTCTGTAAGGAGTTTGCGTTTACATTCTGGCTGCTATGGTTATGTCCTACGCTGTCATCTGCTTTAATAACCTGTTTTCATGGATAAGCAGCCGATACTGTGTGTAATATGGTTATTCAGGTCTGACAATGGACAAAGCTTTGGCATAACCTAGCATGTAGCCAAGGCTGTGGATTAAGAATTTCATAAAGATCTTAAAAAAAGGCCTTTCGGTGGATGTGAATAGCTGGCATTGTTCTCTCAAAACCAACTGAAGTAACATCTGTTTTCAAGGTAGCAGACCAAATACTAAAGAAAGAAGGTATGATCAGTTTATTCTTATATGAATATGACAGTGCCTTGGATTACTAAATATCTTATTACAGTATTCTGTATAAGGCGTGTACACACACACACATTTTTAACTATTACAATTGATACATAATTATTTATTTGTAGCAGTTCCATCACTTTCCACCTCTTGCTCTGCTCATGATCTATATGTGCACAAACATGACAATCACTAAATACAGTATAGTATGCAATTCATTCTGTACTTTTGAAAACTAAAAGGCTCACTTGAGCCGTTGTAGACGTGTAGACATGGGGGTCAGGGGTATAGGGTTAAGGGGCCCATGCTCAAACTTTTGCTCAGGGCCCTAAGAGTGCCTGGAAAGCCCCTGCATGGCTCAACGTCCCCTGTGACACAGGTGTGGAGAACACAGTGACAGCAATGAGCACTGATCTGTCATAGTGAAGGAAGCAGCCATCGCTTGTGAGGAGGAGCATTTCAGACAGCATCGGGCTAATGGTTAACAGTACATCCTGCCATCCATCCTCAGACCAGCGGTAGACACACAGAGACACTGGCACTGACACTGACACAGTGCTGGCTGATCAAGTCCTGAATGCCACTCACAGTGGAAGGGAGGAGGTGCTGGATGTCAAGTGGAAGGATTTGTAAGTTGCAGACCTCTTTAGAGGCTGTTCAGTGACGAAAGATGTTTAAGCTAAGCTACTCTGAGAGCGCAAGTTAAAACTCTTCTCAAATATACTGTAGGTTAAAAATAAAATGCATTCAGGGTTGATTACCTTACCAGGCTCAATTGTACTGAGACAGCGGTCATTTTGGATGTAAAACAGGATTTGGGCTTATGCATTTGCACATTCAGGTTCTGAATTTTGCTTGGTTCAACAGTGTAGAGCTTCATCATCATGGACATTGCTGAGATGTGCTCTGGGGGTCTTATACAAGACCCTTTGCCTCAATCGTTCCCATCAAGGACAGGGGCGAATTGTACTACAGTGTGATTGAATTGGTTTGAAGCGATTTATCTCACTCAAAACGTTCACCTCTCTCCATTCCGTTTGGATGCAACTCGACACCTTTGACTTTGTTGCCATAGCAATATTGCGCAGAGGAAGACAGCTCAAGACTAGACTCCTTGACCCGCAGAGGTTTACTTGTAATTTAACATGGATGAAAAACTCCATGGAAAGTTGTTCAATCTGTCACTAGCGGGTATCTGTCCTGACTGGTAATACTAATGAAGAAATTCATTTTCCGAACAATGGCGAGAATAAGGTACTCAAATGTTTGCATAACGAGCTCCTTTACCTCGCCATTCTTGTCTTAATCACCTGGACTCTCCAAAACACCTACACCCCGCTGAAGGATCAGACCTTGGCCCGCCTGGCTCCCGCCATCCCGGGGAATTAATCCGCTGCGGTTGATTGCCATTAGAACCGTGTGATTATGCAGCCTGATTACGAGGCCCACCCAAGGACCAGAGCCGACTGCACATCGCTGCAATGGGGGATAAAATCACGCAGTGATTACGCTAGAACGGATCAATCTGGAGCGGCCGCGCCGCAATACAGACTGTCTAAAGTGCGACTCTGATTATTAGGGCACACTTGAAATCCATATAACCATTCTCCACACTTAACAAGACCTTCGACTTACACACTAAACGCTAGACTCTCGCAATTACAAGAAAGCAAACATTCGATGCGAGGAATTGACATTTGCGAAGACAACCCACTTTATACTGCACTCATAATTAATTTACTTTCCATATTAATAGTGTCTCATGGAAAATACATCTTCATGGAGGACCGGATGTAGGCTAACAACTAGGTAGCCTATGTGCTGTGACTATGGGTCGGGTGGTCGCCTCATAATCCTCTACTCTTTTTCACGGTGCGTGTTTTTTTATCTCTAGTCAGAAATGATGTACAAAACAGATGAACAGCCTGTTGATTTATTCAACCAGCAATAATAATTATGTAATTTTTTTGGAAAAAGACAAACAAAAGTTCCCCCTGTTAATCCACTGCACAAAATAACATCGACTGCTCTTCGGTGGATTTGAACAAGAAGTCTGATATTGCAATGCTCTTTGAGGTGAGGGTGAGGGGTCTGGACCCCGCGATTAGTTTCCTCTCTATACATTTATGTGCTATTCTGTACTGAGGATTGAGACAAGCGCCTCGATTTACTGATCAATTAGTTGGATTCAGAGATTTCTATCATTAATACTCAAAACTTCTCAAAAAAAAAAATGTGTTAATGCAGCTGCCCCTACTTTTGTAACCCCCATTCCCCAAAGCAATAGGTGTGTTCTCTGCCTTGGAGTGCACTCATTCACTTCCATTAGGTGGTCAGGGTTACTGAGTTAGTGCCATACCATACCAAATGCTGGCTGCCAACATTATTCTTTGCATATGTGTAAGTGTGAGCTGCGCAAGCTAGTGCCATAGTTTAACAATGCTTCAGAAATCAAGTGCCATGATATGGTCAATGCAGCAGCCTGGCTTCCCAGTACATTACCATCTCACTTACTTTCCAGTGACCACTGTAAGAGGACTATAATAGCAACTGTACTCTTTCAAATCAAGGGTTCTCACCAGAGCCATTTTGGGGTTACCCATTTGTTATTTTTGAAGTATTACTGTTGCAACAAGAGACCATTTATATTGTACAGGTTTCTGCTTGGCTCTGTAGTAACGTGTTCTCCAGAGATAAAGGGAGAAGTGCTTTTTTGATGGTATCCCATAAGAGTATCACCACCATACACTAATGCTCTCTGCCCCAGGAGCTCAGGTGGAGATGCGATTTTTAAACTGGGGGGGGGCGCTAACATCGCCTAATCAGCTGTGCAGAGTTATTAACTGATGATTGTCGCCTTACGTAGGGAGAGTGGGGGGGGGGGGACAGATCGGGGTCACTATGAATCTGGGGGGGACATGTCCCCCCCCCCCGTCCCCAGTGCTATCTGCGCCCCTGCCCAGGAGCTGGGGTGGAGGGCCCGCTCTGATCACATGGTCAGTGTTGTGTCACTGAGACGGACAGTGCCGGCTCTCTCACGCATTGGCGTGGGCCTTGGCCCGATGTTCTGCCAACAGGCTGCGTCACATCATGTCCTCACGGGCGTCCTACGTACCGAACCGCTCACCATGGAGTTCCTGGGGCTGCTGCTGCCTGCTTGCCTCTCGGCGACAGATTGTAGCGGCCTGGAGAACCAGGCGAGACACCCAGGGAAGCCGAGCCAAGCCTCCACTGACAGCTCCCCATCTCTCTCACACACACAAGAGACACACAGCTCCCCATCTCTCTCACACACAGGAGACACACAGCTCCCCATCTCTCTCACACACACAGGAGACACACACAGCTCCCCATCTCTCTCACACACACAAGAGACACACAGCTCCCCATCTCTCTCACACACAGCTCCCCATCTCTCTCACACACAGGAGACATACAGCTCCCCACCTCTCACACACACACAGGAGACACACAGCTCCCCATCTCTCACACACACAGCTCCCCATCTCTCTCACACACAGCTCCCCATCTCTCTCTCACACACAGGAGACACACAGCTCCCCATCTCTCACACACACACAGGAGACACACAGCTCCCCATCTCTCTCACACACTGGACACAAGGACAGAGAGGGACAAAGAGAGAAAGAAAGAAAGAGAAAGAGGTTCTGTTTGTGGGAAGTGAATATCAGATGTACATATGAATAAGTGGGGGGGGGGGGCGACGAGAAGGTTGGCGTGGAGGACTCGGCAGGACCACATCAGCGGGGACATCAGCGCTCTAACTACATAATGTGTTGCTAATGAGGCTTGTCATTTACGCTGATCTCCTCCAGCCACAGTGCAGAAAACAAAGGATCTCTCTCATGCCCGCCTTTCACTCCCAGTGCAGGGAAAGCATCAGGTCACACACACACACACACATGTGTTTTTATTCTCACTCATTCAAATCAGGCAACAACAAGGGACTCCCATCTTTGTCTTCACACGGCATGGTCACAATTAAGCGCCTGGGGGAAGCATTAGACTATTCATCAACCCAAAGTGGTGGTTGTGTTCCATTACAGGCTGCTGTAGGTATCAGGCAGAGTGAGTGACAGCTGTGAGGTGTCTCTTAATTGGAACTTCTTTCATCTTTAGTCTTTAAATCTTTAATATTACTAGTTGAACCGTAACAGTTCTACCCTTTGAGTAAAGCATTGTCTATCTATATTGTCGAAATACACTTTGACTTGTCTAGCTAAGGCACTGGATAAAATGGGGTATGAGATGGCAGCTATCAAATGGAAGACCACTTGAGAGAATGGAGATGGGATAGTGCCCTAGAAGAAGCCACCATTTCTAGTTTTCCCTTGAGTGTTTTATTTCTGCTGTGTCAGTGTAGATATTCAACAAAGCACCTCGAGAGTGGTTCAAGAAAACAAAAGGTTTTATTCATAAACATTTGTCATAAAAATAACAACATCAAATGCTCATTCAAAGTATTCTGTATAAACAGTGAGAATATATACAAACATTTCCGAGCAGTTAATATAACTTAAGGCATGATCACTTTATCTTTGTTTTACCCTGATTGTTCTTGACAATCTCAATTAAAGACATTCCATTATGAAGAAGCACATTTCAGTTTAGTCAGGATGCCTTTTTGAAATAGCTCATTTGTCATCTATAAAAGAGGTACAGGAAATCGCAGCAATGTGTGCTACCTGGTTACTCAACTGCAAATGTTCTGGCTTGGACAGCCAGTTGTCACAAACTACAACTTATTGTAATTCAAAAATATATACATATATTGTGATTCAACATGTTCAGTTCTTAAATGATGTCATGTAAGTCTCTGTTCATACCGGATACTATCCAACTCCTTTTTTGACAGAAAATGTTTGAAACCAGTCACAGGTCTGGTATTACACAGCAGGGACATCAGCTATTTTCTGGAATTGTAGTTAAATAGATGAACCACTTTCCTGAGGCCTTGCAAAAAACCTATCACACGAGAACATCGTGAGTAAGTTTAGAAATTCAGTGTATCTTTAAAAAATCAACAAGAACAAGTTGTTGTGGAAATATAGATACACAGTTATAAAAATACAAATTAAATATAGTCATACAAATATATTTATTTTATCCACTTATTATCCACGTACGTCCTACACAATTAATTATTTTTTGCCATTATTAAGAACAACACAATAACTATTAGAAAGCATTTTAACAGAAAACAAACAAAATAAATCTGGAAACCTTGGCACAAATGAATAGCTTTGTAGTCACGCCAACATATCTTACATTCATGTTATAAAAGGAGGTCAGATAGCATTTCCTCCGCCTCCTATTGGGACCACGTTGTGATCGTAATCTTCGATCTTAATCAATAATACTGAACATATAAACATGCATTTCAAAGAAGCATAACTGCTGGCAGCGATGGTATATAAAAGCCTCAGAAGCATAAAAGACTCTCAATTTGAAAGTGGACATCTCAGTGTAGTTACTGTAAGTGCAATACATTCCAGCTCTTCGGTGTAGTACCGCTTTAGGCTTTAGTGTAGTGTTCGGAGCTGTCCAGCACTGAAAGTACCAGACCACTCAATGTTCTGCTGCTGCTGCGTTCCCTTGCAAACTGGTGAGATCGTTTGGAATACCGGGTTGTCTGTCTGCATGGACACTTGGAAGTCTTTTACAATCAATTTATGCAATTGTTGCATAGGGGGTTCAGCAGCACTTTGTAAGTATGGGGGTCGAACAGGCACTTCCCCCTAAAGTCAGTCGCATTTAAAGCATACTGTTTCATTCTGTCTCTCTGTCTTCTTTCAGGCCTTAGACACTAAAGCCGGGTCTTTTGGAACCATGCCTCACACCGCACAGACATCGATCAGTGACCAGCTGTTTTCGCACGGGCTGAATCTTCCAAGACGGAAAGATTTTGACATAAAGCCAATTTAAAGCGCGTTTTTAATGAGCGCCTCAAATGCCTTCGGGGAGAGTAAATGGCCATGCGCTAATCACTTGAGGCTTCAGCTCCATCTTCTCTTTCTGTTTAAGATGAACACGTCCATGGCGCTTCCTCTCGTCGCTCCTGGCAAATCGTTTGCCGCATACGTCGCAGGAGAATGGCTTCTCTCCCGTGTGAGTCCGGGTGTGGGTTGTCAGGTGATCGCTTCGGCTAAAGCTGCGTAAACAGATGCGGCACTGAAAGGGTTTGTGTCCAGTGTGGATGCGAATGTGCCTGTTGAGCTCGTCGGACCTGGAGAAGCGTCGATCGCAGTTTTCCATAGGGCAAGTGAAAGGCTTTTCTTTGGCTGGGCCAGTGGAGGAACCAGGAGTTTTCTTCACACGGGGTGCCTTTTGCGGGCGAGTGTAGGTCTGATTAAAAGACTCAGGCAGCAACGAGGAATACAAAATAGAGTCAATAGTGGAAGATGTGTATGAAGTGTCGCACTGACTCGACAGGGGCTGCAGCTCAATATTTGGAAATAAAGTCTGTTTCAGAAGATTATTGGTTGAGAGATCAATAGCTGGGGAGGGGTAACTAAAAAGTGGGGTGCTGAAACTTTGTGAGCATGTATCCGTGAAACACTGCTCCTGTTTGATTACACTCTCTACTTTGAACTCCATGTCTGGGTTGGGGCAAATAGGGGAGAATGTGTCCAGAAGTTCCTTCACATCGACTTGATCAGGTGGGAAATCACTAGACATGGGAAATGTCTCCGACTGAAACCCCGCGTCCAAGTAGGTGTCAGTTTTATTAAAGGCGCCCCACTCATAGCAACTGCTTTCGAATTCGTTCTTCACGACCACTGGGAACGAAGCTGTTTCAGACTGAGGTTCGGATGGCTTTTGACTCACAACTGGTGTGGGAAGAGAAAAGTTTAACTGAGTGGAGGTTGCCTCAGGAGCTTGTGTGTTGGTCTGCGCGTCGGAGAACGTTTGACACATATTCCCCGGGGAGAAAAGGGGCGGGGTGGTGGTGGTGCAAGCGGGCGCTTGCCTCTGGACCCCTGCGTCGCTAAAACCGCCGCTTGTGTTCTCTATCGAAGGTGGGCTGGTGGTGTACGACGTCCCGGTCCCGCTTTGCAGCTGCACCTCAGTTAAAGGCGTAGTTGAAATACCGACAATCTCGGTGATCATGTTGAGGAGAGTCTCCGTGCTGCACGATGCGCCCTGAGATGTCTCAACATAGAAGCTGCCAGAGTATGCAAGGGAGGAAGCGTAGCCACCTTTTGCGCCGTCACAAGGGTTATAAAGAAAATCTGAATTTGTAGGTTCCGTTTTTGGGGTAACAAGTGTCCCTCCTAAAAAGACAGAAAAAAAAACTTTGTGTCATTACACTATCATGAAATGAGTGCAAATGCATATGATGCGTTTGTTACATAAGCCTAAAAAAAAACATTCAATAGGCAAATTCACCATTCTCCATTTGAATGAAATTACAAAAGAACTGCAATGCCACTACATTTAAAGCACATGCAATCACACCACTTAAATTGCTTTTGCAAATTAACAGCAATATTTGTAAATGTCAATGTATTTGACTGAACAGCAACAGATTATACCGCAGCAGTGAACTTACCAGTTGCGAAGGGAGCAGGTGTTGCGCTGTCAGCATCTCCAAACATATCCTGATTATCTTTCTCTCCAGTAGCTTCCCTTCCAAGTGAGGAGTTTTCGAAATGGAGGTAGTATGAGTCTTGAGAGTTCAAATCCATGTTGTTAAGCATGTTTACAAGACTGAAGTCCAAATGTGAAGTCAACCTATTTTTGTGCACCACGGATGGTATACCACAACAGTGTCCCTTCTTCACGCTGCAAATGTTGCGTATGTAAGTCCGAAAAGGCAATCGACGTGCTTTGAGAGAATGTAAATATAAAGGGATTCCCTTCTCTTCTGAGTGCTGCGCGATGTCCAGAGCTTCTTTGCTATCTGCTGCTGTGAATTCACACCAACGGCTTCCCTTCTGTCTCCTTATATACTCTTGGGCAGAGCGATGGTTCCTCCTCCCCATTCAGCGTCTCCGGTTTGAGGATTCCCCGCTGCGTGTCATCTCTGTGCCCATACATGGACAGAGGATGTGACGGGCTTTCCCTAAAAAGGAGAGTTACGTTTGTGACGTTGCAACAGGTCTCTTGCACTTCTTTGCCTGAGAAACACTGCGAACACTATAGGCTATATGACCGATGCATCTACAACACTATTAAGATCACTAGCTGTCTATTTAGGACAAGGGTAATTCAGTTGTATGCTTGGCAAGGATAACTGCAGCTGATTTCAGTGTAATGTAGAAGAAAGTTGACTTGGGTAAATCATTTGCAGGCAATTAAGCCACAGATTTGAGTTCCGTTCAGACGCGCGCGCATGCACACACGCACACATTATCAAAATGATCACAATCTTAAAGGATAAATAAACATAGCTATCTGCACTAATTGATAGAGCAATTAACCTAAATTTCATATAGCATGCATTGCCTTTGTGTATCTAGTTCTGAGGGGAAAAAACAGATATGTTGGACTACAGCATAATAGATAACTTGCTTTTTGTAGACTTGATGCAGACAAAAAAACTAACCGGCACTTTATCTGAGTGACTGCACTGTTAAACACTGTGTTTAAAGGAATGTGTGCTTAGAGTAAATGTATTTAATGGCTGACTGCAATTGTATGGTAAAACCCGGGCTTATACAAGTATGCTAAAAGGTGACGGGGACTCTTAAGTGCATCCCGAAATAACGGAAATAACGGTGGGGTAATTGTCTCCATCAGTTGCAGACACACCGTGCACGCCGTCACACCTGCGGTTTCAGTCTGCATGAGCTAGGCTTTACTTGACTTCTATTCAAGATACCATTGTACTTAGAAATACCAAACGCAGCATTGGCCTTTCGGAACTGGGATAAATCGATTGAACCTCCTGTGAGTTCAGTGGTTGATCTCACCCGTTTAGGCAATGACATTTTCAACACAGTCGCTTTCATTTTCAGCTGCAACATAGCCATTCGCACGCGAAATCAACAAACCCATTCGTAAAAAAACAGCAGTACGTATCATGAAACACCAATAAAATAGTAGCTACTTTGAATAGGCATAGACGTCAACTGCTTTTTGGATCCACTGTCTGATGAAGCGCTAACTACGCAGCCCCCTTGTGAGCGCTTTTAAAATCAGTACCAAGGACAGCTCCAGCGCAGTCCTACTTCTGCAAAGGCAGTTTCTCCTTATAACCGGCAACAATCCGCTTGTCATAATTGCTTATCTGTGTTTCTTTGATTTAGTGTAAACAAAACAACGACTTTAGGGAAATGAAATGTATTGAAATACATTTATCACATAGGTAATTTGACAGACAGATGATCATTTTAACCAGGCCTTCTCGCGAAATTGCATTCAGCAAATGTCTTCAAAGGAGTTTCTTTATGCATCTTTAAATTGATGTCATAGGCGAATGTAAAAGTGCACCTGGTGTACCTTTAAACTTAGGATAATGACACAATTACGTTCGGCGTCCAGGTTGACATTCTCGGGGAAATTCAGGGGATTTTTTTTGCAGTGAGTTAATGTGTTCCTACTCCAGATACCTAAGTGTTCCGAGGTGTCCTTAAGTAAGCCTAAATCTATTAAAAAGGTCTCGTCATATTTAGTTCACCAAGACGTGTTATGATAACTGCTGAGTGAAGCCTCACCTCTCGCCTCTGCGAAATATCACGGAGAACGGTAATGGCTTTATGTAATGCTGGCACTTACAAAGATCAGGAGGAAACCATTGTTGGCCTAATGACTCCAACGTTGTTTTTTTTTCTTTAATCCAAACTGCTACTGCTATATAAACCACATATGTGTGTATTCTACAGGGAAGGCCTATGAGTGACATTGTCATTACAAATGAGGGAAAAAAAATTCACGTACCACATGTAAAGTAACTATTTCACAATAACGCCTGGTAGGAAATGTAGGAGAAAGCTATGCAATATGCTTTGACTAGTGAGGTAAAGATGTTTTAGACATTTAGTGAAGATTTGAATTCATCCAAGGCCTTGCAAAATAAGTTGTTAGGCATCCCTTTCAGTCTAGCTGGCACTGCCAGCCGCTTTTGCGTGCCATTAGTTGTGTGCCATCTGGCCTGTGAACCCGCTGCCATTTCAATGCATAGATTCATCTTGAATGCATCACCTCCTAAATCACGTCTTTTCAACATTCATTCCCACCTTGCGGCTCTGAAGATGGCTTCAGAGACACGAGGTGGGAATGAATGTTGAAAATGCCTTACAACTCATTTTGCAAGGTCTTGGATGAATTCAAATCCTCACTAGAGGTCTAAAACATCTTTAGCTCACAGTAGGATGACAGACTCCCTGTCCTCCAACAGCTTTCCCTAACAGCTAATGAAATGTAACATTCCTTCACAACAACAAAAAATCTCTCATCATCTGCATCACAACAACACAGCCAAGAGTGATAGATGATAAACAGAGGGGACTGAAAGTCACAGCATTGAAATTCACTGCACAGTGTGTGTGTGTGCATCATTCTGTCAAAGCAAAATAGGCATCTCCACGCTTTCATGGAGATTATGTAAGCCCGGGTCTACCACTGCAGGAGTACATTCTTAAATACATTTGAAACCAAGAGGGCGAGAAGGGAAACGCCGCTGAGCCACGGCAACCATTTGTCTCAATAATATGTTGCTGTAGCTTGTGAGAGTAGTGTGCCAAGCTCTGCTCAGCTGCTCAGAAACTGACTACAGTGCTAAGTTTGGGAGGTACAGTGTAATGTTTTGAGTGCAGAGGGAGTTTAGGGTTTAGAGTTTAGTTAGTACAGTGCTAAGTTTGGGAGCTACAGTGTATGTTTTGAGTGCAGAGGGAGTTTAGGGTTTAGAGTTTAGTGAGTACAGTGCTAAGTTTGGGAGGTACAGTGTGTATTTTGAGTGCAGAGGGAGTTTAGGGTTTAGTGGGTTCACAGAGGAACACCAGCAGTGCCATGGTGTTGCAGGGTGGTTGGTTGGTGGTAAGAAGGATCACAGGCGCCCCCAGATCAGATTTCTGCACCATGTCCCACATTCCAATCCCCCTCAAGGCTCCGGATGGAAGGATCAGCTCCTCCGTGCCAGGGGAAAACAATGGAGTTTCTAAGAAACCGCAAAAAAAGGATTTGAAGAGCAAACCATCAGAGAAACCTCTGCCGGAAGCACGACTCGCTATAAATACAAGACGCTCATCTCAACTGCCAAGTATGATTTTTTTTTCTCCTTCACGCTCTCTCTCGCTCTCCTTCCATCACTCTTTTTTTCCTCTCCACGCATTGGTTGGTTGCATACCAGCACTGCATGCCCTGTGTGCAGGAGAGGAAGCGAACGGAAGCGTGGTGTGTGTGTGTGTGTGTGACTGTGTGTGTGTGTGTGTGTGTGTGTGTGTAGGGGTGTGTGTGTGTGCGTGGTGCCTTTGAAGGAGCAGCCCGTGGGTCTCTCCTTATCGCTCTCGTTCTCCCTCTCTCTCCGCTCTTCCAAGTGTGGGAGTGGGGTTAGGGAAGCCCGCGCTGCAGCTCCAGTCCCCACTCAGAGAGAGAACGACAGGTTTCCCTTGTGTTCCCAAAATACAACCTGCAGCCCGCCCGCCCACCCTCGTCCCCCGGCGGACGCCCATCCACGGGATTAGAGGCTGCTGTTCTTCTCTCCTTCCTGATCGTGACTGCGGAGCATTCAAACGGTTTCCCTGCCCACCCATTGGTCAAACTCCCCCACACACTACTGCTGCCAGTGCTCGACCGACCCCCCTTCTCTCCACACTGAAGGTCCTGAAGTGCACTTCAGATGGGATAACATCTGGCTCAGCTCCAGTTACCTAACCATCAGCAAGAGAGTTAAACCCACTGGGGCTGGGCTGGCTGTGCATGGGTGATACACGGCCTTCTTTTTCCATTTCATCATTTCTCCAATGCAGTGGTTTCCAAAGGGGGGGGGGTAACAGCAAGGCTTGGGGGCGAAAACATGGAAGAATAACCCTAAACAACCAACAAGTGGTCATGTGAAGTGCCAGTGCTGTTGCAGCATAGCAGCCTATAACTAGTCAAATGAAGTATGCTATTGCTGTTGCAGCAAAGCAGCCTTTAACTAACCTACTGGTCAAATGAAGTATGCCAGTGCTGTTGCAGCATAGCAGCCTTTAACTAACCTACTGGTCAAATGAAGTATGCTAGTGCTGTTGCAGCATAGCAGCCTTTAACTAACCTACTGGTCAAATGAAGTATGCCACTGCTCTTGCAGAATAACAGCCTATAACTAACCTACTGGTCAAATGAAGTATGCTAGTGCTGTTGCAGCATAGCAGCCTTTAACTAACCTACTGGTCAAATGAAGTATGCCACTGCTCTTGCAGAATAACAGCCTATAACTAACCTACTGGTCAAATGAAGAATGCAAGTGCTGTTGCAGCATAGCAGCCTTTAACTAACCTACCGGTCAAATGAAGTATGCCAGTGCTCTTGCAGCCTATAACTAACCTACTGGTCAAATGAAGTATGCCAGTGCTCTTGCAGCCTATAACTAACCTACTGGTCAAATGAAGTATGCTAGTGCTGTTGCAGCATAGCAGCCTTTAACTAACCTACTGGTCAAAAGAAGTATGCCAGTGCTGTTGCAGCATAGCAGCCTTTAACTAACCTACTGGTCAAAAGAAGTATGCCAGTGCTCTTGCAGCCTTTAACTAACCTACTGGTCAAATGAAGTATGCCAGTGCTGTTGCAGCATAGCAGCCTTTAACTAACCTACTGGTCAAATGAAGTATGCCAGTGCTCTTGCAGCCTATAACTAACCTACTGGTCAAAAGAAGTATGCCACTGCTGTTGCAGCATAGCAGCCTTTAACTAACCTACTGGTCAAATGAAGTATGCTAGTGCTGTTGCAGCATAGCAGCCTTTAACTAACCTACTGGTCAAATGAAGTATGCTAGTGCTGTTGCAGCATAGCAGCCAATAACTAACCTACTGGTCAAAAGAAGTATGCCAGTGCTGTTGCAGCATAGCAGCCAATAACTAACCTACTGGTCAAATGAAGTATGCCAGTGCTGTTGCAGCCAATAACTAACCTACTGGTCAAATGAAGTATGCTAGAGCTGTTGCAGAATTTCTCTTTCAGAGTAGTCAGTACATTGGTTTTGGTTATTTCATTACTCCGTCTGATTGTTGTACCTTGAACATCATATAGATTCAAGGCATGAGTTTCCTTTCACATATTAGTTCAAATGCCAGAATGTAATGGTGTCACCTTGAAACCTAATTCAATAACAGTAACATATAACGATCCCTTTGTGCACACCCATCGCCTCCTCCTGATGTACAACCAGAGGTGAAAAGAAAATCGCCCTATTGAAATGAGCTTTTTTTTCCTCTTGTGAGGAAACAGACTAAGAATGTGGAGCCTCGCTTGGCGCTTAACAGTAACTATGGTAACAGGCGCTCGGCATGGCACAGCTTCCACAGGCTCTCCAGAAATAAAACTGTTGGGCTAAGAGTGAGCAGGTAAAGACAAAAGATCCCAGCAGAGCCTATTTATAATCGCCCAGTGCTTGCGTAACACACACATATACACAAGACAGCATCGGCACAGGCAGTCAAAGAAGGGTGCAGGACTAGGGGCCACTAGGGGCCACTGAGGGCCCGGGGCTGCACAGGGCTGCAGAGGAAGGGCCACTGATGGCCATCGGCCCCCTCTGCATGGAGGCACAGGAAAGTCCTGAGGTCTGAAGAAGGCTGATTGGAAAAAGTGCACAGTTAAAAGAAGGGCATTCGCAGCGAGAAAGGGAGAGAGAAAGAGAGGGATAGAGAGATTAAATGCAACAGAGATAGAGAGAGAGAGAAAGAGAGAGAGAGAGAGAGAGGGATAGAGAGATTAAATGCAACAGAGATAGAGAGAGAGAGAGAGAGAGAGAGAGAGAGAGAGAGAGAGGGAGAGAGAGAGAGAGAGAGAGGAAGAAAGAGAGGGATAGAGAGAGAGAGAGAGAGAGAGGAGGGTGTTTTTATTGATGTTTGACAATGGTGAGTGATGGACATGGAGTGTAGTGTGCCGGGCGGCTCTCTCTCATAGGCGACTCCCTCGGGAGGCATGAGCGTAATCGCCACAGTACCAGAGGGTGAACGACCAGCGTCACGGTAACACTGTTTGCATCATTGGACGACCTCGTTGACGAGGAGTGTTTATCACAGTGAACACTCACGGAGGGGAAAAAAGGCAGATAACAGGAAACAAAAGGCAGTGTGTCCTGAGGGCTTTGTTACTCACACAAACATGCGGTCCTCGGCCTATCATCTACAACGTCACCACCGTGTGATGATGAGGTCATCCAGGAGAGGCCTAGGGCCCTGGACATGAGCAGGGGCTAGTGGGTGGGATTCTGTTCATGCATAATGTCATGAGAAAAACAGCCAAGAAAAATGCCAGGAATTACTCCACTATAACAAAAATAATAGTTAAAATAATAATTAAAAAAACATTCCAGTGAAAACATGAATTCTTTGAAAAAAAAAAACTTTTACTATAATTTCAAATGGCCTGTAAATCACAAGCTATTTTTAACAATCTCCTTCTATAGTACATCAAAAAAGCTAAAAAAACAGCGCCATCTAGCATAATTACCTCGTAATTGCACCTTTACTTGAAGTCAGACTCACGCTGATAAATGACCTTTTCTTCCATTTCACACACATAAAAAAGGGACTTTTCACAGTTGCATTAATTGGTGTCTTGCTCTGAGAAATAAGAGCTAGAAGTGATGGCAGTGACTGGAACCCATTCTGTGTACCCTCTGACCACGGGCGCTGGCCTCAGAGAAGCTTCATTGGACCTCATGTGTGTGTGTATGTGATTCTGTGTGTGTGTGTGTGTGTTTGCGTGTGTATGTATGTGTGTGTAAGTGTGTGTGTGTACCCGTGTGTATGTATCTGTGTGTGTGTGTGTGTGTGTGTGTGTGTGTGTGTGTGAGTGAGTGTGTGTGTAGGTGTTTCAGAATGGTGGTCCCTGGGACAAACCCAGTTGAAAACCCATGCCTTGGAGTGCTTCCCCCCTATGCTCCTGTGTGTATTCTTCATTTGTACATAATCACAGACATATTTGGTGGTGCGAGCTATTAACTTTACTGAGACACCATTGATGTATCATTGCATGAATGCACAAATCGTTCCGACTCCTCCTGAGTCTCCTTGTGCACGGCACTGATCACCCAACCGCTCCCGGTGTGCAGGTCGCCGCCTTGTGTGGTCGCCTCCGCCGCCGGTGTGTGACTGGGTAGATGTCTGAGGCATGAACATGTAAGGGCTCAGATACACATACGCGTCTTTTTTCAGGCAGAAACGCTTCAGTAACGCCTTGGCAAAGTGCGGCGGCCAAAACAGAAGCGGTGCGCTTCCCTGCCTTGCGCTGGAAAGTTGAGAATAGTTCAACTTTTAAGCGCGCCTAAAAAACGCTTCAAAGACGCAACGCGTGGTGAAGAAGGGGCGCACGCTTTTAAACGCGCCGTACCATAGGAATCAATGCATTTGCTCGCGTCCCGTTTTTACAAAAAGGCGTATGTGTATCTGAGCCCTAAAGCACCTTGAGTAGAAAGGCGCTATATATACAAATGCAGCTCATGTACCCTAAACCAATGACACAGTGTCCTAGAACCTCCCTCAGTGTGCAGTCTGTCCCTCAGTCCTGTGTCTGATGCACGTCTGACACAGCGATGTCCCAGCCTGCTCACAACAAAACCCCCATTCCATTCCAGTCCAGTCCCCTCTCATCTCAGGAGTTCCCTTACATCTAGCTCTGTTCACTACACCAGGAGGTTATCTCTGGCCTACTACACTCACAGGTTATCTCTGGCCTACTTCACTACACTCACAGGTTATCTCTGGCCTACTACACTACACTCACAGGTTATCTCTGGCCTACTACACTACACTCACAGGTTATCTCTGGCCTACTACACTACACTCACAGGTTATCTCTGGCCTACTACACTACACTCACAGGTTATCTCTGGCCTACTACACTACACTCACAGGTTATCTCTGGCCTACTACACTACACTCACAGGTTATCTCTGGCCTACTACACTACACTCACAGGTTATCTCTGGCCTACTACACTCACAGGTTATCTCTGGCCTACTACACTACACTCACAGGTTATCTCTGGCCTACTACACTCACAGGTTATCTCTGGCCTACTACACTACACTCACAGGTTATCTCTGGCCTACTACACTACACTCACAGGTTATCTCTGGCCTACTACACTCAGAGGTTATCTCTGGCCTACTGCACTCACAGGTTATCTCTGGCCTACTACACTCAGAGGTTATCTCTGGCCTACTACACTCAGAGGTTATCTCTGGCCTACTACACTCACAGGTTATCTCTGGCCTACTACACTACACTCACAGGTTATCTCTGGCCTACTACACTCACAGGTTATCTCTGGCCTACTACACTACACTCACAGGTTATCTCTGGCCTACTACACTACACTCACAGGTTATCTCTGGCCTACTACACTCACAGGTTATCTCTGGCCTACTACACTCACAGGTTATCTCTGGCCTACTACACTACACTCACAGGTTATCTCTGGCCTACTACACTCACAGGTTATCTCTGGCCTACTACACTACACTCACAGGTTATCTCTGGCCTACTACACTACACTCACAGGTTATCTCTGGCCTACTACACTCACAGGTTATCTCTGGCCTACTACACTCACAGGTTATCTCTGGCCTACTACACTACACTCACAGGTTATCTCTGGCCTACTACACTCACAGGTTATCTCTGGCCTACTACACTACACTACACTCACAGGTTATCTCTGGCCTACTACACTACACTACACTCACAGGTTATCTCTGGCCTACTACACTCACAGGTTATCTCTAGCCTACTACACTACACTCACAGGTTATCTCTGGCCTACTACACTACACTCACAGGTTATCTCTGGCCTACTACACTCACAGGTTATCTCTGGCCTACTGCACTACACTCACAGGTTATCTCTGGCCTACTACACTACACTACACTCACAGGTTATCTCTGGCCTACTACACTCACAGGTTATCTCTGGCCTACTACACTACACTACACTCACAGGTTATCTCTGGCCTACTACACTACACTCAGAGGTTATCTCTGGCCTACTACACTCAGAGGTTATCTCTGGCCTACTACACTACACTCAGAGGTTATCTCTGGCCTACTACACTACACTCACAGGTTATCTCTGGCCTACTACACTACACTACACTCAGAGGTTATCTCTGGCCTACTACACTACACTCACAGGTTATCTCTGGCCTACTACACTACACTCACAGGTTATCTCTGGCCTACTACACTACACTCACAGGTTATCTCTGGCCTACTACACTACACTACACTCAGAGGTTATCTCTGGCCTACTACACTACACTCAGAGGTTATCTCTGGCCTACTACACTACACTCACAGGTTATCTCTGGCCTACTACACTACACTACACTCAGAGGTTATCTCTGGCCTACTACACTACACTCACAGGTTATCTCTGGCCTACTACACTACACTACACTCACAGGTTATCTCTGGCCTACTACACTACACTACACTCACAGGTTATCTCTGGCCTACTACACTACACTCACAGGTTATCTCTGGCCTACTACACTACACTACACTCCAGTGGTGGTCCGTCAGGGCCTTCAAGGCCTTCTCTGCTGGCCTAAACATCATCAGAAAATAAATGTAATAAAATAAATGTAATTTTAATATTTTCTTTTCATAAATATGTATTAAATTATTCCCCATAGTCCATTATCTTCATTTCATAGCTTCCAGCGTTGTTAATTTATGTTAGAGCTTTCATCCAATCATATTTCAGCTATCATGTGTTGCCACGCTCCTAGCAATCTTCCCCGAGAACAGAAATCTTCCCTGAGGCCTTCAGAATTCATACATTGAAGGCCCGTGTATATCTGATTGGTTATCACAACTGTCTGTTTCAGTTCATTTAAGTTGAATGAACTGAAACAGACAGTTGTGACAACCAATCAGATTTCGAGTTGGCGACACTGGGCCTTCTAGAAGGCCCGGAAGATTTCTTTCCTCGCGTTGAACGTGATACGTAAACGTCCTTTGATTGGATACTGAGGCAGACCGGTGCAGTGCTTCAGTGCTCAGTTTAGCTGGCTAATGCAAAATCGACGTTCATCGGTTTCAATTGGTAAGACTAAATATAATAACATTAACCAACTCAAATAAACTAGTTTACACCAACTTGATAATTCCAGTTTTTGATACAATTACAACGCCATTTTCAAGACGGAACTTTCAAGAAAAACTGGATATCGTGAGGATGGGAAGTTTAATGAAACTGCTTTGCAGGTGGGACAATGCGATGTTTAGTGGACAAACTTGTTAAAGCTCACAAAAACTTTGTAGACTAATCCCTGAAAATCTTCTTTTGTTTTTAAGTTGTGACAGTAATATCCAAGCGATCATATAACTGAGAGTTTACTACTCTTAATGTATTGTTAATACGGGTGTATTGATTTTAAATGCTCCGGAAATATTAATAGTCTGTTGTACTCGACTATGTTAAGGTGATGCAATGCTCACTTATACTGCCTTTCTGTATAAATATAATGGTTCGAGAGCCATGGCGTCATAATGATGGTATGAGGAGGTGGATTCACTCAGTTTAAAATCGTGTAGGACATCGCTGAAGGCCTAGTCGTGAAATGCACGGACCGCCACTGCTACACTCACAGGTTATCTCTGGCCCACTACACTACACTCAGAGGTTATCTCTGGCCTACTACACTACACTCAGAGGTTATCTCTGGCCTACTACACTCACAGGTTATCTCTGGCCTACTACACTCAGTCAGAGGTTATCTCTGGCCTACTACACTCAGTCAGAGGTTATCTGTGGCCTACTACACTACACTCACAGGTTATCTCTGGCCTACTACACTACACTCACAAGTTATATCTGGCCTACTACACTACACTACACTCACAGGTTATCTCTGGCCTACTGCACTGCACTCACAAGTTATCTCTGGCCTACTACACTCACAAGTTATCTCTGGCCTACTACACTACACTCACAAGTTATATCTGGCCTACTACACTACACTACACTCACAGGTTATCTCTGGCCTACTACACTCACAGGTTATCTCTGGCCTACTACACTACACTACACTCACAAGTTATCTCTGGCCTACTACACTACACTACACTCACAGGTTATCTCTGGCCTACTACACTACACTCACAAGTTATATCTGGCCTACTACACTACACTACACTCACAGGTTATCTCTGGCCTACTACACTCACAGGTTATCATTGGCCTGCTACACTCAGAGGTTATCGTTGTCCTACTGGCCTACTACACTCACAGGTTATCTCTGGCCTACTGCACTACACTCACAGGTTATCTCTGGCCTACTACACTACACTCAGAGGTTATCTCTGGCCTACTACACTCACAGGTTATCTCTGGCCTACTACACTCACAGGTTATCTGTGGCCTACTACACTACACTCACAAGTTATCTCTGGCCTACTACACTACACTACACTCACAGGTTATCGTTGGCCTACTACACTCAGAGGTTATCTCTGGCCTACTACACTCACAGGTTATCTCTAGCCTACTACACTACACTACACTCACAGGTTATCGTTGGCCTACTGCACTACACTCACAGGTTATCTCCGGCCTACTGCACTCAGAGGTTATCTCTGGCCTACTGCACTCAGAGGTTATCTCTGGCCTACTACATTCACAGGTTATCTCTGGCATACTACACTCAGAGGTTATCTCTGGCCTACTACATTCACAGGTTATCTCTGGCATACTACACTCAGAGGTTATCTCTGGCCTACTACACTACACTACACTACACTCACAGGTTATCTCTGGCCTACTGCACTACACTCAGAGGTTATCTCTGGCCTACTTCACTACACTCACAGGTTATCTCTGGCCTACTGCACTACACTCACAGGTTATCTCTGGCCTACTGCACTACACTCAGAGGTTATCTCTGGCCTACTTCACTACACTCAGAGGTTATCTCTGGCCTACTACACTCACAGGTTATCTCTGGCCTACTACACTACACTACACTACACTCACAGGTTATCTCTGGCCTACTACACTACACTCAGAGGTTATCTCTGGCCTACTACACTACACTACACTCACAGGTTATCTCTGGCCTACTACACTCACAGGTTATCTCTGGCCTACTACACTACACTACACTCACAAGTTATCTCTGGCCTACTACACTACACTACACTCAGATGTTATCTCTGGCCTACTACACTACACTCAGAGGTTATCTCTGGCCTACTACACTCAGATGTTATCTCTGGCCTACTACACTGCACATCAGAAGCTGCAGAGCTGGATGCAGATGTGGTGCACACATGAAAGACATATCGATGAAGGGAACCCTGCAGAATGCGCTGCTGCTAAACGCCATGTTTTATGTACAGATCATAAATCCTTTAGGGACATTTCTTTTAACCAAGCTGTTTGCTCTAGACGTGGTGCTTCGTGGAAGCAGTGCATGTGTAGAGGGAAGATTACTGTGGTGTGAGTGCACACAGTTTAATAACAGGCCTGTATAAATGCTGTGAGCGTTTCTTTTCTTTTTTTTTTCACGCTTTCCACAGATGCAGTGCTTTGTACTGAAGGCTGCAGTCGCTGAGCTTCCCGAGCGCAGGCCTATTTATAGAGCAGTAACCTTACTGCGCAGAGCGCTGCCTTGAACCACTCATCTATTCAGACTGGAGCACATGAAAGGAAACAGCGTTACACTGTCAGGGCTACTGCTAACACACAGGTGTCCAACAGCAGCAGATGCCACAAGGCCTGTCGATGGTTTAGCCTTTGGTAGATAAAAGTTCATCCGTCTATGTGTGTGGCAATTGAAAGGGAAGAAGGGAGAGGGGGAGGGAAGAGAGAGATAGAGATAGATAGAGAGAGAGAGGATGCCTATCCACTTCCACCAGTGTCTGTATTTCTGACACTTTGGTTGACGGAGCCCTCAGAACAATACCTTTCCATGGTAACGAAGCACAGTGGAGACAATGCAAGCCTGACGCAAGCTGCTGTCCCTCAGCGTGAACACGAGGCGTGAAGAAAAGCTTCGCTCCAATCCGATCAGAAGGACACACTCTCACTCTTCACCATTCAGTCTAACTTGACTTGAAGGTAGCGTCGGCCATTCTGGGAAGATATTCGAGCTCAACAGCCATTCAAATGACATCCCTCGCTTCAGTGCTCTCAAAGAAATGTGTTGATTTGCTGTTATTGTTCTTGGATCGGTCCGAGCGACTATGTTTGCTTCCGAATAACAGAGGAAGGACTGTGTATAAATCCCCCAGCGCTTCTTTAGCGCACACAAAGCTACATGACCCTGAGGAGCAATTCGTTCATGTTCATGGCTCGGTTTGTCTTAATCGAAAGGTATGATCTGATTCGAGCAAAGCTTTCTTCATGATGAGGGACAGCAGCTTGCGGGAGTGCAGTGTAGCGACTATGTAGGCTTCCGAGTAACAGAGGCAGGACTGTGTATTAACACAAGCGCTTCTTTAGCGCACACAGAGCTACATGACCCTGAGGAGCAATTCACTGAATCTCACCATTAGTGTATCGGATTGGAATCACAGGCTGCGGGGGTTCCGGTCATGACGTGCAAAAACTGTAAGAATGGTTTTGTTATTTAGAACCTTAAATCCAAGTTGACAAATATAGGACCGGCACATATTTGAACTACATCCTGCATAGTGCAAGACGGCCATAAAGAGAGGGGACTCTTTCATGACCACTGAACACGTCAGCATGAGGTGCCCCTAATTATGAATCTACAGTGCCTTGCACAATTATTAGCACCCCTAGTAAATTTGAGAAGGATATGAAAAATATGACTTTGCTGTTTAACATCTTGGTCTTTCACTCAAAATATTTACAAAAATCTTACCTTTTCATTGAAGTAAAATGATAGAAAGAAACAAAAAACTGTTGCCATTAAATAAATATTTTCCCCCAAAACGGCACCCCTAGAAAATTCTTCTAATTAAAATATAACTGAAGTATATTTCCAGTCATGTTTTATATTTTAAAGTTCAACTGTTTGATTAGGAACTCTTAAGAGGTCACCCATGACTTCCTGTTCCACTGGCATACAAACATGAGGTGACACAGGCCAAGTCCATTAGTCATTCACTAAACAATGTGCAACGAAAAGTTGTTGAGCTGCACAAATCAAGAAATGGACAGATAATCTCTAAACAGTTGAAAATTCCCATTTCCACTATCATGGAAGTTTAAAGCGACAGGGCATCACAGCTGGAGAATTGCAGAGGTTAGTTGAGTTTTGGGGTCAGAAATTCTCCAAAACTACCATCAGATGTCACCTACATCACCACAAGTTATTTTGGAGGGTTGCCAGAAAAAAAGCCTCTGCTGTCAATCAACAACAAACTAAAGCACCTACAGTTTGCCAAATGTAAGACAGACTTAGTTATATGGTCAGATGAGACCAAAATAAAGCTTTTTGGCAACAAACATCAAA
Organism: Sprattus sprattus; assembly: GCF_963457725.1. Classification (NCBI taxonomy): domain Eukaryota; kingdom Metazoa; phylum Chordata; class Actinopteri; order Clupeiformes; family Clupeidae; genus Sprattus; species Sprattus sprattus. The sequence continues at coordinate 23,295,725 of NC_137918.1, read as the reverse complement.
GGTGGGTTTGGCGTACCTAAATGAAAAGGCAAGATTTTACTGAATATTTTGATAGGAAGACCAAGAGGATAAACAGCAAAGACATTTTTTCATAGCCTGTTTTGCTCATATTCACTAGGGTCCCAATAATTGTGGAGGGCACTGTTATCCTAGTGAACTACAGCTGGTGTGTGTGAAAATAACTAATTCCGGAGAAAATAATGTGACGTTCTAACTAAACATTCGTTAGTTACTTTTCTCTGAAGCCTCAGTAATGAACACCCCCTGAAACACACAGTTTTGCATTATTAGTCTGATGTATACATTCTCCTGATCTCTTCACATCGTTAAAAGTCTGATGTATACATTCTCCTGTTCCCTTAACATTGTTATCAGTCTAATAGATAGATTGTCCTGTTCTCTTCACATTGTTATAAGTCTGATGTATACATTCTCCTGTTCTCTTCACATGGGCAGAGCACACTAGTGGTGCTTCAGTAGAGCACTCACACCTCAAATAAACACATGCAGATCTTTGGAGAATTTACTTTTATTCATTTGTTTGTTCTTCCAACAGCAGGATCAAAAAGGTACTCTGTTCTGTTATATTTTGCAGGAATACCTTCCATCTTTACCCTGAGGACTCAAATTGACTGTTAGGGATGAGCAAGAAATGGCATTTAAATTGCTCCAGAGTGGTCTCCTTCTTTTTATGTTCTGAAAATTCTGTATAAAATGCTCTTGGCCGGCGATGTAAACACCCTTATTCCTTCTGTGAGACTAAATCAACTGACCAATGTCAGACTGGGCATAATTCAGGTCACTTAAAAACATCTGAATACTTCAAAAGTGAAAGATACCAGTGACATGTCCTGCCAGGACACAAGTGAACCGACATGAACCATCATTAAGACAAAAACAAAGATAAAGAATGTCATGGAACTCCTTCAGAACAAGTACACCTAGTAACCATGGAAATACTCAGATGACATCAGCTGACACATTTGAAGAAAGCAGGCTAGAGATGATGGCACTTTTGCTAAACAGGAAGAGAAGTAGAGTTGATGGCTCCTTTGCTAAACAGGTAAAGCTGTAGAGCGACTGTTCAATACTGCTCAGCCATCATGAGGACAGTCAGCGCAGACCAGCCAGTGAAGGGGTGACTGCCCTGTCCACGGCCTGTGCCGTCATTGTACTGTTCCCATACGTAACCTGTGTCCATGTACTGTCTGTAAACGTTATTGACAAGGTTAGTCCTGAGCTCTTGGTAGAGGGCCGCTGCATGTTCCTGATATGGCCCTTCCAAGTTGCCGTAGTGGTGCAGGGCCCTGACGGCCAGGTAGTTTATATTTATCCATATCGCACCGCGCCAGTAGGGGGCATCGTGCTCCGTGTTCCGCTCCATGTAGATGGGGTCGGTGCGGGAGAGCGAGCGCAGGCCGTACGGGGTCCACAGGCGGTCCGGGTCCCTCATGTCCCTCAGGATGTGCTCCAGCTTGGGCGAGTCGGGCGTCAGGATGTGCAGTAAGAAGGGGAAGAGGCTGACGTAGCCCAGCGCGTTGACGAACTGCAGCTTAGGGGCGTTGCGCCCCGAGCCGACGGAGCGCACCAGGCGTGCCACGGGGAACTGGTGCCGCGGCTGCCCGGGCGGCACGTACACCTTCTCCCGCAGCAGGGCCACGGCGTGAGTGTGGTTGCCATAGTCACTGAAGGCGCGCAGCTGCTCGGACCAGTGCAGCTCGGCCAGCAGCTGGTTGTCGCTGAGCATCTGGTGGGTGCGCTCGTACTCCTGGTGGGGCTCGCCCAGAAGCCTCGCCACCCTAGCCATGATGCCCGACGCCTGCGCCATCCAGCAACGCAGGTCCACGTGGCGCTCGTCCGCAGACGGGTGAGACGCCCGCGGGTAGTCGTCCAAACCCGAGGTCAACGTCTTGGGGTTGAGGAAGACGTTGGTGTCCTTGTCTCGGCCCCTCCAGCGGTAGGAGTTGGGCAGGGGTCCGGCCTGGGTGGTGTTGTACCACTCGAACCAGGTCTGGAGTCGTGGGTAGAGCCTGCGGAGGAACGGCAGAGTTCCCCGGGTGGAGGGAGCGTCGGGCCGAGCCGCCAGCTGCTCCACCAGCTCCTGCAGGGCCAGGAAGAGGGTAGGGGGGTTGGCGTTCTCGTTGCGCTGCACCACGAACTCTCCGGGAACTTTGCTCCGCGCCTCGTCGCCCAGGATCTGCTCGCGCGGAATCCAGCCCTCGACGTTGATGAGGTCCAGCCAGTGGGCCACGGCCTCCCGTGTCACCTGAGGGTCCCACTTGCTCAGGAGCAGCTGGTGGAAGCCCTCGTCCCACAGGAAGCCTCGGGGAAAGAAGGAGCGCGAGGGCACGGCCGTGAAGAGCGGCCCCTCCGGGTAGAGCAAGGGGTACTCGTTATAGACGGACTGCACGATGGACTGACCGTAGAAGTAGCCCATACCACCCAGCATGTTGCTCAGCGCGGCCTTGCTGAACTTGACCTGGGACTGGGTGAAGCCCTTAGCCTGGAGGCCGAAGGTGTTCTCAAACTTCCGGTCGAAGGCCACCTTCCTCTTCTCCAGCTCCTCAGTCAGAACAGAGCCTGCTAGCTGGTCCGGGCGATCGTGGAAACTGCCGGACTCGAAAAGAACCTCGATCTGGAAGGGCATCTGGACTGTAACCTGGTGAACCACAAAGTCGCTCTCCTTCCGATTGTCGGCTGGTTTCTGTTGGTGGTGGTGGTGGGGAGGCTTATAGGTGTCCACGGCGATGTAGGGACGCTTCTCACCTGATGGAGGATTGAAGACAAACCTTCGGTTCATGCTGTTCTTCACTATATCCGTGAGCTTCTCCAGGCCAGGAGTGGCTGTCTGCAAGTAGTTGTAACTGTGGTGAAGAGAGCACAATTTTAAAAACTTTTAACTTATTCTTTGACACTTTGAGAGCCATTCTGGTCAATAGAGGTATTTTTCAATCGAGGTCTTTTTTTTCAATTTGACACAACATGGAACTGAACCCTGACAAGATGTCTTCAAGAAGTTTAAATTTTAAAGCAAATATTAAGTGACAAAGGATAGTAAACACTGATTACATTAGAAGAAATTAATTAATTCACAGGTAATGATGTATCATAATGCACATGCATAACGTTGTTTGAATATAAACCTCCAAAATCCTACATATTACATAGTCTACTAAACATTCAACAGAATAACCATAAGTTTCATTGAAACATAGACATTCGTTTTCTATTTCTTGAAAAAAAGAAAAAGCAGTATTTATTGTTACACCAGGTTTTAGTGCTCTTAGCTTGATTGTTCTCTCCCTTGTACGTCACTTTGGACAAAAGCGTCTGCTAAATGACTAAATGTAAATGTAAATGTAAATGTATAAAAGTGTGAGGTGAGCTATGCCTACCTGGCATATTTAGCACTGGCGGCATCTCCAGCGGTGGGTTTGCGGAAGGTGACCTTGAATTGGCCCAGCTCCTCTGAGGAGCCAGTGACGGTGCTCAGCCGGTTCCGCTCCTCCACGTGTGCCTGCAGCGCCCCTTGGGTGTCCGTGGCAACGTAGAACATGAGAGAGATGACCGGTGCGTGGGCAGCAGAGCTCTGGGAGAGAGGAGAGAGCCAAAGAAAAAAGGTCAGTAGAAGTCACAAAGCAATCAAGCAACCAGATGAAGACAGCCAGCCAGGGAAGACGACACGGAAAGCCACTTTAGAATGCCTTTCTGTCAAGTACAAGAAGAACTAAAAAACAACTGCCACTGCATATAAAGCTGTGTCCTGGCCCCTGAACAATGGGCCAACAAACCATAACAAACCAAAGAGGCTAAATTCAATGATTTTCTGCGTTGCGTTTCGAGGGCATAGTCATTTACCAACATAACAATACTGGTCTCTCTAGCCCTCTTTGGCTGAGGTACATTGCCTATTTTCAGTGTCATGTTAGGACAAAGGTAATAAGGTCAATTGAAGAAGGAAACATCAACTCTGCTGTGAGTAGCTTTTAATTCAGTTTCTGCACAGACTCAACGGTGATGAGAGGGTTGACTAACAGGACATACACAGACCCTCATAACTGTTCATTCATCATTTTTAGTGCTCATATATAATTGTCGGTGAAATAGCAGCAGAGCTTTGCCAGTTAACACATTCATCATGTAAAACGTGGAAACCAACTGTTCACTGGCCATCTGTGCCCACTCACATGCTGTTTGGGTTAGGGTCTATACATTAGAGTCACTCTCCCGACTCACCCCACTCACATGCTGTTTGGCCGTTATCCTCTGGTCTCTCTAGCCTTCTTTGGCTGAGGTACACCAGGTTGTCTCTTTTCAGTGGCATGTAAGAATAAAGGTAATTAGGTCTATTCATTAGAGCAGCCAGTCACTCTCCCCACTCACATGCTGTTTGGCCGTTATCCTCCAGGTCCAGTCTCCTCCGTGCTCCCCACCCTTACGCTTCACAAACTCGGTGGTGAGGGTGAAGTCGCTGTCCCGGATCTCCTGCACACCGAAGCTAACGCCGTCATGCATGAGCCACCCGTAGCCCTGCAACCGGTCACTCTGCTCGCAGGTGTGCCTGAGGTTCACATCCATGTCAGAGAATTGACGGAACCACATCAGTCCTAAAGGAGTTTGGAGGAGAGGGTAGGAGGTGCACATACACAGACAAAAAAAGACTGTAAGAGCATTTCTCAACAATAAGACCCACAAAGCTGATCTTGACAATAAACAGAGTATACACACAAACACGAATAACGACTTTAAAATTATGACCATGTACTATGTCTGATATAAATGGAAGTGCTAATCAGAAATATCCATATGAAGACTGTAAGAGCATTTCTCAACAATTAGACCCACATGGTTGATCTTAACAATAAATAGGGTACACACACAAACACGAATACGGACTTTAAAATGATGACCATGTACTGATGTCTGATACAAAGAGAGGTGCTCATCAGAAATATCCATACCAGTGACCACAGACGTGGGGCTCCTGGTCTTCATGCCAAAGTACACCTGTGGCCGAAAGGACCCCCAGAACCTCTCCGGGGATACCTCTGCACTGGTGCTGTTTGCATCCAGCACGCGTGGGGACGTGTGTAAGGTCACCACCCTCTTAGCCAGGGAGGAGCGCATGTAGAGAGCATAGAAGAACCATATGAGGCTGAAGATGCAGAGAACGATGGAGATGTTGATGAATACTTTGCCGAGGTCAGCTTTCTTTTTCTTCTCCTTGCGGTGTGGGACTGGCGGCTTGTCTTCCGTCCCAGGGTGGGAGAATCCATCACCTGCCACAATCCTTTTTCTCTGCCGGCCCATTCTTCCCTACAGGCTACAGTTACAAAGACAGATACCATCAGGCACGAAGGGATAATGAAGAAACAGAAGCATTGTCTCTGTTGGCCACGAACAGAAATTCACTCTGAAATACCCAATAGTTCATGTCAAATAGGTAGTGTATGACAGGAGTAAACATTACACTAACATTAGCTTACTGATTATAGCTCGAGACACAGTTCAATGACATATTCAGAGGCATATGGTATAAAAGTAACATGTAAACAAAGTAACATGCAGTTAAATACATGGAAAATGTCCGATAAAATAGATGGATCTTGCATAGTAAAGAATAATGTCTTAACTGAAATAACTGAGTTTTGACAAGCTGGCTCAAGATAGACGAGATCTTGCAATCACGACGAGTCACATAATGTTAACTAGTGAATAGTTTAAATAAATCACAATGAGATCCCTGCATAATCAGCTTCCAAAAGCGACACATTTTTATTTCTTTATTATTTATCCCAACACGTACGTGTATATACAAGTAAGCATTACCATTTCAAGGTTAGCCAACTGGCTAACAGTAACTACCGTATGAATGACTTCAGGTGTCTAACATGAAGTCCAAGCAATTGGCGCGACCGCCATTTAGGAGGTCTGTAAAATCATGATTCATAGTGGCTTCATCAGATTTCATCTTAACCATAGCATGTTAATTAAATACCTTAAGATTTGCCTCGATTTTCAGCGGCATAAAGTAGTCCTGTTACTTCCTGGTCAAAGACGCCATCTGTGCCGTCTCCTGACGTGTCCTCATCTCTCGCCGACGTCATCGAACAGCATGTATGCAGCTTTTTCGATTCACTTTACGTTTCACAAATATCTCCGCATATCTTCCCCATCTTATATATTGCAAGCATTATACCTCGATACGGTAATTTCTTTAAAAGACAAAGAAAATTATGTTAACCTACCAGAAAACGTAGTTCTCCTCTTTTATTCTGAAGTTTTGTAGAAACTGCAATTGCTACTTGCAGCCGGTGACATGCGCTAAAGTGCTGAGGAACCCCTTCTCGTTTAGGTCTATGCCCTTTAGGTGACATGAACTCGGTTGAGTACGAGATACTACAGGATATTTAAGAGCATCCCAGGCCCGAGTTTGTGGAATTACAAATTCAGGATTTTCTTTATATTTCATGTGCAGCCGGAAATATCTGATACAAGTACTGGGATAAATAACTGGATTAGACAACTACAATAATTTTACTTTCACAGACACCATTCAAGAGCAATGAACCTTTATTGAAATAATTACAGTGTCAAAATGAACTGTATTGGTAAAGCTGGGATTCTGTAACAGTAAGAGCTGTTGAAAAATAATGCTTCTGCTTCAAAAAAAAAAAAAAAAAAGGGTGTCCCATGAACAAAGTAATACAAAGATGGGGTTTATGTACAAAACAGGCAACACTTTTTTTTGGTTATGACTTGAGATATATTGACATTACATGCCAAAAGAGCTTGACACCATATTTTTTTTTTTCATCTAGTAGATGGATGGAACTTTGACAGACATACTCGAAATAGTACAGTGATTTCACAAACATTAATCAGTTTACTTATTCAGAACAAAGTGATGTTGAAGAAACTTAGTATTCCACGGTGGGGGATGCCTTAAGTAAACTCCACCATGTGGGTGGGATCATAGCATGTTCCTCATTGATTTTGAAACTAGTCAGTGTCATATTAAACTTCAGGCTTTCAGCCCAGGTATATTTGAGTATCTATCAAGCTCTCTCTCCCAATGTGCGCGCACAGACACAGACAGACACACACACGATTGAGCGATCTGCCCTCTTTCAACAGGGAGAAAAGAACACTCACTGAAAAACAAACAAACAAACAAACAAACAAACAAACATACATACATTCACAGAAGGAACAGTCGTCACCATGGGGAAGTGCTGTGGGGTGAAGCGCATGCCCCAGTGATGGCGGTTACCTGTTGAGGATGACGTGTGCTGCCTACACTGCTTTCCAAAGCCCCAGGGACATGACCAATCCTAAAAGCTCACTACAGGCAGTTTATTGCTACAGGACACATACTCTCGGGAAACAACATTCGCATTTTGAAAACAAGCTTGGTGATTGGCGCAAATTATTATCCACTTGAAACCCACCACCCCCCCAAGCCCCTTTACATCATCAAGGACCCATGCACTGATGAGCCTCTACATGCAGCTTATATTTCAATGAAAGCTTCTCTATTTGAGTGGATTTTGATTCTTTATTTTTACCTTGGCACTAGACATTCTGCTCAGAATGTGTTATTCAACTTAACTGTGACTTAACATTTCATGACCCTAAAATTTGGGGTCAGATGTACATGAAGTACCGTAAATACCAATTGTATCTGATATTACTCTCCTTTGTACATATAGAGTTCCCACTTTAAGGAGGAATATCCTGCACTCTCTTCAAAGGGTGGAAAAACTGTGAGGGGCTTCAGACCAAGTCAACTGACACACAGTTTACAAAACCAGATTAGGTTTGAATCTGGCAAAAGATTTCTAGTAAATAATAAAACAAAAATACTATTTCACAGTTTGAGCTCTTGGACTGGGTGATAAGGCCTTATACTGACAGCAGTAGTGAAATCAAAGAGGAAGAGCTGATCCCTATATAAGTGAATACAACAACGAAAGCTGAAGATGGGGAGACACCATGGGCCAGAGTTTGGGTTCTGAGAAAAAAAAAAGTACCTTTTAATGTCCAGGTTCATATTCTTCGATTCGTTCAGTCATTTTTTTTTTTCTTTCCAAAAATATGTGCTTTTTTTTTTGCGTTACACATGCGAAGTAAAGAACAAAACAAAGAGGACACATCACTGTAGCAAAGCAAAAAGAAGCCAGAAAACACCCCAAAACCCTTCAAACCCCTACACCAGTGCCCAGAGTCATCCCTCACCCCCCCCCCCCCCCCCCAAACCTCAATCGCTCCGGACGCCTCCACCTCACAAACCCCAGCCAAGAGACCCAGGAGGAGGAGCCACGGGCCCTTTCCCAACAATAAAAATGAGTAAACAACAAAAAGACCCACAAAGCCCTCTCCAAAACCCGAACGGAAACCCCAAATGAAACGATACCAAAAGAATGAGAACAACACCAGAGAGAAGAGAACAGAGAGGTGTTCCGGGACCACGGGGCTCTCCTTGATCAGGGTCGTCTGCCTCCAGCTGCTGACGAGGCAGGAGGTGGAAGTGTGTGTGGGCGACTGTGTGGATGGAGGTGGCGGCGGCGGCGTTGATGACGGAGGGCCGGGGCCAAGCAGAGCAGGGGAATGGAGTCTGACGTCACCTCTGGCCTGCCCTGCCTGGGACCCGGGGAGTAGGCTAGGGGGGGTGGGAATGCCAGACCTCGCTGCCCCCCAGTTTAGCTCTTCACGAGCCCACCGTCGCCCTCACTCACAAAGCGTTTACGCCCCCTAGTGGAGGCAAATAGTCATTTTAGCGATGTACACCACATGCGCACCCGAATTCACACAACTCATCAAGACATCTTTGCCACAAAGTATTGTTTAACTTACAATTTTGGCAAAGTACTATGTTTCAAGGTTTAAGTTGTTTGCAAATAAGAATGATCCTATATTCGTCATACAAGCTTATAAAACGAACACTCTTCCTGATTTGAAGTACTCTTTTAGACATGGCATTGTACGCCACTTACCTCGAGGGACAGGCATCTCTCAGTTGTTTGGTGATGACGGACTCCTGGTAGCAGAGGTCCACAAAAGACTCCATGATGGAGTGGGCATGAGGCACATCCACGTTGATCTCGGGGAGTTCATCATACACTCGCGTGAAGCCCTGTGGTAAGCAGTATTATTAAAAAAGTATTTTGTATTTTATATACAGTGGTGGCCAAAATTATTAAAACACTAGACATGTTTAAGAGTTTTCAGTTGTTTTTGTTGAATTGGCCATTAAAATACCCTAAAAAAAAATTCAATATCTACAAAGTCATCATTATGCTCGATACACCATAGAATAGAGACATCATAATGAGATTTAGGTCATTTTCCGTACAAGCAAGCTAGGCCTATTTCACAGTCAATGTCACACAATCATGTTCCTGCACAGAAGAAGCCAAATTAATTGTGTAATCATTGTCAAGTGTTATTGTGGTTAAATTGATGGTGATGCAAGAGTCTTAGGACACAGCTCGGCGATTCTTTTGAATGTACAAGGCCTATCCTGCTCATTAAGTGATTGGTAACATCAGGGTTTTGTCACTGAGGCCACACCACCAAATGGTATAGATCCAAAGCCTCTAGAAGCAGTCTTGAAGCACATGTTGCTCTTTGAACATGGCTAAGGTGAAGAAGGAGCTAACGAGTGAGCACAGGGTTCGAATAAAGGCTTTTTTTGATGCTGGCTGGAGTTACTGCCCCATAGCCAAGGACTTGAGATGCAGTCCAAGCACTGTAAAGTACACTTTAGACCACCATGGCACCAGAACCGAAAGGGGAGAAGTTTCAAAAAGGAACTCTCAGACACACAAGTGAAGCATCTCAAAATTCTCAGTCTTCAGGACCGAAGAAAGACTTTACAAGAACTGTGTGACGAGATCAACATCACAATGACTAATGGTGCAACAGTGTCTTCAAGAACTGTCCGCCGGAAACTGGGAGAAGAAGGACTTTTTAGCAGAATAGCAGCAAAGAAACATTACTGAAAGAAAACAATTGAGTGTAAAGCCTGAAATTTGCAAAAGAACACAGGAAATGGACAAAGAAAGATTGGTTTAAGTGTTGTGTACTGACGAGTCCAGGTTTTAATAGTTTGGCAAGAAGCAAAGCGTGTATGTTCCACGAAGTGAGGGGGAGAGATATAAAAATGAGTGTCTCTTGCCAACAGTTAAACAAGGAGGGGGTAGTATTATAGTGTGGGGTGTAATTTAAGCCTCAGGAACAGGTTACTTTGGCTTAATTGATGGCATCATGGATACAAAAGTATACCACAACATTCTGGTGAGGCACGGAGTTCCTTCTTGGAGATGTCTTATTGGGCCTGGATTTATTTTCCAAGAGGACAATGACCCTAAACATTATTTTAACTATTGCCGGATCTACCGGCGACAAGGAATCTGCTGTAACATTGAAAATTATGGACCGGCCCTCTCAAAGTCCGGACTTCAAACACAACAAGCAAATTCGGGGCAAGTTGGAAAATAAACTCGACAGATCTATTGTAAATTCCAAGGAAAGCCTTTGGCTTGAGTTGCAGAAGGCATGGGATAACAGTAGTGTTGAAGTTCTCAAGAAATATATTGACTCTATGCCAGAGAGATGTGCTGCTGTAATTGCTGCAAAAGGTGGATGTACCACATATTAAAGTTAAAAGTGGATAAAAACAGTAGGACTCACTTCATCTGATATTTGTTGTGCTCAGAACAGCCATCTGCATGTTTCATGAACATTATAAATTTAAATCATGTTTTGGAGGCAAAAAAAAGTAATTATTCTCAGATCTGTCAGGTGTTCTAATAATTTTGGCCACCACTATATATATAAAAAAAGCAGTATTTATTGTTACACCAGGTTTTATTGCTCTTAGCCTGTCTGTTCTCTCCCTTGTACGTCGCTGGCGATTAACTAAATGAAAATGTAGTTTTCACCAAAGTACTGACCCGATTCATCTGGTCCAGTGTGATCAAACCCATTTTCCAAAAGGCCTGGAGAAGTTTCACCATCATCTGGATGGCTTTATCTCCTTTGGACTCCAGAACCATGACAACAGCCTGCAGGGCCCAACAAACACACACCGCCATTGTCAGTATGGATAATGACCGACAACAAACACATACTGCCATTGTACATCGTTTAATTTGCCCCGGAGGGTCAGTGTTCTTTTTTTACTACTCAGCTATCAGCCATTGGACCCAAATTCTGTTCATATTTCATACCTAACTCTTACTGTATATATCTTATTTATTTACTTATTCCACTTTACATATGCACATACACTGCACTTTTATTGCTATTTTGCACTTCTGGTTGGATGCTAAACTGCATTTCATTGTCTCAGTACTTGTTCTCTGTGCAATGGCAATAAAGTTGAATCTTATCTAATATAAACACACACATATGACAATAACACTTTTATTTGGTCAAAGGTTTTCTGAGGCAGCATTTCCCCACACAGACGATGTTTTACCTCATAAACCAGTTCATGGTGGAAGTGTGGGACTTCCAGGTCCCTTAGGCATCGCTCTGCCTCGGGTACATCCCCTGAGATCAGGTACTCCTTCAGCAACAGGTTCATCTGCAACACACAAACGGCCTTGCGTCAGCACTGCCTTCGCTTCTGGAGTGTTTATTTAACAACCCAGACCATCTAATCTACTTCTGCCCCAGAGCAGATAGCAGATATCAGTTTTACTAATACATTGCAAAAGTATCATTGCAGACAGACAGGGTTGCTACACCCAAAACCACAAACTGCCCATCACTGACCACACCTCCTCTATTTAAGCTACTGAACTCTGAGTCACATTTGCTTTTTACTTTTGCGAAAATGCTTAAATTGCGACATTTTGTTGCATTTTGATAGCAACTTCACTGGAGGAATTCTGTTCACCCACACCATGTTTTGCTGATATAAAGGATTTATCTCGTCTTGTGAGGTCATTGCTTTAATAATAACTGTGTATAGTTGAAGGCTTTAACTTGTGATTTTGAAACGGCTGCTTGCAACAGTGTTTTGGCTCATTTTTGCCTTTCCATGTGGGCACGAATGAGCTCTCAACGCGTCCTGTGGATGTGAATCTGTTTGAAAAGACAAAAACAAACATAGTTTTCTAAACTCAGGACCCTCCACAGTCCATCTTACACAAAGCTCACATGTCTCTCAGGGAAGCACCTCAAGGGTGCTGACCTCTTAAGAGGCTCTGCTTGCAGTGCCAGACCCAAACAATCCCCTGAGAAATGGGTCTGAGGAGCTCAACCACCAATCCCCTCACTCCATCTCTTCTACACCAATCCCCTCACTCCATCTCTTCCACACCTATACCTCTCCAGTCATCCTTTATTAATCAGGGCAGACGCCTTTCGGTGTCATAATGGACCATGTCAGGGCCATGTTTATGCTTGCTAATCTGGCTGCAGTAGACAGTGTTTACTGACTTACATGAGGACATGGAGGCAGTGAGAAGAGACAGGGGGGGATAAGATGTGTGTGTGTGTGTGTGTGTGTGTGTGTGTGTGTGTGGCTCAGGGACAGCACACCACTCAGATTAGGAGAGGCACACAGGACTAGGGTCTGGAGCTCAGGTCTGCCCACAGATGGCTTTGAGTCAGTGAGGGGGGCACAGTGACCAGGGCATAGGTCATTTCCTATTGGTTTCATCATCAGTCAATCAGAGGGAAGTCTGGGTAAACCTCAGTGGCCAAAGCATACAGTAAAAAAAAGTTTGGACACCTTCTAATTTTTTTGAGAAGTTTCTTCTTTACTTTTATTATTTTCTTCCTGGTAGATAACACTTATTTTGTTTAGTACGTCATTCCAAATGTGTTCTTTCGTAGTTTAAATGTCTTCATTATTAATCTACCATGTAGAAAATATTAAAAGTAAAGAAAAAAACTTTTGACTACTGTAGGTCATTTCCTATTGGTTTCCTTATCAGTCAACCAGAGAGAAGTCTGGGTAAACCTCATCCTGGACAAGCATTCTTGCTCTGGCACGCGCTTCATACTGATGCAGGCTTACTCTACTATCAGTTTATAGAAGGGAAGGGTGGTCTACAAATCTGAAGTGGATAGCCATATATGTCGATCATCTCAACTTTGGCATGAAATTGAGAGGTAATGTTTTTCCAAAAAACACAGGATGTCAATCAGTAGAGACCCCATGACGTGTAAATCAATCCAAGAGCAGACCAAAAGCCTTTTTTAAGTTGTTTAGCCATTTTCACTCTGGCAGGGGGACTGCCAATGGAAACTAGCCTTTTGGCTACAATTGGGTGCATTTACATTGAAAACTGAAACTCAGACAGCTTGAGGGTTTTATCAACACAGGGTCCCCTGTGGCCCTCCAGAGGCTGCTGCTGCAGCAGTCAGACCTGTGCTGCTGGATGACCAGGACATCATACCGCCCAAGAGGCTGCTACAGAAACATCAAGTTATGCAACAGCAGAAACGGCTGGCTGTCCCTGCCTCCACGTCAGAGCCTGGCAGGCCAGCTAGTGGCGTCTGCCGAGGAGAGGGCCAGCCCAGGCCAGCTAGTGGCGTCTGCCGAGGAGAGGGCCAGCCCAGGCTAGCTAGTGGCGTCTGCCGAGGAGAGGGCCAGGCCAGGCCAGCAAGTGGCGTCTGCAGAGGAGAGGGCTAGCCCAGGCCAGCTAGTGGTGTCTGCAGAGGAGAGGGCCAGGCCAGCTAGTGGTGTCTGCCGAGGAGAGGGCCAGGCCAGCTAGTGGCGTCTGCAGAGGAGAGGGCCAGGCCAGCTAGTGGCGTCTGCCGAGGAGAGGGCCAGGCTAGCTAGTGGTGTCTGCAGAGGAGAGGGCCAGGCCAGCTAGTGGCGTCTGCCGAGGAGAGGGCCAGGCTAGCTAGTGGTGTCTGCCGAGGAGAGGGCCAGGCTAGCTAGTGGTGTCTGCCGAGGAGAGGGCCAGGCCAGGCTAGCTAGTGGTGTCTGCCGAGGAGAGGGCCAGGCCAGGCCAGCTAGTGGCGTCTGCCGAGGAGAGGGCCAGCCCCAGGCTGCCCAGGGTGCGGCATGCTTGTTTGTTTTGGTAGGCTGGTCAGGTGAGGCTCTGTGTGTGGGAGACGTGTGTTTGTTCAGTCCCTTGTGGCCCTTTGTGTGCCACTGTATAGACCTGAAAGGACACCCTACTCAGAAAGGCAGAGAGAGACCATTCTGCTGACACGAGCATTTAACACAGATCGGCCTGTGGCTCCTCTCCCAGCATGCACTTCACTCCTGTTTATATTACATAACAGCAGTCATGGATGCCAAATGGCGTACTCCTGCACCTAAAATGCTTTTCACTTAGAGCTGAGTGGGGAAGACATTCTAATACGATTTTATGATGAACCACACTATGATCATCGTATTTAAAGTACCAGTCAAAAGTTTGGAAAGACCTTCTAATTTTTTGAGAAGTTTCTTCTTTACTTTTATTATTTTCTACATGGTAGATAACACTTTTTTTGTTTAGTACGTCATTCCATATGTGTTCTTTCGTAGTTTAAATGTCTTCAGTATTAATCTACCATGTAGAAAATATTAAAAGTAAAGAAAAAACTCCTCAAAAAAATGTAAGGTGTGTCCAAACTTTTGACTGGTACTGTATGTTATTCCTTTAAAAGTAGTCTACACAGTAGTGAAGGAAAAAACATGAAAGAAAGGCAAGGAAAGAAATTCAACATTTGAAGTTATGAAGATAACTGCTAAGCACTCCGTTACTTTGTGTTCGTTAACTTAACGTGAGCACAAACACATCTTGGGAGTAGACAGACTGTAGACTTTACAGTATGGAAGATTACCAGGATCAGACAGCTTTTTCAGCCCCCACCTACATGCCCCACAACAACAGGATTTAGGAAACCTCACACACTCGACTCACACAATCACTGGCTACTTTCCAGTTGCCACTGAGAACAGGAATTACTATCAGGTACTTGCCACAGTATAAAAAGAAATTGTTATTTCATCACAATTCTGTGTTTCATTTTTTCAAAAATGTTTCTACACAATTGCAAATTTCACCCTCTCAGATAACTCTGCTAAGGTGATGCACAGTCGTTGGCAAAGAGCTAGGAGTCGATCTTATTCCATTCGGTCAAATGTGAACCTTGATATTCCCAGCCCCCACATCCCATGTGCACTGTTCCATAGCCTCGTTCCCTTACCTCTTTGATGAGATGTTTGACAGGTCTTTGGCCGCCGCCCACTCCCCACACATTATCTAGCCGCATAATCTCCCTCTTCATGGAGAGGAGGACAGCTGCTCTGTCCAGTGCAGCTCTGAGAGAGAGACACACACACACACACACACACAGTTAACAACAGTTATTATTATTCATTTCACACACACACACACACACACACACACAGTTAACAACAGCTATTTATATTCATTTCACATCCCTGCACTGGCTTTGTGCTTAGACTTGACAGATATTTGAAACGCAAAAAGACAGCATATCATTGAATTTCATTACAAAGAATTATTAAAAAAAGGAGGAATGTGGGCATCTGATTTCAGGCTCTCTGGGAGAGAGCCACCAGAACCAGTCCTGGCATGAGGCGTGTGTGTGTGTGTGTGTGTGTGTGTGTGTGTGTGTGTGTGTGTGTGTGTGTGTGTGTGTGTGTGTGTGTGTGTGTGTGTGTGTGTGTGTGTGTGTGTGTGTGTCCTGGAATGAGGCTGCACTACTCCGGGGGCGGATGTCTAAGCTAACAGTGAAGCCGCAGCCTCTCATAATGGCCGTCCTGGGAACACTTCATTCAGCCAAAATCCAGTTACATGAGATACAACACTGCCTTCAGATAAACGGCACATCCATGTAGCAACCGCTCTGACTGACCTGGCATGGTGTGTGTCTCTCTGTGTGTGTCTCTCTGTGTGTGTCTCTCTGTGTGTGTCTCTCTGTGTGTGTCTCTCTGTGTGTGTCTCTCTGTGTGTGTGTGTGTGTGTGTGTGCAACCGCTCTGACTGACCTGGCATGGTCACAGTCCACTTTGCCTTTGTAGCGGTTGAGGAAACTCATTGGCAGCACATGGTCCGCAATGGCTCTGGCTACGAACTGGCCCAGCATCTACAGACGACACACCAGTGACACCAGTCAACGTGCATGCATGCAGACACAGGAGATTAAAAGGAGGGGAGTTCATGTGGATTTAAGGGAAACTTTGGGATTTTTCAACCTGGGCCCTATTTGTAGATCTTTTAGTGTCCAATATTTTAGAAATTGGACCATGGCCGAGTTAGAACGTTAAAACCGGCCAACCCAAAACTGCTATATAATGGAAATCCTAAGGAGAAGCATGCACTTGTTTAAGCCACTGACAGGTTCGAGGTACGAGCTAAAAACAAGTGGTTAACTTTGACATGCATGCTTGGTCCACTGGATTCCTTTCTATAGCCATTCTGTGGTTGGCGGTTTTAGCGTTCTAAATCAATACTGGACCGATTTCACTCTCTACAGTCCAATGCCTTTTAGACTTTTCTAAGTTGTCTGACATGCCTTGATGTTTTTGTACATTTCCCTTAACTAAAAACAAATGGAATATCTGATTATATATTCTAGAAGACCTCAGCAAAAATATCATGTAAGTAAAAGGAGTGTAGTAAAAAAAGGTTTAATTTAAATCAAATGTAAACATACCCTACAAAAAAAAATGTATCCCGGACGAGGGATATGGACTGATGACACTGATCACATAACACATCTTAGGCTGCGTGAGGTCCTACCTGTGGGGCATCAGGTGTGTCCAGGATGAGGTCAGGCAGCTCTTTGAGCATTCTGTCAAAAGCACGCGCCATGTCGCTTTCAGAGAGCATTTTGCCGGAGAGGTCCGACAGCAGGCGGGAGGTGAGCTCCCTGTGGCTGGCTTTGTACTCGAAAGACAGAGACACAGCCATCGAGGAGAACTCAAACTTGTGTGACCCTAAATTCAGCTCCTTCAGCAACATCTGAGGGAGAGACACGGTGGAAATGTTATAAAAAAACAACAACGGAGGGAGAGACACGGTGGAAATGTTATAAAAAAACAACAACGGAGGGAGAGACACGGTGGAAATGTTATAAAAAAACAACAAATGAGGGAGAGACACGGTGGAAATGTTATAAAAAAACAACAACGGAGGGAGAGACACGGTGGAAATGTTATAAAAAAAACAACAAATGAGGGAGAGACACGGTGGAAATGTTATAAAAAAACAACAACTGAGGGAGAGACACGGTGGAAATGTGTGAAAAACAACATCTGAGGGATAGACAGGGTGGAAATGTTATAAAAAAAACAACAAATGAGGGAGAGACACGGTGGAAATGTTATAAAAAAACAACAACTGAGGGAGAGACGCGGTGGAAATGTTATAAAAAAACAACATCTGAGGAGAGACACGGTGGAAATGTTATAAAAAAACAACAACGGAGGGAGAGACACGGTGGAAATGTGTGAAGAAGAACAACAACAACAAAGGAAATACACATCCTCACTCATGCACACGCTGACTGCTTTCAAGGAGAGTAGACTAGAGACACCTTCTCATGGGCTTCTGCGTGTCGAGGTGAGGCCTACTGGGGCTCCTTACCTGCACTTCTTTGGTGTCTCCGTGCTGGAAGTACTCCTTCACGATGGGGTTGACCATTTTCACCAGTTCTTTCTCGTCCAGCTCTGGCACCACAGTGGCGTAGATCGTGTCTCCCTATCAGAACACACAAACACACACACACGGTGACATGTCTGTGACTGCTGGACACACACACACACACACGTCTATGACTGCTGGGCACAGATAGATGCACGCACACACACACACACACACACACACACACGGTGACATGTCTGTGACTGCTGGGCACAGACGCATGCATTCATACTCTAAAACTGGCGCAGGAAGTTGTAACTTGCATCAGAGCTTCAAGTGTGTTAAAGGCAGAGCCGGTTCAGACCTCCATGGGGCCCTAGGCAAAATTCTGCCAAGGGGCTCTCCTAACTGAACCCCCAAAATGTTCAACCGTCGCACCTGACACCCAGTGCTTCCACTCATCCCCCCTTTAAATATATTGCACTTGTGTTGGAACTAAAACCATTTTATTTAGCAGATCCATATTGTCCGTTTTCTGTTGAAGTGGTTGCTAGGCAAACAAATTGAGTCGTGAGAAGACTTGAGCTTAACAAAACGACATGTTTTCGATTTACAATGACCGTGTCTTTATAAAATGAAAGGAGAGTAAAATGCCATAATAAACAACGTACTAACCCCGAAACATCAAACCAATACTTCAAGCAACAGTTTGATATTTCTCGGTATGATCTCACTCTATTAATAAGTGTTTATTATTTAGCACCATTGTCATAATATTTCACGAGTTTTATTTATTTACCAAGAATAAATCGTATCTGCGTCTATATTTGCCTGTGGGCTATCCAAGCAAACAAACTTCAATCTTAGTCAATATGTATCCATTACTTTCCATTTTGTTAAGTGCAGTTGTAACTATACAAGGCTACAACTAAAATTATAGAAGCTAGCCAGACGCACACAGAGACCGGGGATCCCCAAGGGCTCACCGCCCTGTTGATGAAGGTCTAACACGGACTGTCCCTCCCTCTCTCCCACCAGGAGAGGAGAGTTAAAGGCTTTACCTGACTGCTGCTCCCGCAGTTCAATTTCAAGTTCCTTCCTCTTCCTTTTTTCATTCCCCGAGGGATAGCTCCACTTCATCTTTCTACACTGATGATGCAATGATGCGCATGGGTAGCTATCTGACGTCCGCGACGGACAGTTACGTTGTCACGTTTTTTTTTTTTCCCCACGGGGCCTTTATTATAAATAATACATTTGCGGGGCCCTACGCAACGTGCGTAGTGTGCTTATTGAAAGAACCGGTACTGGTTAAAGGCTTGAGGCTATGACGCTTCCCTGGAGATCCTAATTTCTGAGATTTAGCTTAATTTACTTTAAGTTTTTCCAGTACGCTTATGAGCCTTTGCAAAACACAGAAGTAAGTGGAGAACTGGAGTACTGCATTTGAGACGTTTAATTACGCTATTGACCTGCAAGAGAACATATGTCCCAATTTGATTATACAAAATCTAGCTGCAGTGAACCATCTGCGTCAACGGCTTTAACTGCTTTAGTTTCGTTAACCAGCTTAATATTTTAACTCGCAAAACGATAAGCGCGAGGTAAGTGGGAAAACCACAGCTGAGGACCCCTTCCAAGGTCGAGCCAGAGAACACAGTTATCAAAGCACTGATACGAAGGGAGAAAATAGGAGAGAGTGTTTCGTGTGCACATGTGACATTTAGCCCACGCCTGTTGCCAGGAGGAAACCGAAGGAGAGCGCCTCCTCAATCTATTGTTTTGACCCACTCTGAAAAGCAAGGGCACTCTTGAAAGAAGGGAAGAGTCTGCGGCACTCTAAAGGGTTTGGCCGTTTCCAAGCCACTGACTCACTTTCCTGTTTTTCTTTTTCCTCTCTGAAGTAATATAGTTTGGAGGGGGTTAGGCAGAGTACATGTTCCCAGTGATAGCTCGAGGATGCACGGGGAATGAGAACGGCGTAGAACAAAATAGCACACGTATCTGGAACGCAGATCAAGATTTCATATCAAACCGTATTTACGTTATAGATGTAGGCTTCACATCTGGAGTTTAAAAACAAATCACTGTAGTGTTTCAGCTTTCAACTGAAGCAGAGTGAACCCTGGCTGGAGGCTGTACTCATTACAGACTATATACATGTGTGTGTGTGTGTGTGTGTGTGTGTGTGTGTGTAAACTGGCAAGTACAACTCTTCTCTATAAGACTCTGTGCTTTCTGAAGAAGTCTTCTGAAAACAGCTACGAAATGAATCCAACACATCTGACATATTGCCAGGGGGCTGACCCTGCAGCTCAACACAACCGCATCCGAGTCCATTTCTGCAAACACAGAATCGCTGGGAGAATTCCAAAGCTGTGAAAGAAACGTGTTGAAATGAGGTCCACCAAAACAGTTTGGGTACTCGCACACTAAATAGCCCCATACACTTATGTGACAGTACTCGCACACTAAATAGCCCCTATACACTAACGTGACAGTGCATGAATGCTGCCCATTCTTGAAAGCGCACAGTGGCCCCCAGGGACGGCCCCTGACAAGCAGCACACAGAGGGGGCCAACACGGCCGCTGCGACTCTCCTCTTGTCTGGCTGCACAATGTCCGCTCGCACTGAGCCTGTGGCCCTGCACTCAGCAATCGGGCCTGCAGAACCGGCATCAGCAGGTTTGTGTTTCGGGACAAGCAAACGGTTTTGACCCGACAAACCGGGGCAAAACAAGAGCGGGGGTTGTGATGAGTGGTCAGTTTCTTTTTCACAACAGCGCTTTCCCTCTCTCCACGCGGACAGCAGATGCTGTTTCTTTTCTGCTGGGGCTCATTTTGATTCAGAAAGAATGGTTCAAGTCTGAGATATAAATCCGCTCAAAGCAGTGATGGACACAAAAAAAATGCCAGAGGCTTACAACTACTTCTATGTAACATACAATGCAGGTCCATAGCAGAGACTTCAGGAGGACTATTTCTTCGGTCTTACATAGAACCTGCCCAAAGGACAAGAGTGTTCAAACTGGTTCGGACTGTGAAGGACTGTACATACAAGAAAGACGTGTTACTTGTCAACACGGGAACCCGATCCAAGTCGTCAATCTCTTGCATCCCATCACACAAGCCTAGCAGGCACTTGTTTAGACATAGTTTATGACTGCTGGCAATTTTGCAAATAGTAAAAACACACCACACATAGAACCATGGATCTCCCATGACAGCCACTAAATCTAGGCTACTTTTCCAGATTTCGCATCTAGCAAATGATCCCCTCTTTTCCTAAGGGCCACATCGGTGAGCAGACAGTCTCCATGGATACGTGGCCTTCCCCATTCCTCACCTGTGCAACATCATCGTAGTTGGGGTCCTTGGTATCTGGCTCCTCCATCTCATAGACCATGCCTGCAGCTCCCCAAACCCCTTTACCTCCAGCGCCACCTAAAGGAGAGGAGGAGAGGACTCCACTTTAGTGGTAAACACCAAATGCTCACAGAAACGAAAAGACAGCACAGAAATTAAGCTGCTCTCCAGTAATACAAAGCTTTGGGTTAAATACATTGTCCTCGAGCTTATGATTAATCCCTTAAGGTAAGAACTACATCCAGATCCTCATCCGAAGTTACACCAGTTACACCTTTCACCAACACAAGATCACCTATCACCTTTCACTAACACAAACCTTTCTTAGGCAGCCCACGGCCTTTGCCCGTTCTGGACTTGCGGTCGCTGACGTTGATCTTGCCCTTGGGGCTGTTGGGGTCGGCACCCAGCTCTCCGCTGACGGACTCCGAGAGCGACTCGCGGGTGGAGTCCCGGGAAGAAGACTTGCGCAGGCGGCGCTTGGCCTTGGCTTTGAGCTTGGCCTCATGCAGGGCCTTCTCCTGGGGGGTCCAGTTCCCGTTCACCTCCGCATCGCTCAGGTCCTCATCCCCAAAGAAGCCGTCCTCCCCAGCGTGCTCCTTATCGAAGGAAAATACACCTAGGAGAAAGAAGAGGAGAGAAACATCAAGATTTGATTTTTGATTTGATTTGTTTATTTGATGAAGAGGGACAGTGTGCATTAATAAACATTAACATGTAAATGCACCCAATTGTAGCCAAAAGGCTAGTTTTCATTGGCAGTCCCCCTGCAAACAACAGAGATCAGGCTCTGTGCAACGAAACTATCATACTACTCAAAACAAAAGTGCAGGTGATAGGTGATAAAAACAGTGGTTAGTTGCGTTGACTGAAGTAGGTATGGCAACGGCAGATAAAAGGGCTGTCAATACTAACAACAAATAGTGAGCCAGCAGTCAATAATAATGAGAGTATGTTTTTTAGCTAGGTGTTTTGTAAATTTGCATTATTGTCCTGGCTGCAACGGTTATTTCCTCCATGGTCATCTGTTTTTAATAACCTGCTTTGAATGCGTAAATGGCAGATATTCTGTGTAATATGGTTGTTCAGGACTGACAGTGTACAAAACTTTGGCACAACCTAGGATAAAGCCTGGAGACCTTAAAATTGGCCTATAAACCTTAAAATACCCCCTAAAGACCTTAAAAATAGGCCTGTAGACCTTTAAAACAAGGCTATAGACCTTAAAGATTGGCCAATAGACCTTGATGGATGTGAACTGTGATGGCATTGTTTTCTCCAAACCAGTAGAAATCAAATATTTTTGAAGCGAGGTGACTGGATACAACTATTCTCTTTTCTTTGAAGGAGATTTGCTTAAGATTCTTGATGCATCCCAACAAGTAGGCCTACATGTCTCCCCCAGATCTAAAAACATGTTATTCAGTACATCCAGTATAGTACACACCACACTTCAGTCATTTTATAGAGTGTGACCTTCTACACTGAATGATTGTGAGAGAAAAAACAAGCCGTCTGTATGTGCAAAACCATACCCTGTACACCTCCTCAAGTGGTATCAGAACCTTAAAACATACCGGTAAGCTTTAAACTTTGGGTGCACCTAAATTAAAGGTGCACCTGTGCAACCAATGTAAAAAGTTAGTCTGAAGCCCTGACATGGGTTTGATGCATGTTATCTCAAACAAACAAACCAGCCCAGGGGTGCATGGATTGTAACTTAAATGATGAATAAATTCACAAAGTCTGTGTGGTTTAGGTGGTCTGTGTTTGGGACTTTCCTCTCAACAGTGAGAGAAACCCCCCTGTGCAATAATTTTGTGAACAATAGCCCTCCACACCTATCAGACTGAGAGCGTGCGTGTCATGGCCACGGTGCACCAGCAAAGACAAACAGACCTAGTTTAGAGTGTCAGGTGATGATAATGTGTCACATAGAGAGACCCGACTGGTCATGCAAGTTTCTGCGTGACAAAAAAAATGAAGCAAGTTTGAAACACAGGAAGAAAAGAAAAAAAAATGAATCTTGTTATAGGAGGTGCTAAAACTAGCGAGCCTGTTAGGTCCAATAGGCTTGCCTTGCAAACACAAACACCATAGTTGGCACACATAAAAATAAGCCAACACGTTAGTATTTTGGTGTTTGCTTTGCACCATTGTACTGTTTAAGCAGTTACATTTTTTAGACCTGGAGCACAATAAAAATACATTTTAGGATGTCATAGCTCCTAGAACTAGCTACCAACACACAGGCCAAGGACAGACCAGGGACATTACACCACACTTACTCTCTAGCCAGGGACATTTACAAATAACACGTGAAAAGATTTGCCACATGCCTAGTTATGGCACCACATGATGCAATGGAGAGAAATATGTGTTAACATTAGCCATGGAGTTCTTTGGGTGGTGCTGGGGGGGGGGGGGCCCATATTGATAGGACAGTGAAGCTAGGACAGTGACGCTCAAACAGGAAGTGAGTGGGAGAGATGGGGAGTGGGCTCAGGCCAGACTGAAGCTTGTGTCGCCATGGACACTGGACATGTGTGTGCCGCCTCGCTACGGCTAGCCCCATTAGCCTGCTCGCACTGACTCCATTATTTCATGAATTAAATCGCTCTTTTTAAAATCTAGCATCAAAACCCACCTGTTTAGGCAGGCGTATAACTTTTAATGTTCCTGTCTGCTGAAGTTGTTGTTCTGCTGCTGCTGCTCTGCTTTGTGCATTTAGCAAAAAATTTGAATTAACTGTATTGTTGACTGTTGTACGGCGACCTTGAGTATCTTGAAATATAATTATTATTATTAGTATTATTATTAATAAACAAAATACAAAACAGCTCATATATTATGTGAGCCATCAACCATTTAGTTTAGTGACTACTTCCTCTCCGCTGTGCAGTAGTGCCGAACATGCCCACTCAAAATGACAACATGCCAGTGGAGCGAAAACATTACCCAGTGCAAAAACGCCACACTGGTTCACCAACATGGCCGACTACATGTCCGTCTCTGAAGTACGTCTTGAGCAAAACAACCCTCTTCACTCTCCGAGGATCACACCCATTTTTACAGCCTCTTGTTATCAAGCCAGCACAAGAAATAACGCAAGACTGTTGACTGATTACAGTGGCAAACAGTGCTGTTGAATGTCATCTAGTGATATTGACAGCTCAACGTTTTTCTGCGCTTACAAACCCAGAGAGAGAGGCACGGTTAAAGCCCTCACAGCCGAGGGCCGTGCACTTTACTAGAGAGAGGAGGGGGAACAGCATGTTCAGTTGAAGGCTTGTACAGCTGTTTGTGACCCTCAAGGCTTGCTGTAGTTTGAGGCACAGAGAAGTACAACATATCTCCACATGAGGCTTTTTTATGACCAAGTTGGAAATGTTTCCTCCAGGGAATGGGGGCGACTCTGGACACAGGCCCATTCAGTCTGAAACTTGACATGCACTCTGCATACAGTATGGTTGTGTGTGTGTGTGTGTGTGTGTGTGTGTGTGTGTGTGTATGGTTGTATGCTGTTCAGTGGCAGCTGGCAAGACTACAGGCAGGATTTTGGGGACGGCCCTGCACAATGGACAGGCTGCACCTGTGCCATGCGGTCAGACATGGACGTGAACAAGGAGCATGTCCAGTAAACAGCCTTCGCTGTGGGACACAACACCAGCACAGAAACGCCCGTGCACGCCCCCACAAACACACACATACACACACACACCCTGACTCAACACTGCACTCCATTTAGCAGCTCCAAGCACACCATCTCTTGCAACATTCTACCACTCCTCAAACTGCCCTTCCAAACGAGAAAATCAACAAAAGGAGGGAACAGACATTTGAGACTCGAGCCAAGCAGGATGGGCCACATGAAGGACAAATGCTGATAGGGCAGTTTTTTCCTCCCTCTCCTTCTCTCCCTCTCCTTCTCTCCCTCTCCCTCTCCTTCTCTCCCTCTCCTTCTCCTTCTCTCCCTCTCCCTCTCCTTCTCCCTCTCCCTCTCCTTCTCTCCCTCTCCCTCTCCTTCTCTCCCTCTCTCCCTCTCTCCCTCTCTCCCTCTCTCTCTCCCTCTCTCCCTCTCTCCCTCTCTCCCTCTCCCTCCCTCCCTCTCCCTGCCCTCGAGGCTCTCTCCCCCCTTACCACTAAGAGAAGGGGTGACTACATATGGCAGTGTAGGGCCTGCCAGCGGTCACATGACGACTACTCCTCGACTGCGAGGGACAGGAATCTCCCAGGGCGTAATAAATACCCCTTCATCCAGCAGCCAGAGACTTATGGCCTATAGATTACAGACTGGAGCTAGGCAGAGCAGTGAGGGGGAGGAGAGAGAGAGAGCGAGAGAGAACGAGGGAAAGAGAGAGAGAGAGAGAGAGAGAGAGAGAGAGAGGGAGGGAAAGAGAGAGAGCGAGAGAGAGTGAGAAGGGAAAGAAAGAGAGACTGAGAGAAAGAGAGAGAGAGAGAAAGAAAGAAAGAAAGAAAGAAAGAAAGAAAGAGAGAGAGAGAGAGAGAGAGACTCCAGACTGCCCACGTGAGACACAGTTTCAGCTCCACAAGACAAGGCCTCAACTCACCAACCAAACCCAGAACCCAAAAGCAGAGTTTGGCTGCAGGAGACAGGCCCCACTGAGCAATGGCTTTACAAGTAGAGATATCTGACGACATGCTGCCAAAGGGTGTGAGTGCAAGCTAACCTGCCTACTGTGCAAACACTGTGACGGAAGACACATCTATTTAACAGGGTTAGGCGGAATCTATGAAGCAGCACTATGGTTCCAACTGACCTAAAGACCAGGCAGAAGGGTTTTATTACTTTTATCATGATTACAGTAATCCAACTGACCTAAAGACCAGGCAGAAGGGTTTTATTACTTTTATTACTTTTATCATGATTACAGTAATCCAAGAAGCACTAGCGGAACATCAGGTTCTGATATGATGTTGATCATTATTTTACTCCATGCGTTGCTCTTGCTGCTTGTTTTTATAGATTTTATGTAAAGCACTTTAAACTGCAACTTTTGTGTGAAGTGTGCTTTATAAATAAAGTCTTACTTACTTACTTACTTACTTACTTACATGTATGATGTTCAGGGAAAACACACACACGATAGTTTCTAAAACAATGTGCTGCAACAGAGGCAGGATTTATTTCATAAAAAATTTATTTTAAGAGTTCAGTTCTAATATCCACAATGCCTTTCAGTGAGCCTGTGAATAGGGGTGGCGAAAATATTGTTTTATAGATTAATCGAAAATATGTCCCGATATCAATCTCAATATCAATATGTAAAATTTAAGGATCAAACCTTTAGGCCAATATGCATTCTTTTCCAGTTTTCTAGTTCTAACTTCGCAATAGTTCAATAATATCCTAACTGTCATTTTAAAATGGCAATCCAATTATTACCAGTTTATATCCACACTATATGTCGCTCTCTTGTTGCAAATCTCTGTTATCAAATATCTCAACGGTCTTAAGGTAACATTATGTAACAATTTAACCTTAACATAACAGCTTCAAAATGATTTTGGTGGTACACTGAATACGGAGAATGGCATCTGTGCCATTGCCACAACACACGTGGTGCGCCTGTTATTGCACTATGTAACTACAACGTGAAACCTCTCGCGAGAACTAGTGCTTTATGGCTTCACCTCACTCAACAACAACAACTGGACCCATGGGCTAGGTATGCGAGGAAGCTAGTACAGGATCCTCTATAAGGTCATCATGGCAGAAGCGAGAAACCAGGGACGACTTTGTCAGAGGATACGAAGAAAAGAAGCGAGAAACATGAAAGAAGCAGAAAGGTAACTCCTCATGCCTGACCATCAGTATGACGGAGGGAACTGCTCTCTGCAAGTACAGGCTCACAGAGAGCCTGAGGCAGTGGCCATTGGAGTAGCCCAGAGAACACTTATGGTGAGAGAGTGGTGGGTGTGGCTGACCAGTGGTCTAACAGAAAAACACAGGGCCATGCACCTATGAAATACAAAAGCCTTCATAGATGATAACCACCCGTTTGCTATTTGTATTTCCCAGGTCAATATGTGGTTTTCTACAGACATAATCAAAAATTGATTTGGCAAATGTTACAGCATGTTCCAAGGCTGTTCTATTTTCTATTTGCCTCTGGACCAGTAATCACTAAGAGGCTAGACAGGCATGTTGAGAGCAAGGCCAGCGTGTGGCACACATTAAGCGTATTCAGTAGTCCATGGTTAAATCAGGCTTGACATTTGTGTGTGCACGGCCCATTATGTTCCCCAACATACATCTACCTCAGCTGTTACGCAAATGCTCTAGCAGGTACAATGGTTGGATACAAATGGGAAAGTTTGAAAATCTAAATATTAAAACCAAACCGTTGGTTAAAACTAAGTTTTACATAAAAGGAATATTTACCAGCAATAACCAGTAAGAGAAGAGAACAGGAACCCCAACATTTGTACTAGTTCTGTCTGTATTTTTTGTATTAAATCTGGGACTAATAATGAAGGTTTGTGCACTTTACAATTATGAAAGAGACTATGGCTAAAGAAGCATATGAATAACGGAAAGATGGATTGCATTCACTCACACAATGGCTTCTTTGACTACATGTTAATGCCACACCAGCAGGATTGTTTATTCAAGCGTGTCAGTCTATCGTTGCAAAGGGCCACAAGAGTTCACTCATAGTGCCCATCTGGGCCTCCCTGCGCTGACCAAACTATAGGCACGGGTGGGAAAGGATCACTCTGGTGCCTACGTTAACCGTTAAAGCAAAACGTAGGTCAATGGGGTAGAATGAATGATTAGTCAAGACGCGACGCAACACAGAGTAGCTATTCAACGGTCACAATCGGTCACAACACAGATCACTATAGTAGCGGACACATCAATAAATATCCTGCGATTCATTGATAATATAAAATAAAAATATATCTTTTACGTAACCAACGAGTAGAAGGAGCCTGTATGTTACGTAAGGAACAGCTATTGGTCCGTACAGCGACATATATTCGCCTGCGTCACCTAATCCACAGATAGGCATGTGTACATCGAGCAGAGTGAATGGTGCACGGAGCTGAAATGTCATACCGACACATCGGAATGTTCAACCACGACAAGTAAACAAACATGATTGAGTACGGTAGCGTACTGTACATTGTAAGCACCAACAAAACACATTGCGGAAGTGAGGAGGAAGCATCACACCAGTTAAGTGTTGTCGTAGATATGAACAACCCAACTAGAGATCTATACTGCTCATAGCGTCAACATAAAATGCACAGTTTAGCAAATGTTGTGACAAATGCTTTGCTCTAAACTGTAAAGGTCACAACATATGTTTGGTGATTTGGCAAGGGGGCGTGGAATCAAAATGTTCTTCACGCCACATAGCTGCGCTAGTTTCACTTCTACATACAAATCATGGGAAATAATCATCTCAAGCCAGTTCAGTAACATTAGCTCAGTTGTTAACATGAAATGAACCCCTGTTGCTGAGAATATCATTCACTAGCCCGTGTGCATGTTACACCCTATGGTAATTCAGTGACGGTGTGTTGTTGACACTGATACGCAGCTAGAACGACAGCTAATTCAATTATGATACAAATACGATCTTGCATTGACAAGTCCACGCACAACAGACCTCATGACAGCAAAACAGACAAAAACGCTAAATAGCTAACATGAAATGAATCGAACTGTCCCCACCCGAAAGGGTTAAATCACATTGCATGTTCTTGAAACGCGTTTTAACCTGCAATAATTGAGTAATATTACAAGTAAGGAACATACACATTTTAAGCTAAACCAAATGCTCCCGTTGCCTCACAGTTGACACCCCAAACAGTCGAGCAATCTAGCTAAGAAGTTGTCGTTACATGAGAGCACATGGTGGGGAGTTCATGCAACTGCAGCCTTTCCGAGACAATGGCTGGAGATGACTGTAATGTTAGCGTATTAGCAAATATCTCATTCATGCACACCTCTAGCAATGTCAGAAAGAACACACATATGCTACAACATGAGAAATGCACTAACCATCGTGTTGTGCAGCGCCAGTCCATGTCTCAACTTCGGTCGCCATTGCTTTCGTTGCAAGGTAGCTGCTGACCGCGTGCTTGTTTATTGCTTGCTAGTTGCTTGCACGCCCAACGCGCCTGCCTATCATGAAAATAAATGGTATGGTTATGTTCGCGATTTAATCAGGATAAATCATTTAAGTGCTCTATGCACGATGTATGTTTTCGTGAAAATGTCCAATTATTTCCGTGTAAAACCTAATTTTACCACCTCACCTTTTTCTTTAACTTGACAAGCAAATCGTTAAAGCACGTTAGATATTCCCCACAAATTATAACCGTTAACCGTTTCTGAAATATTGAACAAATGAAAAACCAAAACAAATCAACACAAATATAGAATCAAAGCAAACAAATGAGTTAACACTTGTAAACTACAACTAATCAAGCATTCAAAGCTATGTGGGACTGAACACTAGGTCGTGCACATTTCAAGACTGCGCTGCAAAACAAACAAAGTCTGTTTTTAACTTTGGAACGTCTGGACAAAATCACGTGGGGCCAATGTGGATGGGGAGTGGTTGAAAAAGGGGCAGGGGCACTGAAGCTCCGCCCAGTCAAATAGGAAGCAAATACAACGTGCTCAACATAAGTAAAATATCCTTGTATTGTGGTATTTACAATTTGCCTTAAAACCAAATGTCTGTAGCACATCGTGTCCATCCCAGATGATGTTATACCCTTATTACTGTTTACATTAGTGCGCGTTGGGTAGATGGGACGGGAGCACTAAGCCTATTTTACAAACAGGTCAGGGTGAAAAATGTGGTAGTAATAATGATAAATGAAAATAACTGTTGGATTTACCTCATCAATGTATGTCCTTATGACCAATATGCCCATTCGCTTTTTGTTTGTTAGTTCAGCACCAGGCTTGGGAAACAGATTTGTTGCATAGCCTACTTCTTGGGGTGACAGTCTGTAACCATTTAGCAATACGTTAAATAAATGTAGCTATACTTTAGCAGGTTGCTGTTTTAAACCTCTCATACAGCAGAAAAAAACATTAAGGGAGACTTGCATTTTCACCATTTCCTGACTGAGCAGTAATAGGAGCTATTACCTGCAGTTCCGTGTAGAGCCAGCTGAGGGAGGCAAAGAGCGGCGTCCAGCACTTGGCTTTTCCAACAAAGAGCTCAAACTGAACGAGAACACTCTGCAGAGCAGCCACTGCAAGATGCTGAGAAATCTCAAGGGCATTCAAAGTCATGACAAAATCAAGAAAGGGGGACACTGAAATTATCCCCTTTTCCAGGGCATTGGGAAGCATCGATTCCCTTTGTGGGATAATGTTCCATCATATTATTTATTCATGTCATGCATGTACTTTCATGGATCGCTGACAGCAATCAATACAAATTTGGTTGAGGTATGATTTTCCCTCTCTGTCCTGCTTTCAACACTGCCATTATCTGAGAGGAAGACAGCAGGGCGGGGGTTTAGGGGTCCAGGCAGGGAGTGCTGGTCCTTTTAACATTCAGCCAGCAGTGTGTAGTCAAGTCAGGGTCTCACCAAGCTCTGTCTGCACTCCATCTCATCGTCTGCTGGTGTACATTGTGTATGTACAGTGGAGTGATGTTGTCCGATGAGCTAGAAGTACTACGTGCAGATATACTATTCCCCTATGTTGGGGAGGCTCTAAGTGCTGTTGTTATTGTTATTGTTATTGTTGTTGTTGTTGTTGCAGCAGTGTGTAGTCAGGGTCTCACCGTGCTTCATCTGCACTCTATCTCTCTGGGTCCAGTGAAGGGGCCATGAAATCCCACCTCTAGCTCACTGTCAATCAGTGAAGCACTGCTATAATATTGCATTCATCGCCTTGGAAACCCACCTGCCTACAATCTCGGTAGAGCCTGTGCAAGCAGTGGTGTAGTGGTCCCTGGAGAAGCGGATATACTCTTGATTTTTTTTTTTCATGCAGACCATACAGCACAGGATAAACGGCCTGTTTTGAGAAGTGGGGTATACGTAATGCTGACTGAGAAATAAGTGGTTATACTCCGTATACCTGCGTATACCCTGGACTACACCACTGTGTGCAAGTCAAACGGGATCGCTACAACAGACAGCAAAAGCATGTGTGTTAAAGAAAGTCTGGAGAAATCGCATACACACAACACTAACTGCACCGTAACATCAGGACAGAGACACAGTCCCCCAATATAATATTCCGCAGACACATCCTACGAGTTCTAGCTGCTGAAAGGAGAGCCCAAGGATATCACAGACACATGAAGGAGACTCCACACTGAATTCACACATATTCCGTACATGTGCCACAGATGTGTACCACTCTGAACATTTATTTCAACACAAATCAACAAATTTGTTTCATAGCGTCACAGACTGCCGAGTCCTACATTTAAAAATAAAAAAAGTTTGACATTGTGACAAGCATTTTATGACACCGTGGCAGGATAAAGTGCTACATAAGACATGACATGGTGGGATAACTGAAACCGTTAAACAGATAAGAAGCGACCCCAATCATCACAGTATTAGCACTTGTTTCTTTAGGGCCTGAAATCAAAATGGAAATGAAAGAAGATGAAAAAAGCTCACAACAGTCAAGTTAACACAAGACTATAGGGATAAAGATCCCAAATTAACATTATTTCAGACTACTCAACACAAAGTGGTCATCTGTTACCGTCACAGACTACTCAACACACACTGGTCATCTGTAACCTTCAGACTACTCAAAACACACACTGGTCATCTGTAACCATCACAGACTACTCAACACACACACACTGGTCATCTGCAACTGTCACAGCCTACTCAACACACACACTGGTCATCTGTAACCTTCACAGACTACTCAACACACACTCACTGGTCATCTGCAACTGTCACAGCCTACTCAACACACACACTGGTCATCCGTAACCGTCACAGACTACTCAACACACACACTGGTCATCTGCAACTGTCACAGACTACTCAACACACACACTGGTCATCCGTAACCGTCACAGACTACTCAACACACACACTGGTCATCTGTAACTGTCATAGACTACTCAACACACACACTGGTCATCCGTAACCGTCACAGACTACTCAACACACACACTGGTCATCTGTAACCGTCATAGACTACTCATCACACACACTGGTCATCTGTAACTGTCACAGACTACTCAACACACACACACTGGTCATCTGCAACTGTCACAGACTACTCAACACACACACTGGTCATCTGTTACCGTCACAGACTACTCAACACACACACACTGGTCATCTGTAACTGTCATAGACTACTCAACACACACACTGGTCAT
This sequence comes from Sprattus sprattus, assembly GCF_963457725.1. Taxonomy (NCBI): domain Eukaryota; kingdom Metazoa; phylum Chordata; class Actinopteri; order Clupeiformes; family Clupeidae; genus Sprattus; species Sprattus sprattus. The sequence continues at coordinate 23,263,423 of NC_137918.1, read as the reverse complement.
CTGTAACTGTCATAGACTACTCAACACACAGTGGTCATCTGTTACCGTCACAGACTACTCAACACACACACACTGGTCATCTGTAACTGTCACAGACTACTCAACAACACACACTGGTCATCCGTAACCGTCACAGACTGCTCAACACACACTGGTCATCCGTAACCGTCACAGACTACTCAACACACACACTGGTCATCTGTAACTGTCACAGACTACTCAACACACACACACTGGTCATCTGTAACTGTCACAGACTACTCAACACACACACACTGGTCATCTGTAACTGTCATAGACTACTCAACACACACTGGTCATCTGTAACTGTCACAGACTGCTCAACACACACTGGTAATTTGTAACTGTCACGGACTACTCAACACACACACACTGGTCATCTGTAACTGTCACAGACTACTCAACACACACACACTGGTCATCTGTAACTGTCATAGACTACTCAACACACACACACTGGTCATCTGTAACCGTCATAGACTACTCAACACACACACACTGGTCATCTGTAACCGTCACAGACTACTCAACACACACACTGGTCATCTGTAACTGTCATAGACTACTCAACACACACACTGGTCATCTGTAACCGTCACAGACTACTCAACACACACACTGGTCATCTGTAACCGTCGTAGACTAGAAACCTCTCGCCTTTGCTGCACACAGGTTCACAGGTTTTGATTTCAGCCTTAGATGGTTCATGTTAAGTACAACAGTCTAATATAAACCAGATTTTATAATTGATTTGAAGATGGCAAAGACTTACAATAGGTAAGTAGACGTGGCAAAATGAAGGGGGGAAAAACAGTCACTGAGGCAACTCCAAAACCACTGTCCTCACATGCAGGATGTAGAGATTAAGTGAATCAGCGACAACAACAACAACAGCAACAATAACAATAACAATAACAATAACACTTAAAGCCTCCCCAACATAGGGGAATAGTATATCTGCACGTAGTACTTCTAGCTCATCGGACAACATCAATCCACTGTACATACACAATGTACACCAGCAGACAAAGTGGATTTGTTACCTATAAACTCTCTCTCAGAAGTCTCATGGTCTTCCCAGGGGATTAGGAGAAGTCAAAAACATACTAATGCCACATGTTTCTAGAATGAGCACATGAAATTGTGTGTGAACTTTATATGTCGTTTTTTTTCACCGTACCAAAAATGAAGCTAGTAAAAATATAGAGCATATTGTTGCCTGTTAAGGAAGCGTAAACATCTACTCGCAGCCTGTTAAGGGTGCGTAAACATCTACTCGCAGCCTGTTAAGGGTGCGTAAACATCTACTCGCAGCCTGTAAAGGATGCGTAAACATCTACTCGCAGCCTGTAAAGGAAGCGTAAACATCTACTCGCAGCCCTAATCTAGAAATAACAGTCGGACATGTGGCCTTCGCCATGGAGAGCACAAATGTTTTAAGGAAGTGAACACTTTTGAATGTGATGATGTTACAATCCAGTTCCCTTTTTCTGTAGGCTACACAACCAGTAATTTAACAGTATCAGACCGAGTTGTCTGCCCAAGGCATGAAACTTGACAGTGGCTTTGTTCTAAACATAATGTAGCCGAAGGTGATCACAATAACTTATCCTGAGATAAAACATGAATGCACACTCAGAAGAAACAATAGCCCTAACTAGCTCAAAAGGAAATGTGTAATAGGAAAAGGATAATGTAATAGCCCCACTGCTCCACCTAGGTCAAATACTCATTTTTTTTTTTTAAAGATTTTATTTTTGGGCTTTTTATGCTTTTTATGTTTGATAGGACAGTTGAAGATATGACAGGAAGCGAGAGTGGAGAAGAGGTGGGGAGAGGATTGGGAAATGACATCAGGCCAGACTTGAACCTGTGTCCCCTCGGGCAATGTAGCCTGTAAGTTGGGGGCTTTATCGGCTTGCGTTGTCAAATACTCAATTCTCACCCTAAGTCTGCACAAGCAAGGAGAGTGACGGTGTTAGCGCTAACTGAATAGTAGCAGGCCTCTGTTGAGAATCAGTGGGCAGAGTCACGGTGTTAGCGCTAGCTGGATAGTAGCAGGCCTCTGTTGAGAATCAGTGGGCAGAACCAGTGGCTCGTTGTGTCAGCATGTGGGGTACTTGGTCCCATCCATACAACTGACCTTTCTATGCAGTCTGCACTGACATCATGCTGTATGACTTTAATTGAGCCACTCGACTAAAAGCATTGCAGAATTGTCTTTTTTTGCATTCAAATTGTATACGTTAGTTTATGCTTAAAGGTGAAAATGGATCTGTGGGCATATCTAACGTCAATTGAGAGTTCTGGAACTTGAAATAGCAGAGGTCAGTGAAAATGTCCTTGTAAACGGAAGGCCAAGACACAAGACAAAGTGAGCAACCGGACGGTCAAAATAATTTGATGGTGTAAACGCCATGTTGACTCTAAACACAGAACAAGGAGATTTATCTTCCAAGCAGGATGCCTTTGGCTTCCATTACCAAAAACATCCTTTTCCCCAAATGGTGGCTTTGTATGAGTTAACAGGGTAACCCCACTTGAACTCACCAACTAGGGGGGGATCTAAAGGAAGATGCACCGATGCACTCACAGAAGCGGCCGAGCCAGAGCTTTAGACCGACAGACTCGTCCTCCCCAACAAACACATTAAAAAATGCACACGCACCGTACTGTATACACTAATGAAAGAGCAAAGAAGATTAGTGTTTCAGTTTGGATACTAGGCCAATCTCTGTACCATGCACACAGCCTCTGTCTAAACAGGTTGTCAAAGAGACACAATTTTGTTATAGTTTCACAGACAAAATAAAGATGGCTGTCATTAATGTCACTCTTTTATGCTCAGCTAATGATCCAGTGGCAAAGGTCCTCTGTACAATGTGATGACTAGGTTACACTACAGAACAGTCAAAGAAGCTGCCTGTTTAGGTTCAGGAAAGACCAGAGCCATTCCTGCTCCTCAGCATGAAATCTGGTTCAATTGGAACGTGGCTTTTTTGCACATCCCAGTATGGGACAGCCATTGACTCTTTTACTATGTACTGTAACTGTGTTGAAAACATTTATTTGTCTGACTGTATCTACAAAGTGTGCATGTGCTGTAAAGTTTCATCCAACGTAGTTGAAATGTCACTGTGTTTCCACCACAGGTTTGTCTCCCACGGTGATCTACAGCCTATGGCAATGACTGTTCAGCTTTCACTTCTCACAGTGTGGGACTTTTAACGACTGAATTTCTAAGAGGTTTTAGACCTAATGGTAGTTGGCGGGTATGATCTGTTGTAAATGAAAGTGGGTTGTACCAGTATGGTATTTTTTTCTTCTTCTTTAATGGAATGGAATGGAATGGAATGGAATAGGGGTGAACTTCATCCCATATATCCAAACTACTGAAGAAAAAAAAAAAAAAAAACGCTCAATGAAGTGTTTTCAATGACAGATTCAAAATGATGTTCCACCAGACTTTTGAATTGGTGTCCAAGTCTGTTCATTCAATAGGCCAAAAAGGCATGTGTCCATAGCCTCAAAGAGGATTACATTCAGTAGCAATAGTTATGTGTCGGGCGATCAACACATGGATTAGCAAATGTGGAGTCTTCAGGTGTAATGAGCCAATCAGGCCTTCATTACAATGTTGAAAAGAGATAGAAACAGAGCCATTCCAGTCCAAAGGCAATGACCATATTCCACACATCTTTATAAATTAAAATGTAAATACAAGGTCGCGACCCTTGCTTCAACCGTGACATTAAAGTTTTACATTCATAGTTTTAAGCCCCAGTCACACACAAGCCTCTGTATTAGAGGACAAACACGTCAGCCTCAGTTGTATTATTATTGCCTAAGAATTGACGAAGAAGCAGTCCAAGCAGCGTTTTAAAGATGGAGGGGCACAGCAGTGAGTAGAGGGGGCATCCTGCACCTACAGCAGGCAAGTTAGAGTCACTGGTGTCCACATAAAGCCAACAGGACCATATTTCATAGCCGTGGCTATTCAATCCGCTAAAGAAAGAGACGGAGACGGAGACGGAGAGAGAGAGGAACAGATTTAGTCAGGAAAGAGAAAGAGACGGAGAGAGAGAGAGAGAGGAACAGGAAAGAGAAAGAGACGGAGAGAGAGAGAGAGAGAGAGAGAGGAACAGATTTAGTCAGGAAAGAGAAAGAGACGGAGAAAGAGAGAGATAGAGGAAAAGATTTAGTCAGGAAAGAGAAAGAGACGGAGAGAGAGAGAGAGAGAGAGGAAAAGATTTAGTCAGGAAAGAGAAAGAGACGGAGAGAGAGAGAGATAGAGGAAAAGATTTAGTCAGGAAAGAGAAAGAGACGGAGAGAGAGATGGAGAGATAGAGGAACAGATTTAGGCAGGAAAGAGAAAGAGACGGAGATGGAGAGAGAGAGGAACAGATTTAGTCAGGAAGCTAAAGGGCAGTGGCATCGCCACAGGAGGGGGATAGCGGGTCTGTAGAGGATGAGGGAGGGCTAGCTGTGTGGCCATTATGCTGACTTCACCACACCGCTCCACGCAGCTGTTGCTCTTCTTCCTGCCACTCCAGAGGGAAGGGAAGGGAAGGGAAGCAGTCCATTTGCATTTTTCACAGGCGCTTTTGTTTCTCTGCCCGGGTAAAGATGCTCTTTTGTTCAGGCTGCAGCGTGGGGGGGGCTGGGGGTGGAAATGAACAAGAGAAATCGGGCAAAATGTCCTCATCTGGGGCTCTGTGCTCGTCCAGCTCCATCTTGCATCAGAACCCCTTCTGTTTGGGGACTTGTTTGGGTCACCTTCAGCTTACAGAGCACCGAGAAACAGGAGCAGAGGTCTGACAGACAGACAGTGGCGGGCTTCTACAGCCCACGCAATCTACGCTAAGATCCCTCGTGTGTGGTACGGCCTCATGCCTTCAAACGTTAGGGTTAGTCCACCGTTTCTCCATCAGAACTGACAGCTATGGACTGTACATTTTCAAACATCTTAACAAAGTTGAGTGGTTCTACTTAACCATCACCGACCATCTCACGAGGATTGCACAGTGATGACGGCCTCACTGTCCCTCTGAATGGCGAGGGTGGGGTTGCACTGGGAGGCGCAGTCCTCAGGCGGTAGCTGGGTTTGGGCCTCCTTCTCCTCCTCCTCGGCGGCCCGGAGGGAGCAGTCGACGCTGTCGTGCACGGGGCTCGCTTCGACCCCGGTCCCCTCCTGCTCGCTCGCGGTGCCTTCTCTACCTTCAGACGCGTCCCTCTTCTCGTCATCATCGTCCGCTTCTTCCTTCTTCACCTTGCAGCGGCACACCTCGATGCCGGAATCTCCCGTCAGGCGGCGGTGGCGGAAGTGGTCGTCCTCGTCCTCGTCCTCGTCCTCCCCGGCGTCTCCCTCCACGTCCGAGGCGGCGGCCGACACGTGGCTGTCCGGCTCGAAGAAGTCCACGTTGGAGGAGAACAGGGCGTGTTTGGGCGGCGACAGGGTGGCCCTAGGGGACGGGCTCTCCTGGGCTGGGTCCTTCCCGCGGCGGCGGACCTCCTCGTCTACCGGCAGGGACATGGTCGCCCCTAGCGGATCGGACAGCACCAGAGGCGCAGGAGGCTGGGGGGGTGATGCTGCACACTCCGGTCCGGCTGGAGGTGGTGGTGGTGTTGGGGTGGGAGGAGGGTGTGTGAGGGCGTGCTCGGAGCCCAGGGATCCAGGTTCCAGGGTGGTGGCGGCGCTGCTGGGGACTCTGGAGCCTCCTCCGACGTCACTGGGCGTGGTGGCGTTGCTGGTGTCGGTCTCGTCGGTGACCTGTGTTAAACCAAATGAACACGACTTTCAAATAACTTGAGTGCCTCTATTCACGTTCAGAACAGGACAACTCCGTAGCTACCAGTCTCATTGCAGCCGGTCAACAACTGTATACATAAAAAAAAAAACACGGCACATGCGTAGATGCGTTCCCAGGGTCAAAAGGTTAAACACAATGAGGGAGTATACAGGTTAACAACCTGCACGGAGAAGGAGGTGCTGCTGTGGGAGGTGAGGGAGCAGGACTCGCAGGAGCAGCTGGTGTAGTTGCTGTGGGAGCTCTGGGAGGAGGTCATGCCGCTGGGGCCGGCGGGGGCGTGGGCGTAGCGCGACGCCCCCTGCAGGGCGAACACGGAACTGTACGGGGGAGGCGGGGTGTTGGGCTGGGCTGCCACCTCCTCATAGGAGGGGAGTTTGAAAGACGCCAGGAAGCCTGAGGAGGAAAAACACACCACATTTTTACTCAAAATACTGACCAGATTTTTTTTTATTTACTCAGAGATATTTATTAATCTATTTATTAATTGTTATTTATTATTATTTAGCTGTGGAAGATAATGTTCACAGCATCCTACGTTTTTTTAGCTGACTGTTGCTGCCTCTAGTGTTTCGTTGTCTTTGTGACAATGACAATAAAGTACTTTGAACTTTGAACTTTGAAAGAAGTTGGAAAATATGCAAACCATATCTGGCTGTCAGAAACAATTCATGACGCATTACACATTGTGGCTATATTTACACAGGTAGTGGTAGTCTAGAAGCCTAACATCATATCGGTTTAAGATGAGCAGCCACATACCATCAACAGGTGCTATTGGTCTCTATCATTAACACAATAATCTCATATCTCATTCACCTTCTACACTGCTTCTTAGTTATTAACTTCATTCAATTCAACAGATACACCAATGCTAATACCCAGTGGTGTAACAGCCCACATCTTTATCGCAACCCCTTGTGGATTCTATAACCACAACCAGGGGCGACAGTAGTACAGGAGGAAGAGAAGTTGTTAAGTAATCAGAAGGTTGCTAGTTCGATTCCCACTGTCGAAGCGTCCCTGAGCAAGACACTGGACCCCTAATTGCTACTGATGATGATGATGTGCAGTGTGCCATCAGTGTGAATGTAAAATGTCTATACATCGCTTTGGATAAAAGTGTCTGCTAAATGACTAAATGTAAATGTAACCACATAAATGTAAAAGCAAAGATCATTCATACTGAGATCCAACATGGAGGCCGGGTAGTTGCAGGCCCCGTGGTAAGCGATGAGGTTGATCTCTCTCTGCCTCTGCTGCTGTTGGATGCGCAGCTTGGCTCGCCTGTGCCGATATGCACAACAGCAGCTGAACAGGATCAGGACTGTCCACAGCAACCAAAACCCTGCACACAAACACACACACACAATCACACACACACACACACACACACACACACACACACACACACATACATACACATACACATACACACACCCACACACACACACACACACACACACACACACACACACACACACACACGAACAATTTACTAATGCGGTCGAGAGAGGGACTTGTCTGACCAGCATAATATATGGAATAGTACACACTAAAAATCTGCATGGGTCAGCGCAGGAGGCTTTTAAAGTCAGTGCAGATGCCGCATGGTTGGCCAGCACTACCCCTGGCCAGCAGCAGTTTATTAGGGCGTCCTTTGTACTTAATGGTTCTGATTAAAAGCTTGCTTCTGTACTGCATTTCGGTTTACCACTGCCATCCTCCAGGTTTGTTTTGGTGCTAGCAGATCTCATGGGACCCTGGTGGATGTGTCCTGTAAGTGTACTTAATGGTTCTGATTAAAAGCTTGCTTCTGTACTGCATTTCGGTTTACCACTGCCATCCTCCAGGTTTGTTTTGGTGCTAGCAGATCTCATGGGACCCTGGTGGATGTGTCCTGTAAGTGTACTTAATGGTTCTGATTAAAAGCTTGCTTCTGTACTGCATTTCGGTTTACCACTGCCATCCTACAGGTTTGTTTTGGTGCTAGCAGATCTCATGGGACCCTGGTGGATGTGTCCTGTAAGTAGGATGCTTTGATTTCGATTAAAACCTTGCTTCTGTACTGCATTTCGGTTTACCACTGCCATCCTACAGGTTTGTTTGGGTGCTAGCAGATCTCATGGTGGACCCTGGTGGATGTGTCCTGTAAGTGAAACACACAGTAGTATCAGCCGGGACTTACACCACAGCTCATAGTAGTAGGTGCAGCAGCCCGTCTCTCCACAGCAGTGGCCCGTCTCACACAGATAGCCAGGGTTGTTGTTCACTCCGTGGCAATACTTTGTACTCTCCATTGTATGCTGGCTACCTTGATATTTCACACCCTGTGTGTGGAAGATTAAAGGAAGGAGGAAAGAGAGAGGTGATTAATAACTGAGTCAAAACTAGCTTCTTATTAAAGCTAAACATTCAGTATAGCCACTAAGTTGGCCATATGTAGCAAAACGAATTACTTCTTTTAAAGGTTTACTGTGTGTTTACAGTATGAGTTTTTCAATTTAAATAATTTCTTAATAATTATAGAGATGCAACCAAAAGAAACATGCATTAAACATACAAAAATGTACTTTTGTGCAAGAAATGTGATATGTACACACAAAATACACACAAAGTTGGCCATATAGCAAAACGAATTACTTCTTTAAAGGTTTACTGTGTGTTTACAATATGAGGTTTTCTATTTAAAAGTTAATAATTATAGAAATGCAACCAAAACAAACATGCATTAAACATATAAATTGTACTTTTGTGCAAGAAATGTGATATGTACACACAAAAATACAGTACCGGGTATAGCTTAGAAACCACAGAACAGGACAGATAGCTCTACATGCAACAGGACGGTTCATGCGTTTCTCGCCTTGCTCATGGCTCCCATATCAGCGCCGGTTACCATTTCAGCAGATACAGCCACCTGTGAGTTGATAGTCAATGATAGATGTCAGGAAGTCATGTTTAAAAAATTCAACGGGCTTTCTTTGCTGTCACTGCACAAATCTAAGATATAAACGTATTACTGGGTTGTTTTCACCTTTTGAATAGTTTCAGGAGTAACTGACACCTGTAACAAAGTAAAATACAATTCAATAATTCACTTACTCTGGGAAATAGGGAACCCAATAAAAAGAGTATTACTACGGTGTTTACATAATGACGCAGCTCGGATAGACTGTCCACATGAAACTGTAATCAAAGACAAGCAAGAGAAACATCCTATATATGCTGGTAGGTGGAGAGCTGGAGTTTGTTTTATGGATCTGTGGTGGAAGAGAAGAGGCAGCTTACCTCAGCTCTGTTCCCATCTGGCTCCGGCAAGGAGATGGTCATGGGCTGATGACGAGAAACACCAAGAGGCAAGAAAAGAGAGTAGGCATTAACACGCTAGAATAGCCAGGGGATGGGTAAAGAGAACAGATTCTCCATGAAAAGCGATGAGTTCCTCGAGGCCTCTCTGTGCACTTTGCACCTTCTCCTCCTCCTCCTCTCCACACACACACACCCTGGCTGGCTGTTAACAGCTCAATCCCTCGTCTCATTCACACATCTGCTGTGGGACCCTGTGTGTGTGTGTGAGCCCTGCTCCTGTACCGCGCCGTGAGCGTCCCAACCCTGGCTGTACGGAGTGGCCAGCCTCCTCTCTCTCCTCTCATGTGCCTTCATTCGGCCCAGAGCAGGACAATGGCTCCTCTCTCCCTCCGTGGAGCAGGGCATCCCCTCAATGGGCCTTCACAGAAGCAGCAGACAGCCAGTGCCAAAAAAGCCAGACACTCCAGGCTCTCAGATCCAGCTATCCTCAACCGACCCTAAGCCCACACACAAGCCACAACCTCCATCGCCAACTGACCCTAAGCCGACACAAGCCACAACCTCCATCCCCAACCGACCCAAAGCGCACACAAGACACAACCTCCATCCCTGCCTCATCTTTCTGCATCTACCAATTTATCCAGAGAGTTTTATCACACACTCCAGCAGAGTTTTCCCTCTCTCTCACACTCTCACACACACTCACACTCACACTCACACTCACACTTACACACACACTCACAGTCACACACACACACTCACACACATTTTACACAGACGATATGTCGGAGCTCATTACTTATTCATCTTGCATGGGCTGTGTGCAGAGAGAGAAGCCACTGTCTCCAGGTCAGTGTTGCAGGAGTCTGAAGGTCAGTCTGAAGTGTATTTAAGATCCACATTAAAGTAACACACAATCTGATTATTGATTCACTTTCATCGTTGACAGGGAACGTTGAAAGGGTTCTTGGCTTCAAGCAATTTAAGGAAGAAAAAGACAGAGAGAGAAACAGATTAAAGTATAATCTTATAGGACAACTGCTTAATTGTGAGCGTTCTCGATCAGTGGCTAACTGTTTTAATTGTGTCTCTAACTTGCATAAGACTGCAGAGAAAACACCTTTCCATTTCCACCAAGGATCAGACAAGGGATACATGGCCTGCCCTGCATGAAGAGTCTGGACTTACCCCCTCACTCCCCCACCAAGCTACTCCGCTCAAATGAATGGATGTTATAGGTGTCCTGCTATACGCTGTTGGTCCAATGCTACTCCGCTCAAATTAATGGATGTTATATGGTGTGCTGCTATACGCTGTTGGTCCAATGCTACTGCTCTGCCCAATGACTGTTAAAAGCATGGATACCATGGCATCATGCACTGATGTCAGGCTACGCACCATGGGCGACCGGGCCTTCTCCTCTGCAGCGCCGCGCCTGTGGAATAGCCTCCCGGACCACTTAAGGGCAACACAGACACTAGACTGTTTTAAGACTGGCCTAAAAACCTTTTTATTCGGAAAGGCGGTTCCTACTTTTTA
>NC_137918.1:23237744-23242744 GCF_963457725.1 Sprattus sprattus | reverse complement strand
ACAATGCTGCTGATAGAAACTTATTTAAGACCGCATCAACAAGATTTGGGACCGTAAAGTCATGCACCCACACACAAATGGGTGCGTACAAACACACACACACACACACACACACACACACACACGCTCAATGGTGTTTTGAGCCCTCAACTTCGACTGCCAGGCAGCGGCTGCCTGGAAGGTGGTTCCGCCCCCAAAACTCTTATCCAATCAATGTGCTTCCCAACTCCAAACCTCTGGTTCCGCCCCCAAACCTCTGGTCCAATCCAAACACTTTGAGCCCCAATTCAAACTTTCTGTATAGTGCTCTCATTCCAGCTCCAACTTCATTCCACCTCTCAGCAACGAGTGAAAGCTCCAACTTTACAAAGGTATGTAGCTAATATATTTCTATTTTAAACATGAAATGGCTAATTGTGTTTGCTTTAGGGCTGTACATGTAAGATGGGCCAGCTAATGTTATGTTTAGCATGCAATATGTTAACCATATTTAAAGATAGATCGTGCTAATCTTAGCTGTGGTAATGTCTTTTCAACCTGCTAGCTAGCTCAATCTGGTTAAAACATTAGGTAACAGTAAGCCTACAAAGTAAGATTTATTACTGTAGATTAATCACTGTATAAAATGGGCCGGCTAATGTTATCTATACCATGCAATATGTTAACATAAAGATAGATTATGCTAATCTTAGCTGTGGTAATGTCATTTCAACCTGCTAGCTAGCTAAATCTAATTTTAGCTGTGGTAATGTTATTTCAACCTGCTAGCTAGCTAAATCTGGTTAAAACATTAGGTAACAGTAAGCCTATAAAGTAAGATTAATTACTGTAGATATGTATTTAAGTGATTAATTACTGTAGATATGTATTTTAGTGATTGTTAATGGTTAGTGGTTATCTTTCAAATGACGTTGAGCTGCTTTGGAATAAGGGTAACTCTCAGGCAGCCAATTGGTTTTAGATACCTGTGAGGCACTTGATGTTGAGACTGGTTGACTACCAGGCTGCTTACTAACACTGGGTAACTCTCAGGCAGCCAATTGGCTTTGGGTGCCTGTGAGGCACTCGATGTTGATACTGGTTGACTTCCAGGCTGCTTTGGAATAAGGGTAACTGTCAGGCAGCCAATTGGTTTTAGATACCTTTGAGGCACTTGTTGAGACTGGTTGACTTCCAGGCTGCTTACTAACACTGGGTAACTCTCAGGCAGCCAATTGGCTTTGGGTGCCTGTGAGGCACTCGATGTTGATACTGGTTGACTTCCAGGCTGCTTTGGAATAAGGGTAACTCTCAGGCAGCCATTGATTTTAAAGAAATGGCCGTGCTGCCTGCTCTAAACCCCACTATGGCCACAGGGAGAGCCACGGAGTTCAAGTCATTTGCAATATTCCACATCCTATATCTGGGCTCTGACAGGTATAATAGACATTATTTATCCTGAATTTATGTTTTTATCTTTTCCTCCAGACAACAGCTCCAGCACCTCGCCAACCAGGTGTGCTCAAATGAGGATTTTGGACTCCTTACACTCACCTTGGGACCAGGAATGGTAGAGGTGGTAGTTGACGTTTTTAAAAAGTGTGTTGACAAACACATCGCAAACATTAACAATAAAAATAAAAAAAATCTGTTGTTTGTTGTTGTTAATTAATAAAATAACTAGATGTTCTACATCACTGTGTATGTGTATTGAATTGGAAGTGTATTGAACTTGGCATCTTGATTTAACTAGTCTGATCATTTAGCTAGCTGGGCCTGAAATGAAATAAATAAATTTCAACACTTATTTCTACAGCTTCAAATAAGGGTTTATTACAGTAGAGTGTCACAAGTTAATGAAACCCCAACTTACATTAATTATTTAAAAAAAATGTATCATCAGAGGAAACACATGATGAATTGGAAGTGTATTGAACTTGGCATCTTGATTTAACTAGTCTGATCATTTAGCTAGCTGGGCCTGAAATGAAATAAATAAATTTCAACACTTATTTCTACAGCTTCAAATAAGGGTTTATTACAGTAGAGTGTCACAAGTTAATGAAACCCCAACTTACATTAATTATTTAAAAAAAATGTATCATCAGAGGAAACACATGATGAATTGGAAGTGTATTGAACTTGGCATCTTGATTTAACTAGTCTGATCATTTAGCTAGCTGGGCCTGAAATGAAATAAATAAATTTCAACACTTATTTCTACAGCTTCACATAAGGGTTTATTCCAGTAGAGTGTCACAAGTTAATGAAACCCCAACTTACATTAATTATTTTAAAAAAATGTATCATCAGAGGACACACATGATGGAGGAGAGACATGACTGATGGGGTGTGACGTATTCTTTATTGAAAGGCCAAGGCCAAGTACAACACTCATACACACAGTAACCAAGTTGATACAGAATAATGTGAAAATGGTAAAAATCTAATTTCCTCAAAAAAATCCTCAGGAATATTCCCTTCAAGAATATCAAAGGATTGCTTGATTCTAGGGTCCCTTTCCTTCTTTAAGCCATCTTCGATTGACTTCAGCCAATTCTTCTCCATTGCCTGAAACGGGGAAAAAGTATGAAAACATAAGCCTATGACTCCCTGAGACACACATCCTAAACTATTTTATCTTGTGATGACCTGAACTGTAGGCTACATGGCCAGTGTTAAGCAGTCTAAAGCATAACGTTAATCCACCATGCCTAGATTCCTCTCCACTGGCTGTCACAAAGTCACCTGTATGAAGTCTATTAAAAAGCCTATTACAACAACTGGTGGCTGCCTCAGAGTTATCCTTATTCCAAAGCAGCCTGGAAGTCAACCAGTCTCAACATCGAGTGCCTCACAGGCACCCAAAGCCAATTGGCTGCCTGAGAGTTACCCAGTGTTAGTAAGCAGCCTGGAAGTCAACCAGTCTCAACAAGTGCCTCAAAGGTATCTAAAACCAATTGGCTGCCTGACAGTTACCCTTATTCCAAAGCAGCCTGGAAGTCAACCAGTATCAACATCGAGTGCCTCACAGGCACCCAAAGCCAATTGGCTGCCTGAGAGTTACCCAGTGTTAGTAAGCAGCCTGGTAGTCAACCAGTCTCAACATCAAGTGCCTCACAGGTATCTAAAACCAATTGGCTGCCTGAGAGTTACCCTTATTCCAAAGCAGCTCAACGTCATTTGAAAGATAACCACTAACCATTAACAATCACTAAAATACATATCTACAGTAATTAATCACTTAAATACATATCTACAGTAATTAATCTTATTTTATAGGCTTACTGTTACCTAATGTTTTAACCAGATTTAGCTAGCTAGCAGGCTGAAATAACATTACCAGAGCTAAAATTAGATTTAGCTAGCTAGCAGGTTGAAATGACATTACCACAGATAAGATTAGCATAATCTATCTTTATGTTAACATATTGCATGGTAAAGATAACATTAGCCGGCCCATTTTATACAGTGATTAATCTACAGTAATAAATTTTACTTTGTAGGCTTACTGTTACCTAATGTTTTAACCAGATTGAGCTAGCTAGCAGGTTGAAAAGACATTACCACAGCTAAGATTAGCACGATCTATCTTTAAATATGGTTAACATATTGCATGCTAAACATAACATTAGCTGGCCCATCTTACATGTACAGCCCTGAAGCAAACACAATTAGCCATTTCATGTTTAAAATAGAAATATATTAGCTACATACCTTTGTAAAGTTGGAGCTTTCACTCGTTGCTGAGAGGTAGAATGAAGTTGGAGCTGGAATGAGAGCACTATACAGAAAGTTTGAATTTGGGCTCAAAGTGTTTGGATTGGACCAGAGGTTTGGGGGCGGAACCAGAGGTTTGGAGGTGGGAAGCACATTGATTGGATAAGAGTTTTGGGGGCGGAACCACCTTCCAGGCAGCCGCTGCCTGGCAGTCGAAGTTGAGGGCTCAAAACACCATTGAGCCACACACACACACACACACACAAAACATCAAGACAAACATCAGAGAGATCTGCACACATAGGAGGGGACCTTTATGTTTCTGAATTCATAATTGCCACAGACACAAGCAAGAAATAGATTACCACCATAACACACAGACACACACAGACACACACACACAGACACACACACAGACACACACACACACACACACACACACACACACACACACACACACACACACACACACACACACACACACTTACACACACGAACACACACACACACACAACCTCCCTATTCCTTGTGCAGGATGCTCCAGCAGTATTTAGCCCTGGTGTCCCACTGAACTGATGTGAGAGAGGGTTAAGTCACACACACACACACACACACACACACACATACACTGAACTGATGTGAGAGAGGGTTAAGTCTGTAATAATAAATGTGATCCTTAATCATTCCCTCATGCACCCCTTATTGCATTCCACTGCAGACACACTCCTCCATGTTTAACCTCTGGCCTCTCTCACACACACACACACACACAACCACGCATGCACGCACACACACACACACACATGTGCACAGACACACACACACACACCTACACACAAACAAACACACGCATGCAAGCACACATTCACACACGTGCACCCACACACACACACGGGCGTGCATAGACACACACACACGCACGCGTGCACAGACACACACACACGCTCAGTGCTGATATCTTCTCCCAGGACATGAGGGTATATGTGGGCTCACTGGAGGACCAGTGTAAGCTTAACAGTGAGAAGTGAATGTGTGGAGGGAGCACACACAGAGGAGAGGGAGAGGAGAGGGAGAGTCTTCTCCCACCGAGAGGCCTGGCACATTCCCTGATTAAAAGATCCCATATGAATTATGCAGGGGGTGTGAGGGTGTGTGGTGGGGGGTGTGGGGAGGTGCGGGTGGGGGTGTGGGGGTGGCAGCGAGTGGGGAGCGGGGCAGGCTGGGGCCCACAGTTAATTGAGTCATGATTCTGGCTGGGGCAACAGCAGCGCTGGACAGCACTGATTCATAATGAAGTCATG
>NC_137918.1:23213353-23220853 GCF_963457725.1 Sprattus sprattus | reverse complement strand
TATGCAAAAGTTAAATTCACTTACAATAATGAGTTGAGAGTTATAGTAATGTAACAGGATGGAGTTTAACGGCTGTAGCCCAGTGTTACTGATGCCGTTTCATTGATGCTGAGAGGCAATATGAGCTGCATTAAAAGTGGTAAGCCTGCACTTTTCACTTTTCACCAACAGCTGTTAAAAAGAAATTAAGTCTGGCTTTGCTGATACATCAGGCTGCTCCTGCTGATTACTTTTGGATGGACTTTATAAGTTTTGGCCCTAGTGCGCACGCGTGTGTGTGTGTGTGTGTGTGTGTGTGTGTGTGTGTGTGTGTGTGTGTGTGTGTGTGTCTGTGTGTGGTTTTCTGTGTGAGGATCTGTGCCATGCTTAAAATCCTCTCCCAAAGCCAACGCACCACCCCCAGATCTGATCCTGATCTGGTGGAACTACATCAGCCAAATCTGGTCCAGAACGGTTCCCACTCAGCTGCTACGATGACGGACACGTTTACACAACGCACGTTCACAAATAAATGTTTGTAATGTTAAAATACAGTCTCATGAATAGCATCCCCCCCTGGTTCTATTTCAAGCGCGTTGTCATGGAGGCTCGTTGCGCTTTTGCTGCGGTGTAAAAAATGCCACATCTCCTGTACATCCTGTCTTCAAGCCCTTAGGCCCCAGCTCCCCTGCGCAGTCTCTTGATGCCACTGGCTGCTGGGTTGGTGACACAGAGTGGGCAGCGATGCCCAGGAAACACAAGAAGGACGCAACGGGAAACGGGAAGGCCAGCTGGCTAGCGGGGCCGTAAGCGGGAGGAGGAGAGGAGGATGGGGCAAGCCTATCTGAGAGCATGCAGATGATTACTATATAAATAGAAACAAGCGGAGAGCACAAGAGAGGTGGGGGGAGGAAAGAGGAAAAAAACGCCTTTTTTTTTGCGTCGGGTGTGGAATTTTCACTGAACGCTGGGCTGTTATCGTAGGTGACAGTCTTATTTATGATTCTCCTTTTCACACAAGTGTCATGTTCTCCACTAAGTCGATTTATGGTAGGCTAACGCAAGAAATGTACAGCATGCAATGCAGACTAAAAGTACATTTGAAGAACTGGCTGAGGTTGGGTATAGCTGAAATTCACACATTCAGTTCATGCCTTTGGTTTAATAGGCTAAATTCAGCCATAGTCGCTATTACTGTCTATCTTATAGTACATGGAATAGAATATCTGGTATTGATCACTGTAATTAAGCAGATAAATGAAGCCTCCAGCACTCTCACTCTCACAACACAACCACCTTGTCAGTGTCCTTTGTGTGGGATGACATCACCAGCAGTGCACACATTACTGACACTGAACTGCATAGGCAATCAAAGATAGCGTTGAGAATCTCCCAGATCAGATGATACCACTCAAAACAGACTATATCTGTGAGACATTTCAGCATGCTGGGAGCTAATTTCTTAACTTACTAAATGGTATGTAAGACTGGGATTGAATGGGTCTGATGGTGAGAGTCTGTGACATTTACAGAGGTGCCCTGATCAGCATTTTAATTCAGTACTTCCTCTTTTCCACCCAAATGCTTCTTACAAAGACAAAGCTGTCACATTCAACCCGACCTGAGCTCTAGTGAATGTACAGTATAAAAGATTTTGGATACAGCGGTTTTACATACAACATAACTAATAACTTATCATTCTTTTCTCTTGAGACATGACCAGTTACTCATCATTTCTCCTTCTTTTACCATTGTGTGAGTTTGTTTTAGCACAGATAAGCTGGTGTCCTAAGTCAATATGTGCTCCCATACCGCTATGGAAATTAGGATCTTATAAAGGTAGTTATCACGTGTAAATTACATTTCAAAATGGATGCCGACACACTTCTGCAGCCGATATGTTAATGCAAAGACCAGTGCTCTGATGTGGTGCACAGGCCTTAAAGAGCCTTTGGCCTATCTGCAGCAATCTGAGAGACAGATAAATGGCAGACGGACAGAGTTCATTAGGGCCGATGAAGCTGTGACATCACTGATAAAGGAGCCCAGGTTATATAACTGAAGTATTATCTTAGAAAAATGACAGTTATCACAAATGTGTGGCAGGACTAATAAAGACAGCTCAACTTCTCAATTTGGATCAGAGGAAGTGCCAATGTCAGTTTCCATTCTATTAAAGTTCCAGCTCATATTGTATTGTTTAGTCTTGTTATGCTTAATCCTATTTATTCTTTTTTTATCTCTGTAATGTTGGTACAAATGATTGATTAGGGTCTTGAAATGTGCCACTGCATTACAATAAGGAGTGCAGGCATATTAAAAAAAAATCCCTTCTCCTATTCTCCTTTGACAATAACAAAAATTAAGTTTGCCCAGAGTTAGTAAAAAATCCTTTACGTAAATATGGCACAACTGAATGGAAATAAACAGTGTAGACTTTCATGAAATGGCTCCCTTGTCTCAGGTGAACTGCTCTCAGTGCATGATGCACAAAGAGATAAGTACAAACAGCACCGAGAGACCATCTGCAGCTTGTTGGCTGCAACTCATCAAAATGGTGGGAGACAGCAGAGCAAACACGAGGAAGCCACAGCAGAGCTGCCCAGCCCTGTGTGACACGCAGCATCACCTCATATGAACATAGGATGGCATGCAACTGTTGAGTTCTTGACATGGACCATGGCATGAGAACGTAGTGAATTTAGGTCAGCAAAAGCCCAAACAACATACAATTGTTTTTCGATTTTGATGTCGACAGTTCACAGTAAGGGGAAGTGATTCATTTGGTGGTTTCACTCCTCTCATCGAAGGGTTTCAGCAGGAAACAATATTTCCATCCTACCTGGGGTAAAAGAACTGTGTGTTCAAACAGAAATAAAGAACACAGACACATATGCTATAAAGTATAACGAAATCAAACTAGTCTATCTCATATTGCACAGTTCACTATAAATATAATTAATATACTTGCCAGCAAATTAAATATAAATATTTATTTTCTTTAAATACATGTTTAACAGTGGAAACATCCTGAGGCATATTGGATCAGTCCCATGTTTTTGTTTTGCTTCCATTTCCTTAACGCATCACCCAGCTTCTGTCCTTCAGAGAGAAAAATGTTTGAACACTGACTTCAAGTAATTGTGTTTGAAACACCTATCAGAGCGCCAGAGACAAGAGAGCCTGCTTTTGTGTAGATGAAGGAAATGCACACAGTTTAACAGCAACCATGCTGGCTTTGAGGGTAATCGTTAGCACGACGGACAAGCACAATATAATTTTTGACCAATGCTGAAATTGAAATAAGATGAATGACTATTAAAAGAATGCCAATTAAGATCGACAGGGCCTTATGTTATCTAAATACTTCAGCTTGAACTGTTAATGCAGTTTGGAGTAGCCTAGTACCACACTTCAATGTCTTAATTCTTCAATCATTTTGAAAATCTGAAAATCAGAACAAAATGTCGGCCAGTAAAGATACTTTCTCTATTAAACCTTGACTAAGTAGACATTGCAACAATCTGGTCATGGCAGCACAGGACCAAACCTCCATCATGAAATGATGTTACAGTAGGACTATATCAGGTATTTTACTGTAATCGAGAAAATTAAGAGATCGCAAATTAGGCACAATAATAATTTAAAAAAAGATCTGTCAATCCATGTGCACATCCAAGGCACTTGGCTTGGCATAATGCATTCAACAGTGCATTCCTCTCAGTGATGGTATTTACTAACCTAAGATGAATGACCTACTAAAATGAGCAAAATGCATGTGTTGTGCCCTCACATGAAAACACTTGCTGACCTCTCCCGCAATGAAGCTGCAAAGCTGCTGTCTTCTCCATAGTCGCATTTTAATCAGTATTATTTATTGACATTTTCATTTTCTGTAAATGCATTCTGTGCATGGAGGATAAAACCTCGCCAGAGTCTCAATGTGATCCATACAGTAGTGCCTTACCCAGAGTCAAGGCTGCTGTTATTTGCCTCTTTGCAGCATCCTGAGATTGCCAGATAATCCTAATCCTAACCCTACATTTTTCCCAAAGATGGTTTGTACCCTTTCTTATACTATGAGGTGTGGCTATTAAATAACAAAACTGGTATCACGAGGATACGAGTATGACAAGTTTACTTTCATTATTATTACAATTTATTAGTTTCAGCATTAGTTTCATTATGTAATAGCCACGTATATGCTATGTATCCCTACACCCTAGGGACGAAGCAACGAAATTGCCGTGTTTACAAGCATGCCCAATACATATATTCCACAGTTTAGCCTGTTCCTTGAAGGCTCCCTGCTCAATCCATCCATTTTAGAGTGGGGTGTTCATATCATGTGCGCAGAATGTGTAGGCTTAATTGTGGTAATTCAGCAGACGATACATTACTATATTAATGATTTTAGAGAAAGCGTCACTGATAATGAACTCAATTTGAATAACTGAAGCAGAGGAGTACAAATTAAATATGCTTGTTTGACAAGATTATGAGACTACGTTTCTGACAAACTAATATGTTTGCAGGGCAAATCAAAAAGAAATCTTAAATGCATATTGCTCTCTACAGTCACTCTTAACAGGAACTTAGACCATAACAACGTGACTTCCTTCACGATTCCAAACAGTGTATTTCTCTGGCAACAATATTAGAGGGCTAGGAGAGACACGCCCAGCACTACCCTTTTGCCAATCAGCGAGAACTGGACTGCAAGTCGGACCAATGAACGATTACGGGGATGTGTCACACGTGCTGTTGCTAGGGTATCGCTTCTACCTTGTTACTATCACTAGCTAACCAATCAAATGTGTATCAACATTCCTCTTGTGAACCGAGAATTTGAGCCTTTCGATTGGTTAAAAATACCATGTTAAGACCGCCCTCCGGTTTCAACTGTATCTTAATTGGGCTGTGTAACAGCCACTCTAGCTGTACATTTTAGTTAGGTGCAGTTGAAATTGGTGGAGAGTCAGACACAGAACTGAACATTGGCGTTGATTTTGACTCTGACCAATTTTAGTTTTTGTTTATTTTATCTTTTACTTTCAGAGTATCTATATCGGGGTGTCTATATTTTATTTTGTATTTTTCACCACAAAGTCAACAGGATGGAACTTAATTCTCTTTTAATTCTCCTTGAGGCTGCAGAATACTTGGAAAGAAGAGACAGAGGTAATTTGGGCGATAAAAAGGCCACAGTTATCATAAGCTACATGCAGTCTTAACTCAAATGTATTGTAGGCTGATGTTATATTGGGGAAAGTGAGATAATATAATGAGAAGTTGTTGTGAACGTGCACTGCCACAGTGCAGGTATGATGTCACTTTCAACTGGCTGACACGATTGTAGGCTACGTTGCCGGCTGTTAGCTGAGTGTTGTTTTTCTAGTCAATACATCCAGTACGCTTTACTTTTAATATTTGACCAGTTGTTCATTTGAGTATATTTGCAAAGGAGCTGTAAAACTCACATCGACACCATCTCGTTGGTGTCATTTCTAGCGATATAAACAGATAACGTTACTGAGTTTTCATAGGACCCAATTTGTTTCGCTTACGTTGAGTGACCAAGTTGTATGATTACATTTTTGTCATTTGTTAGTAGGCTATGCTACAATACTCATTCCCTTTAGAAGCCAAAATATATCTTATGTGTTCAAGCACCTGAGCGATTTTTAAAATAAAATCACGTTTTGCTTATATGGCTTGCTACGTCATTGATACGAATTGACAGTTGTCTTAAGAAAGTCCTGTCAACAAATTAATGACCTGGAATACTCTGATGAATATGTTTAATGTTCTGTTCTGTTTACTTTGTTTATAGAAGCAGAACATGGTTACGCTTCTGTTTTACCGTACAATAGCGACTTTTCCAGAAAGAAAACGAAAGCATCGCCAATATCAAGAAAAACTCAGAACAATAGGTAAATATAACCCTGCTATTTCGGTTCAGAAATAGTTGTCTATCTCGAATCGACATGTTTATTCGCTGCCATCCATGTACTCGCCATTTTTCTTGATGGGCTTGGCTCCGTGTTTTGGTCCCGTAGCCTATAAACACTGCCACGCGTACAACATCAACTTCAGCTGCTCCCACTCTCTCTTTCAACCTTCTCTTCTTCAGACTGACACTAACAATAACACTTCTTCTGTGCAGAATGAAATATAGCAGATAATGCGTTCCACTTTTTCTGCTTATTTCTCTCTCTCTCTCTCTTTCTCTCGTCTCTCTATAAATTAAGCTACATTGAGGTGCGCCGAAAGCCCCTGCTCACTTTTTTCACTTGACAGCCTCGACACAGCATGAGCTATGTGTTGGCCTTATCGTTTTCTTCCTAACTTCAGCTGTTTGGAAAGATAGAGGCCTCCATCCTGTTGTTCCCAAGTTATAGACACGGTAGGAGTTCGCAAGGGAAATATCTGTAGACGTTCGACTCAAGCCTAATTTATACTTCTGCATCCCTCTCCGTCCTCGAAAAAAAAATGGGCGGGCGGGGGCAGGCGGTTGATTCAGAAAAAATTGAACGTACTGGTCGGGCTTTCATACTACTCCGACGGCTATGCGTCCTAAAGCCTATTCAACCTATTCAACGCCAGACCGCTGGGTGGGGTAACTACTGTTTGTCGAGCCCGTAGCTACCACATAACCTCTTTATTGGAAGTCATTGATTGTTTTTCCTCCCAACTGTCACTGACATGACACGGATGCTGCTTCAAGACCTGTCGGGCAGGTGCAGTCACATGGGCCTTGGAGACATGTAGCATAGTCAATACTGACATGTCTAATGCTATATATTCACTTGAGTAGGCAAATGTATCTCCATCGTGGTGGTCATTTTTTTGTGAAAAACATTGCGATTTATAACAAAACGATATGCTTATCTTACATACAATACAGAAACTATTATAAAACGATCCAATAAAATGAATACGTTCTTATTTTCTTTGGTATTTTTGTCACATTCATACTGCAATGATCGCTGGGTAACCTTTGAATAACTACAACGCTATGACAATGCACTCATTGGCCACGAGACGGTTGCCCTTGTCAAAAATTGGTAACGTGAATGTGTCACTATGAAACAAAGCATGCACACTTCGAACAAAATTACCCCCCAAACTCTGAGGACAGGGCCAGAAAAATAAACCCACGGTATTCATCATACATCATACATCATGCAGTGTTATAGTTATATCAGACACACAGCAAGAACATGCATACCTCAACATACAGTTGTGGGACTGCGATTTCAACCATGAATATGTTGGAAAAACACATACATTAGCACACTTACTAATGATCATCTGCCAGGCTCTCACACACGAAAAGTTGATTCCAAAACTCTCGAATTTTAGACAGAGTGGACTGACAAGTAGGCTATGCATTCGTGCTGCTTGTGGGCAGGACAAAACCGATGTGTTTAATCTGCAACGAGACGGTTGCCCTTGTCAAAAGTGTTAGCGTGAAACGTCACTATAAAACAAAGCATGCACACTTCGAACAGAAATACC
>NC_137918.1:23203353-23208353 GCF_963457725.1 Sprattus sprattus | reverse complement strand
AAGACGGTCGCTGCCCGGTTCATCTGTCTGTGTGTGTGTGTGTCTGTCTGTCTGATCTCTCTGTCTGTGTGTCTGTTTGTCCTCTGTGTCCTCTTGTGTGATGTGTCTCCATCAACATGTGTGGCGGTGGAAATGCATCATCTGTGCTATGTTGCCCCACAGACATGTCAGGGGCCTCCTCACAAACATGCTAAGTCAGGTGCACCATCTGTATGTGTGTGTGTGTGTGTGTGTGTGTGTGTGTCTGTGTGTGTGTGTGTGTGAGTGTGTGTGTGTGTGTGTGTGTGAGTGTGTGTGTGTGTGTGTGTGTGTGTGTGTGTGTGTGTGTGTGTGTGTGTGTGTGTGTGTGTGTGTGTGTGTGTGTGTGTGTGTGTGTGTGTGTGTGTAATTCCCCCATCCACGTGCCTGTGGATGCGGGCCGCTTCAGTAATCAGATCTCCAAAAGAGTACCTTGACTTTCCTATTAGATTCCCATCGTTCGTTTCTCCCGTCTCTGCCTGCTAGCTCTGAGTTGTTGGAGCCCTGGCAGCAATGTGATTATCTGCAGCTCTTGTAGTGACGGGGTGGGGGTGGGGTGGTGGGGGTGGTGGGGGGGGGGTTAAATCGGTGCACGCGTGTCACGTCTCCTTTCTGACAGGCCCCCGAGTGTAAACACCCAGCCTGCCTCCACACCCTTCCCAGCATGCCACTCTCTCTCTCGGTCGCTCTCTGTCCAAACCACACAAACACACACACACACACACACACACACACACACACACACACACACACACACACACACATACACACACACACACACACACCTACACACACATGCTCTCTCCTATGCCCCTAGGGGGATTCCACTCTAGCTGTGGTGAAGTGTGTGTGTGTGTGTGTGTGTGTGTGTGTGTGTGTGTGTGTGGAGTGATACCTTTCGCACAAGTCAGCCAGTTGTTTTTCCTGCCTTGCCAGCCACAGCAAGACTCCCTAGGCCATCCCACAGGTCTCAGACTGAAGTGGGTTAGTGCTTGTTGAGATGAACTGTTGGAAACAGCCAGTTATACAGCCGCTGAGAAGAGCAAATAAGCAAGGCCAGTCTTCACATCATACATACACACACACACACTCAGCACAAATTTCCCCTCATAAGGCCAATACGAGCTGATGACGCAGCTCCGCGGAATGAAGAAGTGATGCCGCGACACCACCAGTGTGATTAAACTTGTGCTTTGTTAGCAATGTGTGTGCGTGCGTTTGGTCATGAGGCGTGTGTTTGTGAGTAGTATGAAGTTTGGGGAGTAGTCTGTGTGTGTGTGTGTGGTTGTGTAAGATGGTGTCACTCATGCTTTGGGCTGGGAATTTGCCGGTCACATGCCGGTGAATGAGTAATTGACGTTTTGAGCAAGGCAAGCCTTAGACATGTAAGGGCATATCCCTGCTTGGCCCTGCCAAGAACTCAAGGCAGACAGGAACCGCCTGTGTTTCCCCTGCTCTTGACACACATACAAACTTACGCTAATAGCTGCCTGCAACAGCCACACTCACACCATTGCGAATGACAATACCGTGGAAATGTCCGAGGTGTGGTTATCGGTAAAGCCATTCCACAATCACCTGACTGTCACGTCCTGTTGCTTGCTAATGTCACCACTGTTTTCCCCCTTGCTGCTGTGCTGTTGCAAGAATGGCTTGAGCAGAAGTGATGTACATTCTCTTTCTCTCTCTCTCTCTCTCTCTCTCTCTCTCTTTCTCTCATTTCTCGGTATTTCTATTTCTCTGTACATGGATTGTGCTGACTAACTGCCCTGCTCTTGTGGCGTGAAGTTGACCTTTTAGATTTAGTTTTAGATTTATACCCTGGGCCCTAAATTCATTGACGAGCAACTGGCAACGAGCAAAGAAGAAACGAGCAATGAGCAAATTCCACCCTGCCAATTTAATACCATGAGCAAAATCCTAAACGCAAATATGGGGTGGGTCAGTGCAATGCCCCCACACGGCACATGATCGCTTTAGTTCATGCCAGACGGACTTTGCTTGTTGCTTTGCAAGTTGCCCGTATAACATCGTGTTATTGGTTCGACTGATTTAGTAGGCAACTGTGTTTGCCAGCGAGTTTAACAAACTTTTACACTATGGGTTTGACAAAATGCACGGGACTTTTTCCTGACAACAACCGGTTTATCTTGAGAAATTATATGATCATCCAAACTTTAAAAATTGAGGTCCTCCGAAGTTAAATTTCAAAGTTGAACAGATACGAGGTTTCGGCCCACCACCTTTTATTGAAACGAGAGCCTCCAGTCTCAGGTCCGTCCAGCTCCCCTCCTGAGCGGAGAGACCCAGCCCTATATGTTAGGGGCTTATAATGTCTTCTTTTCCTCTCCGGATGTTTTTTTTTCTTCCTCTGAAAAAAAAAAGAGACGTTTGTTCTTGTTCTAGCCTGTGGCCTCCAATTACACCGTGTTTTTATAGTGTCAACAACAGCCTGGTGTAGTTTTCAGGTGGTGGCAGCTTCTTATGCCAAGTCGGAGCATGCTAGTCGGCACGGGGTTTGTTTTTCTCCACGTCCATGGGCTTCTGTGAAGTGAGTTTTGAATGAAATGGTAGAGACTTGAAGAAGTGCTAATGAAAAGCGGGTCTTTTGGGGAAGGGAGACTGCTCTGCTATTTACTCCTTTCTTGTTTACGAGGCGCTTTGCGAGTGTTTGATTTGTTGACTCTTTCATATTCCACTCATGCTGACTGATCTCCCTGGCATACAAGAGTCATACAGGCAGCTCTCCTCAGTCTGGCCACCCCCCAACCAGTTTATTACACAGGCATGCTCACATAGAACCAGACTTAATCTTACTCAATTCCAGTATATGCTCTCCCCCCCCTCCCTCTCCCTCCCTCTTTCTTTCTCCTTCTCTCTCTCCCCCTCTCCCTCCCTCTCTTTCTCTCTCTCTTTTTTTCTCTTTCTCTCTCTCTCCCTCCCTATACCTCTCCCTCTCTCTCTCTTTCTTTCTCTCTCTCTCCCTCTCTCTCTATACCTTCCCCTCTCCCTCTCCCTCCCTCTCTCTCTCTCTTTCTTTCTCTGTCTCTCTCTGTCTCTCTCTCCCTCTCTCTCTCTCTCCCTCTCTCTCTCTCTCTCGCTCTCTCTCACCCCAGACGCTGCACCAGAAGAGCCATTCTTATTTTAGTCTCCTGTGACTCACTCACTGTTTGTTTGATCACGTGTTTAGAGGGACAATGGTTAGTTCATACCATCAAGCTGTTGACCTGTGTCAGAGCTGGTCTGTGGAGTCTGCGTACGTGTGTGTGTGTGTGTGTGTGTGTGTGTGTTCACCACAGATTCACGTGGGATTGTATCATGCCTGAATCTTCTGTTTCTGTTTGTACCTGGCATGTAATAGATACTTAGTAAAAGATAGAGTTTTGCCCTCACACATTGTCCCCATCTCATCTCTATCTCTGCCTCCATCTCTCTCCCTCTGTGTCTGTCTCCTGGCTAGCAGTGAGGCTGTGCGGAGAGGGCGTGTCTGCTGTCATGTGTGTGTGTGTGAAGGTCATGCGTCTGGGCTGAGCCACGCGCTGCTCACCTGTTGCTGCTCTTGGCGCCAGCCACCCTCTGCCCGCGCTGATTAAGGCTCATCTAAGGTTCAGGCTCAGGCTCAGGCTCAGGCTCAGGCTCATGTAAGGCTCAGGCTCAGGCTCATGTAAGGTTCAGGCTCAGGCTCAGGCTCAGGCTCAGGCTCAGGCTCAGGCTCAGGCTCAGGCTCAGGCTCAGGCTCAGGCTCAGGCTCAGGCTCATGCTCAGGCTCATGTAAGGCTCAGGCTCAGGCTCAGGCTCATGTAAGGCTCAGGCTCATGTAAGGCTCAGGCTCAGGCTCAGGCTCAGGCTCAGGCTCAGGCTCAGGCTCAGGCTCAGGCTCATGTAAGGCTCAGGCTCAGGCTCAGGCTCAGGCTCAGGCTCATGTATGGCTCAGGCTCAGGCTCAGGCTCAGGCTCATGTAAGGCTCATGTAAGGCTCAGGCTCAGGCTCAGGCTCAGGCTCATGTAAGGCTCAGGCTCAGGCTCAGGCTCAGGCTCAGGCTCAGGCTCAGGCTCATGTAAGGCTCAGGCTCAGGCCGCCCCCCTTGACTGGGAGGAGATGAGGAGATGAGGAGATGAGGAGATGAGGCCTTGTCCTTTCCTCACTGGTTTCTCCTGCACTGTTCCTCTTACATCTGTTTCACTATCATTTCTGGTTGGTTGTGTCACTTCGGAGAACTAGCGTGATTGAGAAAACCATGTCCGTCATTGCTGCCCGTCATTTCTTCACATCATTCTCTCTCTCTCTCTCTCTCTCTCTCTCTCGCTTGTTTGCTCTTTCTCTCTGTCCTGTCTTATGACTCATCCTTGTAGTTTTCTCCTTCCTGTTTCACCTCTCGGTCGGTTTAGTTTTTTTCCAGAGCACCTGTTTACAAGAAGGCGGGAGAATGCATGGGGCCTTGGCTCACGTTGTGCCGGGGCCACTCCACTCCCCATGCTTAGCCTCAATTGACTGCAGATTAGCAACTTGTATTTATAGCTCAGCACACATTGTGCTCTGGTGTTGTTTTTTTTCTCTGTAGAAATACTTTTGCCTTTTTGGAGATAGAGAAAGCAGATGACGATACTGACACAGAGCCTCTTGTACTAGTTCTGCGTACGTGTGTTTTGCCAATCAGCCTGGCTAGGGGCTGAAGCAGTTTCTTGCCAGCCTATGTCTGAGTATGGTCCTGGGGCTGAAAAAGAATGCAGACACTGGAGACGTTTGGTGTACCGTGTAGCTGCTAGAGGGTCAAGGTGTGTGTGTGTGTGTGTGTGTGTGTCTGTGTGTGTGTGTGTGTGTGTGTGTGTGTGTGTGTGTGTGTGTGTGTGTGTGTGTGTGTGTGCGTGTGTGTGTGTGTGTTTGCGTGCGTGCGTATTATAAGAGCTTGAGAGTGTGGGCCCCCCGGGTGATGAATGAACTGTTGGGTGCAGGGTAAGGGGCATGATAATCTTTCACTTGTC
>NC_137918.1:23100853-23175853 GCF_963457725.1 Sprattus sprattus | reverse complement strand
TCGACTTTTCAGGAGCTTTTTTTTTGGGCATTGCAAAAAGCAGATGAATAAATGGGGTGTGTGTGTGTGTGCTGTACCTGTAGCAGTGTGTGTGAGCAGTGAGCAGGGAGCAGTGAGCCTGTGGTGTGTCACTTAACCTGACCACAGGTCAGTCAGAGCCACTTATGCTTGGGCTTTTTTTCTCCCCCCCTGTCCCGCTGCCAGTTGTGTAGAGCTTTGGAACCCAATACTTCAAAACAGGACCAGTCCGTCACGGCAGGGTCTGACCAAAAAAACAAAAAGACTAAAAGAAAAAAGAAAATACCTGCATTTAAAAAAAAAAAAAAAAAAAAAGCTATTGATCACTAAAAGTGATTCAGCGACGTGTAGTCTATATTTCCTGTATTAAAATTTTGTATTATATTTTCCTAAATGTTCCTAATGAAAAGACAAAAAAGAAGAGTATATCTATATATATATATAGGAGAGAGATGAGAGAGACAGGAGGCCAGGCTTGTCCAGGGGAGTGCTGGGAAACCGCTGGTGTCCCCTAGCTCTCCCGTTGTCATTCTGTGCCTTTGGTGAGCCTTGGTGACTGTTGTCATTTAGCCCCGTCCCGTCCCTTCCCCTCCTCTCCTCTCCCTCCCTCCCTCCATCCCTCCATCCCTACTCAGGTCTTCACCCCCCCCCCCCCCCAAACCAGTCCATCCCCACACCTTCGGGGTGCACATGAACTGGCCTGTCGTAATGCCTTGCCAAACAGTGCTGAGTGATGGGGACGTGGGTTCAAGGGTACATGAAGAACCAACAAAGAATTTTCCCATCATTCCTGTGCCTCCATGGCGACTGTCCCAGCAGGTCCCTCCTCCCGCCCCCCCTGCCCATCGCCTACCCATCGCCCATCGCCATGACGCCTCCCTGCCACCCTGAGCACACTGTTGGCAGCTGTCAGTGTCCCTGGCCTCCATTTGGGACGACGACCACCCTCTCCCCTGCGTAGCATTGCAGGCCTGAAACGTAACTCCCCCCCCCACCCCCCCCCCCCACCTCTCACTCTGTGGTTCTTGTTATTGCAACATTGCTTTGTGTTTGTTGTTAATTTCTTTCTTTTCATATTTGAAAAAACTACAAAAAAAAAAAAATGGCTTGGTGGACACTGGGAGAAGGGCAACAACAAAATCGAATCAAAAATGGCAGCTTGAGGTGTATCCCCTGCCTTCTCCTCGTGGCCCTCCCCGGCCATAGTGTTAATGTGTGCCCCATGGGATCATGGGTACAGGTCCCCTCGGTTACGAGGCACAATACAGCAATATGACCATCTTGTGCTTTCTGTAGAGGTAAGAGGGGGGGTGTGTGGAATGAAATTTGCTTCAATTCTGTGGTGCATTTTGTGACCAACACTTTTGACATTTCAACCTCTCCACTCTCTCATACATTGAGGTAGAGAGCAAAAGAGTGTTTTGTTCTTTTTTTTTGTTTTGTTTCATGAAGAGTTTACATTCATGTTGAGGAAAAAACATGACTGTTGGTAGCAAAAATGTTTTTTTTTTTTTCTTCAGTTTGTTGTTCAAAGAACAACTGAGTGACATGTTAAAAACGATCTAAAAAAAAAATCATAACTCTTGCACAGAACCTCCCGTTTGCAATGTTAAATTGGGACTTAACTGAATGGTATTTGTGGGCCAGATATGAGATTCTGTTTTGCAGCGGGGCGTCATTTTTAAAGGTCACATGTGTCACTTTCAGTATTTGTGATGAGTTAGCTCAAGTGTGATACACTGCACACTTCTGAAAGACCACTGAATGCTAGATTGTGTCCATGACAGTCCTTTCGGGTGATGTGCCTTCGAAAAAAAACTTCATGTAACGAGATTGTAAAATTGTGACAGAGCCACAGCTTGTGTTGTCTCGGACTTGGGGAGAGCTTCGGAAATACTAAGATAGTGAGCTTGCACTCGTCACCGAATGATCACAACTGGAATCACCTAGGCAGTCCGGGTCCGACACATCAGCGATCCAGTCACAATGAAAAGGTGCGAAGACAGGAAATTGATATCAAGAAGAAAAAGGATGATTCCTGTGGTGCTGTGTGATCATCAATCCCCTTTCTTCCAAACCAACAACCAGTCACCAACTGAGCCAGCCAGTGGGGCTTGTCAATCACAACATGTCAGCTCTTGTAAGCGCAGAGAGAGGGTCGCTCAAAAGCCCCTCAGCACTGAAATTCATCACAGTGTGTGTGTTACTTGTGTACGCGTGTGTGTTTTGCATGGTTGGAGAGGCACAAAATGAACAACTGTGACTGTGATCGAGGTTGTCTGTCTGTCTAGAACAGAGAGCTGCCAAGAGACGCAGCCCGGAGGAGAGCCGGGAGTGAGAGAGAAAGAGAGAGAAAGAGAAATAGAGAGAGAGAGAAAGGGAGGGAGGGAGAGGGGGTTGATGCAAGATGGCACTCCAGATGTAGAGCTGAGGCGAGAGGAGGCACACAGGAGGGACGTTCCTGCTGCTCCTCAGGTACTTTACAGATATTATAAGAAAATAAAACACTTAAAAAGATATTCCTGCCAAATAATTTGTCACTTTGATTCATCTGCACCCACTCTTAAGAGTTGTTTTCGAGAGGGTGTCTCGTGTAATTCCATAATAGCTTTACATATAAATGTAGATTTCTATTTTTAGTGGATGTATTCTCTTGTTTACCCCCCACCCCCACCCCCCCACCCAGTCTGTTCTTCCCCACCCCGGCACCGTCGCCAGTGTCAAGATTAGAAACGTTTCCTCCATGGTGGAATCTGGAGTGTCTTTCCTGAACTCTTGCTGTTGTCCTGTGTTGAGTAGAGAGAGAGAGAGAGAGAGAGAGAGAGAGAGAGAGAAAGCGGAGAGCCATGTGTGAGTGTGAAAGCTCTGCTGCAACCCGTGGGACGACTCTACGAGGGCAGGGCAGGGCAGGGATGGAGTTGCTAGAGATTAAAGGGGCAGGGGGAGAGGGGGCAGGAGGAGAGGGGGGCAGGGGAAGAGGGGGCAGGAGGGTTCTTGCTGGGGGACTTGGCATTGTGGTCAGGCACACACTGAGCAGGGAGTGTTCTGTGTCTGAGACGACCTGTGAATATGTTTCCTTTAGAAGATGTGTAAGATGCATACAGAAGATGTGTTATATTATATAAGTTCTTTTTGTGTACACATTAAGTACCTGGTGCTGGCTACATTTTCTAGCACACACTTGAAGGTATTGTGTATCCTTTCATTGTAATATAAGTAAATAAAAATGTTTTATACATATTATGTCATTACTTGTCTCATGGAAACAGAAGTTCAGAATCATATCAAACTCATGCAATCAATGAATATATATATATACATCTTTAATTAATATTAGTAAAATAGGGTAAATGTACAACAAAATGCCTAGTGGACATTTCTAAAATGTAACATAATTTTATAATGCGAATTTGTATTCTACCACAGAATCTGGCAAACATTCCCACAACACATGATATTTTCCCAAACACAGCCAGTAAACACACTAATCTGCTGTGTAGTCTCAGCCCTCTCAACCAACCAGACGCCCCCTGCTGGTCAGTAGTTGCAACGATGTTTTGAAAGAACAACACACACACACACACAGGAGATGTACACTTTGATATTTTACTGACATAAGTGGTTCTGAAAGAAACATTAAGTCAAGTCAATTGCAAAGAGAGAACAAATATGCCAGTTCTTGACAAAATTGGCAAGCATTGAATTTAAGCAATACAATATGCCAGCCCTAGTCCTTGCATAGTACAGACTTTAGATCAAGTCCTCATTCCCAATATTGGTAGTCTCCTTGCTCCAGTGCATGAATCCAAAGCTGCACATTCCAGCTCTTCCAACACAAATGTCTTCAGGCTGGCACAGCACACATGTGTGTAAACAGTTCTAGTCTGTTGTTTTCCAGAAATTGTAGTGATTGTTTTCTCAGTATTGTCTTGTCACAATGTATCAGATTATTATATCCAGCAGTTACCATAATTAACAACATCCTTCATGGATGGCAAATACATCATAAGGCAAAAACAAATCATACACTAAAAAAATAAGACATAATAGTAATATCTAACATATGCCTGTGGTGTGGAATCAAATCTTTACTGATCCACAATTAAATTATTACATACAGCTCTAATATCCTGATATTGACAAAATATTCTATAAAACCCAATGAAATCCATCTACATGGAATGCAGACGTGTGCTTCAAACACACTTCACACACCAACACCCATATTGGACTATTGTCCTTGTGTTTTAAATAAACCCCCTCTAATTTTAATGATGGAAAATATTGTAGTATACTAGAACACTAGTATATGATTCTAGTTATTCATAAGCAACTTCATTTTCTTTCTCAGTGCATTCCTCTACATTAAAATGGTTTGTTGTGCGTCCCTGCGTCTCGTGCCTCCCGTCTCTGAGCGGTAGAGAGGTAAGAAGCAGACGTGTGTCTGCACCACAGTACAGTACCTGAGAGTCAGTGCTACGTCATTTAAAACAAGAGGGAACAAGAAGAGATCAAAAGATTGAGCGAGCGAGCGAGAGATAAATATAGACTGAAAGAGAGAGGGGAGAGAGAGAGAATAGAGAAACAGGCTTGATCCCATTAAGGCTCCGATCAGAGGGAAGGCACACCTGTTTGGTTCTCGCTCTGTGTGTGTGTGTGTGTGTGTGTGTGTGTGTGTGTGTCTGGTGTGTGTGTGTGTGTGTGTGTGTGTGTTGAGTGTGAGTGTGTGTGTGTGTGTGAGTGTGTGTGTGTATGAGAGTGTGTGTGTTTGTGTGTGTGTGAGTGTGTGTAAAAGTGCATACACGTGTGTCCGTACACTACAGGTCAGGTCCCTGTGAGCAGCGCGGCGTGGCCCTATCACACGTACTGGCTGGGTTCATGTGGAGTGGCTGCAGACGCCAGGCTCTTGGCTTTCTCTGTGGCAGCAGACATGGCAGCACCCTTGGCCTTCCCCGACGCGTCCTTCACAGGGTCCCTGAGGAGCCAGTGGGGTGGCGCTCCTGTGAACGAGGGGTCGGTGTGGTCAGGGAGGGGAGGGGGACAAAACAAGGCAGCGTATGAAGACGGGGAGAATCATTCAGTACTTAATTACCCACAATCCTGCCCCACTTGCACTTTAAAAGTCTACATTTTCTTTCATCTTTCTACATCTTTCAGGAAACTTATCCTAAAATAATAGATTGTATTTTCCATCAACCTTGCTAGAATAACATGTCGCTTTTGCCATTAAAACAGTGTCTCTGGAGTTACAACAATTCGATTCTAAAAGCAGAAGAAGAGTTTTTCATCAGTTTTTCTGTATTTACATGTTTGTATCAGCCATTTTAAAATCAGAATGAAACCAATCATTCGCTCCATTCTGAAATTTCATCCAAATGGTTCCATTGATTGTCACAAGAATACTGAGAAATCACATTTCCATCCTGCCTTGAGAAACTACTAGCGATGCAAGTCTGGGTGGACTGGATGACAAAAAGAGCCCTACTGCACCTTTAAAGACCTGGTGGTGACGCCTAGTTAAAGGCCTTTAAAGGCCCGGTCAGACAGCCTGACTACCTTAGTAAATGAGTACGATGAACTTCATGAGGCGACAGACAGCATTGCATATGACCTTTGGGTGCACATGCAGGGGGGTAACTCCAGGCGTCTGGTTTGGCTTTGATTACAGGGGCCTCACACACACACACACACACACACACACACACAGACAGGGGCTGGCATGCTCGCCTCGCCTGTCATCACACACACCCAGAGACGGCGCTGTCTGGGCAGGCCAGGCTTCTGGAGAGAGAGAGACCCCTCCATGAGGAACGGCATGAATATTCATTCATCTCATGAACCTCTGCAGCTCAACTTGGGCCAAAGTGAGCGCTTGGATGCGTTGCACAACAAACATGCAAACTCATCATCCACCATCGGAACAGATGAGCAGTTTGGGCATCGGGAAGGGGGCAGCAACATCACAACGGAACAGAACTGAACCAACTGAACCACACAACCAGGGAAATGTAAAACACAGAATCACATGACTGACGAGTTAGTCGCATCAGTGTGGTGCTGCACTTCACGTGTCCACAATTCAACAGAACAAAAACGTGGGGGGTAAAGGGAGGGTCTGTCACAGGCAACACAGTGGGCAGCGGTCTCCACATAGAGGCCCATAACGTGCCGTACGGGATGGGCAGAGGCATTCGGTGCAGGCTGGGGTCTATTTATGGTAGAGAGGGGGGTTTTGGTGCTGGCCGAGGCTGTGGGGTCAACGTGCTCCACTCCAAGCCCTGCACTCAGACACCAGAACAGACACTTAAGGAGCTCAGGACACAGAGTTCTGGGCAAGGACAGAAGAAGGGGAGGGATGCAGGACACGGACAGAGTACAGGGGGTGGGGGACGAGTGCAAGAGGGGTGGAGGGGGGTGGGGAGGCTCCGTTAAGTGTCCCCAGTTGATCTCTCTCTCTGCCAGGGGGACAGTGCAGGAACGCGGAGTGCTGTGAATGGGACTGTGAGAGGGGGGTCTGTTCAGGCTCAACTTTCAGAAACATGGCACACCACTGGCTGCGCACATCGCTCGAAAACACAAAGACTTGGAGAACAGTTATGAATGACTGCTGCTGCTCTGGGACTTAAAACAGCCAACGCATTTCGTGCGAGTAGAATTACTCACTGAGTATCTAATGTCTGGTCTCTGCACCCCCCCCCAACTCTCTCAACCTCGACCCTCCTTTCCGACACTGACCAGAGCAGCTGGGGGGGTCCTCAGGCGATGTTGTGTTAGCGGAGCCTCAGAGCAGGAGCAGGAGGCGCGAGTGAAAGGGCCCCTCTCTCCTCTCTCCTCTAAGCAGCGAGCGCCCCACACTCATAGGGGTTTCCCTCCCCACCTCGCCTCGTGCATCTGAGGAGCTGCAGGGCATACGAGAGAGAGAGAGAGAGAGAAACCACACCCCCGTCCACTGGATGACAAAAGCAGCATTAAGGATGAGCTGGTTGCCACGGACATGCACAGACTGGGGCGATGATCTGGGGGAACCACATCATCTCCGGACCTCAAAGGCCCATGAGAACAGATTAAACCTTTTCAAAAGGAAACGGAAAAAAAAGAAAAAAAAACTCCTTTGAAGATGGACTGAAATGCATAAATTCATACTAATACTGCTTTTTTAGGACATGAAAGATAGAGAGAGAATCCCAGTACTTGGGGAGGATTTCTCTGGTTTGCATCATCCCAGCAGCTCAGCTGAGCAGACACTTGGTGCAGACAGCAGCTATTCCCAGAGGGAGAAGCCTCTGCCTCTGCCTCTGCCTCTGCCTCTGCCTCTGCCTCTGCCTCTGCCTCTGCCTCTGCCTCAGCCTCAGCCTCTGCCTCAGCCTCAGCCTCTGCCTCAGCCTCTGTCTCTGTCTCTGTCTCTGTCTCTGCCTCAGCCTCTGCCTCAGCCTCTTCCCCTCTGCCTCTGCCTCTGCCCCTCTGCCTCTGCCTCAGCCTCTGCCTCTGCCTCTACCTCTGTATCTGCCTCTGCCTCAGTCCCAGCCTCAGTCCCAGCCTCTGCCTCTGCCTCTGCCTCTGCCTCTGCCTCTGCCTCTGCCTCTGCCTCAGCCTCTGCCTCTGCCTCTGCCTCAGCCTCATGCTCATGCTCATGATGCATGATGTGGGCATCAACACCATTAGCTGGGAAGCATGGGAGTCACATGATCAGCATGGAAGTCACGTGATCAGCATGGAAGTTACATGATCAGCATGGAAGTCACGTGATCAGCATGGGAGTCACGTGATCAGCATGGAAGTCACGTGATCAGCATGGAAGTCACATGATCAGCATGGAAGTCACGTGATCAGCTTGGGAGCCACGTGATCAGCATGCGTGTGTTCAGGGCATGCCACTGCATCATAGAGGACTGAATCATATATCAGAATATAATGTGATACTCTTTGATACATTATGAGACATAATAATCATAATATGCGTGCTATATATCTGTGATACATCATGAGACATAATAATCATAATATATTGATATTGATATACTCAGTGGCGGATCTAGGTAATGGGCTTCTTGCTGGGGGCAAGATTTGGAATGGTGACATCTATGCGACTGGTTTTCAATCGCTCATCTGCACAGTCACGTCAATGATATCAGGTCACTTGGTGGATTAACCTTTGCAAAGCCCTGATTCTAGTTTGGGAGTGAAGAATGCTTGCATCAGAATCATGCACGCATCAGAAGTTTTGTGCAAAATCGTTAAGAATAATATAAAACCAGTCTGCACACCACCAAGACTAATTGGCTCAGTCTCGACTCTTGGTTGACGAGTGTTGGGGAATGTACTGATGCTCAAGTGTCAGATCAGTGGAAGTGATGCACGTCCACACAAATGAACGGTACTGTAATACTCAGTTTCTCATCTATCTGCTTTTCTATTGGCTCATTTGTGTGCTTATTTTGTGTGCTTATTTGTTGTTTGTGTGTTATTTGTTAGCACAAGGGTAATAAACATAATTCTTTTTTTTATTTGTTTAAATATACTAGAATTTGTTCCTGGGAACCGGGGTCACCCAAGGGTCGCCACTCAAGCTAGAACTGCCACTGTTTATACGGAAAGGATTACTTTCAGCCATCCCAGCCCTAATACACATGAATTAAGTCATTGTCCAGGTGAAGAAGTGTCATTTTACAAGCGTTGACCAACACGGCCTCCAAAACCACAGGGGGAGACAATGGAAAGGTCATTGTGATGGTCAATGTGACGGCTCAAGCCATGCATGCAATGGAGGTGGTGTCAGTTCACTTAGGTGACTTTAGTCCATCTGTTTTGCTAAATGTACTTTCTGCTTATTTCCACTGAGGCACGAACACAGTGTTACCAAGGACATGGTACACCTATGAGGAGTTCATCACAAAACATGTTCTGGATGGGAACTAGGCACTAGAACAAACTAATCGAGGGGTTCTATCTACTACAGCAACTCAAAAATAGCAGCTATTGTGCACCCACAATACCCGCAGTACAGTGCACCCACAATAAGGTCTGGGACAATTCTAAAACTGCAGCTACTGGAAGAGTTCTAGAGCATTCTACCTTAGCTACAAAAGGCTCCGGAATGAATTATGGCCAGAATAGTGTCATACATGAGTACTTACCACCACTGTGAGCCTAAAGTTGAGTCCTATACTTTACCATACGTATGCAAGAGACCAAATGACACACAGATAGTGATAAGCAACACATCTCTAGACCACTCCTAACAGCCATGCTAATACAAGTCTTCCAAGGCCGGTCACATGACGGACACTACAGACTACCATTTTATCAGTGTCTATGTGGCACACAGGCAAAGAGTCATCAGGCAGAGATTCATGGTCTCAGTGACAATGCAGCATCTTCCAAAGGAGTGCAGCTGTCTCTGTTCTGACTTTCTCATCAGAGCAGATGTGTGCAGGGCATATAAATTCAGCCACCAAAAAGGGAAATAGGCACATTGGCTTTAAAACCTCAGAGATATTTTTATTCCGCTGTCTGGTTCTTGTTTAACAACTTTACAGCACACCACAATCATAGAGACCTTGACTACAGCTCAGAGTTACCAACCGACTGGCCATGATGAGCTAATTCAACACTAATGGCTGTTATTGTTACCAGTGGATTTTCAATGAGTGTGAGATGAGTGAAGATATGATGCCTACCCAGCACCTAAACCATCCCACAACCTTGCCTA
This sequence comes from Sprattus sprattus, assembly GCF_963457725.1. Classification (NCBI taxonomy): domain Eukaryota; kingdom Metazoa; phylum Chordata; class Actinopteri; order Clupeiformes; family Clupeidae; genus Sprattus; species Sprattus sprattus. The sequence continues at coordinate 23,166,126 of NC_137918.1, read as the reverse complement.
CACGTTGCTATGGTTCAAAGGTAATGAGGACAGATGCCAGTGTGAGTGTGGTGGACATACCATGCTGGTTGGCCAACACATGTTCCAACCCCTTCATGGCCTTCACCTGGTTACTCTTGAAGCGGGCCAGCCCAAACTCCTGTGGAACGACAACATTGGGATGCACAGGAAAAGAGGTATGAGAAATAACAGCGTGGAAAATATGTTTCAGACACAGACACAGACACACACACACAGACACACACAGACACACACAGACACACACAGACACACACAGACACACACAAAATCAGCCTTAATATAGACAGCTCTTCCTTCACCCCTTCTTAGCTCTTGACTTTCCCTCCTCCCTCCATCGCTCCCGGGCATTCAAGGCAGCCATACAGCACTAATCCAGAGTCTGTGTCTCTTCCCCTCTCCTGCTGAAGATTTACATCTCCAACTCTTGGCATTCAGACACAAGCTCTCTTCCACCTGGCTCTGGCTGAGCTCAAACCTGACCCATAAACCACTCTATTCTCCTCCATAGACCTGGTCAACATTTGAAACAAATTTAAATATATAAACATTATAGGAAGAAAAGTGCCTGCAACATCCAAAAGGGAGGAGATATTTGGCCACAGTGATGACATTATCCAGGCGGGTGTCAAAACCTTTGATGATGGAATGCTAATAGGTTTACCAGGAGGACGTATCCAGGGCCATTTCATACCGGGCCAAACGGCACTGAGCACTCACTGGAACACAGACTGAGCACTAACAAGCAGGCGATTTGTACAACACACACACACACACACACACACACATACACACAGCACTCAGAGCACAGACTGAGCACTAACAAGCAGGCCAGTGGTACAACACACACACACACACACACACACACACACACACACACACACACACACACACACACACACACACACACACACACACACACACACACACACACACACACACACACACACACACACACACACACACACACACACACACACAGCACACAAGCAATGGTGTGTTGTGCGTCGTGTGCAGGGTGCGGTACCTGAATGGGTCTGGAGAAGCCGTAGATGCCAGAGGAGATCCAAGCCTCTCGCTTGATCTCCGTGCAGAGCGGCCATTCCTCAGACTGCTGGAACACGCAGCGCTCCCGCACCGTCTGCACACAAGAGGGGCGTTAGAACCAGGACTTCGAACGGGAATAAAACAAGCAGAGGCTTTAGAACCAGGACTTCAAACGGGAATGAAACAAGAGGGGCGTTAGAACCAGGACTTCAAACGGGAATGAAACAAGCAGGGCGTTAGAACCAGGACTTCAAACGGGAATGAAACAAGCAGGCGCTTTAGAACCAGGACTTCAAACGTGAATGCATCTTGGAGTGAAACTGAGACATGCCACAGAAGCATAATATATCGCCTGTGGTAGAGGCATTCCTAATCTAGTGACCAAACTTGTCTAACGGTGACCTGAGGGGTAGACCGACTTCTCCTGTCCACCGACATATCTGACAGTCTGAATGAGAGAGTGGCCCAGGTCCGACAGAACCAGAAGAGCTTCTCTTGACTGATGAGTCGTAGCCAAGCCGCTAATGATGACTGTCTGGATGCAGTGTGCGCTCTTCACTGCTCGGGTGGAACAGGGGCACACATGCTGCTTATAGACAGCAAATCCTCTGTAACCACACCACTCTTGCACTTCTGGTTTTAAAAAGATTCAGCTCCACCATGCATGGCTGATATGCAGGGCAGCTGACAGGACTTGTTCAACCATTTAGAAACTTCTCAGTGGAGATTTCATGAATGTGAAAAAGGTGATATATGACTTATGACCATAGCATTTGGTGTGGTTTGGTTTCAGAATGCAATACGTGGTAAAATAACCAACGAAAACAAGGTAAGTATATACATAAAATAAATAAACAAATAAATTAGAGCATCAGCACCAGAAACCATTTTCCTACTTGGCCCGATAGTCTAAATCCTTAAGTTGGCCAACATTTTTGCATGCTGAGTAGCATAATTCTGCAGCTGTCTAGAGAGAAAAAAACGAAAAAAAACATAAAAACCTTCCAATTTATATACAATGGAAAACTTTGTGGTTTCCAAAATCTCCCAAATCAAGACATTTTCCTAAAACAGAGAAGTCTTTGTGGTTTGTGCCTGGATGCTGTTGCTAACCAACACAAACAGGCCTGGTGGTAAACAGAGCTGGAGTGTGAGAGTGGATGAGGACACACACACACACACACACACACACACACACACACACACACACACACAAAAACACACACACACACACACACACACACACACACACACACACACACACACACACACACACACACACACACACACACACACACACACAAAAACACACACACACACACACACACACACACACACACACACACACACACACGAAAGGCCTGCCGGGGGAAGGTGCCCTCTGACTCGTGATGTGGGTCACTGAGGGACAGCCACTCCAGAACAGCCACCAACCAACAAACACATTTACCCCAAGAAAAACTAAATCAAATTTAAAAAGGCTGAAAACACAAAAGTTCAGTCAGTCATAGGTTGCACGAGAACACTGTTAGAACACTTAGTTCTGCTTTGGACGTACATGGGGTCGGTATGAAATTGAGAAAGCAGAAATGAGCTATCTTAAGAACTTAGAAGTACTCCAGAAACTGCTTTGCAAAGATTGTCTGCAGAGTCTGTTTATGTGAGAGTGTGAGGAATTGTAAACTGGTGGTTCAAATTTAGATGAGCATGCATTAAAACCAGTGTGTGTGTGTCACTTTTTGTTTCACTGCTAAAACCTAATAGTGCTTATAGTGCTATTGCAAGTCATAATTCTTTCTTTATGTAGGCTTGTGCAGGCCTTTACTGCGGTGTAAAGCCAACTAAAAACTAGCATATCTAAAAATGTCTGTTGTTGTTTGCATGCAGGGTACAGCTAACAAGTAAATTAAGGTTGTAGAAAACCATGACATATGCAAACAGTAGCCAACAGTGCTGGTCCGTGAATACCTTAGGACATAACCCCTAGCACCTATGGGTTTAAGCCTCATCGTTAGCATGCCCGCCTCCCATGCCCGAGGTTGCGGGTTCGAATCAGGAGCAGGTCTGTGCTTGTCCACACAAGGCAGGTTACACAAGTAGCAAATCTGCTGATAAAAGTGCACTATCTATGTATCTATGCATTTTATGGATTTGTTTTTCTGATGGTAACTGCAATGTAAACTGTATAACAGAATGTGAACATCAAGTCCCTTACACAAAACCAATCTGTTGATGGCATACACCCCAACCTCCACTCACTCACTCACTCACTCACTCACTCACTCACTCACTCACTCACTCACTCACTCAAAATGCCTACCATCAGTGTTGTGTGGTTGAGGTTCCAAGTGTACGTGGTGAAGCTCTTGTTCACTGGGTCGACTACTGAGTCCTCCAGGATATAAACACACCGTGATAGGTTGGTGGGGAAGATGTTCTCTGCCCACCGCGGGAGCCGATTGGTCTTGGTGAGGAGACGGCGAGTGCGGAGCTGATGATCGGCAGTCACCTCCCGGAACACAACGTCCTCCGTGAGGACATGAGTGCTGAGGGTCGAACAGAGGTACAGACGCACAATCACAAATATGCACCATATACTTTGATCGTTAAGATATGATTTTGCTCTGTCCCCAAAAATGAGCATAATATATGTTTCAATGAATGTGTGAGTGTTTAAAATGAGTTACGCAATAACTAAGCTTACAAGCGGAAGGGCAATTCAATTCAATTACATTTTTACACGATTTTGAAAACAATTAGCATATAAGACCAATCATTCCATCACCCTAAGAAAACAGAATTCCATTAAAGTAAAGTCTAGACCTTTTAATTATCACAATCAAGTGTTATAAACAGTATATCAAACTTGATCTCTCCTCGCATTCATACATGAAGGTTTTTTCGATTTATTTTCACACAGTCATACAATCTCTGTATTTATTATGCATACAGCCTAGGGGGTGTGTATGGGTACAACGGCGGCGACAGTGGTACAAGAGGTAGAAAAGTCGTTTAGTAATCGAAGGTTTCTAGTTCAATTCCTTGTCGAAGTGTCCTTGAGCAAGACACTGAACCCCTAATTGCTCCTGATGTGCAGTGCGCCATCAGTGTAAATGTAAAATGTGTATACATCATTGTCGTTTAGGATAAAAGCGTCTGCTAAATGACTAAATGTAAAAATGTAAATGTGTAATAAACAAGTTCCTGAGAACAACAGAACTACACTGTAATATGGTAACTCACCTGAATGGATTGGGGTACCTCTGCCAAAATGCAGAGGTAACATGGTCCCATGTACTTTTGATGTCTGTCTCATTAAAAAAATATTTCACCATTATCCCAACACTCAAGGGGTTGTTTTGAATGTCTGTGGTCCACTTGTCCTATTCGTAGGTGGTGAGCTTGTACCATAACGCCTGTGGGAGAGAACACCGTTTGAAGGCCTCAGTTACTATGCTACCACAACAGAATTTAGCCTGATTATTTTGTTTGTTTGAAGACAAAAGAATGAAAGGGGCAATATGCTTCAATTGCCTCATTATTTATATTAGGATACAGTTTGCTAAACATTTAATGACAAACCTGTCTAAACTCCAAAAAAGAGAGACATAGTTATAGGTCAAATGCGGACTTCTAAAAACAGGAATAGCTACTGGTGTACTGATTCTGCTGTCAATCTCCCCCTGATCCAATGGAACGATTAAAGCCTTGTGATGTCTAGCTAGCTCCATCACAAAACTTCCAATTAAACATTATATCTAGATAAGACGTTTTGGTACACCCTGGCGCAATTGGCTATAAAAACTTCCCAACACGAATATTCATAGTTTGCCAATTACATAACTGTCTTCAACCTCATCCCTCTTGTGACTTTAGGTTATACAATCACATACATTTCACCTTGACATGTGTAGCTAGCTTCATGAACTAGTCATGTTGACGTTGACATGTCTGCCGTTGTTTGTATGATAACTTCTGACAAGCTCATTGGAAATGTCATATTCTAATGTTCGTCGGTCTTTACAGTACGACATTATATCCTTCAACATTTACAAAATATTGAATGAATGCGAATAGCTATTACAACTTTACTAACTATTCATGCCCGCTCATAACGAGCTAGTTAAGATTAGCTAATAAGAAACCTTGAAGCCAGAAGTTAGCTTGTAGCTAGTGTTCACTGGTTTATCATCATGCATTACATAACAATACACAGTAACGTTACATAATAATGTTACAACTTACCAAATCCATGTGGTCATAACCCATGTTTCGCCAATATTTAACTGTTATCTAGTATTCGTCATTTGTTGTTGGGTAGTTAGCTACATCTGCTGTAGCTGGCTAAACGATATACTGGTTTATCGGTGGCGTACCTCATTGGAGAGATTGTTCAATGGTTTACGGTGGGGAGGAGTTCGACGCTAAGTGTTCATTGGCTGCAAAGATGTGTTTGTAGACTGATGGACTAAACGCAGACCACAGCATTTCTATACTGAACCTCGTCTACCATCTTGTGGAATTTCACTAGTGTCTGTGAAAACTCGGTGGTGTATGTTATAACTTGAATTCCATAATCATCATGCAGTTCGAAAGCAGGCTACAGGTCTGTTTTCCAATATCTCAAAGTTTAGAAGCCTAATCTTACTATCCAGTGGCTCCCATACTTTTATGGCAGGTCCCCCCTTTGACAATTGGCATTGGTGCTGTTTAACATGTTCAGTTTCATTACAATCAGTCAATCATCAATCAGTTAAACTTCAATATTTGATCATTTGAATTTCTTTTTATAATTTTATTTGAGGATTTTAAAACATTTGTTAACTTCTCACTATAGGTCATCAGTCCTTACAATGTTGGTATAAGGCGCATGTCCATTGCATACATACCGCCCCATATTTTGGGAACCACTGATAACTAACTACAAACTCATCCCCAGTATATGTAACCAACTGTCTGTGTCATGTGTCAGTGTTCTGTGAGCAGATGTCAGTGTAATGTAAACAAACAAATTTGCAAGAAAGGGACATAAACAGCCTAGAACACATTTGGAAGAGAATGGTATACTCATAAATAAATGTTTTTCATAATTCATTCATTCTCATGACAGGCAGAGTGCACAAAGTTAATCGACACACTAAAATGCACATCGGTCAAGTTTTCTACAAGTTTAATAATAATAATAATAATAATAATAATAATAATTAATTTTATTTTTAACACACTTTTCATTCCAAAGAGTGCCTACATATTAGAAATGAACTATAATTATACAATAAAATAAAAAATAAATTAAGTTTAGTAGCCTATGAACATTTTATAATGGCTCAATGATTGTATTAGATTCAACAGGGCCCAAAACATGCAGGGTTTTTATACTGGCCAGCAGTCTGCCCAATTTCTATTGGTTACATCTTTAGTGAATTTCCAAACCTGGGCTTGACATAAACTGTGACCCAACACGCAATACAAACTACGATGTCCTCTATTCTACACTGGCAACAAGACCAGACTACAACAAAAACAAAAAAAAAGGTTCGGTTCTGTACTTATTCCTAGAGCAAGTTAATCAGACCACAGTCTCATAGTCCCATCTGCAGTCTCTGGGTTGTATGAAAGACCAATAAGGCAGGAGTGTAGGAGGATCTCTGTCCATTTTGTAGCAAGGCTCAGTAGTACTGAAGGGCAGATGTGGCGTTCCAGTGTGGACCATATTCTCCATTGGGGAATGCACCTTATCAAACATGCAGTAAGAAGAGACACATGCTGTGGCAACAAAGGCACTAGAAGAGTGGTATGGTCTTATGTAGAGGAGCACATCGTCCTTCTCAGCTTTACATGGTAGCCAGATGGACTCCCCTGTAGTTGTGGAAGAGGACGAGTCTTCACCAGCCTGAAACTCTCCACATTTTCTTTCCAGTGATGGTTCTTTAGGGGTTTTTGTGGACTGGTTTTGCCTCGTTTGATGCTTCTTCTTCCTCTTTTTACGGGGCCACTGTGCTGGACATTCCGTACAGCCGTTGGTTTTGCTGGCCAGGACGATGGCTGCCACACCAGGGACGCAGATGGCAGGTCCAATGGCAATGAGGGGAACATTGCCGAGACTTTCACCCTTCAAGCCTGAAACTGTAAACATGAAGCCGAAGAAAAGAAAGATGCTGCACAGGGCTATCACAATACCTGTGCATGGTTTAATGCCCTCCACTTTTGTCATCGGGGGGATATTCTTATGGACCCCCTTCTAAAGAAATTTCTGCATCTGATATTTATCAAAAGCCCCAATACATTCTCCACAGAACCAAACAGAAGAACCAGAAGTAAGAGCGTGAGTAATAATAGTTCACCTAAGATCTGGTATCTGCAATAGCCTATATTTGAATCTAAGATGTGTTATAGTCTCCATTAATCGTTTGCTATACCACAGGAATGGTTGTGGTAATCCCAGTTTTTGTCTAAAGGCGACGGCTGCTTTTATAGTGACAGATCCACATCCTGGAATATCCACACTCAGAAACATGAGAAGCTAAGAGGGAAGCAGGGAGGCATGCAGAGGCTTTCCTGGGAGTGCGCATGCTGTCACCGACTAAGTGTATGCACTGACTTTCACTTGCCAAAAAATGTGCATTGCAAATATACATCAGATATACTGTATACTTTCAATACAAACTTAAAATTTGAAACTTCAAAATGACATGCCCAAATGTCTAACTCAAATGTGCAAATCCTCCATTAACAACAAATAGTGTATTGGCTCTTAAAAATCCATTTTAATACATTTTTGCCTGTGTAAGTTGTACTCTGCCTAAAATAGTTCATTCATGCTTTACTGAAATTGACATTGGACACCCCATCCATCAGACTGGGTGTGGAGTCTTTGAGTCTCTGGCATAATGTAACAGATCTAAAACACTTCCGTCCATGCCGCCGGAGAGAAGACACCTCGTGCCTTACCCAAACTGCCGACAAATATAGAGAGGACGAGCATCTCGTTGGACCGACCAGGGCCAAGGCAATGGTGATCCCCTTAAGATCCTAATTAAAGCCTTTGAAGAATTAAATATGGACTCTTGAATTGCAGGATTGGCCAGTGGTACCAGCTATATTATTTCAGGTATTATTTACAGTGAACCTCTGGCTGACCTTGTGTGGCAGGAGACCATATCCTCAAAACTGCTACTGGCAGAAAAGGTGCTCCGTTCTCCTTAGATTATTCTTGCACACACGCATCCATGAACGCAAAGTAATTTCCTATGATACTGGATACCCACATAGTTTCAGAAACAGCCCCTTGCTGTAAATCAGACATAAGTGTCACTGTGTGTTTATTTGCATGAGTTGAATCAGTTTGTTTCTGCAAACAGATGAACGTTGGCACATCATTGAATCGTGATTGTCACTTCTTCTGTAGGAATAGGAAACAAGATTGGATATTGATGAGACCGTGTTAATATTTAATTTTAAGATGTTCTATACAAAATTTAGTTGTATGTTATTTGTGCTCCTAATAGCCAGATACACTGAGAAAAAATAGCCTAACTTGTTTAGAACTGCGCAAGTAAAGTATAAATAGTTACCTCCCTATATATTTACTATGACAGCAAGACATTTTGTACTTTGTCAACAACAACAACAAAAAACAGTTAGACCTAATTTGGAAATTGACATGGTATAACATGGCATGGCATGGCACGGCATTTTTACACCCAGAGCCTTCCATTTCGCTGAGGCTATTGTCTTCCAATCCAATAGGCGTCACTCTAGCAAACTCAGGAAGTTGTAATGAATTTGTTTACTTCAACAGTACACTCTTTCCGCTGTACGAGTTAGCTCCTGCAGTTTATGTCCTTAGATGTCATTGTGGTAAGGTTGACTGGTTTGATTTTAAATTTAGGTTATTTACTGACTTAATCATGGTTGGTTACACGGCGGACGAGAAACTCCGCGTTGAGCAACTGACCAAACTAAGAAGGCAATGGCTGAAGGACCAGGAGCTTAGTCCAAGGGAACCTGTCGTTCAACCCAAACCACCCGGCGCCATCCAGAAATTCTGGTCAGGTTTTTTGGAGCCTAAGACCTTGTGGAGACTCTATGTAAGTATAATTTCTCACACGACAGGTATAGGTGAAACTAAAACTGTTCAATGCTGCTTGGGAACAACAAGACCGTAGTAGTTGTCTAGTTGAAAAGGGAAGCTAACTGGTAAAAAAAACATAGCTAGCTAGCTAAAGTAACATTAGAGACGTCAGAGGCAAGTTAGCTAGCTCACGTCAGCGTCAACCTCAGGTTTTATATTGATGGTTAACTTAGTTTTGCCATGTCTGTCATAACATATAGCGTCTGTTAGATGATTTACCCAAGTCTGCTAAATGACTAAACTATATTCAATGTCTTGGTTAACTAACCTTAATGTTGTGATTAATGTTCATTTTTTTTGTCAGACTTTCAAAGCGTATAACGCTGGTGTTTTCGCCGTCACACGAGTGCTGATCCCTGCTTGGCTTGTGCACTACTATGTCAAGTACCACGTTGCTGTAAGTAATTTAAGGATGATATATTTGTTTTGATTAGCTAATATATTCGCAATCTGATTGTGCAGCTTGTTGTACACTAAGTAGAGGAAAATATAATGAAAATATAAAATGTACCGTTAGATGAAGTTGAGATGTGGATATTCATCCATCTAATATTCATTTGGCTGCATATGGCTGCATCTTACGAAACTTATGGTGTCAGAAAATGCATTATGTCTTTAATGCTGTTTTGTTTCATGTCTTTTCAGACACTGCCATATGGTATTGTTGCTTTAAAGCCCAGACTGTTTCCAGTAAGTACTCTGTTTGAGATGTTATCATCTTGCATTACAATAATTTGATAGTGTGAAGATAGCAAGCATTGATTTCTTCATTTTGAAATAACCATACAGAGTTAAATGAATGAGCCATAGAAACCTGTGATTGCGTCCTTAGTTATAGCTTTATGATATTTATTCCACCTGTTCTTTTGGTGCCGCTTCAGCTCCTAGGGCTTTTGACATATTGACACCGCAACTCTGACAACTCCATCCTGATCACGTGTAGTGCTCTTGTCAAATATGGTTCTAGTGCCCCCTTGTTTTTCATCCCCTTTTTTCCCCCATTGAAATGAATGGGCCTTGCATAGTATCATTTTGTTTACATTTACATTTAGTCATTTAGCAGACGCTTTTATCCAAAGCGACATTTAAAATGTGTACACTGATGGCACACTGCACATCAGGAGCAATAAGGGGTTCAGTGTCTTGCTCAGGGACGCTTCGACAGGTATTCGAACCAGCAACCTTCTGATTTAGTATACCTCTGACTATTATTAAGTTTATATTTCAAGTCATTTCCAAGACCCTCAGTTGGACAAGTATACAGTTATTGCCCTCCACTGTGATGGACATCTTCCCCACAATTCATTTGGATTGCCTCTTTTGATGTAAAACTATGTCTGTGAGGGTGGCTTAATTTCAGTTTCAGTTTGTTTATTTGTTGAAGAGGGACAGTGTACATTAATAAACATTCAAATGTAAATGTACCCAATTGTAGCCAAAAGGCTAGTTTCCATTGGCAGTCCCCCTGCCAGAGTGTTAATGCAGAGGAGTTACACATGGTTAACATTCTGTGTCTATATACAGGGACTAATTCCTTAGCGATCATAACCTCACTTTTAATCTGTCTGTTTGGTGTTTTTTGCCCCATTTTAGGGTGACACCATCTTGGAGACTGGAGAAGTTGTTCCTTCCCTTCCTGAAGCTGAGCACCATGGACATCACTGAAAAACAGCTGCTGTGATCAAAACCTTGATTTGTCTTCATTGTGCAAATTTAATGTATATATATATATCAGTAAATATATTCTAGTGAATATTCCTGTGCATTGGTAGTCTCAGTTATTTTCTTTATGCAAAAATGTTCCATTCCTTGCCAGTTCTCTCTAATGCACTGTTTGGCAAACTGTGATGGAGCCAGCAGAATAGATCTCTTGATCCACTGTCCATTATTCCTGAAGGGTTGTCACCTATTTTTTTTTTAATCAAATAGTGTGTTGCGCTACATGGTACCAGTGGTGCAGATAGGATTTTTGAACTGGGGGGGACGCTACATTTTTTTAAAACGTTATTTACTGATGATTGTCACCTTACGTAGGGAGAGTGTTGGGGACAGATCAGGGTCACTATGAATCTGGGGGGGGGGGGGGGGGGACATGTCCCCCCGTCCCCAGTGCTATCTGCGCCCCTGCATGGTACCCATCATTTTCTGTGAGCATCATGGCTTTTTAAGAGGAAAGAAGAGCCCTCCTTTCTAACACTGAAGCTCCTCCAGAAACAGAAAGCTGCTTTTGAGAATCTTTTCTGTTAAACTCTTTTGAAATATTTTCAGTAAGTAGTACTATTCTGAAGAAGCTCTCATATTGACCTAGGAAATCTAGGCTAGCCATGTATCTATCCTCATCTTCACATCAAAAATGTTCAAGATGCTAAGTCTTTAAACTTATTTTTGTTTTGTTCAAATGCAGTAGTCTATCAGATATCAGCTTTTAGGAGCACACAGACAGCCCTCGTCTGGCATTGGTACTAACAATGAATATCTCAATACTTGTCCTGTTCCTTTGTACGGTAACACATATATTTGAAAACCTGTATTGTGTAGGCATATATGAAGCCATAACGTGTTCTACATATCTGAGATTGTCATTTAGTTTAGAATAGGACACTTAGTCAGCAGTAACAGGCATCACTCTTTGTGAGTACACATGACCTCAGGGAGAAATGTGGAGACGTAACTTACCAACTCCTTTTCATTTATGAAATCTTTCATCTTTCATCTTTGTTGCCTTCTACTAAATGGTTTGCAGCTAGTTTAAATTCCTTTTAAGAATTTCACCAGATGGTTTTCTCTGAGGGCTCCAATACCACCTGAGCAGCAACACTGCAAGAATGGGCTACTTTTGAGCTAGGTTTTTTTTTTTTATAGGAAAATACCAAGATTTTTGGTATCTTCAAATTTGTGTTGATGATATATGGTCATGCGGAGGAGAGAACTATGCCTGGCGTTCCCACTACTAGCCCAAGGCATGCACTAACAAATCACCAAAAGACGCCAGTTAGATGTTCGTGGTACTTGCAAGGTTAGACTACAACTTCATAATGCTGCTTTAAGTTCAATATATGGTTTACCATACCAATGCCACAGTTTTAAATCCATTGGAATATGACTTTTTTTCTGTCAGAAGCTTTATAATAAAATAAAAATTCGTAGGCTATACATTAATATAATTAATTTCCGTTTGATTAATTATTACCAAACAGTTATGAGTTATCCCACGCTATTTGGGACTTTCGCCGAAATTCGACCTATAAGGTATACGACCTTTATTATGAAATAATTTCTTGTCGCACCGGAATGATTCCTATGCACAAGGCCAGCTTCCGCTTCTGTCTATTTCATCGGTCTCTGAGTAAATTGGAAATAATATTGCTCTATGCCATCTAATTTGTTACTTTGCGATTAGTTGAGGGTAGTAGGAGCTATGTTTTTTTGTTTTGTGTCTGTAGTAGTTGGCACATTACCGCGGATTAACTTTTACGTTAAACGAGGTATCATATAACGTTAGCTTTGTAGCACTGGCTGCTCAACTGGCAGCTTTAGTCGAAGGCTTGCTAGCTAGCCAAGCTGCATGGTTCCTTAGGTGGGTAACAAGCTAAGATAGCTCTACTCTGAGTTGTGTTTCTAACCACGAAGACATTTTGCGGTCCCTCAACCCTTTGTGTATTATATATGGTCAGGCTTAAACATGGAGTGCTCACTGTCGTGGAATTGATCACTAATGTTGAGCTAACGAAGTCAACATACATCCTCCTCCATTAGACGAGGGGGTCACCAGAAGGATCTCCTTCGAAGAACGGTCAATGTTTTCATGGATGTGATTGCGTAAGTACATATAATTGATTTGTTTTGTTTGTTGAACGAGTTAATAGAGTCATTATTTTGAATCCATCAGGTAACCTTACAGTGCTGATCATTTTGGTTATATTGCTAACCTACACTGACACCAATAGCTTGTTATGCGTGCGTCGTCACGGTGTTTATTGGTTAACAGTGATAAGACGAGACACTTGTCTTATTCATACACTGATCATAATATCGGCACGATACAAGAATTTGCAGTATTATAGTGAACAGAATGTATGTAACTTATCTAGAGGTCTTCCAGATGTGACCCAGACTACCGTGTGAGAGAGAGAGAGAGAGTGAGAGAGTCTAGGATGTGTACGCTGGCTAATTATTCATTATGAATGTTTTGATTTAGCCTACATGTTGAGCTTGATATGAGAAACATATTTAAATGTATGTATAAAGGGTTTAATACAAGATCAGTTTGTAAATAAAACTAGTTTATTAAATCCCCTTAGTACTCAGCTCACTGTTTACGTAGGTTTTTATTTGCAAGTCAAGTCTGCACCACTTTGTGTCCTATTCAACTCTTGTTCCCCTCAGTGACCCGTCCATTCTTTTTACATCTCTTTGGCAGATAATGGCAACAACAAAGATGAAACTGCGGGTCCGAAAGAAGCCTGCTGCCAGCATTATCACACAGACCATGTCTGCGGAGGCCTCGCCGGACTCCAAATGTCCCATATGCCTGGACAAGTTCAAAAACATGGCCTATCTAGACCTGTGCCCTCACAAGTTCTGTTTCCGTTGCATCCATGAGTGGTCCAAAAACAAGGCCGAGTGTCCCCTCTGCAAGCAGCCATTCAACTCCATATTTCATAGCATAAAAGCGGAGAATGACTTTAAGAAATTTGACCTTCGACCTGCTGAGAATGGCACGCTTGGTAACCTGGGAGGTCAGAGGTTCAGGTATCGCACTACAGTGACTGGTGATCGGAGACGACCTCAGCGAAGGACGTCCCCTCCGCCCGACAATGGGGTCATGTTTGAGAGCCTGGCAGCACCTGCTTCCCCACGGCAGGACCGGAGCCTTCACCGCATGATGGCGAGACTGGCAGCCAGGCGGAGGGCTGAGAACGAGGGGAGGTCAATGCGAGCTCTGCAGGAACAGGAAATGATCAAGTTCAGGCGGGCCCTGTACCGGAGAGGGGTGCGCGTTCGGACTGTGCGGGATAATGGTCGCACCCGGGACACGACAGCGGAGTTCTTCCAGAGGAACCCAGCTTGCCTTCACCGCCTGTTGCCTTGGCTGAAGCGAGAGCTCACAGTGCTGTATGGCGCCCACGGCTCCCTCGTCAATATAGTCCAACACATCATAATGTCCCAGATAACCAGGTACAACATGGAGGACGACACCATAGTCCAAGAACTTAGGCCTTTTCTTCAGGCACGTACTGAACATTTTGTGCACGAATTCATCAATTTCGCTCGCTCTCCTTACAACATGGAAGCTTACGATCAACATAGTGTCTATGATTGTCCTGCTCCCTCTTCGGAGGAAAACAGCAGCTCAAACTCGTCTGTAATCGCCATCTCAGAGGATGAGGAGGACTCTGTGGGTTTGAACTCCCCTAACAACCCTAACTCCGTATCTGGCAGCGCACTGAGCCAGACTCCATGGGACGACGAGACGCCGGGGCCTTCCTACTCCACAGAGCCCCAGACTGTGGCAGTGTCAGTGAGGGACTCCGACTCCGAGAGCAGCGTTGAGGAGGCCGACGGCTCCGTGGCTACGCAGGGGAACCCCAAAGTTAAAGCCGATACATCCAAACTGGACCGTGTCTCCTCCGGAGAGGACGACTGCCTTATTGTGGGGTACGTTAAGCCGATGGCTGAACGGACGCCAGAGCTTGTCAAGCTTTCGTCCGACTCGGAGGAGTCTGTACAGGATGAAAGCATGTCAGCAGCACCCAAACAGCCTCAGCACATCCACTTTGTAACTGAGCCCAACTCCCCGGCCTCCGTCGGCTCCGCGTCAACTAAGCACAAGTCCACACAGAAGGAATCTCCAAGTCAGACTGATGGGAAAGAAAATGACAGGAACACACCGGAAAAAGTGGGAGATCCTGGTTCGCATGAGGGGACCCCGTCATCAGACCGCCGCACTTTGCCAAGCTTGGTTATCAGCAGACATAAAAGACCTGAGGATCGGGGTGACCGAAGACACCGAGCCCGAGATCACACAAGGTCACAGTCAGGGTCTTGGTCTAGGTCCAGAAGTCGTGACCGGTCATCTCACAGCAGCAAAAGGTCCCGTTCCCACAGTAGAGACCACTCTAGAGAGGAAAGCCATCCAGAAAGGAGACTTGACCGACAGGGGGGTGATCACTCAGGTCGTGGCCGAGAGGCGTACACCTGGCACTCGTACAGCCACTTCAGTTGTGAGAAGGACAAAAAACGAAAGCACTACACAGAGAAGAGGTCGTCCTACACCAGCTATCACGTCAGCCCGGACCACCACCACTCCAACCCTCAGTTGCGCAGCCGGAGCCACAGTCGGGAGTCACGCCGGCGGGAGAGGAGACGCTCACGAAGCCGCTCCAGCAACGACTCGCGGTCCTCCCATAGGAAGTCAAGGCATGAGAAGCCTGGGGGAAAGAGGAAGTACAAAACACGACACCTGGTAGAACCCGAAGAGCCCAAGAACGGAGCGTCCAAGCAACCTGCAGAGTCTGCAGAGGATGGTGCGAAAGAGAAGAAATCGAGCAAAGAAAAGCACAGAAAAAAGTCAAGAGAGCGGTCCGTGAAGAGAAGTCCAAGTGTAGAAATAGTGTATGAGGGCAAGGCCGGAGATCAATCCAGGAGACATCACAAGAAGAAGAAGAAACATAAGAAGAAGAGCAAGAAACATCGGAGCAAGGATGGAACCAGTAGGCATTCACCTGTTGTGATCACTATAGACAGTGACAGTGATCATGCCGCTAACACTAAAGACCTTATTTGCCCCATTGGCAGCAACAGCGATGGCGACGACCCCATCCCAAACCTCTCTCCTCCTGTGGTCACCTCCAACAATCCTGTTGATAGCCTCTTGTTTGACTCCTGCGTGATACTACAGCAGTGGGAACAGCAGTTTCCCACAGTCAGTCAAAATGTTGGAGCCAGTGTCACGCCTGATCCACCAGACCCTTTGGCAGGTGAACCAGATCCAGCGATAAATCAGCCAAATCCCCTGGCAGATCTCCTGATAGATCAATCAGGTGCATATGCTAATCAAACTGAGTACTTGACCGATCATCTAAATACCTTGGCAGATCCACCAAACCTCCCAACTAATCCACTGCCTCTGTTGACAAGTGAACCTGATCCGTTGATCAATCAACCAGATTTATCTGCCAATAGGCCAGATGGCTTCTCTGATAAATTACATCACTTGATGGATCAGTCAAACCCCTTGTCTGATCCACAACGCCCGTCTAGAGGTGAACCAGGTCCTTTGACGCATCAGCTAGAGCCATTGGTGGTTGAACGGTCAAACCACGTCACTGACCAACAAAGTCCTGTCACTGACCCATCAGATAAACAAGAGCCGGTTGGTGGGGTGTGTGATATGCCACTTAACGACTGTTAAAGTGTAGATGTCGGCCATGATGGCGGAGGACTCTTCAGAAGTAACCACAGACACGACATGTTTTGAGTAGTAATAGAAGCAGAGAGAGAACACCAAGATGGCACTTTACTCTGCCCTTCCAGCAGAAAGATATGTTGTTCTGCCAAGTATTGTGTGCTATAGCCACCACTGTGTTCACTGGAGATGAAAGACATTCAACATTTTGTGGGGATGTTAAATGATAACAGTTTGTGACTCTCTCTGGGAAGACAAGCATTTTTTTTAAATAGTCAAGTATTGAGTTGTTTATGTTTGTATATTTCAAATGAAAAAGATTTTTTTTTACACGCCTTTCATGCAGTTTAAGAATATCTTTGATCCACTCTCAGGGAAAATGGATTTGATGCTGTTAACTTGGCTTTTATAAATCCTCTTGAGACCAAACTCCCTGCTGCTACTGGACTCTTTGATTTTATTGTGTCCGGTGTTGACAGTATGTGAAAACTCCTGCTTTGGAGGCTCGGAAGGACTCTTGAAATCATTCTGTCAAATGTAAATCGCAATAAAAGGCCCGGGGTCCACCCCTAGCGTAAATGCTTCTTTTTTTCAGCGGCATCTGAAGGGGTACTGGTAATTTAAGCTATTGCACAATTTCAAAGTGGTCACTGAAAAGTGTGCATTCACAGGTCATTTTACTTCTTCATCACATAAGCTTGCACCTAGATGAGCAAATGATAGGTGCTTATCTACATCCTTGACCCCAGTGAACAAGGCCAGTATCTCCACTGCATGTTGGGTATAAAACATCTTCCTAATGAAGACTTTAAAAGCAAACTTGGATTGTCAAGATATTTTGAATTTACTCAGGAAAACCAAGCTATTACTCTGCAATGTTCTTGTGAGTGCATTATACATGCATTGTCCTCTTGAGGCTGCGTATCTTCTAAATTAATATTTTGAATACAATTATGAAATGTTATCACCGCACCCACACCCAACATTGTTTTGAAGACTATTCCAAATGCCATGGACAGCAGGCTATGAGGTACATGTGATAAATGTGATTACCAGACAGCTGGACATGTTTGCAGCCAAATAAGAAAGACTTCGAATGTAAAACAACTCAATAGGTTGGATAGGTATAGGGGGCTAACATCATGTATCGCTGTCTACTCTTAAATATGATGTCTAGGCAGCAGTGAGAGTTGTAATGATATGATATAACCCATCACAAATGTCCTGACATGCAGAAGAGTCGAACTCTATGAAGTCTCCGCCCTCTTCTGACGTGACAGGAAGGAAGTAGCTTGTACCGATCTGAAGTGCAGGGGGGAAATTACCCGAAGAAAATATGGCACCTGGTTTGCAAATAAAGGTAACGTTGTGTCGACTGTCATTACTAGTGTGGCTTAGGGACATTTGCACCTGAATTGAATGTATTACAAAATTAAATGGGTAGCTTGCGACAGCGCAAACAATGTTATTTAAGTTCGTGGGCATTGCGTGGCTTATCTTAATTATTCTGGAAACTGGACTGCACTTCTGACATCATGATTGCTGTAAAGTCCTTTTATGAAATGTACACTGGCGTTTCATATTGACAGGTCAACTCATACAAAACGATATAGTGTAGCATTAATCTAGTTGCCAAATGTCCTCAGGCTTGCACATCGCACGTGTCTCGCACATTGAATCCCATCAGCACAAATGTATGTAGCTAGCCATTACAATCTCACAAGAGCAGCATTGTCTGTTAAGATGCCATAGCACACATGGAATCGCTCCCTATTTAGGATCAATTTTCACCAATTGTAAGTAAGAAAGACGGTGATGACTTTTGAAAACCTTAAATCCCTGAAAGCATCAAACATTTTTGTAAACGGATGAAACTGCACAATTTTGATTAGTTAGGGCAGCAAGGGCAGGTTAGTGGAGTCCACCGATTGTTGCCTAGCTAAGTCCATTTAAGTTTCTCAGTGGACTCCTGCAGATTCAACTACACTGTAATGCAGTCTTCAACAGAATCACTGTTATGCATCGTTATTCATTACTACTTACACTAAGCACAACATTTAGGTAATTGCGACTACTAATCATGGCTGCTGACTAGGGGTCGGAGCCAGGGCTAATCCTATATTGAAAAATCCACAAATAGCTTAAAGTATAACATGGACCAGTATAGTTGGAGGGAGAGAACTGAAATGAGGGAAAATAAATATAAACATTACCAGTGCTTTCAAACAATAAGAGGGAAGTACTGGGGCAGGCTGGACTCTGTAGAGAAGTTAAGAAACATGATGGATTTAAAGATTCCTTGAGGCCAAATGTTTTCATGTCAGTGCTAACAGTGATACTTGAATACCTGACAGGAAAGGTATTTTGTGCAGTAATGGAAAATGACTCAAGTAAATGTTTTTTTTTGAAGGCCATAACAAGAGGTGTATAGGCTGAATGGTTTATTATTTACTGAGAAATATCTGTACAAAGGGGACTTGTGATCTGGATCCCCCTGTGGACAAAGTCTTTTGCATTTTCTTATATATTGCCATGGAACAAGGTCTGGTAAGAAGATACACCATACTAATGCAACTGCAGTTTATGAAATATACTACGTATTAACCTTCCTAGAGTTGTTGTATTTAAAAGATGGACCTCTTCGGTCGTTAAGTCTTATGTCCTGTTTAGAATATCAGTGATGTATTTTGGTCTTATTGTGCATTTGAACAATTTCACCCTCCAATGTGTGCTGCCATCATATCAGTGGTTAACTGGGTAGGCATAGTTCCTACATGTGTAATGGCTGTAGGTCTTAGACTGCCAAAGTTTCTCTTTACTTTACACCAAATACCAAAGACTATAGAGCCTGGTGATTTGCCTGCTGATCTTACCCTTCATCTTTAGATTGGAATCATTGGAGGGTCTGGTCTTGATGACCCAGACATCTTGGAGGAAAGGACGGAGCGCTATGTGGACACACCCTATGGGAAGGTTGGTTCTAAAATTCTCCGTCTATTTTGCATCTGTTGTGTGGGTGGTGTTCATGCATCTTGTGTACTGAAAGCCTTACATTTTATAAAGCAATTAATAGTCATTGACTAAAACACCTGGCATTTCCCCCTTTTTTTCATACCAGCCTTCAGACGCACTGGTTGTGGGCAAGATCAAAAATGTTGAATGTGTGCTACTGGCAAGGTAATGATGCATAGATGGACTTACATTTTCGAGGGCTTCTTGAAGTCCTTTTTTTTTTTTTTTTTAAATCAACAAACTTCGATATTATGTGGGTATTTAGTGCCATCTTCTGGCCAAAGAGAGTATCGCATGAAGTCTTATATTCGCCACATTACTTTACCTCCCTCAGGCATGGAAGACAGCACACTATAATGCCCACTCATGTGAACAACCAGGCCAACATCTGGGCTCTGAAGGAGGAGGGCTGCACGCACCTCCTCGTCACCACAGCCTGTGGTTCCTTAAGAGAGGAGATTCAGCCTGGTGACATCGTTCTTATTGACCAGTTCATTGACAGGTAAGATGCTATATTCATTTGAGGTGTGGTGTGAGATACCTTTTGGTTTCTTTCTTTCTTTCTTTCTTTCTTTTTTTCCGAGTGCCCCTAATCTCAGTGTCACCCTCAAATATTGTCTAGTGTAAAATGCCAATAGTTTAACTAAGGCTTATATTCAGCCTGTGGTTCCTTAAGAGAGGAGATTCAGCCTGGTGACATTGTTCTTATTGACCAGTTCATTGACAGGTTAGATATTTCAAACTCGTATTCAATTCGATAGATAGATAGATGGATAATTTACTGATCCCGAGGGAAATTAAGGTCATCCAGTAGCTTAACTTACATACATACATGAATCACAATAAATACAAAAATCACAATAAATACAAAAAATATCCCCAGGTTGAGGGCAAAACATTTTATGGAGAGCCCTAAACAACCAGCTACTGGTCGAACTGATTTAAGTTCAGATGTAGAAACAGTGTTAAAGAAAAGCTCTGCCATTGCTGATTAGCATCAGTTTTTATTTTATATTATTATTTATTATTATTATTATTTTATATTATTATTTAAAACAGCTAATTGGCTACATGAGCATCTACATTTTTGCACCATACCAGCATTATATTTACTACTATTTGAAGTATCTGTCAAAGTCTAAGTACCGTGTATCAGGCTCTGGGTCCAATAATATGGACAGGTAGTTCAATTTGCCTCCGTTGGCATGGCTTGTTAATGGTTAATGCCGCCTCTCCCATGTTTGAAATGTCGAATGTTTTGCCACCACAATACCTTCATTGTGCCCGTCCAGGATCTTCGTCTGTTTGACATGTACGTTTCCATTTGTAGCCATAAATCTATAGCCTGGGTGCCATCCGTTTGTACGCGTTCCACTGATTGCTGCCTTCTCGCTGAACAAACGATTGTTCAAATTCAATTCCAAACATGACTAACCACATGCATGCCATCCTTTTAGATTAACTTCGATTAGATTAGATTCAACTTTATTGTCATTGCACAGACTACAAGGGGGGGGGGGAGTACAGTGCAGTCCAAGAGGGGAGGAGGGCAAACAGTCTGTGGCTGGGGTGTGAGCTGTCCTTGGCTGGGTTCGTACGGTCATGAAAAACCTGGAAAAGTCATGGGATTTTAAAATGGTTATTTCAAGGCCTGGAAAAGTGCTTGAAAAATATAAAATCCCAAAAGTTTTGGAAAAGTCATGGAAATGTGTTATATTCATATTTTCAGAAGTTATTTGTGCTGGGTTTTTAATAATAAATATGCTTTTAAAATGTAAAAGAAATACGCTCAAAATATAAGCAGGCATACTCTCTCATACTAACTGAAATGTTTGGTGGCCATAGCAACAGTAACTCAGGGAAGCGGAGGGATAATGCCAGGGAAGTGTAGATTTATTAGCCTGGGTGCCATCCGTTCGTACGCGTTCCACTGATCTCGCTGAACAAACGTTTGTAATTTCTATAACTAGAAAGTATTTAAGCTAGCTCCTTCAAACTTAATAAGCTTTAAATCAGCTACCATTACTTGAATATGGACTTCCAAGTGTGTGGCTTGGGTATATCATAGTATAGGGGTGCTTGAATTTGCGCTAAAAGTTTACTCCACGCTCTGTGGCAGCATCTTTGAAGGCATGTGGAAAGCTCAATGTTAAAGCTAGAGACTTGATATTAAACACTGACCCTTCCATGTATGCTCTGTATACAAAACTGTCCCTATGTGATGAATGGTCTGGAAGATATTGAAGCTTGAAAATGGATGAAAACCCATTTTGTGCAAGTTTTGGCATGCTATAGCAAAAAAAAAATAACAGCATCTACCAACATGAAACTAACTGTTTTGGAAAGATTAGATATTTGTTAACATATCAAAAATCTGTGATTGTGTTCTGCATCATTTTCTCAAAATTAGTTTTTTTAAATTTGGGATTTTTGTACACGCTCAGCATTCAAGTGCCTATGGAAGCATTTTCAAATGCTAACAAAATGCACTAAGTTTATGACACAGAGCTTAACTGCATATTTTTGTATACTGTCTGCCTTGGAATTCTCATTGTTAGTTTAAATACCGCATTTTATCACTTTTTCACGTTTACACAGATTTCACCAGAATTTTGGTCATGGAAATTTGGTTTAAAGTCATGGAAATCCATTGGTCAAACTGTGTATGAACCCTGATCCACGCGTGCCACATATTTCTGTCTTGAATGGGTTGTGAGTCAGTAATGTGATGATATTCATTCTGACTCAATGAAAACAAACATTACACAATACACTTCGAGTGTCATTACGAGACGTGAAATACCTCACCTTCCCCATTTCCCTTGTTTCCAAAAATAAAGACAAATGTAAAATAGGGATCCCATAATGTCCAACGTGGAAAGACTGCGTTCCTATATGTACTTAAATGTCTCAGTTCCAGCTATTGTGACAGACCCAATGCTCTTGAATGAAGTTGTTGT
Organism: Sprattus sprattus; assembly: GCF_963457725.1. NCBI lineage: Eukaryota > Metazoa > Chordata > Actinopteri > Clupeiformes > Clupeidae > Sprattus > Sprattus sprattus. The sequence continues at coordinate 23,143,547 of NC_137918.1, read as the reverse complement.
TATTGGAGCAACACTTAATCTCTGCCAGACAGGAAGGCTTCGTGGATGAAAATGTCAGCAATTTGGCTCAGGCTTGACCTGTTTTGTAATGAGGATCTGATGGCAGATATTTGTGCTATAAATGTTGCTAAATTGGTCAAAAGCAAACCACCTCAACCCTGAGTTTTAAAAACTTTTTGTGGGTGGACGGGTAGTTTTTCGTTGACATTTCCATAGAGTTTTACCTGGCCACACAGTGTCTCATTACAAACACAGAGTCATGGACACCTCTCTCAGGGAACTTCTCATTTCATTTGGGGAGGTTCTCTACCTGAGAGGCTCCCATGTGCCAATGGAATCACGTTTGTTACGGACATCAGAAGAGAGAAATGACTAGCAGGTCTTTCTCCATTTCCGGACCAGAGAGGGGTGTGTGTGTGTCAAATCTCATTGGTCCAAATGAGAAAATGGAAAGGCATGTTCCCTGAAATGCTCAACCACCTCTCTATCTTATTTCTATGAAATCCTGGCTCTCATGCCGGAATTTGCTGATGTAAGAAAACATGAATGAAGATCATCTCCTGGGATCTCTCATAGACTTCACCCTGTGGCTTCGCCCTGGAATGCACTTTTAGTCCCTGAAGGAAAGCACCTCAGGTATTCTACAACGAAATGCCAAAAGAATGTAAAATAAGAGCGGTGACACTACACCATAATAATTACTTCCAATTCCACATGAGTGAAGTGAGGTCAAAACCATGAATGATGAAGATGAAATAGTTTGACGTAAAATTTTCACTAACCATCACACTGTAATTTTCAATATCCTCCATGGAGATTACATATAGGAACAGAAAACTATGGAGGAGCATGGCAGGTTGTTGGTACTACCATGTCTGAGTTCTTGAGTATAGGAGTTAATATTTCTGCTACAAAGCTTGAGTTATTGTTTATTTGTGTTTCATTACACTTCACAACAGTTTGGAGTGAAGACTATTTGTAGAATGCTTCAAGTCAGAATATGTGCCATCAGTGGTAATTTGAACAGGGAACTGGAGATTTTTCCAGAGGGCTCATGCCCCAGGCTATTACATAGCTGCCCTGTGCAATTAGTCATCTCATACCTGTAGCTTTTTTCAACCGGATGTAGTAGCATCATCTTAACATCTGAATGCCCTCAAGCCTGCTGTTGCTATTAGTTTCTACACCCCAACACATCCTTGTCATTTTATACCGGTTGTTATTCTGTAGCAATGGGTTCACAAGAGAAGAATCTATGGCATTCTACTAGCAAAGGTCATGCTGCTCTGCTATATTCGTTCGAGGTGAAGTGTGAGAGAATACCTTTTGACTTTCTTTCTTTCTTTCTTTCTTTCTTTCTTTCTTTCTTTCCCAGTGCCCCTAATCTCAGTGTCACCCTCAAATATTGTCTAGTGTAAAATGTCTAATAGTTTAACTAAGGCTTATATTTGGTCATTTGATAGATGGCAAAAGGAATGGGAACAAGGAGGAAGAGGCCCTTGTATAGTTTTGTTACCTTTTTACTGCCTCTCTCTAAATGTAAGCCAATATTACTAGAACACGCTGTTTGAGATGTTTCCCTTCGAAAGCCGTAGTATTACACACATGAATACAATGATTGTAAACATCTTGTTGGTAAAGACACATGCTTCTTTAGTCAATAACATCAGCTGATCCTACTCCCATTACATTGCACCCACAATCCACTTACCACGCCAACGAAGTCTCCAAGGACAGCAGCACTAAATACCTAGGTTGCAATTTAATATAATTCCAGTCAGACTAGTAATCATTGCGCAGTTTCTTTACTTAAGCGAGGGGTACAGCTTTCTCTGGGTAAAATTGGAATGTGCCTGTGAAGGCATCTCATTGTGCTTGTTGCAGGAGTGCAGAGCCCCTTATTTGAGGAATGCTGGATTTGTTGTGTTGGTATGTTGTTTGGAATAGTCCGGGCCACTTTGCGGCTCCGGAACAGATGCACTGTTATAAGAGGAGTGGAGTTTGGAATGTTTATATGGATTGTTGGTAAGACCTTGGAAAGACCTGCATCACGTTCATCAATGCAGCCAGCATGTGGTCGCTACTCGCCCGGCTTTGGCCTGCTGGGCCACATGCAGAGTGTAGTCCGGCTCTGATGGAGCAGTGGCTAAGGCTGCATTGTTTTAGGACTTCTTTGGTTTTGTACCCTGGGGTTGTCAGCATAAACGTTCATTTAATTGTAAACTGGGTTTTTATGTGAATAAACGTGCACTTCTAGGGGAAACTGAGCATTGAAGGATTATGAGGCACTTGGGGTATGCAGTATCAAGTGCACAATGAATGACCCATTGAAAAGTTTGCACTTTTTTTCAAATGTTGGTAGCCAAAACCTAATATGTGATTCCCATAGTTGTTTATATAGTAAGGTTTGGTGGGAGGGTCCAATCCCTAATCTTGGCTAACACAACAATGCTTTGAAGTCAATTATCTGAGCAGCCGCACCTTAGCACTTTGTGAAGTCCTCACAAAACCTGTACTTTTTAAACACATTATTCACAAATTAACAGACGCCTGTAGGCGCCTGCTTGTTGTCTGTCATTACCTAAGGATCCTTTTTCTGTGGTTTAGCCCTTGAATAGTGTGCTAGTTGCGTACAACCCGGACTTAGCTAGCTGTTCAGTGATGCTATGGCTTTGGAATTTTCCTGAGTTATAGTTGGCATGGAAATAAAACCATAATTTTTATTCTCTGGAATGTACCTCCATTCTTTGTCCTCAAGAATTTGCTTCTCATGAATTTTCTGGCTTGAGTATTGTGCTTCTAATATGCTAGGAATTATGCTCACGACTCTGCTGGCACACTGGGTAGGTGAATGGAAACTAAGCAAAACTTTCACATCATTAGTAACTCTTTCTCTCTCTACCGTAGGACACAAACTTACCTAAATGTTCTCATAAAAGTAGAGAGTAGTGCCTGAAAAATCCAACATCTGTGGAGCTATGATCTTAAATAAGGTCTAAGATCAGTGTTTGTGACATTTTTCTTAGGACCACAAAGAGATGTCAAACATTTTATGATGGCAGGCCAGCTAGTCCGCCAGGTGTGTGCCACATCCCCATGGCAGAGCCTTTCTGCCCCCGTACCAGGGAGGTGAGTTGCCTCCAGCCTATTCCTGCACCACAGTATTCCTGCACCACAGTATTCCTGAGTGTATTCCTGACTGTATTCCTGAGTGTATTCCTCCACCACAGTATTCCTGACTGTATTCCTGCACCACAGAATTCCTGAGTGTATTCCTGACAGTATTCCTGACTGTATTCCTCCACCACAGTATTCCTGAGTGTATTCCTGCACCACAGAATTCCTGACTGTATTCCTTCTAACCCTATGGAGTATTATCTTTACTCCAGTGTTGCGAGGGCATTTTGTCCCTCTGCCCTCTGTTAGCCTTATTCTCTCTAGAGTAGATTAAACACGGCCGTCTCGTTAGATGTGTCCTGTACGGATGAATATTGTGATGCATGAGACACTATGACGGCATGATCCCATGTGTTATTGTATTCATTCATTCCAAGAAACAATATGTAAAGAAATCTCCAAATCTTTATTTCAAACAATAGGCCCATCAGCTCATCTCATTTCTCACAATGTCAGAGATTAACGCAAATGACGACAAAATGCACCATACTCTTGGAATTGAACATGACCACAACATAACATTCACACATCCCCTCCATTTCTTTGTGCTGGTATGCGTTCATGTTTCCCCCTTTCATCCAGTCACTCTCTCCTACTGCCCATGTCTGTTCTGTTGTGTGTGTGTGGGGCAGGTGCTCCTTGAGGTGGCCCGTACCCTCGGGGTGAAGTGCCACCCTCGGGGGACGATGATTACTATCGAGGGGCCACGCTTCTCTTCACGGGCGGAGAGTCTCATGTTCCGCCAGTGGGGTGCCGATGTCATCAACATGACGACGGTTCCTGAAGTGGTGCTGGCCAAGGAGGCTGGCCTATGCTATGCTAGCATTGCCATGGCAACCGACTACGACTGCTGGAAGGAGCATGAGGAGGCGGTGAGTGGAGAAGAGAGTGTGTGTGTGTGTGTGTGTGTGTGTGTGCGCGCGACAAATTGGTAGATATTCCATCATGGCTGAGTTTCGGCTAACTCTGAGCAGGATTGCAACATGTGAGCAGTCATTTCAGAAATGGGGGGGGGTTCTGCTGACTGGTTGATATGCCTGCTATTTTAGTCATCAACACTTGAGTTTGTAATTTACTGGTCATTTGCAATCAATTTGCACTACAAAGAAAAGTGATAACCTCATGGGGGTACTGCAACCAGTGTGTTATAGTTACAAGTAACACCAGAGACAGGAGATTCAGGTGAGATACATATCTGATGCTTATTTTAGCCACAAAAACCTACTTGGTTTTACCCACATTACATTACATTTCATTACTCGCCCACATTTCCAATCATTGCGGAATATAAAAAGGAACACATTTCCACTCTATTAAATATTTGTTTAAGTTACATACTCTTCTAGTTACATGTCTTTCAGCACAGAGTGTGTTTTTTATGGCTTCCGATTAAGGAGCTGTTAGGCATTATTACTGAGCGTATCGCATCTGGGGGAGGTCGAACTTCCTCAGTGTTGGCCAAATAAAATAAAAAAAATTCTTCCGAGAACTTCTTCCGAGTTCCTGCCGTTGACCTGAGATGCTCTGCCTTCCCACTCACCACTTCCTTCCACCCACCACCGCGCTCTCTCTGCTCGCTCTCGCATCCCCCCTCCCCCTCCTCCCCCCTTTTTATTTCTTTCTTTTTTCTCTCTCCCCCTCTCTCCCTGTCGTCCTTCTATTTACTTCTCTCGCGCTCTCTGGGCTTCTTTGCCTGCCAGCCTCCGGTGAATATCCTGCCAGCGGAGGCTGAGTCAGAAGCAGGTCTGCTGTGTGTGTGTGTGTGTGTGTGTGTGTGTGTGTGTGTGAGTGAGTCACTCATTCACAGCTGTGGAACTGCTCCACTCCACCCCAGTGCCTGACCCCCTCCCTCCCCCCGCCCTGAAAGAGGAACTTCACCTCCAAGCCACCTTGGCAATGGCTCCCTGCTTGTTTTGTGTTTTTCACAAAGGTTGAATTAAGCATAATCATTTGAAACTGATTCAGAATTGCATTCATAAGACGTACTTTAACTATATTCAGAAATAAATCTCATTGTGGGCCTATCAGAACTTGGATCCACATGAAGGATTGACCAAATGGATGTGTGGTAATGAGATAAACTGACATGTTTTCTTAACTCCTACCAATACCCATTACTGTACTAAAGGCTTTTCCACCTGAACAATGACTAATAGTCAGCTAATGCATAGTTTGGTGTCATCAGAGACCTGAGATGATTGTTTATCACACTGGTCTAGTGTATGTGTCTCCAACAATGACTCTGATTAATCAAGACAAGAGCCGTACGGTTTGCCTAACAGTTGCTCAGTTGTCTGTGCTTGTTGAGGATGTAAACACACACACACACACTCACCCACCCACACACACTATGACCATGTTCAAAAAGAAAGTGGAAATAAAAACACAAACATGAAAAACAGGAATGGTTATGTATGTAACACAGGTCACTCCTGTTGGAGCCTGCTATTCACCTTCATCCGGTCTCATCTTGTACAGTTGTATCGTTAAAGTATGTTTTAGGTCCATTTAGAATCACAGAAATCAAATGAGTGTCTTGCTTAACCTCTGAACCTAACCCAAAACTTGCATTACTTACTCATCTTTTCTGTGTTTTAGGTATGTGTTGACAATGTCTTGAAAACAATGAAAGAAAATGCGAATAAGGCCAGCAGTATCCTGCTCACAGCCATCCCTCAGATCTGCCAGATGGACTGGGACGTGACCCTGAAGGCCATGAGTGTAAGTGTGGTATCTTGAGAGTAACTCTGAGAGTTAAGTGAAGGCTATTATCCGTGCTGCTGCCGCTGCTTCCGCCTCACACCCACTCTGTGGCGCATCAGAGAAGGCTCTAGTCACTCACGACAGGCTGATTCATTTACGTTGGTTCATGACTTAGTGAAGTAAAAAAAAAAGGATACTTTCCTGAGATTGCCTCCCATCGCCCTTCCTACCTTTTGAGCTTTAAAAAATATTCGTCATGTGCAATTATATAAAGGAGTCTTTTTGCCATCAAACAGTTTACAGAAGAATAGAACATGTTAATTCAAGACAAAGACAAAAAGGGAAAAAAGTTAGCAAATACTTCAAATGAATAGCTGTAGATGAGTTGAATAAGAACATTGAAGACATTCTTACAATGGCTGGAGAGACTTGTGTTTATTATGGATAAATAATATGAACATATGACCAAATCTGATGCACCTATTTTAAACATATACATTTGTATCCGCTCACTATTTTGCTTTACATTTTTCATCTGAACTCTTAATCTCTTGATCATCTTGCAGGCAATGGTGCAGTCCTCTGTCATGCTGCCGAAGCACTGAGAGAAGGAAGGCCCCTCCTTCTCCTTCTCCTTCTGCTGCTCCTGCTGTGTAGATCTACAGTACAGACTTGGCAGCCTGTCTTCAGTCTTGCATCATTGTTTTAAAAAGTACAAAGTGCCTGATCAGCATGTTTCTATGCATGTTTCATTCATTCTTTGTACAACACCACATTCAGATGTTTCAGACAGAAAGTGTGTGTTAATTTGTTCAATAATTTCCATTTTCTTTTTAAATCGAAATAGAAACTCGATTATGTTTGCAATAGGGTCAAAGTCTGACAAAAATTGAACATGTTTGTTTCAACCTTTTTTCTTCCTTTACAGAATAATCGTCAAAACAAACAAAAAACCTTATAAAATAACTTGTGGACCGGCTGCACAGTTGCACATTATGTTAAGGGTACAAAGACAAGGCCTTTCCAGATTGATGATGTACCGTCCATGTGACATAAATAGATGTCGATGATATCGGAGGATAAAAATGAGGTCAGTTTGAAACAGTTGCCGTTGAAACCTAGGGCAGTTCTAGAGTCACGTGTAAAACGGCATCCTTCCTCCATTTTGAAGACTCATTCAGCTTTTTCATTCTCTAATCTTAAAAGAATTTAAAGAAAATTCAGTTGTAAATGACTGAAATAATATTTGTAATGAAGTGCACCACCTGAAATATATGACAGATTGTTTGAAGGTGCTGTATTAGTCCAGATATCTCTGAATGTTGCCACATTTACATTTTGAAAAGGAGGAAGTTGTAAGGCAGAAGTTGAAACCCAAATGGTGCGAATGAGATGAAGTTGTTAGTCGTCATGTTCCAATCCAAAGGTCGGATAGATCTCTGTATGCCTGCCTTTGCTTTACTTCTGAGCCTTACTTTGATGACGTACCACTGAGTTAATAAAACTTCACAATTCCCTGCCTTTATGTCTTTCTTAAACAAGTGCATTTTTAGGTATATTGCAGTAAGAGGGTCTATCCCATAATTGAGAATTCCAAATAGTTTTGCATCAGAAATGCTTTGTATTACCATATATATATATATATATGTGTGTGTGTGTGTGTGTGTGCACACTTTGTATTACCATATACATTTGATTACCACTGTAAGGTTCTACAGTGCCTTTTTTGAAGATGGAAGGCCTGTACAAATTTGCACATAAACAGACAAAATTACAATATTTAAGGGAAAACAACAGTTAATCACGTAATTGTAACAGTGTTTGGTAAAATGATCATGGAAAATAAAAACACAGGTTTTCTCTCATAAATCCCATGGTATGGAGAAATATTATAAAAACACTGTAAAACAAACACAGGCCTCTGGGTGTCGTGTGTGTGTGTGTATGCAGCATTTTGGACATATGTTCGAGGTATTTGCGGGAGAGCCATGATCTGGTGTGAAATGATAAGAGCAGCCTGCACAATGGGCGGCACACGAGTTGATTTAGCCTACAAACCGGTCGGAGCCAACCTCCCTTGCGTTAACAACATTATTGTGATCCTAACTCTTAAACTTCGATGAGAAAATATTTGACTTTGCAAAATGATCAGCCATTCCTCTTAACACGTCAAGTGAAACATTCTAATTTCTTGAATTATTTAAATTCTTTCAGCTGCACGACATGGTCAAAATTGCAAGGAATGTGTGCGGTTATTAATACCATCTAGTAGGCTAATTAATTAAATCCGCTAAAATAATCAATTTAATTTGATGGTTACGACTCTGTTATCTGTTCCGTGGTTTAACGTATTTGTCCTACGTGTTCAGCAATTAGAATGTGGACCCAATCCAATCCAATGGCCAAATTCGAAATATCCACAAAGGACTTAATGTGCGCGTTATGGGCTCTGTTTTAATTTGTAAATTTTTTTTCTCCAAAAATATAATAACTTAGGCAAGATTTCAAAAGAAATAAAATTATTATTGCTAAGAAAATAGTAGAAAGCTGTAATCCCCCACAAGCAACTCAATACGCACACACACACACACACACATGGGCCCTACAAAATGCAGGCTACAATAACTTCTCAGACAAAAGAATCAGATTTGTAGCCAGCACTCCTCAGCAATGACATTTAGTAGCCTAAGCACTGCAATTTATGGCCCAAGTGAAAGGCAGTTCAAATATTTCGATAATATCAATTAAGATTAAATTTGAGTTCTTGAATGTCATTTTTTTTCAATTTGCCATTTTACTTAAATATCCTATCACGTTAAAATGAAAAACGTTCAAATTCATATATAGCATATACGCCTAAAATAGTCACATAGAAGCACACCTAACCGTTGTCTGATGAACCCATAGTGCAATTGTCAAGGGAAAATAAAAAACGATTGCCTATGCCTATAACAGGCCGTCAATAAATTAGAAACGTAAATAAATAGCATATAGAATCCGTCAGATGCTCAGAAGAAAATGAACAACCTCCTGATGTCCATTCAACTGTGCCAAGTCGACAGGTCGGCAATTGTTATTATCGGTCGCTTGGGAATCAGCGTGGAACTCGACAAGGAGCCGGACCGTCTCCAAATAGCCTGTTCTTGCAGCGTCATGTAAGGGTGTAGTCCCGGTGGAACGGTCTCGTACATTGGGGTCCGCTCCATGCTCGAGCAGTAACCTTGCAACAGGTGTGCTACCCATCATCATCACCTGCAGGAGATCGTCGCATATTGAATAAATATGACCGTAAAGTTAAAGCGTCTATGGGCCAACAAAATGACCAATTCAATAAAGGAAATTATCCTGACATTTAGATATGATGCTGCCCAATATTTGAAAAGCCTTATTTTATAACTGGGCTCTAAAGGCCTATGTAGTCTACTCTACATGAACCTGTAGCTTTATAGTCCAATAGCTTCAGTTCATCTTTATTTGTTTAGTCACTTGTAGCCTATCCTTGGTTAAAATAGGCTTTAACAAACCAATAACAAAACAATCAGCTAAACTCGAGGAGAGGATGCTTTTAAATGTGACAATGTCCAGACTCAATAAACTAGGCTTCACAAGGGGCTGTCGGAGGATTCTAAAAACATGACCCGCATCTCCACCACACAAAATAAAAAAAATAGGCCTTAACAAAAACAGTATAATTCATAGCAAAATCACCAAATAGGCCTAGCATTTGGGCTAACACAATTCATAGCCTCCACAACGTAACGAAAACTGCTTTACTGTCTAGACAATAATAAAAGGCTAAACAGAAATAATAAACAGACATAGCCTTAATATAATGTTCAACCTATCACCCAAATTAACAGAATAGCCTATAGTCAGAATAGACATATAACCTGTTAATGATATAGTTAGCAGCAATATGTTTTCCCTAGACAAGGCAAATGTATTAAACTGTTTCAACACTGAAATTCAATTCCTGTGTTGTTTTCTTTCCCTAGTGTCCTTAAACTCAGTGTCACCCTCAAATATTGTCTAGTGAAAAATGTCCAATAGTTTACCAATAGTCAACTAAGGCTATAAGGTTGCATTAAGGTGGCAATGAGAACAGCTAAAGTTATGACAAAAAACGAAACGCTACCTGTAAAGGTGTCCTTTGGAAACGGTTCACTCCGTTGACATTTACTCCACTTTGTAACAAATGTTTCACCCGTTCAGTGTTGCCAGTTGCGGCTGCTGATGTCAATTCTTCCTCTGGACGCATCGTAAAAACTAACTGCACACTGAGTTTTTCGGAACCGGCGGCTATATACTCCTTTTGACAGGTATGACCGCAAATGTCAAGGCACGAACATCGTAGATTAAATTATTTTATAACTAATTTGCAGAGACGAAGTCCAAAATACTTCGGCTCTTCTTTGAGTTGAAAGAAAATAATCTGTCGCGGGTCATTATATCGCCACAAACTGCATATGGCCTTCACATAACATAATGAGATATCTGTTCAGACTTGCCTCTGTTTTGAATTGTGGAACGTCATAGCGCAAGTTGCTGCAGTCGCATGTTCAGTGCACATGCGCGTCTCTGTGTTACAGGAAGTAGAGCAATGCTTGAAAAGGAGAGTCCGCTGCTCACACTCCTTTGGACAGAAGTTTATTCGACGTCTTGGTCATCTCTGAACATCTCTGCGCCTTCATGTTTTCTAAAAATCGCTAGATTGCAATTGTCAACTGCGTGTTTCCCTCGAGGATACAAATAATATGAGTCTTTGTGTATCGTAAAATGTTTAAGCCGGTTACGGTGTGACAGAAGGCCATTTTTTTAGTCAGCCAACTAGAGATTCGTTTTAGCCTATAGCTTAAGCTTAATTGTTGAAGGGTGACAGTGTTGAACAAAAATCAGTAGTTAACGCAATTCATATAAACTCTCCCTAAATTGTGTAAATATGACCGTTTGGCTGATGGAATGGCGAAGCAATGCTTGCCTGTGCTGAAGTGATGATTGTGTTGTCTTTTTGAACAGCTAGACCAGAGGCCATATAGTCAAGGGAGCAAGCAAAGATGTTGCTGTACTTTGGTCGAATTAATGTCACCCTGATTCCCATTCTCCCCACTTTTCTGGGGTTTGTAGCTTGTCAATTGCAGGGCATTCCAGAGAGAGACTGAAGACAGGGAAGTTTGGGGAATTCCACTGCCTGCATAGATGCTGTTGAGCAACTCCATAGAAACTGCAGCAAATGTCAACAGTGTATGGCTGGTCAATGTGGCATGTTTCAAGGTCGTACAGCGTAAGTATTTTGAGGTATGAACCAATGATGCTAAAGGATCAGAACCCACCAAATAGGGACTTTAAAGTGTAGTCAGTAGTAATTTCTTTTGACAAAAATTAAAGTGCTTGTTATGATGCAGTTCTGAAGGCATGACAAATAAACTATTCCAAAATGATTTCTCTGTTTTAGACCAGCACAAAGTATCATTATGTACAAAAAATGAACAAATATTAAATACGATCCTTCTGACATATGTCATTATTGCAGGTAATAGACACATTTCATTTTTCTACAACAAAATACACTAACACTCTATGTGCTTGAACTTAATTCTTTTAAACAGACTTAATTTTTCATTTATTTTGCGTTTGTCAGACTGGGAAGTAACGTTTTGGTTCTCCAGAGCATTACCATGTTAACTGTTCAGTTTTTGTTTCCTTTTAACAGCAGCATTACTTCCTAAAAAATGTTTTGATCCTCTGACTTCTTGGTCAGACTCAGTTGTCTTTCCTCATTCTTAATTTTCAGTAAGATGGCAAAAGGATTACATCTCTACAGTAGGAATGTCCCACATGTTTTTCACCTTTCCCACACAAACCCAGAAACAGGCTACTTCTCTACTCGTCTAGGGTTTACAATGTGGTCCTCAACATCTATTACTATCTTGAGGCTAAGCCTCAGTAAACATATCAAGCGCTTTTTTAATAGTGTTATCAATTGAAAAATGGTAGTGGAATGCTTTTCATAGTAAGATATGTGGTGTAGTTCTGCCTCAAATGAGGTATTCTGCGTATACAGCACCTGGAATGCAGGATGGACAGAACACACTGCCTGTCTAAAATTATGGGAATGGAAATGAGCCCTAGTGACTAGTGACTGTTTTAACGGCAGAGATAGTGACACACACACACACTCTGAATTTAGTCTCTGCATTTTACCCATCCAGGGTAGTGAAGCACACAGGGAGGCACACAGTGAAGCACACTAACCCGGAGCAGTGAGCTGCCTTCAGTGGCGCCTGGGGAGCAGTGATTGGGGTTAGATGCCTTGCTCAAGGGCACCTCAGCCGTGGATGTGGGCATGGGAGAGCAGTGCTCTACCACTTCCCCCCGCCCACATTTTTCCTACTGGTCGGGGATCAGTAGGAAACCCTATGGTTACCAGCCCGAAACCCTAACCAGTAGGCCACAGCTGCCCTTTTAAATTAAATTAAATTAAATTAAATTAAATTAAAATTATTTTACAGATGACCTTGAATATTCTCATTTATAGTGTTTAAATACCTTAATAAGGATATTACATTCAAGACCCTTTTCACTATCAACAGAGAAATGATCTAATACCACTTTGAATGGTAGTAAGTGGTCCTGTGACCAGCAGTGTCAGAGAGGCCTTCATTATGGTAACATAAGTTCAACATGGGTTGGTCATTTTAATTGTCAATGAGAGCATCAGGCTTTTGTTAAATAATTGTATCAATCCTTGAACCCCAGTTCACAATTCTATTGAACCAATGATATGTAGAAGGGACGTGCACAGGAATTTTGAAGGGCCATTGCTCTGCCCTGGAAAAAAGGGGCAACACATTCATTTTTGTCACAGCAGCCACGCCCCCGTCCCCTAATCGCAAATTTTGCCAATATAATTTTAAACTCTCACTAGCCGTTGCTGCTACACCCCTGTCCCCTGATCGCAAATATACATATTTCCTTCGGAGGGGCAACTTCAGTCGAGGAGGGCAAACGGGCAGTTGCCCGGGCAACCTTAGCCCCCTCCTGTGCACGTCCCTGATATGTAGTGACTCTCACAGCACCTGTACCATCCCCCCCTGGAGCCAGTGGGCCCTGGTGCCTCTCACAGCACCTGTACCAGCCCCCCTTTACCAGCCCCCTGGTGCCTCTGACAGCACCTGTACCAGCCCCCTGGTGCCTCTCACAGCACCTGTACCAGCCCCCTGGAGCCTCTCACAGCACCTGTACCAGCCCCCCCTGTACCAGCTCCCCTGGAGCCAGTGGGCCCTGGTGCCTCTGACAGCACCTGTACCAGCCCCCCTGGAGCCTCTCACAGCACCTGTACCATCCCCCCCTGGAGCCTCTCACAGCACCTGTACCATCCCCCCCTGAAGCCTCTCACAGCACCTGTACCATCCCCCCCTGGAGCCTCTGACAGCACCTGTACCAACCCCCCTGGAGCCAGTGGGCCCTGGAGCCTCTCACAGCACCTGTACCAGCCCCCTGGTGCCTCTGACAGCACCTGTACCAGCCCCCTGGTGCCTCTGACAGCACCTGTACCAGCCCCCTGGAGCCTCTCACAGCACCTGTACCAGCCCCCCTGGAGCCAGTGGGCCCTGGAGCCTCTCACAGCACCTGTACCAGCCCCCTGGTGCCTCTGACAGCACCTGTACCAGCCCCCTGGTGCCTCTGACAGCACCTGTACCAGCCCCCTGGTGCCTCTCACAGCACCTGTACCAGCCCCCCTGGAGCCTCTCACAGCACTTGTGCTGGAGCCAGTGGGCCCTGGTGCCTCGGCGCAGCTCACAGCTGTGTGTAATTACATGTCGCCTGACTCATGAATTCTGCGTGTAGGCAGGCAGCTGACACACCCCAGCCTGGCTATTTTTAGCCTTCAGATTTCATCAGAGGACACAGCAGACAGGACAGATCACTCACTGACAAAAGGGCCACTGCTACATACATCAGAATCAGAATCAGATTTTATTTGCCAAGTAAGTTCGAACAAACAAGGAATTTGACCTGGTGAACTGACTCTCAATGTGCTTACACATATAGTACACATAATATACATTTAGCCTCTCTCATTTTTAGCAAAACATCTATTGGCAGTTATGGAATGCACCATCATGCATCTGTTTATATGTCATTAACTACTAACTGGACATCCTTTTTTCTGCCACTGCCACTGCCATGCTTTTACAATGACTTCACTCTGTTTAGTGAATACATAGATAAAGATTGTGGCGGCACAAGAAGACAATCCATGACGGCTCTACCCTGCAACTCAACTCAGGACTCAAAGAATGTGCTGCTAATGTCTTGGTGCCAGATACCACAAGAGATCCTCAGATGTTTTGTTGTAGAGTCCATGCCTGGGCAGGGTGGAGCATTTAGAGGGCAGCATATGAGTCAGATGGTCGAATGTACACGATGGCGGGTGTACGTGTTTCAATAATCTACAGTACAGTATCTGATGCATCTATACATTGAGTGTTCACTGTCACTTTGCCAAAGTTGAGTCCTCTACTGTGCTTGTTGAACTGTTGAATTTATGACCTCATTTTCCCTCATAAAGATATTTACTCTTTCACCAGTATGCATGATGAGACAGCATTACGTATGTCTGATGTGTTTGGCTGCATAGAAGATCAATCCTCTGTGATACAATGAGATATTTTCTCCTCTTTAAAGTTGGAATTTTCCTGAAGCATGAAAATATCTCAACAGTTGCATAATGGGTCGTGACATAAATCCAAAACCGAAATACTTTATAAATAAATGAGATTTTACTGTTAATACTTGATATTTGTAATACTTGATACATTTGAATAAATAGCCTAATATTACATATTTTAATAGTTTCACACATCAAAGAGACAGTGTACTTTGAATCATACAAATCTGTTTTGAAGACTGCCCCAGAAGTCTCTTCTAACTGCACTTACAGTACAAAGAGAAAAGGGAACAGGATTCTTTTTTGTTAATATTAGGAACTGGACCCGTTGAATAAAAAAAAAAAAAGCTTAGCTTGCTTTTTTAAGATTACCCGAAGTGGTGCGCTATGACCTCAGGGTGCCGTTAGTGTCCCTAGCCAAATAAGACATTTGGACACCGGGGTAGTGTACTAAGGGGTAGACATTGACTTCCCCTCATTCCACTGTATCTAAATTCAGCTGAACTTCCCTTGGTGTCTTTAAATAGATATATTGAGGAAATGATCTGATATATAATGAAATCAGGAGATCAAAATCACTAGGTTTAAATATTTGTTTCTTATAATGTTGACCTTACACTGATGTGGATTGGCAAAAGTCATTTTCAAATTCCTCTCTCATTCGCTGGCGGAATTGGCCCAGAAACAATTTTTAAACTGGATTTGGAATCTCTATGCTGGGTCTGGGAAAGGCTGAATTTCATAATATGTAACTGCTAGACACATGCCTCTTTATTTTGTCCAATCAGCAAAAGGAAATAGTTTTCTTAGTGGTCCCCAAACGATTTCTAATCAATGGAAATTGAATTACACATTTTGCAGAGTTTGTGTGTATACAAGTGGGTTTGTGCACTGAAGCATGGGTCAGATAGAGGCCACCAAGTGTTTCTGGGCTATTATGGAATATTTGGTATACTGTATGCCCTGAATATCAAAGACAATAGGGAAATATGCATTTGTTCCCGCGTTGCTAAATGAACATGAATGGTCTTTTTCAGGCACATATTAATGTGTGTTAAGTAGAGCATATCATGCTTCATATTTAAACTCCTCTTGACCCTGTTTTTTGTATCATATCCATAACCTTCTAAACACCAGACATACCTCCACACCACTTTGTAGGTCTGTAGATGTAGCTTCCCATGCCCACCTATTTCAATACACAATTTAGCTCAGTATCACCAAGCAACAATAATAGTGCAGGAGACTTTTTATAATTTTTAATAGTCATTTGTAATGTGTGTTTACATGGATATCACAATGGGGAACAGGAACGTAGTATTTATTTCTGAGTAATGTCTAATCTTTTTTGAGAGAGTTCCTTTGGTTATTTTATTAGTTTTATTAGCGTCTTCCAACACAGGATAACTTCTGAGGTGAGGCGTAGAACTCCACCGGCACGCGCCGATTGGGAGGACACCTAGCTCGGTGAAATGCGCCCCGGCTAGGTCCTCCCTCTGTGGTGTTATCTGTTAGCTTGAAAGGGCCGGGATTCAGGCGCTGAGATCATACGTCTGATGCTAATCTGCCCTTGCCATCATTTCCCTATTCCTCCCAGCAAGGGGCCTCGCTCGCTCACAACCGACTATCAACAGCCTCCATGTGCCGGCGCTGGAAGAGCACATATCGCATAATCTGACTTGACATGTAGAACAGTGAAACCCTCTGTTGAAAATTATCATTGTCAAACATCATTGTCAAACAGTGCCGTGGTGGTCATAGAGCAGAATTGCAGCATGCTGTACTAGTAATGAAGTAAGATAAACTGAAATATAGCTGCAAGCAGCGATGGCGGTTTCCTCCTCCAAACATTGCGAACCAGGGAAAAATGTAATTTTGTGACAATTTGTCACTGTATAGAAAAATCCATGCTGCAGACTTGCCAATGGGATATTACATTTCAAATCCAACATTTACAATGCTTTTGTCCTGAAGTTTAGAGTGAGTGGAGGTTGTGTGTGTGCGCTTACCAGGGGCGGATCTAGCCATTTTGGGGCCCTAGGCAAAATATAGACATGGGGCCCTCATTTTTGAAACACGTACACAAAACAAAAAACCATCCCAATACTCTTAGAATCGCAATAAACCCATAGTGCACTGCCACTCAACTCTCCACAGTAAAATCAGTTTCAGATTTCTCCAGCCTTTGCCAAAATGACATGTTTATTACTCAGATCAGACGAGAGAGAGAGAGAGAGAGAGAGAGAGAGAGAGAGAGAGAGAGAGAGAAAGATTAGAATTTCCATTCTCTGCCAGAGATACAAAATGATCTTGCACTTAACAGAACTAAAATAAAAAATGGATATGAGTCCATGAAAACCACCATCTACATTTAAACAGGACCAATGAAAAGATTTTGTGTGTGGACAGGAATAACAGTGGCTGTGTGTGAGTGAGAGACAGGCAAAGCAGTGGTTCAGTGTGAGTGAGTGAGTGAGTGAGTGACAAGCTAAGTTGCGCTCGGCCAAGTGTATAATAATGGCGATCAGACGTTTTCAAGCTCTCTCTCCATTTGTTTACTTCGTTCACAAACAGCTCTTGATTTACATGATCTATGGCTTTACCTGTTTGGAGCCGTTGCTGAAGCGTTCGCCAAACAGCCATATTTGCGAGGTGATCAGCAGACTTCTCGTGTTCTTTTAGGAAGGCTGATACATTTTTCCAGTCGTTCGTGCCGTCAATTTCGGCAGTGTATCTGTTACAGAACCTGTTATCTATCTGCCGAGCAAATGTCAGGCTCATATACAAAAACATTAACGTGAATTAATTGATGCTAATACCTAGCGCAGTCTCTGTAATTTCCCCTATACGTTAGTATTAAGCTAACGTATTTTCTATCACAGTTTAAACACGCAATGCTATGTGAAACGAATGAGATGAGATTACTAAAATGTATTCTGCATGTCTGCTCAGTTTTACAGTGCTACCCAAGTAAAGGTTTGAAAATAACTTCAAGCTTCAGACTTTCTGTTAGGGAAACTGTTTTCTATCTGCCAAGCAAATTACCTATTGTTCTGGAGGTTTATTGCTTTGCAACAGGGGCAACCTTTCTAGGGATCCCTCTGCTTTGGTTTGAAGTAACGTTATTTCGCGCTGCGTGCGTTACTACGTGATCATATTCTGGACTAGTCCAATGCACAATGGAGGGGAGCATGTGTGCTGGAAAATTATTATTTAGGCATTAGTTCGGCGTTATGTTGAAATTTGTGTTATTTTTTTCTACTAGAAATGTGTTTCTTTTTTTTACTTTACATAAGTAATGGCTGGGGGGGGTCAGATTTGGGGGCCCCTAATAAAGACAGATTTGGTTGGGGCCCTAGGCACTTGCCTAGGTTTGCCTAATGGAAGATCCGCCTCTGGCGCTTACCCTGTGTGTCTGTGAGAATGTATGTGTGTGACACCAAGCTGTGTGTCTGTGAGAATGTGTGTGCGTAAAACAAAGCCTGCGCGTGTGTTAAGGGGAGACTGAGTGTGTGAGATTTAGGAGCCGCACGGATGAGGAGACAGAGAGACATTCTATAGAGAACCACCCTAGCAAGTAGTCAAGCATGCATGTTTCAAATATTCACCAAAAATCTACTTTTCATCTTACAGTCAACTTTTTTTCAGATTTGTGTACTAAACACTCTCAAGTGTCTTCATATGAACTTGTGATTGAATCAGAGTTTCACTTTTTGACCTGCAGATGTGTAAAGCATTATTTTAGCATTAACAATGTATCCAATTTGCTTTATATCAATAATTTTTCAAGATATGAAGTTGAGAACATGGGAACATGTTGTAGTGTCTTCCAAGTGACATACCAGTTTGGTGTTGAAGTCTCAAAGATTAGCTGAGATATGACTTCACTTCCTGTTTGGCTGCTTTTCTGCTGAATTTGAGTGGCTGTACCGGACAAACCATATGGTAACTTTTTGTGAAATTCGGCACAATTATTAAGGACAATCCCTTCTTTATTCATACAAAGTTTCATGTCTCTCATTATACCACTCTAGCGCCACCAACGGGTCAAAGTTGGACTTGTGTTAACACACACAACTTTTGAACCGCATGACCGATTTTCAACAATGAGGTACCATTGGATTCCCTGGATCAAGACGAATTAAACACACCATGTGGCGTAAATTTCACTCAAATATTTGCTGACATATGACCTCACTTCCTGTTTGGCCGCTTTTCTGCTGAATTTGAGTGGCTGTACCGGACAAACGGTTGTGAGGATCAAAATTCTAAAAAGTAACTTTTGTGAGGCTAGGTCTGAAGATCATCTCTGGTGATTTTAAAGAAGATTTGCCAAAAATTGTATGAGGAGTAGGCTTTCAAAGGTTTTTGATAAAACCGGAAATAGCAGAAAATCTATATAACCGGAAATGGACGCCATGGGGTGGGTTAAATTCGACTTGATCCAGGGAATCCAAGGGTACCTCATTTTTGAAAATCGGTCATACGGTTCAAAAGTTGTGTGTGTTACAAAAGTCCAACTTTGACCTGTTGGTGGCGCTAGAGTGGTGTAATGAGAGCCATGAAACTTGGTGAGAATGAAGAAGGGACTGTCCTTAATGAGTGTGCCAAATTTCACAAAAAGTTACCATATGGTTCTAGGGGCTTCCATTGACTCCCATTGCAGCAACATAATAAGAAAGCCTACAATAACAATAGGTTACCTCCTACCGGAGGAAACCTAAATATATCCATCGTATTGTGTGTCAAAATTGACACAAAGGGGCGTTTATGTTGAAAATTATCATTGTCAAACATCATTGTCAAACAGTGCCGTGGTGGTCATAGAGCAGAATTGCAGCTACAATTGTCATTAGGCCCGTGCAAGAAAACCAGAGTGCAGGTGCAGGGCAGTGGAAAGTTACAGAGCAGTCAGGAGGGGGTCACCCATTTACACCCACACTCACACACACTTATACATACACACACATACAGAGATACACTTACACATACACACACAGGCATATGTACACTTCTATATACACACATACACACATACACACTTACACGCACACACACATATACACATACACACATTCAAACAAACACTCAATTACACATACACACACACACAGATTCACACACACCTACACACATGGATACACAATCACACACATACACGCATACGCACACAACCATACAAATGCACACAAATGATGAGGCCTTTCAAGGCCAGACATAGCCTTTTATCATGTGATAACCAAGAAAATTGGCAGGAGGATCTTTTCTCCCCAAAGCAAAAGTTCCCTCGCAACAGGTGAGCGAGAATATTCTGAGTGGCTAATAATGAGTATAAAAAGTGTGAAAGTATAAGGCAATATTCTGATTGGGTCATTTTTAGATAAGGTGATGACCATGATGCATAAACTGACGAATTATGAGTATAAAAGACAATGCATTGGGTCTTAGATTCAGAGTTTGCCCGGGGACCCCCACTCTCATATTTGGATGATCTGTCTGCAGGACTTAATAAAACTTCAGTTCATCGGACTCCGGACTTCTGACTCTGATTGAATATTATCTCTAAGTTTTTGGAAACAGTTGTATTTTCGCTACAACACCTCCTGCCTGCCTTTAAAAACACAACCATTTCAATTAACCAAACTATGATACGTGTGCAGCCCCTCCCACTTTTGGCTCTCAGAATATCAAGTTAATGTTGATACAGAGAGAAAAGTTAAGCATTGCATCGCTTCTTATATACTATAACCTTCAGGCAAACACAACTTTACAACATGCAGATGCATTCCAAAACTTTACAGTTGCCTTTATAGTGCCTCTGGAATGTTGATACCAAAAGCTATCTGTAATTTGGACCCACACTAATTCCCCCACATCATGATACAGTTGATTCACAGTTTAGACAGGTACTCCTGTAGCAAGCAAATCAGTGAAGCAAATCAGTGATAAAACAAGAAAGTTTTGAGCCTTGATTTAAAAGTAGCAACATTTGGGGCACATCTAAGTGTTGGGAGTTTGTTCTTCTTATATAATGTGTTTGTGTGTGTGTGTGTGTTGGGGGAGGGGGGGATCCATATACGAGCTCTGGATAAGAATAAGCAGAAACACATTCTCACTCTGAAGCAAGGAAGTTCATATAAAACCAGCTCAGTCCAATCTGTTTAATGGATTAAAGCCCCATTACACAACAATTGGTATTTGGTATTTGGTATTGCTGCTGAGCTGTCCCTAAAGTTGCACAGTGTATAGCTCACTTTTACACCACTTTCGTAAATGCATATGCTCTCGTGCTTCGAGATCCCCTTACGGACAGTGTACAAGTGTATTTGATGACAAGCTGAAAGATATAGGTGATTCCCCTGGAACAGAAAGATGAACAAAAGACTTTTAAACAATTCACATGTACCACCACTTCAGATCCCGCTTCAGGCAAACACAACTCTACAACACACCAGAGATGCATTCCAAAACTTTATAGTGCCTCTGGAATATTGATACCAAAAGCTATCTGTAGTTTTGGACCCACATTTATTCCCCTACGTCATGATAATGTTGACTCACAGTTTAGACAGGTACTCCTGTAGCAAGCAAATCAGTGTTCATTGGCCTGATAAGTGTTCATTGGCCTGACAAAACTTTACAGTTGGCTTTATAGTGCCTCTGGAATATTGATACCAAAAGCTATCTGTAGTTTTGGACCCACACTAATTCCCCCACGTCATAATACTGGTGACTCACTCTGATGTGTTTTTGAGCGTCCCAACCACTGTAGATACGGCTGAAGTGCCCTTGAGCAAGGCACCTAACCCCGATCACTGCTCCCCGGGGGCCGCCAATGGCAGCTCACTGCTCCGGGTTAGTGTGTAACCTCACTTCACTGTGTGTGTGTCACTTCCCTGGATGGGTTAAATGCAGAGGTGGATTTCAGAGTGTGTGTGTCTACACCACCTCTTCCATAGAGAGGACTTTCACCTTCATAAGGAATCAGTGAGCCTTGGAACATAGTCAGTAACTGCTGAGAATCTCTCTCTATGGCCCACATCACATCCACCAGGAGAATTATCTGCCCAGACAGTATGATGGTGGCATTGATGTAAAGACACTACTTCTATAGGCCATCAGGACATATGGTAACCTATACAACCCAGTTAGACTGGTTATACCCTACAAACAGTGACAACACTGGCAGTAAGAACCATTCAGGCCCAAATTACACTCACTACACTGGCTCCCTGTCTCCTTATAATCCTTATAAGTCCTTATAATCACCCATACATGCATAAATGGACATGCACCTCCTTACCTGCAAGAATGAATTACTCCCCAAACCTCAACCTGCACCCTCAGGTCTTCAAACAGCTCGCTCCTCCGCGTCCCCAAAACCAAGCTCCGCACCATGGCCGACCGGGCCTTTTGCTCGGCAGCGCCACACTTATGGAACAGCCTACCTGACCACCTAAGGGCAACGCAGACGCTGGACTCCTTTAAAGCTGGACTTTTTTATTCAGGAAGGCATTTCTGGCCTTGAAAATCTTTTCTGTTATGCTTATGTTAACAATTTTTTATTTTTTTTTATTTTATTGTATTATTATAGTTCTATTATAGTTCTAATATGTAGGCACTCTGAGATTCTTTTGAATGAAAAGTGCGTTCAAAATAAAATGAATTATTATTTATTATTATAAAAGCGATCCCTCACTTTAGCCTGCAATTTCTGGATCCCCACGTGAACCCAAATCACCCTCCTGTTACTATGTAACATGTCCTGGCTGAAGAACTATGCTATGAGGAAGCACCACTTAGCTAAGGAGCAGCTGAGGAGTAGCTGAGGAGTAGATGAGTCTGTATTAGAGTAGACTGGTGGCATCCACACCAGCCGTTGACCCTGCACCTGGAGCTAGCCCAAAATTGCCAGATATTTTCTCAGCTTGGGGTGATCCTGCCCAAACTGATTATCAGGCTGAATGACGGATCCTTCCTTTGTGCTTAGGTTAGCTCATCTCCCTGACCCATCCTGGACCCCTCTGTCTGCGTTTGAGCCTCTACCCTTACTGTGCAGATGCTATCAGGAGACTCATTATCCAGCCAGTGGGACCTGATGTGCATAATGCTTCAGGGGAAGGAGGGGGTTAGGGGGTATGATGTGTCTACATTGGTGTGCAGCTCTCCAGGGCGATGTACGATTGTGTGTGTGTGTGTGTGTGTGTGTGTGTGTGTGGTGTGCAGCTCTCCAGGGCGGTGTTCGGTTGTGTGTGTGTGTGTGTGTGTGTGTGTGTGTGTGAGTGTATGTGTGTGTGTGTATGTGTGTGTGTGTGTGTGTGTGTGGTGTGTAGCTCTTCAGGGCGATGTTCGATTTTATATCGGAGAGCAGCCATCTGCCCCACCCACCAAGCCAATTGCCCCTCCAGGCCCTGAAGACTACGTATCCACCTCAGTGAACCATGATCCGTACAAAAGATAAAGTCTTTGCCCAATAAATAACGATTCAAATGTTTAGTAAAAAACAACCATGCTCAGCAATTCCTTTTTTTGTGGCTGCATATTTTCTCTTTTCTTTAATCAGTGCTCTACTTGCATAAGCAACTACCCTTTCTTAACCCGCCCTCCCTCTGAGACAGTGCCGCCCTGATTCCCAAATCACTAGCATCTGTGTCAAGGACGAACCTCCGCTGTGGATCCAGATAGGCTAAAAGGTGGTGGAGAGGTGGTGAACAAACTTGTTTTGAACTGCCAAAATGCCTGTTCGCATTCGTCATCCCTCTGAAATTTCCGACCCCTCTCGTCAGCTGGTGTAAGGGCTGTGCTATTACGGCAAAGCCCTTTTAATGCCTTGGTAATAATACGAGGACAGCCACAGTAAGCTCTTCATTTCTGCTTGAGTTTTGGGAGTAGGCCAGCTCCTCACAGCCTCCACCCTTGTAGGGTAAGCCCTACATGATGCACTGAGCTGATATAATGTGCACCAGATAACACACCTGTGTAGAAAAAGCGTAGCTGGTTTTACCTTAAAATTAGCTTCCCCCAGCTTTAAAAAAACCCCTGATTCAACCTGTTGCAGTTATTCGCCAATGTCTGACCAAACACAGTACCATCCAGGTAAATGTGGTGAAAAACATGTGAATGAAAACTCAATAATCTCTGTGTGAAAAAGATCAACGATCAGTATAACCACCATAGTAGTCTGACAACCTACTGAAATGATTTATACTATTGAAAAGAATCAGATCAGTGTACACTGTTTGAACATGTATCAAGTATAGCAAACATACTCAAATGAAATGTATTAAGTTGGGCTTGGAAGTAAGTGTATCAGTGGAACTACCCACTTCCCACTACCCACTCGTAGGGTTTTCATTTTTCACCTGAACCCTTCCCATTTCTCTCACAAGAGCTACTCAGTTGGGCTTTGACCTTAAAAACAGGTGCAGAAAACAATCCAAATATGACATAAATAGTTCTGGGACCAGCGGATTCTCCAATTCAAAAATGACACATAACCCATGGGGAAGGGTCAATGAATATTTCGTGAGATAGGAGGGATTCATCCGGTGTGCCTTTGTTAAACTTGCGGTAGTCCACGCAGAACCACAGACTGCATCCGCAGTAGTGTCAATCATTAGAAAATGAATCTAAGTTCATTCATTAATCAAAATCTGGTTTTGTTTTGTTATGAAAAAGGCCTTGTTCAGACTGCCAGCCCAAATCCAATGTTTGGCATATCTAGAATGTGTCCAGATAGATGTTTTGCGTATCTAGATTGTGTCCAGATAGATTTTTGAAAGTATGGAAAGCAAATAAAAAGAGATGATATGAGAGTTTTGCAAATAGTATACAAACCACATTTGCAGGTTGTATGAAATGCGATTAGGATTTCTACAGATGTGTAACAGTCTGAACGCTCTGGGTGCTCAAATTGGATTTCAAAGTGTCTTTTGCGTTACTCGCACACAACGACGACGTCACATCCAGAGTTATTTAACTGCTATGGGTGCTATCTTGTCCAAAAGCCCATCCATTCTCTCTCAGGGATTTTGGTTTTAAAACCGGAACGTGCAAAAATGTAAATCTGGTGCAAACAAAATGACGACAGTCACTCCCACACACACTATTCTTACTGCTATTAGAGTGCCAAATAACTTACACTGACTGAAGAAAAACGCCAAAGAACTTACATTTATTGATTCATATACTGTCATGCTTTTCTACTGTTTGAGAGCACTGTGGAGGAGTGTCGACATGACAACATGGAGAACAGTCCAAGGACCTGCCAAATTAATTCGCATATTGCCACTTTGGAGGAGGCTTCTGTAGCTGACAGGCAGTGGCGGTTTTAGACAGGCAGTGGTGGTTTTAGGCACGGTCGCCCGGGGCGGCACTTTTTCAAGTCACGTGGGGGGTGGCACGATCGCCAAAAAATCAATAAATAATAATCTGGGCCGCGAAGCGGTTTTCTATTATCTATCATATCACTGTGTGGGGAATTGGCAAATTGACGCCCCCTGCAGCTGCAGGCGCCCTGCTTGCTAAGAAGGTGCCGTCTATGTGTGAAAAGGGGGAAGGGGAGGGAGCACGGGGGAAAAGTTCACCTCTTGGTCTCCCAACTGGAACGGACAAGTGGGGGGACGGGGGGATCCACTGTAGGCTATAGATACAAATACTCTTATACAATAAGTGGGCTTAAGTCAGTCACACCTCGATTTTCTTGCAAAAAACGCACATTCATAATAATATAATTACAGGCCTATAATTCCTGCACGTTTTTAGTTTTTTCTGAATTGTGTGAAATGGCTTATACAAATAGGTAATACTGAACGATTCTGTGTCACCAAGGGCAAGGTGAATTGGTTTAGTCTTAACTTCTGTACAAGTGACAGTGTTGGGGTATGGGAAATTTGTTGATTGTCGAGTGCAAAATAAGCACAGACATGGATAGGAAAAGGCCAAAGCCGTCAGGTGCCCAATTTGGAAAAAAAAGAAAAGAAGAAGAGGAGAAACGAGCAAAACATAAAGGTATGCCACTATGTTCTCTCTGTATGATTACGGTATCCATGTCATGATGAAGGGCTAATGTTAATTGGTGGTATAACTCTTACATTTGTTAGCCTGCTATTCTGCTCCCTATGATTATACAACAATAATTCGGTTTTAACTCAACAAACACGAGATCTAATTTTACGATAAGATTGTGCTTTGCAACAAAACTGTTACACGTCCATCATTTGAGTTGACGTTGGGCAGTGTATTTAGCCAACGGAATGTTCATATCATTTGCCATTTGCAACAACTCTATTTCGTGAAAAAGTATAGTTTACCAGTCATAAGTTGAAGTGTGGCATGCATAGAATTCTAGGCAGTAACCAAGCAGCTAATTGTTCCTCCCTGAAAGATTAAGGTTAATATAGCGTCTAATAACAGATATTTAGCCTGTAGGCAGTAAGGGCACGTAAGGGCATGTTTATACCCATTGATTCCCTTAAGTGTGTTATTTAAAGTTCTCTAAAATGATTTGTTCAATTGTGCAAAGTTTGTCATGTAGAACCGCCACTGCCGACAGGCAAAGCTGAAAAAAAACAATAGACGCCTACGTTGTTACCTTCTTACCATGCAAATAGGTATTTGACTTGCAAATAACAGTGCAGTCGTCTCATAAGATCTGATTTGAGAAACAAGTCTGATATGCCTGCAGTTCTTGACTGCCCTCTGTAGGTGCTCTACATCGGGAAAGCAACCTGTTTAAATGGATGATTGGCCAATCAAATATATGTATGCAGATTTTCATTATGGTATAGTAGCCCATGTAACTGGACACTGCGCAGACGTAACGCAATTTGGTCAAATTAAATCATACCCTCGGCTGAAATTATACAAAAAACATCTGATAGGCTGCAGAGAATGTCCTTGTGAATTGCGTAACTTTTGCATGTGAATCGGGAAATACATTTGTGACTCACGTGACATTTATTTGGGAATTCTGAAACTATTCCATAAGGGAAGGGTGGAATGGCCAACAGAGATTACTTGATTGCACAATACAATTCCTTTGTCATTCTATGTAATGTATAGTCTACCCTAGTCAGACTGTTACATAGTCCTGGGGTTGGATTTGCTTCCTGCTCTGGTCTGCTGTAGGTGGAGACTGGGCGTGGTCCTATAACGACTGGGGGGCTGGCCTACCAGGATAAAAGCCATCCAGTTTCCAAGATGGATGCTCGCTCTCGCCTCGCAAAAAGACAGACGCTGGCACACTCTATACTCTAGTCTCTTGACGGTGTACTGTTAAATCAAACGCTCCATTGTAACTCTGTTAATTTTCCTGATATTGTTTCTTGTTATCTGGTGGTTATTTTCAGCACATTTTTAGTTGTTAGTTAGTTAGGGTAGGTAAGTAAGTTGGACTGCGGAAGACTCACTTCTTGTTTTGCCTGTCTCGTGTTTTGTACGTCGGGCACGGGAGCCAGGCAAGTTCACACCACCAACACAGGTTGAGATTGGTAACACAGACATTGAAAATAAACTAGTAAAAAAAGTTTGAAAATGGGTGTTGTGTCATTTATTTCTCTGTCGTTACAATGCTAATTGGCATTGTATTTTATACAGTTGGAAGGCTTGTTTATTTACCTTTACAATGACGACCAACTTGTCAGGATCATACATTTTTACATTGACTCTTGTTTTAAGTTGTTTTGATTAGATGATTGAACTCTCGGTCAGTAATAAGGAACAAACAAGACATATTGGTATTTTTTTTTATTTATTAATAAATAATAGTGATAACATTACAAAGGAGTTGTGTTACAAACCTGTTTCAAATATGCTTACTATGTTTATGACAAACTAGCATGTCAACAACTTTCCTAACACAGTCAAACATCAAGCAAGTGCAACACAACACAAAGCAAGACAGCAAATAAGTTACGGAATAGTCCAGCAGAAAGTAGCCCACTAGCTGGCGGCTCCAGAAACTCCATAGTGTTACTTTAATACACCGTCAGGTGGAAGATCCATTTGCAGCTACAACAGCCTGGCACCTCTTCCTCATGCTGTTCACCAACCTGGTCACACGTTGCTGTGGGATGGCATTCCATTCCTCAACCAGGAGTTGTTGCAGGTCAGCCAGCGTGGTTCTGTTGGTCATTCTAACACGTACAGCACTCCGAAGCTGATCCCACAAGTCTTCAATTGGGTTGAGGTCTCGACTCATGGCAGGCCATTCCATTCTCTCTACTCCCACATGCTGGATGTAGTCTGTGATAACCCTGGCTCTGTGGGGTGGTGCGTTGTCATCTTGGAGGATGGAGTTAGGTCCCAGATTGTGGAGATATGGGATCGCCACTGGCCGTAGAATCTCATCCCGATATTTTACTGCATCGAGATGGCCTTCAACGATGACAAGCCTTGTTTTGCCAGTGATGGAGATACCGCCCCACACCATGACACTGCCTCCACCAAAAGCTGTTACTAAGTTGTCGGCATAGCTCTCGTAGCATTCTCCTTGTCGTCTCCATACTTTGTTCCTGACATCCGACTTCGGCAGACAGAACCTGGACTCATCACTGAACATGACATTCCCCCACATGTTCCGATTCCATTTTTGGTGTTGCTGACACCAGCGCAAACGGGCCTCGCGGTGAAGGGCAGTCATTGCAGGCTTCCTGGTAGCCTTATAAGCGCGGAGCTTGGCCGCGTGCAGCCTGTTCCTGACCGTTTGAACAGAGATCTGTTTGCCATAGCGTCCTGCCAACCGTGCCTGCAAATCCCTCGAAGACAGCCTACGGTTCTCCAGTACTGTACGGGTGATAAACCGGTCTTCTTGGGGTGTTGTCTTCCTGGGACGGCCACTTCGCGGTCTGTCTTTGACATCACCGGTTTCACGGAACTTGGCCGTCAGTTTGGAGATGGTAACAGGGCTGACTCCAAATAATGCTGCAACTTGGTTTGGTGGAACACCAGCTTCAACTAACCCTATTGCACGGGCCTTATCCAGATAAGACAATTGTGGCATGCCGATGCTTGGAGCAGACATTAAATGATCACTTTAGTTGTGCGCGGCATGTGTTATGTTCCTGTCCCTTTAAAGGCTTCAGCTCTCCACCTCCATAAGGGAGTGGTAAAATGACCCAACAGAGATTACTTGATTACAAAGCACAATTCCGCTCTAATTCCATCTCAAATGTAGTCTACCCTAGACACTGAAAATATGGTCCTGTTCCACTTGGGCTTTGAAGGCATTGTTGTTTGTTATGCATTTTTCCTCTCCCTTTATGGTGTGTCCTAGACAGGTTCCCATCTCTTAGAATCTGCATGAGAGATAAGTACATTTAAGTACAAAAAAACAGTTTTTTGCCTTCCAAAGTAAAATTTCTATGGTCACGGTTTTTTGATTGAAGACAAGTTTAAAAACATTATACACATGTTTTGGTAAGCTACACTATGAGTCTATATAGCTAGTATGATTTTAGCTCTAAACAGCTGGATGATGCATTTTTTCCAAAAAGGTGGGATTGGGGTAAGTTGTGCCAGTGATCTGTATAGAGAATTCCATTCAATTTGGTCTTCATTTGAATTTCATTTTGTTCTGAGCTTGTGTTCATGTAAATTACCTTAAAATAGAATTGACTCAACTCAACAGCTCTAGGCCTTGTTTAAGAAAATGTACCTTTTATGTGCTCATGTGGCGCAATAGGCTTGTAGAAAATCAGCTTTTGTTGTTGAAAATTAATTTTAAATAAACCTTAAATGAGTAATTCTGCATTGAATTTGTCTAGCTTTATATTGTAACATAGTTTCTGAGATGGAAATATACTGTTTTACTTCAATTATCAATGGCACAATTTACCCCAATGTATTCTCTTTAATGGCACAACTTACCCCGTGGCCACGAGACCACTTTTTTTTCAGAAAGCTATATTTCTTAAATACAATATTTCAGATCCAAAGTGATTGTTCCTAAAGATGCACCACACCCTGAAATATATGTACATATTTTAGTTGGAAGCATTACTGTCATGGCCTCGCTTAAAAGTCACTTTAAGTAAAAACTGGCACATCTCACCCCAGTCTCCCCTATGTTTTGTATAAACAAATAATTTTTTTCAGGGTGGATGTATAGTAACCCAACCAAAACTGCGAAAGAAGTCTCTATATACGTAAGAATAGAGCACTTGCCTAATGCTTTGGTCTGGTTAAGCCGCCCTGATGAAACAGCCCAGAGGAAAATAGGGTGGTTTTGCCACCCTTGATCCACCTCATTGAGTCATACACTCATGATATCATTTGGACACAAAGGGCCATTTGTGTCTGTGTGTGTGTGTCTGTCAGGCAGGAGAGTACCAACTGAGGCTGGGACAGTGTGTGTGTGTGTGTGTGTGTGTCAGGCAGGAGAGTACCAACTGAGGCTGAGGCTGCGGCTGCTCAGGCTTCCTCCTCCACCTCTTCTTTTCAGTCAGAGCTCTCTGTGGTCACATGACCAGCAGACGTTCATGTGGGACCTCTCCAGGGCCCTGCCAGCTCTTCCTTTGTTTACAGTCAACATACAGCCCACATCTTCCTCACTGTATCCTGTCTGCCCATTGCTGAAAATAGTCAAATAGGCTTTCAATCATTTAGTAGTGTGTGTGTGGTATGTATATATGTGTGCTATAATATAATTAAACTGTGCTCTGTGGAAGACATACATATTCACTTGTGATGCCATGAGACATACAGTACTTAGGGATAGACTTACTTCAAGGTCTGCTCTTGTACTGTATTCTCTGTCCATGGTCTCATGTGACTGCACCTTCTGCAATATCGGGGAGCTCTACCCACCAAAATGTTCACAGTTGAAAACAATGTCACATTCCTCAAGTTGAAAAGTAAACAAACAGCTAGTGTACCGCAGCAGTAGTACAACAAAGCGTATTAGCACCCTCTGAATAGAAGATAATACATGCATGACCTGCAGCTATGATCGCAGTTTATCTGAAACAGTATGACTCATACCTCATTCACAAACTCCCTGCCTCCCTTATCAGATGTGACTTTGCTGATCTTGCCAAACACAGGAAACTTAGCAGTAATTGCTGCTGCCTTCCACCTCCACAGCCGACTTTGATTGTTTTGGTTCAGCAACAACAAACTTGCAATGTGTGCAAACCTTAGGCCTTAATCTAATAATAATAATAATAATAATAACTTAGTTTTATATCGCGCCTTTCAAGTAACCCAAGGTCGCTTTACAAAATGAGATGGGGCAGGGGAATAGGGGGAGAAGAGAAGAGGGGAGAGTGATTAGGGACCATAGGCCTCAGAGACTAAGTGATATTTGAGGTGCTTTTTGAACGTAGCCAGTGTGGGGGCTTGGCGGATATGGAGAGGTAGACTGTTCCAAAGGGTGGGGGCAGCAACACAGAAGGCTCTGTCTCCAAAAGTCCGTAGCCAACAGTATACAGACGTAAAATCTGACCGCACTTACCCAATCACATGAGACCGTGGCAAAAACAAAGAGCACGGGAGAAACACGAAACTAAATACAAGAACTAGAACGACCTGAGAGTCGCGAAGTCAGGCTGTGGTGTTATGGGAGCCTTGGACTGCCGGGTCGTCAACGGCTGGGACTGCAGGGTCAGCTATGGCAGGGGTTGCTGGGTAGGCGACGGCTCGGGTTGTGGTGGCGTAGGCCTCAGTGGCACATAGGGTGGGTGGAGGGGTCAAGGGTCGGCCGGGTGGGGGGCCTGGGAGCTTTGTTGGGGGCGAGGAGACCACGACACCGCTCATCGACCAGGCCCTGGATGACGTTGTCAGGGGACCAGGCCAGGGTTGAAGCACCAGCGGCTGTGGTAGTCATGCGGGAGCTGGGCCAGTGGAGACAGTGGGAGCTGAGGCAGTGGAGACACCTGGGACAGTTGGGACTGCAGGGACTGGGGACCCATCAGCGACCCATCAGCGACCCATCAGCGACAAACTCATCAGCGACAAACTCATCACCGCCATCAACAGCAGTGGTGTCGGCACCATCGGCTACGTCATCAGCGACGTCCTCAGAAACGTCCTCAGTAACGTCGTTATCAGCAGCGGTGTCGTCAGCACGGGCATTCTCGCCTTCAGCACACGGGTCCTCATGAGGCCGCCCAAACTCTGCCTGGAGGTGTGCTGTGAAAAAGTCGAAAGAGAATTATTAAAGATACTTAAACAATCACGTGAGGCCGGGGCTCTGCACGGAAACAAAGAGCACGAGAGAAACACGAGACTAAATACACGAGACTAGAACGACCTGAAAGTCACGAAGTCAGGCTGTGGTGTTATGGGAGCCAAACCTTAGGCCTTAATCTAACAGTATACAGACATAAAATCTGACCGCACTTACCCAATCACATGAGGCCGTGGCAAAAACAAAGAGCACGGGAGAAACACGAAACTAAATACAAGAACTAGAACGACCCGAGAGTCGCGAAGTCAGGCTGTGGTGTTATGGGAGCCTTGGACTGCCGGGTCGTCAACGGCTGGGACTGCAGGGTCAGCGATAGCATGGGTTGCTGGGTAGGCGTAGGCCTCAGCGGCATCGCCGTCAACGACGACCTCAGCGACGACCTCAGCGACGACCTCAGCGCCAACCTCAGCGACAAACTCATCAGTATTAAAGATATTTAAACAATCATGTGAGGCCGGGGCTCTGCACGGAAACAAAAAGCATGAGACAAACACAAGACTAAATACACAAGACTAGAACGACCTGAAAGTCGCGAAGTCAGGCTGTGGTGTGGTGATAGAAATCACCAAACAGGATCGAGGGAACAGGCTGTGGTGGTGACACGGCGATCACCAAACAGGAAGGAGAGAACAGAGCCATCCAGAAATCACCAAGTGGTGGAGAAACTCCGTCGGGAGCTGTAGTCCTAGGATTTAGGTCCTTGTTCGATGAGATTCCACGGGGCAGTGATGGAAGTGAGGAGTGTATAAGGTGTGAGACAGGTGCATGTGATTGTGTGATCGGGGGAGAGCCAGGTGTGTGGGATCAGGTGAATGAGTGCAGTTCAGCTGAACGCAATCAGGGGATTGTGAATGGTGATGAAATGCAGCTGGGAGTGTGAATGTCAGAATGTAGCGGGTGTGTGAGTGTACTGAAGGGGGCGTGGCCAGAGCAGGGTTCAGCACAGACGTGACAGTATCCCTGTTGTGTGTGTACATGTGCTTCTGTTGACTTCCTGTGTCTGTTTTCCCTTCATTTTTTTCACCTGTATTTATTCCTGGCCTTTTGTTCTGTTCTTTGCTGTGTCTTTGTCGTACTGTTTACTGTTTTTGTGTTTGTAGTTTTTCTAATCTCAAGTGTCCCTAGTCTCCAGTCTTCTAGTCACCAGTCGCCTCCTGTTTTGATGTTTTTGCCTTTCTTGTCTTTGAACTTCTGAGCTTTGTCTTTTGACTTTTGGGATTTCGTCCTTTTGTTGGATAAAAAAATGAAAGACAAAAAATGTTCCCAAGTCTCGGGTCCTCCTACTTTGTTCAGTGAGTTAGTCACTGAACCAGGAATCCAGTGGCCTAGGTTTGTTTCCCGACTCCGGCCCCTGACATAAGGTGCCAGTGCTGAGGCACTACGGTGTCTGCAGAAGGACATTTTTACTTGCTGGGGTGTCCCAGAGCACATTTTGTCAGACCATGGGCCACAATTTGTCTCTGGAGGCCTAAAAGACCTCTGTAAAGACTTTTTCACTTTTTACACCTATTAGGCATATGTACTGTATTCAAATGTGAGGTTATGCCCAGAATATATATATATATATATATATTTAAATGCTTGTCTAATAAACACAACGCAACATTACCATCTGCACATTCAAGTAAATCACGTTCAAATAAACCTGATAAAATATAATAATAATATTTAAAAAATAATAATAAAATATATATTATATATTGTGTTGCTGCTGGCCATTTGGGTCCCCTAAGCGATATTGCTTGTATAATTACTATGTTAACAATACAAAATCAAGTCACACAAATGTTAACACAAATAACTAAAGCAAACAAAAGGCTGAATAAATTAGATAATATTTGTCTAGACTGTAAGGTACAGTACAGGCTAGTCAAATATTATCTTATTTATTCAGTTTAAATGGCAAACATGTTTTGCACATCCTTGGATTCTTTACTTACCGCGTATCTTTAAATATAATTCAGTTTTGTGTGTATTTGGGACAAAGTTGAACTGTTGTGAACTAATAGGCTAATACAAAAGATGTCATATTGCACTAAACGAAATAGAGCTGTTTCTTTGTTGAGATTAGGGGTAGGCCTAAATGCTACTAATTCCGACAAAAAATGCTTAATTTACATCTGAAGCAGGAGAAAGGTATATTTAATGGACAGTAGGCCTATGTGTTAATCGGTCTTAGAATAAACCAGACATCCGCGAATATAAAAACTGGCTAGCGTTAGCTTTTTGCCCCATTCTTCATTAAATCTAGCCAATACGATCTTTAACTTTCTAACATTAACTAGTTAACGTTGGACGTTTCTTTCAATATCTTGATACAGTACTGCGACGTGCACACACCCAAGCCCGTTTTCCCACTGATTTCCAATCCATTTCCATTTACTGTTTTAAGATTGACTTCCATAGATTTCCATTGTCCAGTGCCGTGGCTCAATACAGGTGCGCCGCTGATTAAGTGGATTTAATGAGGCGTCTCCGTAAATATTTGAGTATTTGTATGAATATGTGATGTGTGAAAATTACTCTGAATTACAATTACTCATATACCTTCAATTTATTGGGGAAAAAATACTTGCGAAAAGTACATAAAAAGACACATCAGAAGGACAGTTCAGTAACGCAGACCAAACCCCTCTGTTTAAGACTTTAGAACAACTTTTAAACACAAAGAAATACAAATGACACAAAAGAGGTATCACTTTTAACTTCCATATAAGGTGTGTTCTTTCCATTTAACGCTAGTTTACATTTACTTCAGTTCATAACCATACAAAGGCAGCCTTGGCTAAATAGGACTGAAATAAAACATGTCCAAGAGCTTATAAACTGAACCTGCCTCAGTAACGCTGTTAATAAGAACTGAATTTAATTTAAAACTGAAGTTGAAACTGTCTGAAGCTTCTGTTTTCCTTTAGTTAATTTTGACTGATTGGAGTGATCTGGAACTGAAGAACGAGTTATCTCCCCTCTTGTTTTGTTTTTACAGGAATACCACACACTCTTCTACAAACGGAGGACCCACCTTGTTCAAACACGAAGTGACGTTTTCTGTTGTTGATGGTAACTATGAAATACATCTCTTGAGCATTTCTGGACAGGAATATGTTTCTTTGTTATCTTATCATTTTACTTTTTAATTACTCTGTCTGAGTGATGGTGGATGTCACCTGGCGCCTAAACAATTAAAACTGTTCCACTACTGCCACAACCTATTTAAGGTTTAGAAAGGTTTTTAGCCCAAGATAAGTTGCATCATGCAAATATTAGTGTGTTTGTGTGTGTGTGTGTATGTGTGTGTGTGTGTGTGTGTGTGTGTGTGTGTGTGTGTGTGTGTGTGTGTGTGTGGGTGTGTGTGTGTGTGTGTGTGTGTGTGTGTGTGTGTGTGTGTGTGTGTGTGTGTGTGTATGTATGGAACTTCGGTGACAGCTGGTCAAATGACATTATTTTGCCAAAGGCTGGTGAAATAACAATGACATTACTATACCAGCAACTTGTGCAATAGCGACTGTCAATACAACATTCTGGCCATAGTGCTATCCACTTAATAGTGTTTTACAGTCATATAAAGAGACATAATAATTTCTCACTTTATGAAGCATGTTTTTACTAGAGCTGGTATCATTGTCAAATTCATTTTCAATCATTGTCAAATTTATGATCACGTGAAGGACAGATAACCACACTTGTTTCAACTTGCTGCTTAGGCATTATGCCCTTCTGTGGTCTGGGTTGAACCATCTCACGGAATTTGAATAAATTGAATTTGAATTTCATCGCCAAAAGACACAAGTTAGCATGCCAGCAAGCCTTTTATCAGTGCAGCTGTGCCACTGTTGGGCTACGTAAAGTTTTTGCTTGCCTTTTCAGTAGTTCGATTGCTAGTGTTTGATCAAAACTCCTTGCTGCTGCTTTAAATATCCATTCATTGTTTGACATATAGTACTAATATTAACAACACACTTAGAAAAAGATACATTGATAATGTATTAAACCTTTAAAATAGAACAGAGTTATAAAACACTTCTATGTGATTATCACACTTTGGAGTTTTTGTTTGATCAGCATTTTAAACACTAAAACCAGTTCAACTCTGATGTAATCAGCCTGGAATCCTTCAGGTGAAAAATGGCTTGCATTGTTTTCCCAGACCATGACTCAATCTGCAGTGTCTCAGTTTTCCTGTGACTCAAACGCTAACTATGTTGGGATGCCCAGAGAAAGCTGATCTTCATGAGCTACCCATTGAAAAGGTTAGTGGGTAAAAACTACTCTGCAAAATTATTTTCCGTTTTATCATTCCTTGGCGACGGCTCACTGTGGCCTCAACTGTGTGTGAGTGATGAGGGCATGGTTGTGTGTGATTGTGTGGGTGTTTGTGAGAGTGTGGGTGGATGGCATCCTTCCCTGCCTCTGTTGGAGGAAGCTTTTGAAAAAGGGGTCCATTATATATCACAGGAAGAGGAGGAAATTAAATGATAGCAGCAAGGAGACAATTACAGCGGACCAGGAGCGAGAAGGAATAGGAACCAAACATTGCTTAAATCTTAGCATGTTAAGAAGTCCATCCCTGGATTCTAGAATGTATTGGGGTACAGGTACAGATTCTTAATATGAATATGTGCTCCTGTGCATGTGATCTAAGATACTGGTATCATTTGCCCCTTGTCTTCTGTTACAGTAACCACCCTAGAGGACAGACATAGACATTGTGATGTCATCAACATGAGACATTAGGCAGAATTTCTGCCATAATCGGTAGTTCCCTTGACAGTTGCTACGACATTTAGTGGCCTACAGCACATACAAACCTTTCCTTGTCAGCATACATTGTATGCACTGTCTTGCACTGTGTACTGTTATGTCTGCATTTGACAGAAACAATGTTGTGGTGCTGATCTACATATTTGTGTGCATAGGTGTGAGCTAAACACAACACAAGCACTTGTGTACTCTCCGTAACCTCCTGAGAACCAACCCATACACTTGTGTCCTCTGTAGTGTATATTTGTTTCTTATGCAACCTGCACACCGTTTCATGCATTACTCCTTTCTGTTAATTTGTCTTGGTTTCCAGGAGGAGGATATGTCTGAGGGGGGTTCAGGTGTGAAACAGAGGAGTGAGAGATAGAGAGAGAGAGAGAGAGAGAGAGAGAGAGAGAGAGAGAGAGAGAGAGAGAGAGAGAGAGAGGAGAGACAGAAAGAGAGAGATGTGGTTAGATTTGAGGGAAACCCCTGCATGAGAGATGAGAATAAGATGAGCTTTGGTCCATTTTCTCTGAAATTCTCTGAATCTGAGTTATACATGGAAATGCTGCCTCTAAGAACTCAAGATGATTTGCATCAAGAAGTAACCATCAATCCACCTGAGAGTTTTTGATATCAAT
The DNA here is from genome assembly GCF_963457725.1 of Sprattus sprattus. Classification (NCBI taxonomy): domain Eukaryota; kingdom Metazoa; phylum Chordata; class Actinopteri; order Clupeiformes; family Clupeidae; genus Sprattus; species Sprattus sprattus. Next base: position 23,106,424 of record NC_137918.1, on the reverse strand, counting down.
TGCATTTCAGTTTTGTATAAGATTCTATTTGGTCCTGTAATCAGATGTGTTGCGACAAACTCTTTAAGGCAATATTGCTGGGTTTTTATTCTCAGACAGCCGACCATAACAGAGAAGAACATACAACCCAGTGAAAGTGAAGTAAGGATTACAGAGTGCAGAAGGACACTTAGGCCCTGTTACAGTTTTTCACTATTGCTAACACCCGTTTTTCAAAACAATAACAGCTTTCTAAAAACCGCACACAGAAAACTGAAAACCTCACTCACAAAATGCTTAACCTGCCACTGCCTTTGCAAGATGACTCTTTGCTATCAAATCTCTTAACTGTTCACAAAATGGAACTTGTGTTTTCATTTGGTACACACAGCCATATTTTCAGGTAGCCATATTGTGCAGCAAATTCTAAGTATTTGCTGCACACTACCAAGCATTTACAGCACACAGAAGTGCAAAATTGAAAACACAATCATCGAAACACACCATATGAATGACAATGACTCATTTCTCCTTTTGTAAAATGTGTCACTGTAGGCCTACATTTTTCATAGTCAAACATGAAACAGCAATACCGTTGTTCTCACAAACCATATTTACAATTTCAGTCTCCTGTTCCACCAAACACTAGATTGTATTGACATAATATTGTATACAAAATGCTTACAGTTTTTCTCAATTGCTTACACACATTTTTTGAAAGCATGTCTCGTTTTCTCAAAACTCTAAACACAAATCCCAAAACAACTAACAAAAAATACAAAACCCTTTATATCTACTGCAAAATGCTACTTTGCTTTAAAAAAATATTGAAAGTGTGTTTTCTTCCTCCAGAGTGTGGTTCAGTCCTGCAAAATACAAATACTGTGAGCACAATATATTCTATTGTTATGCAGTACAACAGTACACAAGGCAAACAGATTTCGTACCTGTTCTCCATCCTGAAGTTTCTAATGAAAAACCATGAAAACATGGTCTACGACAGTGGCCCAAATCTCATTAGAGATGACCATTCTCCTTCTTCTTTCTCCTCCTCCTTCTTCTCCTTGTCCTCATTCTGTTCCTCCTCCTTGTCCTCCTCTTCCTTCTCTCTGTACTCCTACTCTTCGACCTCCTACTCCTCCTCCTTCTTGTCCTCCTCTTCCTCCTCCTCTCACTCTTACCCCTCTCCTTCTCTGGTTAACGATCTTTTCAAAGTTCTCAATAGTTTACCAAACAAAACAGAGGCTCAAGACACATATATGGTGCAGTCCTCACTGCAAATTGGTCAAAAGACCTGAATGTTTAGAGATTTGACTATTTGTGTCTTGTAGGTTGATGCTTTGAGATTTTACTTGAGAAGTGTGTGCAACAACTGAACATTGTGTACAGTGGTTTGACAACAAGGTGATGTGTAATTGACATCAGTGTGTTCACAAGGAAAATCAGAGTCTAATGCAGATAAGGGAGTCTTAAGTATTGCCAAATTGGGTCGAGTGATTAGTACATGAAGTGAAGGTTGTACAGATTGTGCCGAATTTTTGCTTTTTAGGTCTTAACAACTGTGAAAAACTGTAAGGTTTCTTCCTTCCTAACAGGGAGTTTTTTCTTGCCCCTGTTGCCATTGTGCATGCACTAAGGGGGTTTAGGCTCTGGGCTCTGGGTTAAGCGCCTAGAGGCAATTGTATTGTTATGGCAGAAGGGGAAAGGAAGCAACAGGGGTTGTACACAGCCAGCATTTGTGAAAAATGCCCAACCAGTAGTATAAATCTTAGTCAGTCTTTCCACTATCAAAGCGGTGTCACAGGAAATGATACGTGTTCTGCGTGTTCTGTGAAATTCTGAAAATGATTGGTGGTTTGAGCAGTGGCGATTCTACAGGGAAATACGCCCGGGCGAGACCCCCTCCGACTAAATAAATGAAAGATAAACTTTGCACAAAGGCACAAATCATTTTAGAGAACTTTAAATAACACACTTAAGGCAATCAATGGGAATAAACATGCCCTTACATGCCCTTACTGCCTACATGCTAAATATCTGTCTTTAAACGCTATATTATCCTATATTTCATGGAGGAACAAGTAGCTGCTTGGTTACTGCCTAGAACTCACTGCATGCCACACTAAACCAATTCACCCTGCCCTTGGTGACACATCATCGTTCAGTATTACCTATTTGTATAAGCCATTTCACACAATTCAGAAAAACAAAAAACGTGCAGGAATAACAGGCCTGTAATTATAATATTATGAATGTGCGTTTTTTGCAAGAAAATCGAGGTGTGACTATAGCCTACAGTGGATCCCCCCGTCCACCCACTTGTCCGTTCCAGTTGTGTCAGTGCGTGCACATGATGGCAGTACTCCGATCCGATCCGATTCTCTCCATGGGGGGTTAACTGCACTATCTCAAAGCACATGGCAGTGACAAATCCAGATCTTGGCCGCGTCAGTTCAAATCAAATGCGGAATGTTTACCGTGTTTATCTGCTACCATTGATTTTACAGTAAATACGTTGTGAAATGAAACAAAAACACACCACAGTTAAAGTTGCATAAGTATTGATTGATTCACATCGATATGAATGGATTACATGACTAACAACTGGTGGAAAAGTAATATGAAAATATTTGTTCACTGAATTAGCGCGTTCTGTCCAAAACAGTTGCGCTCCAGTTTCAAAGTTTCAGATTCGGTTTCAGTATTTCAACGTGAATCAGAGGGAGCACAAGAACTGAGCGTCTAGCAGCGATTATCATATCATAGACATATATGATGCATGTATATGTCTGTGGGCAGGATCTCAAGCACGTGCAAAAGTTGTTGTTGTCTAATTGGAATCTAGATTCGAGAGACACATGCGTGCCCAGTCCGTTTCCCAGCGGAATCGAATTGTGTATCCAGGGGTTTACATCGGAGTCCAGTCGGACTCGAGTCGGACACAAGAAATCTAGATTTGGGGAGACACATGTGTCCAATCGGAAATTGGACACATGTGTCCACACTGACAGAGCTGAACTTTTCCCCCGCGCTCCCTTCCCCCTTTTCACACATAGACGGCACCTTCTTAGCAAGCAGGGGCGCAAGCAGGAGCGCCTGCAGCTGCAGGGGGCGCCAATTTGCCAATTCCCCACACAGTGATATGATAGATAATAAAAAACCGCTTCGCGGCCCAGATTATTATTATGTAATTATTTTTGGTCGTGCCGCCCCCCACGTGACTTGAAAAAGTGCCGTCCCGGGCAAGCGCCCGGGTCGCCCGTGCCTAAAACCGCCACTGGTTTCAAGGGCCGGTTGATGATGGAATGGCCGGTATTTTGGACCCTGTAGTGTACATGATGTCGTTGCTATTTTTGTGTCAGATTTTTGGGTTGAATCTATGCCAAGTTTACAAGTTAAGCCCAGTAACAGAGTTGGGTTATCTGGTTTTCAGACCTTCCGTATGTAGTGGATCTCTATAGTAATGAAGTTAGACAATGATGTTATATATCCCAGTGATTATGTTGATTTGCTTGTGTTCCATTTATAATAGATAATCATTTTTGAGTGTTAATAATCTACACATTGGTTAATATACATGGGTACATGAAATGTTCTACTTATACTGGTTATTACAATAGTTAATAATCTACACACATGTTATTATAAATTGATTTATTGTATAAATACATTGTAATTAAGAGTTTTACATTTTTTCCACCAAACTGTCCTCAACCCTGACAATGACGGATTAAAGCAGTCTGTGTCAGACCTGCAGCTGTCACGGCACACCCTTGAACAGAGGATATCTGACATAAACAACGTAATTGAGACACAGTTTTGTGCACAGTGTTTTAATTTCAGTGAGTGAGTTAGTTGGAGTGTATGTGTGTGTGTGTTTGTGTGTGTGTGTATGTGAGTGAGTCAGTGAGTAAGAGAGAGAGAGTGTGTTGTTACAGTTATTTTACCACGACCTTGCTCTCCTGTATTTTGAAAACATGATAATTTATTAAATATAATTATTATTCTCCGTTACCTCTAATTTTATGTTTAACCATTTCATGCAATTGATGGTCTGGTAACAGTGTGACTCTTCGCACACCGTTGAACAGAGGATATATGACATTAACAACATAATTGAGATACAGTTATGTACACAGTGTTTTTCTTTCTGTTAGTTTGAGTGTATATGTGTGTGTGTGTGTGTGTGTGTGTGTGTGTGTGTGTGTGTGTGTGTGTGTGTGTGTGTGTGTGTGTGTGTGTGTGTGTGTGTGTGTGTGTGTGTGTGTGTGTGTGTGTGTGTGTGTGTGTGTGTGTGTGTGTGTGTGTGAGTGAGTAAGAGAGAGAGAGTGTGTTGTTACAGTTATTTTACCACCACCTTGCTCTCCTGTATTTTGAAAAATTGATAATTTATTAAATACAATTATTATTCTCCGTTACCTCTTCTCTATGGCTCTTATTTTATGTTGAACCAGTTCATGCCAAAGTTCACTCCACTCTGCTCTGGCGTTTCCGTGTAAACCCAAATAAAATTAGAATTTTCTTGACTTGGCTCTGTGTATTTGCCTTTAAAAAGCCAGGCATCGTCTTGGATAGAAGCCTACACAGTGGCATTTCCCCCTTTTATTTATTTGCATAATCTTTTTCGCAACGTTTAATTTTTGACTGTAAAAGTTTTGCTTTTGATAGATGTAGGCCAAATGCAAAATGGCAAAAAGTATACAAAAGGACCTGCCCTCTTAATACCCCATCAACAGTATTTTCACCAAGTTTGTTCACTAACTGAGTTAACCGAGCCATCTCGTCCATTTCCCATATAATGTTAACAAGGGTCTGCCACCCCTCTCCAAACCTTTACACCAGGCTAGTTCGACATTTGACATTATTAGTTTAATATTTATCGGGAGTTGATTTTTTTTTTAATGTTCAGTATTTTAATGCCTTCATTTATTACAGTCTGTCTACTGTTGTTGAGTCATGATGAAGAACAGCCACCGACAGGACCTTGGCTGACCACTAGAGGGCGGGCGTCAGTCATGTCGATAGTCTTAGTAAGAGGCCATGGGACATGATGAGTGCTGGAACAATGAAGCATGATTTCAGAGCAAAGAATGACACATCCAGATATTTTGCACTAAGCTGGCTCTATAACTGATGAGGTCGTGTGGTTCATGAAAGCATTATAGTTCACTCTTTATTTCAAGCAATCACATTGATTACATGTGTGCTTGTATAGTAAATGGTTACTCTATTATTCGTAATTCATATAATTCGTAACTCTATAATTTGCAATGCATCACAAATACAGTCACAAACAACTTCAAGTTTAAGTAGGAACAATAGCTATACAGTGTACCATGAGATCATATTTGTGTCACTTTCATCCTTTTATTTTGGATGTTCCTAAACATAACACCAAAGCATACTCTTAAGAATTGTTATCAGGTCCGTCATTACTGATAAATTCATAGATAAATCCATAAGATAATTCAAGGAATTAAGTGAGTGCTGTGTTATTAAGCTGAACTGTAGGAAAATGTTAACTCCAATTGTTTGTTAGGTGTTTTTTTTTTTTTTTTTTTTTTAAAGTAAAACGAATAGGATATGCAGTTT
>NC_137918.1:23063353-23083353 GCF_963457725.1 Sprattus sprattus | reverse complement strand
AGAGAGAGAAAGAGAGAGAGAGAGAGAGAGAGAGAGAGAGAGAGAGAGAGAGAGAGAGAGAGAGAGAGTCCCGGGAGCACGGGAGGAAGAGAAAGCAATTAAAGGACCATTAGCGGCACCTCCAACCCCCCTCCATTAATCAAGAAGCTTCTCATCACAATGGCAACGTGTGCGCCGCTGCCCGACAATGAGGAAATGAACATACCCAATGCTCTGTGTTTGTGTGTGGGCTGTGTCTGTGTGTGTCTTAGGTGTGTGTGTGTGTGTGTGTGTGTTTTTTTGGTCTGTGTGGGTGCTCTTCTGCGTCTCTCCACTCAGACCCCCTCAGACCACTTCTGTATCTCTGTTGAGCCGTGTGTTCTGGGTGTGTTCTGTGTGCGTGTGTGTGTGTTTTCGGTGTGTGTGTGTGTGTGTGTTCTGGATGTGTGTGTGTGTGTGTGTGTGTTCTGGGTGTGCGAGACATGGTTAAATGGGGTCTTTTGTTGGGTCAGAGGTCATGGCCCTACTGGCCCTGATGCAATGGGGAGTCATCATGTGGAGGGTTACGGTGGAGAGACAGACAGAGAGAGACAGAGAATACTAGTGTCAGAGTGTGTGTGTGTGTGTGTGTGTGTGTGTGTGTGTGTGTGTCTATGTGTGTGTATATGTGTGTGTCTGTGTGTGTGTGTGTGTGTGTGTGTGTGTGTGTGTGTGTGTGTGTCTATGTGTGTGTCTATGTGTGTGTCAGACAGAGAGAGTCAGACAGAGAAAGACTAGTGTCATATTGTGTGTTTGTGTGTGTGTGTGTGTGTGTGTCTGTGTGTCTGTGTGTGTGTGTGTGTGTGTGTGTGTGTGTGTGTGTGTGTGTGTGTGGGAATCAGTGAAAGACCTTTAACACCAGATGTTCTTACTACATACACATCTGTTTTTCCAGGGGCCCTTCTTCTGCATATACAGGCAAGTTAGCCGATAAATGGACATTGATCTACATATCCAACTCTTGGTGGAGGACTGCAGGAGAGTTTCACAAGTTACAGTAAGAGAGCTGTCTCGTAGTTTGAGATGAGCAAAATAAATTGGGCAAAATAAATTCTGGTCTGCATTTTGGGAGGTTGTAAAGATGCACTAAGTCCATAGGTGTTTGAGGCCACTGACCATCCGATATGAGTTTTACAGTAAAAATGGATTTGATTACCCAAGATGGCAAATATTACATAAACACAGTCTCACTGGGATGGTGTGTGTGCATCAGGCTGACATTACAATTCATGGATTCTGATGGATCAGCAGGCAGGCAGTTAATACAAAAGGGTTAAATGCCACTGAGAATGCATAGGCTATGTACACATATACACACATATACACACATATAGATACATATACACACATATACACACATATAGATACATATACACACATATACACACATATAGATACATATACACACATATACACACATATACGCACATATAGATACATATACACACATATACACACATATAGATACATATACACACATATACACACATATACGCACATATAGATACATATACACACATATAGATACATATACACACATATACACACATATAGATACATATACACACATATACACACATATACACACATATACACACATATACACACATATAGACACATATACACAGACAGTACTCATACACAAATGCATGCATTCATGCAGAAGCACATAAATTCTCTTCCTTGAGGAGAGAGAGGGAGCGGAAGAGAGAGAAAGGGAGGGAGAGAGTGAAAGAGAGAGAAAGGGAGGGGGAGAGTGAAAGAGAGAGAGGGAGAGACAGAGAAAGACAGAGAAAGACAGATAAACAGAGAAAGAGAAGGAAAGGGAGGGAGAGGGAGAGAGAGTGAAAGAGGGAGAGAGAGAGAGAGAGTGAGGGAGCGAAAGAGAGAGAAAGGGAGGGAGAGGGAGAGGGAGAGAGAGAGAGTGAACGAGAGAGAGACAGAGAGAGAGAGAAACAGAGAGAGAGAGAGAGAGAGAGGGAGAGCCAAACAGAAAAGTTGAATGCAGCATCTAGCCGCGGCTGTCAGTCGCTGCCTCCCCCGGTCCCCTGCCCCCCTTCAGTGTGCGTTTCTAAGATGGATGCCTTCTCGCACACATTCATCCGCCGGCGCCCCGGTGCTTTATTATCTAATTCTGACAGGCAGCCCCGCCCACGGTGCCTATGCGTTGCTCCCGACGAATACCTCAGGGACGCGCCGGGCACAGCCTCTGCTGAACCCAATCGCAAAGTGCTAAACGTTTGCTGCGGCTCGAATGCTAATTTACTGTACCAGGGGAGGCAGGGAGAGAGTGGGCTGAAAGACCTCTTGTCATTGCAGAGACTGAAGTACAGCCTCCATCCCCAGTGTGTGGAAGTTTTTCCATTTTTATTTTCTTCTAGTCGATAAAACATTCGGGTAGAGGAAGTCATCGCAGGTTCAAGGTTTATGGTCACTGATAAAAATGATGGTTTTGTGAATATTTCCTGGTGTGGGGAAGAGAGTATGTTTGATTGGATCCAGGGTCTAAAATGTCATCGACTGGTAGACTATTTGTGTCTATGGACAGTGGAAGCTACTCTTAGACTGATGATACACTGGTAAATCCTGTTATTCCAAAACAACAGAGAGCAATTTAGTAACACAAGAAAATGTTTACGAATGACGAAGGACCATAAATGGTCAAATGTGTTTAGACATTGATCAGTAATCAAGTCAAGTCAAGTCAAGTCTTTTATTGTAAGATACACAGCACAACAAAGTCGGACTGGGCACTGAAATGCTTAGGACAGGACACCATACCACACTACCATAACCATAACAAGACATAACATAACATAACATATAAACATAAAAACATATAAGTACTCCAACATGATATAACATAACATAACTTAACAATAAGTACTGAACATAAGCTAAACATATGAAAAGACAGGGTAGTAGACCTACTAGATAAACAATAAATATATAATATAATGTTGCCCATCAGAGTGGATCAGCCTGAGCTAATGAATGATTCTAGTTTGCACAGAAGTCACTCATCTCATCTGGGAAGCAAGTCCTGACTCCTGCTGTTTCCATGTTGTCTCTTTGTAATGAGGATGGTGATAACGACCTAAAGAGCAAAAGAAACCTTGGAGACGCTATTTCTCTATGCTGTTAAAGACACCGCTCACCACTTACCCACTGCAAAATTGTGAAAGATGCTAAAAAGGGGGTGGGGGTGGGGGTGCGGGGTAAACTCCTGTTAATTATGAGTCTCGATCAACAAATGAAAATGAGCCTCACACTCACGAGCGGGGGGCTGGGGAGGTGGGCCAGCCATTTCATGACGTGGATATGTACTAAGAGACATCATGGTGGTTTCATGACGGGGATATGTACTAACAGACATCATTATCTGGATCTGTTCAGCCAACTAAATGATCTGTCTTTGTATCTGTGTTCGGATAGAAGACTAGACGTGGATGTTTGTCATGTTAAATAGGGCAAGTCAGTTTTTTATAACCTAATGTTCATTTTTGTGCGTTCAAAGCATCAAATTGATTTAATAATGGTACATAATTAGTTATGAAATATATCTCCACATACTGTACTTTTCTTTTTTCTTTTTAACTTAACTCATTTTCATGAATTGCCTTAACCCCATCTCACTGACACTGAACAATCAGAAACCGAAGATTTTTTTTTATAAATGATAAACGATTCTGTTTTGTATTGGAAATACAAAACTATTTACAGTAAATTGTACTGAACTAAGTTTGGATAGGCTGCCAACCATCTGAACCCCACCAACACCAACCCTAAACTAGTTGGGGGACAATGACCAGTCACTTTAAACTGAAGCTATTTATATTGACTTATATTCATTTCCAAATTTGGCTTTGAAATGTTTCGTAGGCCTACTATTATTGATATCGATATACTAGGCTTATTATTGATCGCCTACATAAGCTGTTTTTTTTTTTTAATCAATGGCGTTGTGTGAAATGTTAACTAGCCTACTAATATGAGACAAATAGCCTAGCCTTCATTATGGCCTGAGTACGTATACGTATTTAACATGTTTTATACAATTGCCTCTACTCCAGACCCTGGACCAGGTTACGGTTTTGAACGTTACTTACAGGTAATGGCATAATGATCATTGTTTTGTCTTGCCGAATTGCATGCTGCCAGTTCACACACAAGCCACCAGCTGCTACCAGCTGCTACCAGCTCACACACAGCGGGCACTACTAACACTAAATAACAAGTCTAAACTGAGATAAGCCTCCACTCATCACGGAGGACAAGGTCTCAGCTGCTGATTTTTTATTTCTAGTTGTATTTAGTTTCAAATGTTATTTATAGATCTGATAGAGGTCTGGACCTCGGTGACCTCATAGCTGGTTCCTGGCATGGCTGCCACCTGAAGACTTTATATTGATATTAATTGATTTGAAGAAACATAGTGGACATGTCAGTCTCGCAGCTGACATTACTCCCCCAATTGATAAAGCACATTTTTCGGGTAGAAGACATATCTGTTGGCATTATATCATTCATGCTTTTCCCAAATAATGTATTTGTATTCCCTCGGGCATACTGTGGTGGGTAAAACAACAGGTTCTGCCAGCCTGTTTATCTCTGTAGACAGTTCTTTATGGAAATCATGGGAAGCGTCCACACACACACACACACACACACACACACTGAGTTTATTCAGACAGTTCTTTATGGACATCATGGGAAGCGTCCAGGAAACTGGGTGTCTTCTGGTGTGGGGGATGTTTGCCAGGTAGTGGTGGCCAAGCCTCCCTCGTTTGTATCGTATTTGAAAACAAACAAAAACAAAAATACAAAATATAAACAGAAAAACTGTGAAACCATGGAAGTAAATTAAACCACTGAAAAATAGCCTGAAAAAAGGCTAGGTGGATTTCTTTTTCAGTATATTGCAGGTAAAATTAAGCTTTTTTAAAATCTAGCAGTGCTACCACACGCCTACTGTGTAGTCGAGCTGAAACAGAATACAGTCACTTGATGAACTTGAGAATCTGCAGTGTTGGATTGTGAAATTAGAATATTCCACTGAGCACCACTTGGGAAGACATTTCCACTTGAAGACGCCAGCATCTCCCATTCCAATATTGGGAAGTCTGAAGAATAACTAACGTTCTTGTTAAGAATGTATGGCAGATTATGTATGTTATCTTTCTGCATTAAATTCAAATTTAAAATATGTACCCAGGCTCTGAATTTAGTCTGGATTCCTCAGAGAAGTCTGAATCTAGGCTGTCTTGGGCATCTTCAAATTAATACTTTCAATTCAGTGTCAGGTTCCAAGTGCCTTAATACTGTATGTATACTACTGACTGTGAAAAACTTGTATGTTTTACTGGGATAACTGGGATTTCTAATGACATTTTTGATGGACTGTTTGGTTTATTAGAAAAAGACTTAGGATATAAATTATCCCTCCACAAAACAATGTTTTAATCTGATCTCAACATCTGAATAAAGCTTGTCAATATCTAAATGCTCTTTTCAATGCTGTTGCATTTTGGCCCCCAAAACAATAGAACCAAAATATTCCTGGCCCTTGTAAGAGACATTTTTCACACTCAAATACGAGCTGCAACTCGGAGGCGTTATCTTCTTTTTTTGAAGACACTTTTGTGGGATCTTCCTCCAAAAAAAATCAGATAATCCTTTTTTTCCTCTTTTTTTTTTTTTTTGTCAAGCCGCAGTGGCGCTTCAACGAATGTGGTGGTAATTTCATTCAGCGCCCCCCACGCATCCCCCTTCCTCCTCACAACGCCACGCCACCCCACCCCCATCCTCACATGCGGCCCGCGTTTGGTCAAATTGCCTAAACCCAGAGCAGTTGTAATTTCTGGAGAGGCTGCCGAGTGGTGCTTTGAAGTACTGTTATAAAAAAAGAGAGAGGGAGGGAGAGAGAGAGAGAGAGAGAGAGGGGAGAGAGAGAGAGAGATAGAGGGAGGGAGAGAGAGGGGGAGGGAATGAGGGAGAGAGAGAGGGAGAGAGAGAGAGAGGGAGAGAGCGAGAGAGATAGAGGGAGGGAGAGAGAGAGGGAGGGAGAGAGAGAGGGAGATAGAGAGAGGGAGAGAGAGAGAGAAAGAGAGGGAGGGAGTGAGGGAGTGAGGGGAGAGAAAAAAAAGCGGGACAGCGTTGTCATTGGGTATGCGAGCAATCTGCGCGAGGCGAGGTGAGGGGAGGCGAGGTGGGGGGAGGGCGGTGTTAAGTGCTCTCAGCGAGGAGTCGAGCCCTCCCCCGCCGATCCCGGTGACGCGGCCCGCACTCCGATTCCCTTTGAAGCAATTACCCTTTCACCTGTACAAGCTCATCAGAACACACACACACACACACACACACACACACACACACACACACACACACACACACACACACACACACACACACACACACACACACACACACACACACACACAGAGGAGACGGGCATTAAACTAAAAACAAGACACATATGTCATCTCTTACAGAGTCTATGCATAATTTCAATAACACGACTACAGCTCTCTCCTGCTGGTCAGGGTCTCGGCCGAGGCTTGGGACTCTCAGCCCACATCAGTGGTAGGCGGGAATGATAACTGTGTGCACATCCATGCTTAGAATGTGTGTGAAACACAATAGATTACAAGATGGGATTTAACTATGGGAATAAAACTACTCCTATTTTGTCCAATGCTATTCACGGGAATAAAACTACTCCTATTTTGTCCAATGCTATTCACGGGATTACTTTTCTTGCAGAAAAATGAGCAGTGTCATCTCACCTCTTCTATTCAGTGCCCTCAGTGATGGGTGACAGTATCAGTACTAAGGACAAGACAGCCCTTTTTTGGAGGTGATGATTCTAAGGTGCGCCTTTCCTCCCTGTCCTTTCTATTTCCCCATCTCACACCCAAACCAGCACAGTGTTGGGCACAAGCACACTGGCTGAAACTATCTGTGTGTGTGTGTGTGTGTGTGTGTGTGTGTGTGTGTGTGTGTGTGTGTGTGTGTGTGTTTGTGTGTGTGTGTGTGTGTGTGTGTGTGTGTGTGTGTGTGTATGTGTGTGTGTGTGTTCGTGTGTGTGTGTGTGTGTGTGTGTGTGTATGTGTGTGTGTGTGTGTGTGTGTGTGTGTGTGCGTGCGCGTGTGTGTGTGTGCGTCTGTTTATGCATCTGAATTTTTCTCATTTTTTTTTTGGGGGGGGGTGAGGTGTGGTGGGGTGATGTGGACAGGGGTGTTGGGGCACATTCACGCGGTCCTGTCAGGGGCCTCTGTGGCTAATCTTTATGCACTCTGTGACCTCCTCACTGCAAACCCTGCTAAATATATTATTCCCGTGGGGCTTTCAGTGCTGCTTGGTGTCAGAAATCAATATGTATGAGGCGCGTAGATGGGAATTTCTAATAGATCTCCGTGGCCCCGCGCTGCTCTTCAATATCTGCCTCGGACTATTAGTGCCGGCTCAGTGGCGGTGAAATAACCGAGATAATCTTTTAAGGTACCTTTCTTAAGGTGGAACGGAAACTCGCCCGGTCGCCAGACTTTCCCCGCCCCCGTTGCAACCGAATATCTCTGTGTTTTTATGTGTGTGCAAAACGTGCTCCGTTTAGCACAGCGCCAGTGACAAACACAACCTTTTCAATTCTTGCATGTATTCATAAAGGTAAACAAAGGAAGACACACACATACAATTCAACAATTTTTAAGGAGTCGTAGATGCCATTGGAATATTTTTGTCATCTCAGGGTTTCGAGGTTAGCAATAAATTCAAGTTTGTTTGAAGGTTGGGTTTATTTGTGGCAGTCTACACATTTCTATGAGTACAGAACATACATGCATTATATTTGTGATATCACACACCCACACACACACAGTCACACACACACACACACACACACACACACACAATCACACACACACTCACACACACACACACACGCGCACACACACACACACACACACACACACACACACACACACACACACACACACACACACACACACACACACAAACACACACACACACACACACACACACACACACACACACACACACACACCTCACCATTGTCAGTGGGGATATGCCATAGTGCTAATTGCCCATATTCCTAATGTGGGGATGATTTGCTGCAGCACTTAGCTGCAGCACAGTGGAGCAAGAGGCTGGCTCCTTCAGTGTAGAAAAGACATCCGGCTTCATCTGGCAGTCTGGGGGATTGAAAGGAGGAGGTGGAGGAGGAGGAGAGTGGGAGGGAGGGAGGGAGGATGATGAGGAGGGGGAAGGAGTGAGTGAGGGAGAGAGAGAGAGAGAGAGAGAGAGGAGGAAGCGAGGAGGGAAGGGGAGGGGGAGGGCTGGCTCAGACAGCGTGTGGTCCCCAGGGAGGGAGAGAGAGAGGCTGAAATTATTCTCCGGTCATGGGCTTTTTTTTCCCTCTCCATCTCACACCGAGGACCTCCGAGTATAATCCCTCGCCTCGCGCCATGCTCGTATATCTGCCGTCCCCGAGACAAAGGTTATCTCCCTCTGCTCAAACCCCGCTGACCACGGGCACCGTGCTGCGGCACGCGTCCCTATTACACTCGGATAATGACGTTAATGCCACCGGCAATGACGGAATAATCTAGAATGAATAATGGCAGATATTATTGTGATTACTGTTATCATTGTCTTTTAGGATTCTCAGCCATCACATGCATGCATATGCACATGAATGATATTTGAAGTTGATTCTTCCTCCCTTTTAGTCTCTCTCGCTCTCTCTCTCTCTCTCTCTCTCTCTCTCTCTCTCTTTCTTTCTCTCTGTCTTTCTCTCTCTTTCTCCCTTTCCCATCCCCCCCTCCATTCCTTGTATTTTGAATGACAGGTAGTGGGCAGCATAGCTCTCCAAAAAATGCAGCATTATGAAATGCAGACACGCCGAAGGGTCTGGTGGAGAAAGTCAGACACTCTCATCTCCTCCTCCCCCTCTTCTCCACACCGTGACATCCCCAGCCACGGCATAGCCAGCAAGACAAACACTTAGAGCCCTCCGTGCCGTTATATATGTTTAGCTTTATTCTTCCAGAGTCAAGTTCATTACTTCAGATCTGGATGTTAGTGGTTGAACGAAATCCAGTGAGACAGGCTCTACATATCACGTATTTGAGACTAGTTAGAAGGCGTTTAAGTCGAGTGAGACAGGCTCTACATATCACGTATTTGAGACTAGTTAGAAGGCGTTTAAGTCGAGTGAGACAGGCTCTACATATCACGTATTTGAGACTAGTTAGAAGGCGTTTAAGTCGAGTGAGACAGGCTCTACATATCACGTATTTGAGACTAGTTAGAAGGCGTTTAAGTCGAGTGAGACAGGCTCTACATATCACATATTTGAGACTAGTTAGAAGGCGTTTAAGTCGAGAGAGACAGGCTCTACGTATCACATATTTGAGACTAGTTAGAAGGCGTTTAAGTCCCTAATGGAAAGGTGTGAGTTCAGGAGCCACACCTCACTTTTAAAGTTGAATGTGACTCTCAAAAGCTACCTATCCATGTGAGCTATGTTGTGAGGCTGACACAGTGTAAGATTTTTTTTTATGATTTAAATATCTGATTTTATGAATTAACTGCAATTTACTCTCAGAATCTGACCTATGGTCATAAAATGTGTAAAAATGAACCTTTATTGTAACCTTAAATGTACTAAGCCATTCAGACTGAGTAGTGAAGATAGTGTATGGCACAGGACTTTACCAATGTATGATTGATGCTGATGCTGTCACCATCTTCTATGTGGACAGGAGACAAGAGATAGAAAGAGTGAGTGAGAGAGGGGGAGAGAGAGAGAAACAGAGAGAGAGAAACAGAGAGAGAGAAAGAGAGAGAGAGCAGTGAACCAGCGCCTGACTGGATTTGGGTGTGTGGCGTCTATGCCAGGCCATGCGCCCTAGCTCGCTCCGTTAATCTAGATAATTACCTCCCTCAGGTATATGCACACAAGGCTCATCGGGCTCCTCTCTGCCATCAGGGGCACTGTGCCAGAGAGAGAGAGGGAGAGAGAGAGGGAGAGAGAGGGAGAGAGGGAGGGAAAGAGAGGGAGAGAGGGAGGGAAAGAGAGGGAGAGAGAAAGGGAAAGAGAGGGAGAGAGAGAGAGAGGGAGATAGAGGGAGAGAGGGAAAGAGGGAGAGAGAGGGAGAGAGAGAGAGAGGGGGAGAGAGAGAGAGAGGGAGATAGAGGTAGAGAGGGAAAGAGGGAGAGAGAGAGGGAAAGAGAGGGAGAGAGAGCAAACGTCTGTTGATCAGAGGGAAAAGGAAGGGAGATGGAGGAGGAGACCCTCAGTGAGGGACAGGTGTCATGGCAGAAGGAGGACTCCCTAATTACCCAAAGGTCACTGGCAGCCATTAAGATCCCTCTCCAAGTCCAACTCTCCCAGGCTGGGGCAGAATACCCACCTAACCAAGCTCACAGGCTGTCAAACACACTCCACTACCACCCATACAAAGGACAAACTCAAGTTTTTAGTGTTTATTCTGTCTCACAAATGGTATAAGAAATGGAAGTCTGCTTGCTAAAATTGTTTTGATTGTACCCATATTATAATTATCTTTCAGTGTGTCCCTTTATTTAAACATGCATGTCTAAATTATAATACACCTTTTGCCAGTTTTATTTTTTTAAATGAGATTTTACCACTGCTTATTACAGCTCTGAGTAATTAGTAACTATTATATACTAATATATAGGTTGTATTTTTAATCGATCTGATGACAGACCCTGGCCGCAGCTCTGTCAAGTACACATCTAAGATCTGGGAACACTGGCATAAGTGCCTTTTTTAGCCCTTCTTTCCTTGTGTATTTATATGTATTTATGATTGTATGTATGTATGTATGTATATTTATATGTAATTTATTGATTTTATGTATTGTACATCTTCCATGTGGGCCTTGAGCCTGTAATAAAGTTTATTATTATTTGCCTAATGTTTATGCTTTTTATTTTATTTATATGCCATGTGTGCGTCATACTTCTAACCATGATGAATCTGACTCACTCCAATCAATCCCATTTAAAATGAATTAGGGTTTTGAGTCAGGCTGGACCACAGTGGTATTCCCACAATGCTCTTGGCTGAGCGGTGTGAGGTCCGACAAACAGCTAAAAGGAAAATCAATATCCATAGTGAGGGCCCCGATGTCCAGGCTGCTCTCCGCAGTTCTCAGTCATAACACATCGACCCCACATCAGATGAGATGAGTGGACGCAGGACCCCGCCCACCCGGACATGAGATCATTTCCCTCCAGGAGAGAGCACGGCAGAACCGTGGCAGAAATAGCACATTTCTAGAGAGAGAGAGAGAGAGATGGAGAGAGCGATGGAGAGAGCGATGGGGAGAGAGAGAGAGATGGAGAGAGCAATGGAGAGAGAGAGAGCGATGGAGAGAGCGATGGAGGGAGAAAGAGAGAGAGAGCGATGAAGAGAGCGATGGAGAGAGAGAGAGAGAGAGAGAGAGTGATGGAGAGAGTGATGGAGAGAGCGATGGAGAGAGAGAGAGAGCGATGGAGAGAGCGATGGAGAGAGAGAGAGAGAGAGAGCGATGGAGAGAGTGATGGAGAGAGCGATGGAGAGAGAGAGAGAGCGATGGAGAGAGCGATGGAGAGAGAAAGAGAGAGAGAGCGATGGTAAGTGGGAGGGAAGGAAGAGACTCCAGAAATGGACGGAGCTGAGGGGCAAAAAGAGATTGTAAGAGATATCTATGAGTGGTTATCAAGGAAATCAGACGAGGAACAGCTACTGCCAAAGACATGTAACGCAGCAAGGCTACTATCTTAAGCATTGAGGGTCTAAGAAATGATATCAGGATATTGTGTTAGAGAGAGAAGGAGAGAGAGAGAGAGAGAGAGAGAGAGAGAGAGAGAGAGAGAGAGAGAGAGAGAGAGAGGAGAAAGAGAGAAAATCTCTTTGTCCTGGGTGAGATGTGTGCTTTCCGGCTTGCAGGAGATAGCAATCTCTCCCTGGCAGGAGGGTTTGGCCTTCATGATGCAAGCAGCAACTGGTGGTAGAGAAGGGCTGGCGGCCACCCCCCTTTTGACCGGGCATGGCATGAGCTCAGGACCCCCTGTGGAGGGGCCATGTGCATCATTTGGCCAGACTCCTGCCGGGCCTCACAACTGCCCCCCTGCCCCCCTGCACCTGCCCAGCAGCCCTGCACCCCTGCACCTGCCCAGCAGCCCTGCACCCCTCCACTCCTGCAGCCCTGCACCCCTGCCCCCCTGCACCCCTCCACTCCTGCCCCCCTGCCCTGCACCCCTGCCCTGCACCCCTGCCCTGCACCCCTGCCCTGCACCCCTGCCCCCCTGCACCCCTCCACTCCTGCCCCCCTGCACCCCTGCACCTGCCCTGCACCCCTGCACCCCTGCACCCCTGCACCCCTGCACCCCTGCACCCCTGCACCCCTGCACCCCTGCCCTGCACCCCTGCACCCCTGCACCCCTGCCCTGCACCCCTGCCCCCCTGCACCCCTCCACTCCTGCCCCCCTGCCCTGCACCCCTGCCCTGCCCCCCTGCCCTGCACCCCTGCACCCCTGCACCCCTGCACCCCTGCACCCCTGCACCCCTGCCCTGCACCCCTGCCCTGCACCCCTGCACCCCTGCACCCCTGCCCTGCACCCCTGCACCCCTGCACCCCTGCCCTGCACCCCTGCCCTGCACCCCTGCACCCCTGCACCCCTGCCCTGCACCCCTGCACCCCTGCACCCCTGCCCTGCACCCCTGCACCCCTGCACCCCTGCACCCCTCCACCCCTGCACCCCTGCACCCCTGCACCCCTGCCCCCCTGCACCTGCCCAGCAGTCCTGCCCCCCTGCACCCCTGCACCCCTGCACCCCTGCACCCCTGCACCCCTGCACCCCTGCACCCCTGCACCCCTGCCCCCCTGCACCTGCCCAGCAGCTGCCAGAAACCTCCTTCCTCCCTGACGGAGGTAACAAAAGCTCTTGCCTCTCAGAGACAACAGTACTCCACACAGGTAGTGCTCTGCATTCCAAGTGTTTTTGAGAGGAGGTGAGAGAGGGAGAAAGAAAGAAAAGACAGAATGAATGAAAGAGGGAGAGAGAGACAGAAACAGAGAGAATAACGGAAGTCAAACTTTCCACATGCCTGCTTTTCTAATATGTGAGTTGGAGAGGCCAAAATTCAAGGATTGTTTTTTATTGTCTGAAGACAAAAAAGGATAAACCATCGTCCACCTCAAAATATTGTGTGGCAGTGGTGTAGTGGTCCCTGGAGAGGTGGTTATACCCTTAATTTTTTAAGCAGCACAGGATAAACGCCCTGTTTTTGAGAAGTGGGTATAACCACTGCTGACTGAAAAATAAGTGGGTATACCCCGTATACCTGCGTATACCCTGGACTACACCACTGGTGTGTGTTATAGAGTGTGTTATGTGTCAGTGCTGGCTGCTGTGAGCTGTCAGTCCCAGCCCGACCCTGCCTCCTCTGGGGTACAGCCTCTCCCCCTCTTCCCCCAGGACCGGCTCCTGCCTCGTCTCCTCCTCTCCCCCCCCTCCGCCCCTCCGCCGGCTCCCTCTCCTTCAAAGATTAAAAGCGCGGCGTCTCTGGCGAAGGCACGCAGCGCCCATTTCCTGGACGCCCCCTCACCTTGGAGACGAGGCCCGGGCATGCAAGCGTACTTTGATGGCTTCATTATCGCCGTGGAAACACAGGGCAGAGACACATAGCTGGGTAGAGGCCCGACAGCAGTGCGCCGACAAGAATACTTGCAAGATCGTTAGCGGCGGCCAGAGGGGAGTCGAGGAAGTCTGACGAGGAGAGAAAGGAATGCTGCGTTTTCTCTCCTTTCGCAGTCGCGTTGGCGACTCTTTCACACAGGTTCTGAAAAGCCTGCCACTCACACTCACACTCTTCCTCTGCTGGAATCTTTGAGTAGAATTAAAATTCTATCCTCTGTATTCTAAACACAGTGTTGCCAAAGCTACTTCTGTTTAGTAGAATTTTGGTGGGTGAGATCTAGCATGAAGAAGCCACCATAGATTTTTATCAGTGCCATAGCCTGGAGTAATATGCTGATGGAGCCATTTACATGTTCAGGTGAATTTGCATTAATGTCAGACAATGGACAAACAAAGACCCCACACCAGCAAAGAGGCGCCACCACCACCTAGCAGCACAGTAGAATCATAAGCACTCGTGGTTTCCACCAGTCTAATGTGAACTTGTGGTAAAACAAAACATTATTAAAATGTTTACTTGCAGTACGTCATATTTCATTGACCCAGATTTAGGACAAAGACCCACAGCAAACATATTAGATATTGTATCCTGGAACATTTCACAGTTCATATAAGTTGTGCTTGTTTATGTCAGCATTCGGACAGGTTTTGGTTTCTGACACACTGCCATGTTGACACTGTTTGGCTGAGTGTTCTGTTATGTATTTGGTAAGACCAGGCCACAGGAAGGCTGTTCAGCACGCACAGAAAGCTGAAATTTCACAAATCTTCCATTATCCCCTTACCTCTGCTGTAGTGTTTTGTTCATGTTTTTGTTACCCGCTCTAGGTAGCATTAGAAGAACACCTCCTTCGATATTGATTTTTTTTTAATGGACACATCTTTATTCTTTTCATTGCTCATACCTAGTAATGGCTTAAGATCTACGAGGCTCTTGGAAACACAGCTACCAAACAACAAGATATTTGCTATTATGGGACAGAAGACTCCATACCTCTCTCTCTCTCATCTCACTTACACACACACACACACACACACACACACACACACACACACACACACACACACACACACACACACACACACACACACACACACACGAAATAGACGACTTAAATGTGGCCCCATGCTGGCAGAAGGGCAAACCATTTATATCAAGAAAGGGGTGGGCCGCAGAGCCCATCTGTCTTCGCCATGGGGGAGGGGGTGTGAGGTCGAGTTCGGTTTAATTGAAGATTATCTGCTTAATTACTCAAGCACAGCCAGCACTAAATAGCCGTGGATTAAGAAAGCGTCCGCGTGCAGACCTTCGGGTTCGATGCTGCGCTCAATTAGCACGCCATCCCCCGATCTGTCTCCCCATTTCCCAGCGAGGCTCTGCAAACGCTAAACAGAGAGCTCCGTGCTTTCATGGCGCCTCTTCTTGGCTGTATCTGCAACCACCACTGGCCTGGTGCTGAGCAGTGGAATATAACCTCTCAGCTGAATCTCTCTCTCTGTCCCTTCCTGCCTCTGTTCATCCACCTCTCTGTCTCTCTCTCTTCCTCCCTTTGTCTACCCACCTCTCTCTCTGTCCCTTCCTCCCTCCGTTCATCCACCTCTCTCTCTGTCTCTTCCTCCCTCCGTCTATCCGCCTCTCTCTGTCCCTGCCTCCCTCCATTCATCCACCTCTCTCTCTCCCTTCCTCCCTCTTTTAATCCACCTCTCTCTCTCTCCCTTCCTCCCTCCATTCATCCACCTCTCTCTCTGTCTTTTCTGTCTTTTCCTCCCTCTGTCTATCCACCTCTCTCTCTCTGTCTCTTCCGCCCACATCTATCCACCTCTCTCTCTCCCATCCTCCCTCTGTTCATCCACCTTTCTCTCTCTCTCTTCATCCCTCTGTCTATCCACCTCTCTCTCTCTCTGTCTCTTCCTCCCCCGTCTTTCCACCTCTCTCTCTCTCCCTTCCTCCCTCCGTTCATCCACATCTCTACCTTCCTATTTATTTTTTTGTAAATTTTGTTTCTCACAAGATGCAGCACCTTGATGTGTGAAGGCTGACCTAAAAAAAAGGAAGGGGCAGCGAGAGTAAGATACAGTGGTAAAGATAGAGAGGACGGGAGAGAAAGAGAGAGAAAGAGAGAGAAAGAGAGAGAGAAACAGCAAGGGAGAGAGGAAGATACAGTGGTAAAGATAGAGAGGTAAGGAGAGAAAGATAGAGAGGTAGGGAGAGAAAGAGAGAGAGAAACAGCAAGGGAGAGAGGAAGATACAATGGTAGAGATAGAGAGGTAGGGAGAGAAAGAGAGAGAAAGAGAGAGAGAGAGGAAGAGAGAGCGATGCTTCATCCATTCCCTCCGTCAGTCATGTTTATCTGATACAATGGTAGAGATAGAGAGGACGGGAGAGAAAGAGAGAGAAAGAGAGAGAAAGAGAGAGAGAGAGGAAGAGAGAGCGATGCTTCATCCATTCCCTCCGTCAGTCATGTTTATCTGATACAATGGTAGAGATAGAGAGGACGGGAGAGAAAGAGAGAGAAAGAGAGAGAAAGAGAGAGAGAGAGGAAGAGAGAGAGAGCGATGCTTCATCCATTCCCTCCGTCAGTCATGTTTATCTGGCTGCGCTGCTGCTGGAGGGGAGGCGGTCTCCACGGTGATGGACAGGTCCTTTTGTCATGGCTGACCCCCATGATGTGTTGGGGGCCGGGGTCGCGTGACCATCTCCCGTGGCCTCATTCCCCCGTCTCCTCGACCCCTCACTTATCCCTGGTCCCCCTCCACTCCGCCTTTCGCCTCAGACAGACACTCAGGGATGCTCTCCCATTCAGCACTGCAGACTAAGGCTGACACATCCAAGGTCATCACCACCCAATGTGTGAAGTGTGTGTGTGTGTGTGTGTGCGCGCACGCAAATGTGTGTGTTTAAGTGTGTTCGCACCCACATATGTGTGTGTTTTAGTGAGTGTGTGCGTGCACGCATATGTGTGTGTTTTAGTGTGTGTGTGTGTGTGCGCACACGCGTATAGTGTGTATTAGTGCGTGTCTGAGTGTCAGAATGGGTCCCTCTTCAATGATGAGCTTTATTCTGAAAAAAGGTATGTGTGTGTTGTGTTTTAGTGTGTGTGTGTGTGTGTGTGTGTGTTGGTGTATATGTGTGTGTGTGTGTGTGTGTGTTTTAGTGTGTGTGTGTGTGTGTGTGTGTGTGTTGGTGTATATGTGTGTGTGTGTGTGTGTTGGTGTATATGTGTGTGTGTGTGTGTGCGCGCACGCAAATGTGTGTGTTTAAGTGTGTTCGCACCCACATATGTGTGTGTTTTAGTGTGTGTGTGTGTGCGCACGCATATGTGTGTGTTCTAGTGTGTGTGTGCGCGCACGCATATGTGTGTGTTCTAGTGTGTGTGTGCGCGCACGCATATGTGCGTTTCTGAGTGTCAGAATGTGTCCCTCATCAATGGGAGCTTAAAAGGCTGGTACAGACCAAGAATATTATGCTTGGTAATATAGTAACGCAAGGAGACATTGATCAATCATTAATACCATTTTTGCCAATAATGCTTTAAACAAATCTTAACCAATGCAAAAGCCATGGATAGCCTATGCAGTTTATCAATCACAAACTATATGTATGTGATCAACAAATACAAACGCAGGGAGCTATATAATAGATCAACATAGTTTTTGAATTAGATGTCCAAAAATATGGAAGACTTGTTCATGGAGATGAAACCAATCTATACAGTACAATAGCCTACAGTGTACATTAAATAACCTGTACAACTGATACTGGTAGTGTCGTCTTGTCTTGAATGCTTAGTTTAAATAGGTCAGCTCTCGTTCCTTCCCCTACATTTTTCAGCAAAGCATGCTGAGACCAGTGGAGTGGGTAGATGGGAGATTTGACTTTTAGACAGATGTTGGGAGAGAACGTCTGCAGAACAGCTTAATTAGGAAACAGGCAAAGTGTTCGGCGAGGCACGCAGCCGCTCTTCTGCACAAAAGGGCCTGTCTTCCTGAAGCTGTCTCACTGCTGCATACATTACAGCTACTTTGTATTTCCAGTCATGTGTGTGTGTGTGTGTGTGTGTGTGAATGTGTGTGTGTGTGTGTGTGTGTGTGTGTGTGTGTGTGTGTGTGTGTGTGTGTGTTACAGCTACTTTGTGTTTCCAGTCATGTGTGTGTGTGTGTGTGTGTGTGTGTGTGTGTGTGTGTGTGTGTGTGTGTGTGTGTGTGTGTGTGTGTGTGTGTGTGTGTGTGTGTTACAGCTACTTTGTGTTTCCAGTCATGTGTGTGTGTGTGTGTGTGTGTGTGTGTGTGTGTGTGTGTGTTACAGCTACTTTGTGTTTCCAGTCATGCATTAACAGGCGATGCTAGCGCAGTACAGAACAAAACGAGGCTTCGGCCCCAATGCCGTCTCTGTTTTTAAAAAATTGTAATTGTCTACTTCTCCGACAACAGTTACTCTCAATTAAACATGAATAGGCACTTTTCTGTACCGCTGCTAGGTAATCTGCCGCAGAATCTGCTGCCCTCTTTGTTTCATTGTACGGCCATGTAATTGAATGATCACATAACTGCAATGCCACAGAACCAGGCAAACGCAAGCAAGCTTTTTGACGGACCCAACTGGTCTTACCTTAGAGTCCTGTTGTCCACTTGGAAGGACCCAACTGGTTTTATCTTAGAGTCCTGTTGTCCACTTGAAAAGACCCAACTGGTCTTATCTTAGAGTCCTGTTGTCCACTTTGAAGGACCCAACTGGTCTTATCTTAGAGTCCTGTTGTCCACTTTGAAGGACCCAACTGGTTTTATCTTAGAGTCCTGTTGTCCGCTTGCTCAGGAGAGAAGTTTTAAGCCTCTAACCCTCACTCTTACAGCCAGATATGCTGCACATCATTTTTTCAGCACTGGGTAAAAAGTCTGTCCACAAACCAAGGAAGAGATTATTATTATTATTATAAGAATTATTATAACATACAGTATGTATTAAATGTTGTTCGTTTATAGCTATAGACCTGCACAAGGAGTTAGAATGAAGCACATAACACTGTGTACCTAGTATGATTTAAAGTTTGACCTAAAATTTCGCACAAGGACCTCAACAGAATAACCTACATACATTAAAGTTGTTTTCATGAAAATGATTCTTAGCATTGTTATTAATGTCAATGACATATTTAGTAAGAGCTGATAAAAGAGAATAACACACTGATCAAATCTATGGGCTTCATTTATAACCTCACATGATCAGTGCTCCACTAGATATTCAGTGCCTAGAGACACCTTTATTGTTTTCTCGCTATATAAATAAAATTGAATTGAACTGAATTGAGTATGTGGGTCTTGTGTCCTTCGAGGGGTGTGTGTGTGTGTGTGTGTGTGTGTTAGTGTGTGTGTGTGTGTGTGTGTGTGTGTGTGTGTGTGTGTGTGTGTGTGTGTGTGTGTGTGTGTGTGTGTGTGTGTGTGTGTGTGTGTGTGTGTGTGTGTGTGTGTGTGTGTGTGTGTGTGTGTGTGTGTGACTGAGAGACCATGTTCCAAACATACATCTCAGAGTGAGAGCAGGTGACTGCTGACGTGACTTCAAGCTTCTTGCTGCTTGCAACATGCACATCTTTGGCTGGTTGACTGAAGCATCATTGGCCTTGTGCAAACACTACCAACACTTCAGCCCATCCTGCAGAGTTCATCGTCAGATAGAACCCCTCTCTAAGACTCTCCAAATGTATACAGCAAAATCTTTCTCATGTTTACTTTTTTTATATGATATTCTCCAAAGAATTACACTGTAGAACTATCACTATCTATTATATAGATGTGGAGCTTCTTAGTCAAGATGAAATTCAGTCTCTAATAAAAATATTTTCATTCATCCTAAACTCACGAGGATTCATGTCATCCTTCACCCTACCTACTTGAATAGATACAATAAATGACTGTTAGATCCCCCACCCCCTCCCCAAAAAATAAAAAATAACATTGTAACATTTGTTGTGTGTCTGCTCCAAATGACAGACACACAACAAATGTCCAAGACGGTAATACTTATGAGTGAGTTGTATGAGTGAAAATAAATGGTTAAGTTGTCAGATGTCACATTAAATGCAGTCAGTTGGGTGTTTATATCAGGTGTGTGTTTTTGTCATAGATCACACTGGTCATTTTTGACTGATGGCACAACACGTGTAATTATGTTGTAAAATTAAATTACAGATATTGTAGTGTACATTTTATGCATATTTTTAATACATTGTTAAATACACCGAATAGTAATAATCCTG
>NC_137918.1:23055853-23058353 GCF_963457725.1 Sprattus sprattus | reverse complement strand
CACATTAAGACACCTGTGTGTGAATTTTACGGTCCACAGTAGAGATGTGGTCATTCTTTTTGGAAGGTCTACTAAGAAACAAAACATTTACGATCCAAAATGTAAAAAAAAACGAAACCAAGATAATTTAGTGAAACATTTAAAGTATATATAGATTAGACATAGATAGATAGAGAGATAGATATAGATTATTGAATAGCATATCACTATTTGAGCCAGTGCTAACATGCAAACGTGGTGCTAAGATGCAAACATTGGTAAGCTGAGGGGGGATTGATGATTGTTGTTTAGTAAGGTTGTGGTCTCTGGGAAGATCTCAGTTGGTGATGTCAGCTGTCGATCTGTCATCTCAGCTCTGATGGGCCCCGGGGCTAGGGAGGCCAGTGCGTGAACTATGAAAGCCATGCCTCGTGTGTGTGTGTGTGTGTGTGTGTGTGTGTGTGTGTGTGTGTGTGTGTGTGTGTGTTTGTGTGTGTGTGTGCGGGGCTATGGAGGCCAGTGCGTGAACTATGAAAGCCATGCCTCGCCACAGCTTCTGTCATCTGCAAGAAACTCCTCTGCCTTTGATGGCTGTTTCCGTCAGAATCCTTCTTGAACACACACACACACACACACACACACACACACACACACACACACACACACACACGCACACACACACACACATGCAAACACACATGAAAACACCTACACACACACACTAAGTCCTCTGCCTTTGATGGCTGCTTCCATCAGAATCCTCCTTCAACATACGCACATGCAAACACACACAAAAACACCTACTTACACACACACACACACACACACACACACACACACACACACACACACACACACACACACACAGGGCCAAACACATTGAACACACCTCTTATGTTCACCTCATTTTCTGAAATGTTCTGAACACTGACAGCAGCTCAGAGCTTTTACGGGTGTCTTGGATGTCCACTCCCTCCATCTCACAAACCAGAAAAGAAATATATTTATATATTTTGATTCCACAAAGCATAACATAAAAGTCCTGCACAAAATATAATGTTTATTAACCTTAATGTGTGTAGTACCACAGTATGTACGCAGGCAGTCCACTCTGTAGGCATACATGTACTATATAAATGTATGTGAATGTATATGTGAATGTATGTGCACACGTACACAAGGGTTCCATACCTTGCCCATACCACATCCCCAGATAACCTGCCCTCCTCCCATTGGTTCATATGGCGTCCTGATGACAACACTGACGAGGTCTGTGTTCCATGACACTTTAGGTACTTTTCATCTTATTTTCTTACTTTAAATCTGTATATTTAAGCAATAAGCCCCAAGAGTCCGTGCTTTGCGCTGATTTTAGAACAGGTAAGGGAGTTGTTAGGCACGACGCGAAGCGGAGTGCCGTTAAACCCCCTTACCTGTTCTAAAATCAGCGCAAAGCACGGACTCGCGGGGCTTATTGCTTTTCTAAACCTGTTACTACACATATTTGATGTGGTTTCATAAATAAAGACAATTCAATTTAAGAAACAATAGTTTAATGATAAACCGTCATTCTTCCGCTACTAAAAATTATAGTTCCTAAATAAATCGTTGCCACGCAACCCTTGAAGCAACGCAACAGCCAGATGGAACACTGGGTATGAAATGCGCTATATGAATGCCTTGCCATTCGCTGCGCAGTAATATGGAATGTAATCAGGTCAAATTGTAAGGTAATGCTGGATTTTACAACGGCTTTTAGCCAATCACAATCAAGCATTTGAACAATCAGGTTTAGAATGGATGTTTAGGTTTTGTCTCTGTCTTTTTCCTTATGCTTTGCGATGATTTTATTAGTTTTAATTTGTATGTGATCTGATTTTTATGTCAGTAAAGCTTGAATTGATTGAATTGAACTGAGCTATCCATAGTAGCAAATGTTGAATCTAAAGCCTGATGTACCTGTGTGAGGTTGTTGGCATCCTTAGGTTACATCCACACTAATTCATTTTAGCTTTAAAACGCATCACTTTTGCAACATTTACGGCTGGCATCTATACTACTCCAAAGTTTTCGGCCCCGAAAACTTTTGGAAATGCTTCTGGCCAAGTTTGAGTTAGAAAACTCAGAGGTTTTCCAGAATCTGAGACTTTTGGAAACGATAATACAGACACCCAAGTTCGATTTCCTGACTGGGTCTTATCAGTCAAGACCGTATCCTTCCCTGATTCAA
The DNA here is from genome assembly GCF_963457725.1 of Sprattus sprattus. Lineage (NCBI taxonomy): Eukaryota > Metazoa > Chordata > Actinopteri > Clupeiformes > Clupeidae > Sprattus > Sprattus sprattus. Next base: position 23,056,144 of record NC_137918.1, on the reverse strand, counting down.
CACGCTTATCACGTGATCCTTCACCAGAAGGGTTTTTCTGTTTTCAGGCACGTTAGTATGAATGGAGATCATTTCTGATACAGAGCTAAAATGCTTGCCTGGATGGACATAGTTTCCGTTTGAAAACGCTGTTCTGGTGCAGGGTGGCTAACTGCACTGCACAGAGGAGGTGTGAGGAGGGCTTGCTTGCTGGAATCCGGGTGGCTGCGGTAAAGTTCACATTACCTAGTGACAGGTCAGGTTCCACACACACACACACACACACACACATACACACACACACACACACAC
>NC_137918.1:23040853-23045853 GCF_963457725.1 Sprattus sprattus | reverse complement strand
ACAGTGCAGACATGCATATGCACACAAAGAGGTTCCAAGCTCAACCACCTAGCCCGTAACCCTTCTGTGTCTTCCCTCTACAGAAACCCAGAAATCGCTTGCGTGCATGAGCCGTCGCTAAGGCTTCACTCACTCCACCCCAAATCCCTTATCACCCCCCCCCCACCCCATCACCACCAACGCACTCACTCAATCTCCCCCCTCCCTCCCTCTCTCTCTCTCTCTCTTTCTCCCTCTCCCTCCCACCGTTGCTGCTTCTCTCCGTGCATTCCAGCGTGACAAACCACATGGGATTTCAGTCGCTCTTTAAAGCCAGACGCCTCTGGGAACCACTCTCTTCACTATGCGACATTTTAGTATTCTGGGGAAGATGTGACTGAGGATGCAACGCATGCCTGTTTTTTTTTCCTCTTCTTTTTTTTGTTTAGGGCTTTTTTTTTCTTTTGTTGTTTCTGGATAATTTGAATAAGAATGAGAAAAATGATTTTAAAATGTGCAGGTGATCATAATCGATGTTTAATTGTACATGTGAGAATAAAAATTTCCATTATTCATTGACATCAATTTTTTTTCCACATTTTTGTTATCTTTTTTATTATTTTAACACATAAAAGCATCACAACAACAATATACAAATTCTTCGTAATTTTTAAAACCAAAACACATTTACACATGCAACAATAGGGTTTAAGACGATGAGTAACTTATTGAATAATTTAGTTTGGAATGTGTAACTTTGCGTCAGTTCAACGGACTAGAGCAGATCAGGTACAGACTTGTGGTGGAAACATATGCACACTCCAATTTGTGGGCTAATTAACCCAATATCTTTGATGCACCTTAAGAGAATGCTGACAATTTAGATTTTGAAATGTTAACTAGAATTCCTTTACTGGTACTTCTAACTACCTTTTAGACAGCTTATTTTCAACCATTTTAATTTTTAAAGAAACAAAAGAAAAATTCTCAAAAATGCCAAGCAGCTATTACAAAAAAAAGCTCATAGCACCATCTTTCCAAGTCACTAGCTTTCCTGTGCTCTAACATGGGATCATTTTAGTTCACACAACAAAAGTGCAACTTGTCAACAAGACAATGTGCCCTGTTCTGCCTCATGCCGCACATAGCAAACACAACTCAAGATGAAAAGAAAGATTAAAAACAACTAGCCTGCCACTGCTGTCTTCTCACATTGAGTCAATTAGGAAACAGGGTTTTCATGTGAGCGGGTTCTGAGGTTCTGTGGTAATTGGTGGCTCACATCCTGAAGGTGGGGCGAACCATCCGAAAAAGAGGTATCATTTAATGTGATTAAAAAGTAAACCTGAATGCGATGGCGAGGAATAATCACCTTTACGATTATTGCTCCAGATCTAACGAGTGTGTTGTTAATTAATCCTGCTGGCCTCATTTTTTTCTCCTTATTTCATTTGTTATGATTGTCTATTGAGTCCTTTATATAAGAATGGCTGTAACTTGCACAGCCACGACACTGAAACACATTCATAGACACCAAAAATATACATTATGATACTGTCAAAAGGTACAATAATTACACAGGAAAGGAAATTACAGAGTTAAACCAACACCATAATGTTTTCTTTTTTTATCTTTTTTTTCTGTTTAAGTCTTCCTTTTCTTCTCCACAGTCGGAGTGTTCCGTTTCGGGAGCCCACAAGTGCTTCTTGCAGTGAGTCATAGCCTGACGTCTGTCAGCGTGATGTCACCAGGGTTGGGTCTAAAAGAACCATCGGAACGCTTCTCCATTATTGACTGGCGTCCTCTGTGAGGGGGGGGGGGGGGGGGGGGGCAGAGAGGAAGGGAGAGGAAGGGAAGGATAAAATCCAATATTAGTGAAGGGCAGACTGACAGCTGTCACAAAGACTCAAGGTAAACTCAAGAAAAAAAAAGTTGAAAACACAATCCACTGAGAGAGAATCACCTCACTGTAAAAACATTAAAACACAGTGTTGTTAAGGATTACTTTCAGTTTGTAGGTGTGTTTGGGGCATACCAATGAATCAAGAAAGCACTTAGCGCTGAGTGAAGTGCTGCAAAACCAAAACCCCACCCTTAGCCACCATTCCAGAGCTGAATTTAATTTAATCTCGGAGCAGGCCCAAGGTGAGAGACATTGACTCCCAAACAGACAAAAATAATAATTACAGGGATGGGGAAAAATCACGGTGAATTCCCAAGAAGCAACAATGAGGCGTTTAATTGCGGCAGCTCTGACTTCAGCGAGGAGGAACGGCGCGTCATCTCAATTTGAGAATGCGCCAGAGCTGGAGAACAGAGTGACAGCCTCCTCTCCTTTTGCAAAACTAATTTGGCAGTCAGAACATAAAGTACTCAAGTCTCCGGCAATCTCCATGACCAATTAGCTCATTTTTCGGGATTATTTGTGCCATTGACACAAAATAGTGCATGCCATGGTGAAAAGTCACTTCACACTATAGCCCTTTGACAGTCAGTGTGAATGGTAAAACATATTATACTGAAAGAATCACAACAGAAAATGTGGGCAACAGTAAGAGCCCATTCCAGTGCAAATAAAGTGTACTGAAGTATGCACTGCGCTCACACTGCATTCACACCGCATTCACACTGCATTCACACTGCATTCACACTGCATTCACACTGCATTCACACTGCGCTCACACTGCATTCACACTGCATTCACACTGCGCTCACACTGCATTCACACTGCCTTCACACTGCCTTCACACACTGCGTTCATACTGCTCTCACACTGCGCTCACACTGCATTCACACTGCCTTCACACACTGCGTTCATACTGCTCTCACACTGCGCTCACACTGCATTCACACCGCATTCACACTGCATTCACACTGCATTCACACTGCATTCACACTGCGCTCACACTGCATTCACACTGCATTCACACTGCGCTCACACTGCATTCACACTGCCTTCACACTGCCTTCACACACTGCGTTCATACTGCTCTCACACTGCGCTCACACTGCACTCACACTGCTCTCACACTGCGCGCGCTCACACTGCATTCACACTGCACTCACACTGCATTCACACTGCATTCACACTGCATTCACACTGCATTCACACTGCACTCACACTGCACTCACACTGCGCTCACACTGCGTTCACACTGCATTCACACTGCATTCACACTGCATTCACACTGCATTCACACTGTGTTCATACTGCTCTCACACTGCGCGCGCTCACACTGCATTCACACTGCATTCACATGCAAAAGATGCTAAATGTTAAAATGATTGCACAATTTACTTTTCCATGAAATAAAAAAAAAAACCTGTACACTGTCCATGGAGAACCTTTTAAGTGACGGCTCAACGGTCTGAATGACTAATGATGTTTTTTACTGGTGAGCATCAAAGTGGTGGAACAGGACACGCTAATGTAAATGATAAAAGTCTAGTTACATCATCATTAAACTTTCTGTTGATTCTATTAGCAAGCAAATAAGCCACTGCAATTCGATTGGTGCACCTTAGAGCAAAGCGACTTAGAGTTTGGCATAGATATATTTATTGACGTACTCTTACATAAGTAATTATGGTTTAAATATGGTATACATAATATCATCAGCCAAAACAAACAAAACTAATAAAAAAGAGAGAACATTGTGAAATGACAGAAGCTATTCCATGACTTCAAGCAACTGAATAGCTGCTGGCTGCAGGGTGGACTTAGACTTTTGCCACTCATATGCAGTGGTGTAGTAGTCCAGGGTATACGCAGGTATACAGAGTATACCCACTTATTTTTCAGTCAGCATTGCGTATACCCACTTCTCAAAACAGGGTGTTTATCCTGTGCTGTATGGGCTGCATACATTTCTTTTGCAAAATTAAGAGTATACCCACTTCTACAGGGACCAATACACCACTGCTCATAGGGCATAATTTCATTTCATTAATTTCATTTCATTAAGTTCATTATCACAACCATTAGTTTTTCCTCTTTAATTAATACGATTTCCTACTCGTGGTGGAGGGCTTTGTTATCCATGCTTTAAAAAACACATTATCAATGTAGAACATAACTTTAGTTTAAAACCACCATTTTTGTTTTCTCCGTCTATTACGTTCACTAGCCCTGCATTCCGTCCAGGAAGCTCCACAAATAAAGTTCTCAAGATGTCTGGTGAAGTTCATGCTTGTTGCTGTTAAAGGAAGCTTTTTGAGTTGATTATACGAGATACTGACAAGTTATGTTTGGTAAGTTAAACGTTTGCAGGATGTTGCTGGTAGAAGTTATATCATCGATGTAAGGTAACAATGAGAGTACTTTTATAAGGCACAGCCAAAGAATGTATGGGTGTGCAAGGAAAACATTTTGAATTTGTGTTGTTTTTTAGAAGGTAGACTTTTCCCATGTCATATCCCGGTCTGACTTTCAAAATGGACACAAGCTAGCTAGCTAGTCTGTTTTTTTGCAACTTCAGTTTATTTTGGGCAGAGCAGCTACTGTAGCTAGTCAAGCCAAGTGGCTTTGTCACAGCTTACCTAGCCTAGCCAGCCACTCATACAGACAACATACAGATCTGGGGCCAACCCAATGAAAGAGCATCTGACTTGCTCAATAGTGGGTGTGTCAGGGCACAAATGCATATTATGAATGAAAGGGGGAAATTCTCCCTTTTACTAATAATTCAGTGCAGCTGGTGACAATTTATTCAGAAAAGAGATCTAGGTTTTTAGGAAAAGCTTTAGTTCATACATAAAGGACATGGTCTATATTGTAACGCTGAGATGTACAACTGGTCAATAGTAATTATAATACAGCATAGTTCTACAATTTAATGAGTTTGGTAAAGGTTAGTTGTTTTACCATTGTCTTGGATGAGAAATTGGCAGAAATATGGTGTAGCGATGTGGTTTCCCAAGTGTAGCACAAATGGCACCCACATACTTAAAGTATTCAACCCCTTTGAAAGTCAACAGCAGATACTTACTCATATTTTCCCAATCAGTATTTTCATTGTGAA
>NC_137918.1:23034100-23039100 GCF_963457725.1 Sprattus sprattus | reverse complement strand
TGTTTATTGTTTATTGTGTATGTTTATTGTTTGCACCAACGTCCCACAAAAAATTCCTGGTAGGTAAAAACCTACTTGGTAGTAAAAACTTTTCTGATTCTGATTCTGATTCTGACTAGCAACGGGGACTGGAACTGTCAAAAACTCCTCATTGTATGCCACCATGAGGACTAATTGTTATATCAGCAGATTAAAGTGTTTTTTTTTTCTGCCCCCAAAAAAAAATGTTTTTAAATTCAAACCTAGATAGTCAAATTGGTCTAAACTGAATCTGGATATAATGTGATCCTCTGTAAGTCTACAGTCTCTCCCAAAAGCATATATATGACATTTATTTTCAAGCATGAACTCCTCCATTGAAGCCACCAACTACAACTTCGACCCTTTTAAATGAAACATGCCTTAGAAAACGGTTGTTATAACACAGATATGTCGCAGAGCTTTCCTCTCATAGCCCGTATCTGCACCTGCATTGAACCAGGGAGTTGAAAAGATGTATAATTTTAGCACTCTGAGTGTGGGACCTTGAGAGATGTATTTTCACATTTTTTTTCTTTGCCTTTTAAAATGATGACTTTTGTACAGTGCCGCTCTCTTTCCAAAATAGAAAAAAAAGAAAACTATCAGATTGACCAAAACCCCTCTCTATTCAGCCTCACAGACATCATGTGACTGCAACATCAGCGAGCGTGCCACTGCACCACATCCTGTGTGGCACTGACAAACGTCTAAAGGTAAATAGGTCAGTGACAGTGGTACAGGCGGTAGAGAAGTTGTTTAGAAATCAGAAGGTTGCTAGTTCGATTCCCTGTCGAAGCGTCCTTGAGCAACACACTGAACCCCTAATTGCTCCTGATGTGCAGTGTGCCATCAGTGTAAATGTAAAATGTGTATACATCCTTGATAGTCGCTCTGGATAAAAGCATCTGCTAAATGATTAAATGTCAATATATTAATAAATGACCAAACATATAGGAAGCGTTTCAGTTAAAATCATCTCTTCTAAAAGAAAAAAACGTGGAGATTGTACCATCAATGCTTCCCATTTCACTCTGTATACCACCAATTTCCTTCAATAAACAAATTAATAATAAAAAAAAAAACATCTGCTCTTCAGCCCCTTGCGTTGTTCTCCTGTCTGGGTTTGGCTGGTGGGCGGTGAGGCGGTGAGGCGGTGAGGCGGTGAGGGGGGGATCTCAGGCCCACAGAGAGAGAGAGAGAGAGAGAGGCCAGGGCTCCTCCGGCGAGAGCAGCGCCCCGACTGCCACGCCTGGCTGCAGGGTCAAGCCCATGAGCAGCTCCCTTACCACAGGCCAGCTCACCTGCGCCACCTTCCCCCTCACACCCATTTCAATTAGCCTCCCCTGTGTGCTGTCTAGTCCTCTCACCTCCTTCCCGCTTTTGTGTGTGTGTGTGTGTGTGTGTGTGTGTGTGTGTGTGTGTGTGTGTGTGTGCTCCTCAGTGGCCTGTGCCGCGTCCCCTCCACATGCTGCAGCCCCATTAATGTGGACAGAGGAGGGGCTCGCAGCGATGCGCACACATACGAAAACAAACAAGGAGACGGCCAGGAAGAAAAAGGTCAGCTCTGGGAGGATGGAGATAAAGAAAGTACGGAAAAAAGGGGGGAGGGGAGGCTGTTTTAATATATTCCAGGAATGGAGGAAGGAGGTGAGAGTGCTATACAGAGGCCAGGTTAGTGGAGAGGAGGTGAGAGGACTAGACAGAGGCCAGGTTAGTGGAGAGGAGGTGAGAGACAGAGACCAGGTTAGTGGAGAGGAGGTGAGAGGACTAGACAGAGGCCAGGTTAGTGGAGAGGAGGTGAGAGACAGAGGCCAGGTTAGTGGAGAGGAGGTGAGAGACAGAGGCCAGGTTAGTGGAGAGGGGAGGAGGTGAGAGGAGTAGACAGAGGCCAGGTTAGTGGAGGAGGTGAGAGGACTATACAGAGGCCAGGTTAGTGGAGAGGAGGTGAGAGAGAGGCCAGGTTAGTGGAGAGGAGGTGAGAGGACTATACAGAGGCCAGGTGAGTGGAGAGGAGGTGAGAGAGAGGCCAGGTGAGTGGAGAGGAGGTGAGAGGACTATACAGAGGCCAGGTTAGTGGAGAGGAGGTGAGAGACAGAGGCCAGGTTAGTGGAGGAGGTGAGAGGAGTAGACAGAGGCCAGGTTAGTGGAGAGGAGGTGAGAGGAGTAGACAGAGGCCAGGTTAGTGGAGAGGAGGTGAGAGAGAGGCCAGGTTAGTGGAGAGGAGGTGAGAGAGAGGCCAGGTTAGTGGAGGAGGTGAGAGTGCTAGACAGAGGCCAGGTGAGTGGAGAGGAGGTGAGAGGAGTAGACAGAGGCCAGGTGAGTGGAGAGGGAAGCCCGTAAATGGGGGGCTTATCGGCTTGCGCCACCGTGCCCCCCGGGTCCAGCCCCCTCCTGACCAAGTGTTGCAGGTAGATGGCTAGTCCTGGGGTTGCTCTGAGAGAGGAGAAGTCTGCACCTCCACGGCAGCAGCATGCAGCATCCCTTTTGAGCGACACGGCGTCAGAGCGTCCAGGCGAGCGTGGCGGAGAGCCATGTGGGTGTAGCGAAGCGAGCATCAGCATATTGCCAGCTCTCTGAAATGTTAAATCAAAATGCAAAGTAGGAGAGGGGCCCCTCCGCTCTCTCTCGGCAGACACGCCAGCATATGTGTGGGAGCTCGGAACGGCACTTGGGGCCTAAATTAGGAACACTGATATATGGAGGCATTTTGACACCTTGTGAAACCTTATGGTACGGCATTAGTCTCCATAATGATGTATATTTATTTACATTTATCCAAAGCTATGGATTATCCCGTAGGTTATTTGACCGTCACTAATCGAATGGAAACGATTCACTGAGCTATAAATATTGCGAAATATTCTGTGCCATGCTATGCACATTTCCTGCCTGTATTTGTTGAGTGAGAAGTATAAATGTTTTCTGTGATAAATCCACATTTGTGATAACTTTTGTCTATTCTTTTTGACTTTATATGAGGTTAATATTGAGTTCTGAGAGAGAAATGCTTCCTCACAAACAGAAGGCTAAGGCACCAGGCCATGAGTTGCATGGAAAGGTACACGTCTAAACACCATTTATAGGACCCTACCTCTTTCTTTACTCATTTTGCATAGTCATTCCAGCCCCCCCACTGATAGGACGGTGGAGAGGGTTATAATTTATCAAAACACAACTGGACCCCCACTGACAGATGCACATCAGTTTAGTCTTCACAGTGCAGAGTGCTTAAAGGTTTGTTTGTTTGGACAAAGAACTCTCGTTGAAGGGAAGATGCAGAGTGCCTTGCCTCTCCTGGGGTCATGGTGAAATCTCTCCCTAAGTCCGCAGGAGAACATGCGTCACTCTGCTGACATTTTGTAACCCCTGGGTCTGGCGGAGAAAAAGACTGAAATGCCTCTGCGTGCGCTGGACGAGTATCAGATGTTGAGCATAAAATATTCATATTTGAAAGCAGACCCACGGAAGGAAAGGTGGCACGTGTGGAAGGGGCGGCTGGAAAATGAGACACTTAGAGCTTCTGGACTTCCTGTGGAAATTGGTGTAAAAATGTGCAGCACTGTTTCTGCACTTTGCTCACGGACTTCGCTGATTTTCTGTTTTCAACGATAGTGATAGTATTTATTGGAACATATTTTATTTCAACACGTTTAAGAAACATATTCATCAGGTATATCCAGTGTCCGCGGACACTGTTTATGTGTTTCCCCCCCCCCCACTAAAACCAGGCAATAAATCCATCCGTCTAGAGTGCTACAGCACACGTTTCACCGCACACACAATTTTTTTCAAACTCCGTTTTTTTCTTTTTTTACCCGAACAGGTTCCCTGTAATGACGAGATACCTTTTAACTTCTCAGCCAGAGCCGCCATCAATTATTTACAGTCATCTGTTTAAAATTTAAAGTGCCACACATTAACGTCCCCCGCACCTGCACTTTCACGCTGTCCACCTCTCTGTTCAGCGCCCATCCCATCCACCCCCCCCACCCCCACTGCCCTACGATGCGGCCAATGACGATGAGTCCCCTTTCGCCGCTGAACCGAGGATGTTAAATCACACAGGGGCAGGGTGAGGCGACAGGGCCACGCGCTGTAAGGGCAACAGGACGGACGCCTCCCATTACGCCATGGCCTTAATTGGTGGCAGTGGCAAAAACTATAAATTCTTTAACAGCAACCGTGGCAGCCCTTCACGAGACGGACGCCCTAAGGCCCAGGGAGCAGAACTGCCGCCGCCGCAAATGGAAGCTGACAGGAAATCCACAGTGCATGATGCAGTGAGAATGAAGGAATTAAAAAAAAGAAAGAAAGGGAAGGAAGAGAAACAGAAAAACCCCCATGCTCTCTAAGCAGCCATCCCAGCGTACCACGCCTGTAGATGTGTATAATTAAGTGGTCTGTGCTGCTGCTCGGGTGGCAAAATCCCATTGTCTTGACAGGGGCTTACGGTTGCCCTTTCGGTTTGAGACGCATTGCACGTTTCAGGGCCCTGATTTTTTTATATTTTTTTTTTGTCTAGCCTTCTCCCCATCTCCTCCCTCTCTCTCTCTAGACCTCCGTCAAATTAATCTGCAGTTTTAAAGCTTGAATAAATCCAGTAAGTTAGAGATCTACAGATCTAAAGGCAGCCTGTCCCTTAGGCACCCCCCCCCCCCCCCCCCCTCCCCCCCGCCCCTCTCCCTACCCCCCTCTTTTTTTCCCCCTTCACAGCCCCACTCCTCAGCCTACGGAGAATGGCTGGGAGCACACTTGCCGTTATCTCCAGGGAAGCAAAGGTTTGGGGGAGGGAGGGGTAGGGGAAGGCCACAGATTCACCCTTATCTATTCTGAGCACACCTAAAACAAATTAGACCTGGCCAGCGTGGTCTATTTGGCTCCTGAGCTCTCATTAAGGGACGCCTCCTGCCATCTACTCAAGGTCCTGCCACCCCACCATTTTTGAGGAGGGGGGGAGGGGGGGGGATGTGGGGTTCTTT
>NC_137918.1:22931600-23031600 GCF_963457725.1 Sprattus sprattus | reverse complement strand
ACACAAACACACTGTCTCTCTCACACTCTCACACACACACACACACACACACACACACATCATGGCACCATGGTCAGTCCTGTTTGCTGCACAGAGCGCATATGGTGTCTCACAGGGCGGAGAATCTTAGTGGCGCTGTATATTAAAATAGCAAGATGTTTGCCAAATGTGAGCATGCAGAGTGCTTCACACCTCCACACTGCTTGGAGTACACAGCACAGTTCCTCTGCATGCAGTTCATTCCATAATTACAGAAGAGACAAAAATAATAATTATCAGGCAGGAAGACCTGTGATAGAAATTATAGCATCCAGGCAACTAGTCATTTCTTTAAAAGCAAGTTTGGATGTGTTTCTGGTGCGTTTCCATACTGTCTTTGCACTTGGTTTAGTATTTCCCCCTCTGTAGCTTCACTTCCCTCGAAGTCAATTCAGAATGTCTTGGAAAATGGATGTTTTCCGAGACAAAGCCAACCATACATTAGACATGCAACCAGGCTCTTCCTGGACACCTGTTTGAGACACCTGTTAGTGCATGATGTATGAAGTAAACATCACATGAGCTTCCTATTAGCCCTCCTGGCGCGCGCCCCACTGGGTACCACCTGTAACCTTTACATGTAAAAACATGCAGATGTGTTTTAGCAGGCACACCGACGAGCTACAGCTATTTATTCTCTTTTTGCACAACACTCAGGTCCAACTGTCTTTTTTTCACAATTTATACGGACTATCCAGTATATACAGCCGCGGAAAAAATTAAGAGACCACTTCAAAATGATCAGTTTCTCTGGTTTTACTATTTATTGGTATGTGTTAAAGTAAAATGTACATTTTTGTTTTATTCTATAACCTACTGGCAACATTCCTACCAAATTTCAAATAAAAATATTGTCATTTAGATCATTTATTTGCAGAAAAATGACAATTGGTCAAAATAGCAAAAAAGATGCAGTGTCTTCAGATCTCGAATAATGCAAAGAAAACAAGCTCATATTCATTTTTAAACTACACAATACTAATGCTTACACTTAGGAAGAGTTCAGAAATCAATATTTGGTGGAATAACCTTGATTTAAAATCACAACTTTCATGTGTCTTGGCATGCTCTCCACCAGTCTTTCACATTGCCGTTGGGTGACTTTATGCTACTCCTGGCGCAAGAATTCAAGCAGCTCGGCTTCTTTTCATGGCTTGTGACCATCCATCTTCCTCTTGATCACATTTCAGAGGTTTTTTATGGGATTCAGGTCTCGAAATTGGGCTGGCCATGACAGGGTCCTGATCTGGTGGAACTCCATCCACACCTTTACTGGCCTGGCTGTGTGGCATGGAGCATTGCCCTGCTGGAAAAAACACTTTTCAGAGTTGGGGAACATTGTCAGAGCAAAAGGAAGCAAGTGTTTCTTCCGGGACAACGTTGTACTTTGCCTGGCTGAGGTTTGTAAAAGACCATAAGGATTGAAAAAAGCGGACTGGAGGGTCTTCTAGTTCGTCTTCTCTGATGAGTCCAATTTTCAGCTTTGCCCAACACATGGTCGTCTGATGGTTAGACGGGGACCTGGAGAGGCCTACAAGCCAGAGAGTCTTGCACCTACTGTGAAATCGGACTCATCAGAGAAGACGAACTTAGAAGAACCTCCAGTCCGCTTTTTCAATCCTTATGGTCTTTTACAAACCTCAGCCAGGCAAAGCACAACGTTGTCCCGGAAGAAAAACTTGCTTCCTTTTGCTCTGACAATGTTCCCCAACTCTGAGAAGTGTTTTTTCCAGCAGGGCAATGCTCCATGCCACACAGCCAGGCCAGTAAAGGTGTGGATGGAGTACCACCAGATCAGGACCCTGTCATGGCCAGCCCAATTTCGAGACCTGAATCCCATAAAAAACCTCTGAAATGTGATCAAGAGGAAGATGGATGGTCACAAGCCATGAAAAGAAGCCGAGCTGCTTGAATTCTTGCGCCAGGAGTATCATAAAGTCACCCAACGGCAATGTGAAAGACTGGTGGAGAGCATGCCAAGACACATGAAAGTTGTGATTTGAAATCAAGGTTATTCCACCAAATATTGATTTCTGAACTCTTCCTAAGTGTAAGCATTAGTATTGTGTAGTTTAAAAATGGATATGAGCCTGTTTTCTTTGCATTATTCGAGATCTGAAGACACTGCATCTTTTTTGCTATTTTGACCAATTGTCATTTTTCTGCAAATAAATGATCTAAATGACAATATTTTTATTTGAAATTTGGTAGGAATGTTGCCAGTAGGTTATATAATAAAACAAAAATGTACATTTTACTTTAACACATACCAATAAATAGTAAAACCAGAGAAACTGATAATTTTGAAGTGGTCTCTTAATTTTTTCCGCGGCTGTATATAGACCAATAACCTACCAAACACAAGGTAAAAATCACGAGTGCCTTAAACACAAGCCAAGCAGTGCTGTTAATGACCAGTGTTGCTGGGTTATGTCTCCGCTCTAGGTCTCCTCTATGGAGGGAGGGCTGGAACCACATGCACATTCTAATGTGAAGGAGACCAGTAATTATTTGGCACTTCAATACCAGTTTTTCTCTGTACCAACAGGAAGGAAGAGAAAGAATGGTATTCAATTAAAAGAAAATGGATGGAAAAAAAATCACTCAAGGCTTCAGGCCATAACATTCACAACAAACCACATCTGCAATTGGTGTACAACTTTGCTATTAATAAATTAATGGTCTTGAACATTGGAATTGCTATTGATATACGCAACCCTAATAAATTGCACGTTTTTCCGCATCAGTTATTAAGGAAGTCAATGTTTGTTCAAACTACTCAACATAACCACAGAACCATGCAAAGCTAAACCCTAAAAAAGGGGTGATATTCATAATCAACAAAAAAAGTGCCATCATGTTAAACTCTACAGCACCAGTGACAAAATGATTTCAGCCAGTGAGACCCTTGGTTGTTTGCATCGTACACAGACACTGGCACCCAGAAGTTGGTCATGTGTCTCGTGTGTAGTGAGCAGTGGTGTAGTGGTCCCTGGAGAAGTGGTTATACTCTTAATTTTTTAAGCAGCCCATACAGCACAGGATAAACGGCTTGTTTTGAGAAGTGGGTATTCTCAATGCTGACTGAAAAATAAGTGGGTATACTCCGTATCCCTGCGTATACCCTGGACTACACCACTGGTAGTGAGTGACTATGAATATGTGATTAAATGGCGTATTCATTAGCAGTCTGTATTTTTCCCTCCACCGCCCAGGCCCATAAGGGTTAGCTTAGATCAGTTAAAGCCACATTAATCAGAATGATGCCTTTCTGTGGTCCTGTAAATAACTCTAGCTCCTTCCACTAGATCCAGTGGTGTAGTCCAGGGTATACGCAGGTATACGGAGTATACCCACTTATTTTTCAGTCAGCATTGAGTATACCCACTTCTCAAAACAGGGCGTTTATCCTTTGCTGTATGGGCTGCTTAAAAAAATTAAGAGTATACCCACTTCTCCAGGGACCACTACACCACTGACTAGATCATCTCTTTAACAGTATTTTCGAGAAAAAAAACCTTATTTATATTTTTTTCACAGGCATATTATCTACCTTTTGTGCATTAACACCAAAACAGGCATACAGCAAAATGCTGGACTCAGCAAAGAACTCAAATGTTTAATTTTGTATTTTACTATATGTGCCTTCATGACTCAGGACATGATTTCTGTTGACTGTTATTTCTCTGAGGGTATGGACAAATACTAGGCTTGTTTCCATACTACAGTATAGCTGAAATCTAGGCTGCCAACCAAGGGGGGTGTTGGGGGGGGGGGGGGGGGGAACTGGCAGAAGCAGCAATCTTAGCCACCGCTCTGAGCGTCTCGTGGTGGTCGGGGCTTGTGGGATATTGATTCGCCCCCGTCCAGAGACGGTTTCCATAATTGGTTAAAATGACCAAGTGCAGAGAGGGATGGCCCTCTGCTGAAAACCATTTCCCAGCTCAGCTTGGAATAGAGCCAAGCCTAGGGTTGTTCGGATGCGTTCCAGCCCCAGCCTGACTGGCAGCAATTAGGGGTGTCTGAGCCAAGCTCAGCTTGCGCTCCGCACAAACACCCCTAATTACTGCCAATTAGGCTAGGCGGGTAGGCAGATTTGAGAAGCCGGGGGGATGTTCAGGCATGGGTGGGCATGGAAACAATTTTCAAGGGCTTAGAACGTGACTGGAAGAAAAGGTTAATGCTTTAGAGTGCAGGGGGATAATAACAAAAGAAAAAAAAAATAGGGGGAAGTGCAGCCCCTGCCTCACCTCCAGCGACGAGCCAGGCTTCTTCTTCAGCTCCTCGCATTTCCTAAATTTGCAGATCTGGTGGCCCGTTTTGCGGTTCCGACAACTGCTGCACACCCCACAGTTGATTAGCCTCCTGCAGGGCGCGCAGACCCCACACCTTTTCCTTTTCTTCTTGGCTGGGTTTCCGCTGGATGCCGAGGAATTATTCTGTGGGCAGTCTGCCAGATTGGCAATTTGAAACGCACTGTCTGTAACGGCTGCTGAGGCTGCGGGGGAGTGAAGGGCTGTCATGACGATGACCCCGGGAGGTAATGAGATGCCCCCTAAAGCCGGAATAGCGGAAAAAGTTCCAACGCGATCCTGGAGATTCATTATCTCTGCCTCAGTGGCGCCGCATTTCAGCTTGTTCATGCATTCTCCCGCTAAAGGTCTGCAGTGTTCGGGGGATAAGGTAGAGAGGAAATTATTATTTGCCATTTGCAGCGTCTCTGGACCCACGCCAGGCTTCCCCGGCCTCTGGGAGTCGTTTCTGTGCATGCTGGTCCTATTAGGGTTTATTGCTGCTGATTTCCTTCCCCAGAGCATGGCGTTATCACAGTTCCAAGGGGACACGCCGATTCTGGCGCTGGGAAAAATTGGCGTCGTGATGCGGGCGATTTTTGCAGTCTGTGGAAATGCCCCGTTGGTTTTGTAAAAGTTTGCAAAAGACCTGTACCTTTCCATTTCTGCATTGTAATCCAACAGCTGGCTTAATCCACCATCCCCAAGATTATCCTTTTGCAGGAGAGACAAGTCAGCATTCTGTCCGTTCTCGATGCAAAGTGGATTGTTTATATTAGACATGGCTGACGGTAGTTTTCAAGGGGGGTCTGAAAGTAAAGTCTGGGGTTGAGTTGGCCTTGGTCTAGCTGAAGCTGGTTACCAACAATACGTTACCATCCTGGGTTATCCTCTCCGGCACTAAAACAAGAAAACAACAATTACAGGTGCAACCAACAAACATCCCTCTTCCTCCCATTCCCCCCCTTTCTCCAAGTTATGGATGAGATAGAAACACGGAATGCGATGAATCAGCTGGCATTTCATTTATTTTCCTGACTGCTTTTTTTAATTAAATGTATCTCACAGTCTAGAGGAGGATGCTTATCTGGTGACAATAGTGTGATAGCTGTGACACATGAACGTGACATTGTAATAGGAAACAAAAATTAGTACGCTTGAACAGACCCTTGAAGTGCCAAGCCATGCATTCAAGAATGTGGAATGACAGTGTTCCAAACTGAATCAGCATTACTTGATTAAGCTGCAATCAAGGATTGGACAGTACAGTAAATACAGTAATACCTGCACATTTTGCCATGCACGGGTAGCTTAACCACCTAGCAATTGTGAACAGAAAGAGCAAACTTATCCCAAATGAATCCAAATAAATAAGACACACAGCATCCAGCTCTGAAAACTTACAGCAGCCACACCAAAACAAAGACATGCAATGTGACTCTGATACAGTAAACAACAGCACCGTAATATTCACAAACAGCACTGCTATTCCAAAACCTACAGGCAGTTTCCCTTATATGTACATACACCTCATTCAGGCTTTTTAGAGACCACCTGGTATTCATTCATGGCGATCTCTATTACATTTCCTCAATGACAGGGAGATAGCCACTGGTGAATTTCAACCTCTCCAAGCCCCAGACCCAACTGTAGTGTCAGTTGCCTAGGGGGGGACTCCATTTCCCCTTCTCCAGTCTGTCTGGATTTGGTTTCCACAGATAAAAGCCCATTAGATGCATCTCCCCCCTGCTTCCATTACCTTTTTCTGGGGCTCTTATTCTTTTTAATTGCCAAAGCCGATCCATTTTCAGAACACTACAGCATTTCAAATCACTTCATGCAGGAGCCCAACAGCTGGCTCCGAAATGAATTATAAATATGCGTACAAGAACCAGTGAGACCAGGCTACTGGGTGGCCTCAGGAAGCCTTGTGAATAATTCAACACATGCAAAATATTAATATTACTTTTAAAGAAAAATATATCTCACATAAATTGGTCTCCACAAAATACCTACACAACATATGACGGTGAAATACTGATACTTGTCTTACATATCAGCCATTAATAACAATAATAGTCCAGAACTGAAAAGAAAATGTCCATAAAAACTGTAAATATAGCTTTAAAAATAGAATCATAGAAATATAGCTTATTTTAGTAGGCTTATCCAAGCCATATTATGTCTATATTTCCATACAAAGAAGCATGCGTTAGGCATCTACTGAAAATATACAATACTAGTAAACAAAACCTACGTGGGCTTAATGATCGGCCCTCCTCCGGGTCATTATTACTTAATCAATTCACCCCATGAGCAAAATACGCAGCCACGGGCAATCAAGTCACGGCTATCGATTTTCTTGCTGTAAACAAAGTTTAGAGGAACAGAAATGTTCGATACTTAGGGGAGACAGAGGGAGGGCGAAAAGTACTGCGCGTCCCGATGACGAGCCCTTATGCTGCACCACCGTGCCATTAATTACGCCGCGTCTGGTCTGTCGGAGACATTCAGATCAAAGGTCATGCACAGAAAATCCGAGGAGGGGTCTGAACGGTGCAAATAAACCGATAAAATTAATCCGCCTGCGCCCAGATCACTTTGACGCCAGCATAACCCACGTAAAAGAAAAAAAAGGAAAAAGGTGAAGCGGGTAGTCAGAAAGCATGCAAATCTGACGCTAGACGGGAAAATGGAAGAGCATCACCTACCAGATTCCTGGTGAGAACAGAATCCAGACGCTAGCAGTCTGCCGATATAAAGCAGCACATTACTGCTTAGCGTTATGAAGAAAAATAAGACACAAGATACAGGACCACACTCTCTCTCTCACACACACACACGCTCATACACAACGCTCAAAACAAAAGAACCATTTTAACGACTTCTGTGTCGGAAAACAAAAGTACAAAAAGAAAAAATCGCGATAGTTTAAAAACAGCTTTCTTGAGCACCACAGCACCGTGGGGGAAAATATCGAGGGGTTAGGTGTTTCCTCTTGGTCCGGGGTGTATTGTGTGGCTGCCTAGTGTTTGCTCGGTCCGTGTCTCCTGTCGCTGTGTGTGGCTGATTGGTGCTGAGGTGAGGAAGCTGGGATGTGGACACCTACTGATCATTGGCTGGAAATTACTATAGAAACATGAGGAGCACTCGGGAGGGGGATGGCTCAGGGCTTTCTGCTGGGAAATAGCTATGGGAAGCTGCGTCTTAACCTTTTTCACCGTGCTTTACTCTTGGTATTATCTTTTTGTTCGTCCACATGACAGACCGTTTCGAAAGACTCGTCATATTTAAGGATGCGTCTACTAATAGGGATTTCGCGGTTCGTGAGGGGGGGGAAACTTGTCAAATTAATTAGAATAGAGGCGTTGAGTGATTAAGATAAAATGCTCCAACAGGGGATTTTTTTTTCACGGCAGAACGACAGCCATAATTACAGGGACCTGCGCGCACGACCGCGGGGATTCATCATTATTATAAATCCTCCCCGATAGCCACAAACGTCAGCACACTGGAGGCGAGATCACACTAGCTTGCCTTGTATTTATCATGTCAACGCGTGGCACACAAATAGATTCATGCGCTGAAATTTGTCCATGAAGTTTTGTAATGTGTAGGAGTCTTTGCACACACAGCAGGGAATTGATTCACTTGGCTATAGCATTAGTTTTCATGCTCCTGTTCTAAGTTTTGTTTGAGGTCAACGATAAAACTATAAAACAATAATGGAAAAAGCCTGTATGGATGTGCTGTAAAGTCAAATGTTGATTCCATTGATCTGTTTAGAATCAATGAGGCGCAGCATAGTGCATTCTCTCAACAATATTTGGCATTCTAAATGTGGGTACCTGGTGTAGCACTGTAGTCCCTTACATCAGAGTTATGACTTAGTCTTGTAAGGTAATTAACATTGCCATAATAGTGAAACACAGCCCATTGTACACTGGTTTGGAGTGACTACTATATTTTATAAATCAGTAAAGTCGTTATATTTACACAAATTTAGACACATTTAGAAAAAAAAGTTGAATGCCAGTGTGCACTGGCTGGAATCCTGACAATCAATGTAAAGTCATGGATCAATCAGTGAAGACATTTCGATATGACTGGAGTTCAGATATCAACTAGGTGTCGATTTTTCTCTCAGTAGCCTGTCATCAAAGCAGCCATGTTGACAGTAAGCTGGCCTTCTATGTATCCTGTGTTGGCCTATATACTGGCCATGCTATTTAATTCCATAGGTGTGTGAACGGTGGGGGATTAGCTCTGATTTGTTGTTGTTGGTCCCTGGCAAGGGTGTAGCCAGAACCTTATTTCTGGGGGGGGGGGCAGCTCCGGCCAGTCTTTTATTTGGGGTGGCACTTGATTGTCAAAAACTACTTTTTTAAAACTCACACACATGCTGCGAATATGGGGCTTGTAGCGTAAGTGACAAATGACAATATAAGACGACTTGATTAAAAAAATACTAATGCATTTATTTCAGCTTAATACCGTTTCTGTTCAGGAGGGTTTTTTGTATTTTAATGTTTTATGAATGGAGTTCAGTTATCAACTAGGTGTCGATTTTTCTCTCAGTAGCCTGTCTTCAAAGCAGCAACGTTGACAGTAAGCTGGCCTTCTATGTATCCTGTGTTGGCCTATATACTGGCCATGCTATTTAATTCCATAGGTGTGTGAATGTTGGAGGATTTGCGCCGGAATTCCTCACTTAACAGTTGGTCCCTGGTCCTACATTTGTTTTGCTGTACAAGGCACATGAAGTTCTTCAGCCAACTGTTGTAAAGCTGTGATGTCATCCACATGCACCTTCTTACTCAAAATTCAAATTTAAGTAAATTGAGGTAAATTGTAACACAGCTACATTCCAATGCAAACTGCTACTAGATGTAAATCTACCCATTCATCATATACGGTAAACGGTATTGCGAAGTGGATGTAGGGAGACTTACGTTTAAAATTCCCATTTTTATTTGTCATTCTGTTCTGTTGTTAAACAGTATTTATACCTATACTTTGTCCTTAATTCCACAGCACATCAGTTAGACCATAAAGGATAAAGACTACAGTGTTTGCTATATGAAACATTTGATGTTTGTCATCTCAAAGGCACACTAATTTTGCAACACAATATGTCTTTGCTCTTAGCTTGACTGTTCTCTCCCTTGTACGTCGCTTTGGACAAAAGCGTCTGCTAAATGACTAAATGTAAATGTCTTTATTGATAGACATCCAGATAGATAGACAGATGATAGATAGATAGATGGATACTTTATTGATCCCGAGGGAAATCCAACATGCATTGGTCATTACAGGCCCATCAAAGGCAACTATCCTTAAGCAAAGCATGTGGCTATGATGTCACCTATAGGTGTGACCTCATCTGAAAAGTTTGTGTTTTGGCGCAGAGGAGTTCACCAGCCCCATGTCTGCACACTTTGATTGCCGTCACAGTCTCTTGATGACCACCTTCACTGTTCTCTTCTTAGACATTGGATGAAAGCTAGGCTTGGCTATGGCATAAGCAGCTCATGTGCTGGGCAGGTAGAAGAAAGTTTGTCCTGGTACCAACTGGTTAATTTGAATGTTACACCCACAAGATGGTGTTTCCAGACTTATGACTGCATAAAACAAAAATATTTTTTTTGTAAATATGACAATAATACAAGGGTTCAAAACTACATGTTGGTGCTGTTCACAACACAGAATATTATGTTTACCCAAATATGTGTGGCTTATGGCCCTCCTCTTAAAACTTATACCTTGAATAAACTAAATTGGCAATAGCATGGCTGTGATTGCGTGTTTTGTCCAAACGTGTGCCTGGCATTAATCACCAAAGCTCTCACCACCTTGGCTTAAGTTGCGTGGGTCCTCATCACTACATTTCCCACAGATTTAAGTACATTTCTTTATTGAATAAAAATACCTTTATTTAAAAAAAATCTGTTGTCCGTTTTCCTTTTTATGTTGTCGGGTTGTGACATAAATAGGGGCTCACCTGGGACTGTTAAACTTAGTTTGGGGGGCACTGTGGCGCAAGCAGTAGCCCCGTCCACATTCTGGCTTGACGCCCATGGAGGACACGGGTTCGAATCTGGCCCGATGTCATTTCTCCTATCCACTCCCCACCTCTTCTCCCTCTCATTTCCTGTCCCACTCTTAACTGCACTACCGATTAAAGGCAAAAAAAAAAGCCCAAAAATAAATCTTTTTGTTTTTGTAGAGGTGGGTGAAAATGTTATGTGTCATGTGTAAAGGTAGAACTAGGTTCTAGTGGCTAGGTTAGAGTGCTTCAGCTTATTTTTCTTTGCTTTGTTATTTAGTCTTTTTTTGTGTTTGAAGTTAACTCTGGAGGGGGTACACTTCTGATCGCAGTGGGGTGTGTTCCTGACCAGCAATGGCTCTCGTGAGTTCAGTGTTTAAAGCCGCCTTGAGCCTGGGCGAGCCTTTGAATACTAGATAAGTTCCAGAGTTCCTCTTAATGCTGTTGACACCCAAAAGTTTTCACTCACAATTGATCATTTGTTTGCAGAGAGCTTTGAATTTAATGGTCTGTGTAAGCTGTCCTGTTGCCAAATTGTGATGAATTTGTATCACTGATTTTTAATTCTCATCCTGAGGCCTTTAAGTAGCAGGTGTTCTTGTGGCCAGAGTTAATAAAAAATGAGTATGGTGAGTTGAATTGGTTCACTCCTCGGTCTGTTTTTGAAAGTGTAGATAGTTTTTGAAAGTGTAGATACATTTCGTATTTGAAATCTGTATCTGTAAATACATTTTGAAAGTGAAGATAGTTTTTGAAAGTGTAGATACATTTTGTATTTGAAATCCGTATCTATAGGTTTTGAAAGTGTAGATGGTTTCACAGATACTAAATCTATGTTACAGATACAAAATCTATATTACAGATTACAAAATATTTATGGCATTGATCTGATTCCATAGTAGTGAGCCACACTAGTGATGCTTTGTGTTGTGTGGTAGTGTGCCACACTAGGGATGCTTTGTTTTGTTTTTCAACAGTGCACTTCTGGTTTGGGTATCTGTTGTTGCTACTTTTGAGTTTCACTATCTCTGGTTAGGTAAGTCTTTGCCTTGGTCACTGTGTTACTGTATTTGAACTGAGTTGTAGTTTCTTTGTATGTGGTCGAATTGCCATTGCCAATGTGCAATCCGTTTTTATCCTCCTGACTGTATTTCTCCACTCTCCACTCAAACCCCCAGGACATGACGGACTGAGAATGCAGAGGGTCATTTTTTGTAGGACCCCTTTTCAGGACGAAAGTGCTGCACCCCTACTGACCTTGCAGTTGCAGTTCAACCGCCTTTGGGTGTGTTATATCTGCCCTCGTTCAGACCTTAGTGGCCAGAAACACAGACCTTCCAATATCTCATAAACCTTCCACATTTAACTCCAGTAATTGTGGCCCTACAATACAGTGGCCTACAAGATGGTCAAAGATATGATGTCTGTGCGCCCCAGCCAAACCAACGTTTTTTTTTTTGCAAGTGGCACATTTCTATATGCTGTAGTATGAAAATCTCAGCAAAACAACCATTTGCCAAATGTTTGTAAGTGTTAAGGATTTGCACACCTCTTCTTTACCTTTCTGGACCACAGACAAATGTGCTACTGTACATTAAAGAGGAATTATACAAAATTGCAGGTGAAATGAAATGCTTATTTTATTTGGCTTTGGTAGCCCAGAGATTGTGGGAATTGGGTTTAATTATTGTATAGTCCTCCCAAATTATAGGCCCAGTTCACTGAATCAATAACTAGGCGTGTATGTGCCGTACTACATTCATGACACAGGGAGAGGACACAAGATTTTTGAATTAAAAAAATATATGTATGCGGATCAGTTGTCTGCTGGGGAACCATTTCAATTTTTATTTAAACGAGCACTTACCTCTCTTTCAAGTTTCTGAATTTCCAAATCCATTCTCCTGAGCGTCTCTGTCGTGTGGATATCTACTGTAGGTCCAAGTCCACAAAGTTGCTTTTGTGGTATTTGATTTGCACCTCTGCCAGCTCTACTGTATGTGTGTTATGAGGTGTGTAAAGACATCTGAGCAACTATGAATTCTGTAAAACACATAATTTAGCACAGCGGGACATGTGCATGGTGTGGATGTCTTCAGGTAATATTCACTAGCTTGTCAGGCTGGCTCTCAGGTTGTGCATCGTCTGTATCTTGTTACAAATTATATTTTCTATAAGCACCACATCACTGACATCTTATCTATTTCGGACTAAATGAGTATTTCCACAAGCTTAAGCCACATTCAATAGCAGTTTTGAGCTAGGGTTGACTGGTGCCAAGCCTACAGCAGGGTTTTCAACCTACTTTTTAATGCGCATTGTGACCATTCCAATAAGAAATCCTTCTTGGAAACATTTGAAAAATCTTCTAATGTGAATACCAATTTGGGGGTGGATTAACTCACAGTTTGCATTGGGTACACTATAATGCAATGAAAAAAAATCGCATTTGTTGCCTTTTCCTTGGCAACCTTACATTTTGACCCCACAGCTGTTCACACCCCTCCCATGATAAGGTAAGTGTATATTTCTAAATTAGCATAACACCACGTATGGAAACGCACCCAGTCTTGCCTTTTCTTTAGCCAAATGTTCATGAATGTGCTAAATATTTGTGAATGAGTTGGATGGAAACCCATCTATGACTAATGAAAAATACTCACTGTATCATCACCCAACCCTATAGGTCTGGTGGCACACTGTTAGTCGGATAGTCATACATTTTGGGTGACACTTAAGCACGTAAGGGGGGTATTTTTACTGCACAGGGGGCTCTTGTGTATCTTACGTGCTTACGCGTTGCGTCTAAAACCGACCATATATCGCCCTTGAGTGTGTTTCCGGACACTACAAGTGTCAGACAGTCTACATGAAATTAAATAAATGGTTGATGTTGTTCCATGTGTAGTGGTACTGGAATAATGTACCTTGTATGAAGGGGGCAGGTCTGAAGGTGGGTCAGTCAGCAGCTGTTAATCCCTGGATCCCTTCCATCATAGGCCTCCTTTGATTTAAATCAAGGGCCAGCTCCTCTGCTGGGGTGAAATCTATGGTGGGTGGACCACTCCCTGTGCCATGTTTAAAAAAAAATAATAAAAATAATTTAAGGAGCAATATGTACCAACAGTTTAAAATCTGTACTGCATTAGAAATTAATAATATTTGAGAGAGTTGTTTCCCCCCTCACCTCTTGCCAGGTAGAGGACACTGAGCCTGCACGAATGTGCACAAGACCAGCTCAACATTAACTTTGACAATGGCAAGCGACAACATTTAAGTACACTTTAAGTACATAACTTCACTTTAAGTTGATGAAGTTAATGTATACAATTGCAGAGATTCTATTGTCCCCACTACCCACACATACAGACACAAGACCACGTGTGCAAGCATATTGTTAGATTTGCCAGTCATTTCATAAACAGGTCTGGTTTCCCCTCTAGATAAGAATTTGTAAAGTGAAACTTCATTGACTAGTAGCCTAAAACTGCTACACAGACATAGTGAGCCGCACAGTGCGAACATGGCAGTCTCTCACACTTGCACTGCACAGCAGTCTAATGGACTTCAAAAAAGTCATAATAAACGAGACTTCATAGGTATGGTTCTGGTCGACGATGCAGCCTACAGAAAGGAAGAGCAAGAGGAAGAACAACAGAGAGTGTCTAGCACTGGGGAAATTTGACCACATCCATTGATCCTCACAAAATTGAATAAGCTCTTCTTAAACAGGTCTATGGTTTTGATTCGATAATATAGATGAATAACTAGAAGCTATGGTTGGGCATGAGTAAAGCCAATGTATTTGGACATCAGTATTCATTCAACGTATAGAGTAATTGCGTTCATATTTCAATTTAATCCATTTAGAGTCTCTAACGAAGGAAGAGTGTATAGTCACCCCAACCCGTACTTGACCTGGGTCTACAGGGTGCCAAACATGCACTCTGACCGCAACGCCAAAGAGCCAGGATGTTTTTGCCTAAAAACCATACCGTAGCTCTGAGGGAGTTCTGTTGTTACCAGAATTCAAACCGAGGTGCTGATCTGCAAGCTTCCTTTCCAGCGTCTGGTCACAGAGATCACTCAGGACTTCAAGACTGATCAGTGCTTCCAGAGCTTTGCTGTCATAGCTCTTCCAGCGAGGGGGCCAGCGAGGGGGCCAGCGAGGTTGCTCTGTTCCAGGACACCAGTCTGTGTGCCATCCAAGGCAAGAGGGTCACCATCATGTCCGAGGAAATCCAACTGCCTTGTCGCATCCAGCCAATTAAATATTAGCCAATTAGAGATGAATTAGCTTAAATTCTAAAAGTGACTGAGCTCTAAAAGCATTTTGAGATACTGTTATTTCAATTAAAAGTGCTATACAAATACAGTGTTGTTATTATTCTGTAAACACTTAAATTGTTTTTCAAATGACACACTTATCACAGGGCTTAAGTTATTAATTCTTTGTGTCTGATTATGATGTTAATAGCTGTAATGCTTGACATATTTTAGGTTTCACTGATTTAAAGTAACACTATGCAACAATTTAACACTTTTTGAGGCATGGTTTTATAGGCAAATACTTTTGGTACTTTCCTCAAATTATTTGTATAAAAAATGCATATGGTTAGGGTAAAGGACAGATAAACACCTGTGTCTTTCCCACTAGCCATCCAGGATATGCCCTGTGTAGTTCTTTGTTCCGGGCTGCAAAAATGGAAGAAAAGCTTTCACAGCATGACATTGCCAGCTTTACTGCCAAAAAACACCAGTAAGAGAGTTGGCAAGCTTCTATCAGTGTCAGCTGGGCTGTTGGTGGTGTTTGCAAGGTTTTTGCATGCCTTTTTGGTAGTTAGCGTGCTAGTTTTGGAACACAACTCCTTATTGCTGCTTTAAAGGCCCGTTATGTGAAAATGGCTTTTTTTTTTTGCTACTACTCTCTCCCACTAAAGTTGTTTAACACCACTGTCACGAATACGAATCACGAGTTAGGACCCCCTAATGGACAGTGATACACGCAGATTTGCATTCAAGTTCAAGGATATGTAACCGGCAAAGAAAATGCCAGAAGCAACAGAAGCAAAGGTAGAGTAATATTACAAGATTTTACACAAATATGACTAGCACAGTTTCATATAATGTGACATCGGAGATTAACGCTAACATTAGCAAAAGAACAACAAAAAACATGCCATTTAAGTTTTTCTGAAATACTGCATTTTCAACCTTACATTGTTTTCTAAGCATCTGAATGTGGAGTATGTTAATCGAATAAAATGTCGTTGGCAACATGATAAAGGCATGTTGTTGTCCAACATTGGACAGTGTAATGTATAACAAGGTAGCCAAGTTACAGAAACAAAAGATGTAATTAGATGACAGATACTTTTAGCAAAAATTGGGATTATTAACAGGATTACAAATACAAAATAGATTTTAAAATTAAGATCATTATACTATCATCCGCATGCACACTTCAGGAGAAGACAACAGAGAAACCTACAAGTCCATATGATGACTTCGAGGTCAAAAAAATATTTCTCTGCCAGGAAATATCGACACTGTTATGTCTTCAAAGCTGAAAGTGGGAAGAACGTTACAGTGCAGTGCACCTTATGCATCTCCGCAGTGAAAATACTGTTGTTATCCAAGGACTTTACGTCAAATGTAATGAAGCATTTCAGGTAAGACCAACAGTGCTTACATCTACACAGACATCCAGTTTGCTAAGGTTAAAGTTTGGTTAGCTAACCTGTAATTGCTTTCCTACTAACTAACATAATGAAAAAGCGGAACTGTGATAACTGGGATGATCGTGTGTGGATAAAACACAAGTCTCTGTCCGAAATATAGTTTTTAATACAGTTTAATTGAAGTTTCAGCGTGAAGCGTGAGTAACATCTGTTTATTAAGAAAGCAAGTTTGGCTACATACAACTTAAATGTGCACCGTTACCGCGACTACCGCTTAAAGTACATTCAAACAGCATTTGTAAACTATAGCCTACTACTATGCTATACTACTCTGTAGGACCACCCTATAATTCACTTAAAACTTGGTTTCCTCATTTTCTTTTCTAAGGTTACATTGTGCTGTTGACTTACAGAATATGCTTAAGTTAAAGCCATTTTATTGACTTATTATCGTCTTTTCTGTTGTCTTCATTTGCACATTTGGCTTTGAGGTAATCCAGAAGTAATGGAAAGTAATCAAGTCGCATTACTGTACTATTAAATTATATAATAATTACTTGGATTAAGTAACGGAATACAATTTTTAACAGGTAATTAGTTATTGTAACAGACTACATTTTTAAAGTAACCCTCCCACCCTGAGCATGAGACATAGGAAAACAGCTTATAAATTATTACTTTCTAGTTCAACAGAAAGAAGGCCAGCTTTGCATCCTTTTGTCTCCTTTAGCTTTTGCCAATGAGTAAATCCCAGTCCAAGATTTACTCTTGTTCGGTTTCTTGCTCGGTTACTCTCTTTCTCTTCCTCGCTTGGTCAAAAAACATCTTCCTTGGTTTCTTTGTCGCCTCTGCAACAGAGAATACTGCGCTAGCTTCTTCTTATAGCTAGCAAAAGGGTCTGATTATTGTCTAATTATTGTGATGCTGTAATGCATTACGTAGTTCTCACAAGAAGTGTCACACCCTGTCCACCAAACTTACAGTGGGGAAGATAAATATTTAAACTCCTGCCCATTTCGCCAATGTTTGCCCACTTTCAAAGAAATGCGTGATCTATAATTGTAATGGTAGGTCTATTTTAACAGTGA
The DNA here is from genome assembly GCF_963457725.1 of Sprattus sprattus. NCBI lineage: Eukaryota > Metazoa > Chordata > Actinopteri > Clupeiformes > Clupeidae > Sprattus > Sprattus sprattus. The sequence goes on along the minus strand of NC_137918.1, from coordinate 23,014,454 downwards.
GACACAGAATATCAACAAACCCATAGAGAAAACTGCATTTTATAACAGTTATGAATTGATTTGCATTTGATCGCGGTATTTGAACCCCTAGCAAAACATGACTTAGTACTTGATGAAGTAGGCTAACCCTTGTTGGCAAGCACGGGCGTCAGACTGTTCTTCTAGTTGGTCACCAGGTCTACACACATCTCAGGAGGGATTTGGTCCACTCCTCTTTGCAGATCCTCTCCAAACCCTTAAGGTTGCGTTTTCAATGGGAGGGAATAAGGGAATGAGGTTCACGCCCATATTCCACAGTACATGGCCCCATCCATAGTCCCCTTGATGTGGTGGAGTCGTCCTGTACCCTTCGTCCAGCCCCAAAGCATGATGTTTCCACCTCCATGCTTGACGGTGGGGATGGTTTTCTTAGGGCTGAATGCTTTTCTAATAAGCATTCAGCCTTCTTCCCCCTTACGGTGTAGTGTGTTGCCAATGGTTTTCCTGGTGACTGGGGTCCCAGCTGCCTTGAGATCATTCACAAGCTCTCCCCGTGTAGTTCTTGGGTTATCCCGCACGTTTCACCGATACTGCAAGAGGCGAGATCTTGCATGGAGGCCCAGACCGAGGGTTGTTGACAGTTGTTTTAGTCATGCCTATGGTGGTGAGGTTGAAGGTATGTAGTATATACATATACTACATATACTACATACCTTCAACCTCACCACCATAGGCATGACAGTTAGGCCTAATGAGGACTAATCTGTGTGCCTCGTGGGCACATAACTGGTCTGTGGGAGCAGGAATTCTTGCTGTTTGGTAGGGGTTCAAATACTTATTTGCCGCGATAAATTCATAACTGTAATAAAATGCAGTTTTTTGGATGTTTTTGTTTGTTAAAATAGACCTACCATTGCAATTATAGATCACACATGTCTTTGCAAGTGGCCAAACTTGTGAAATCGGTAGGGGGTCAAATACTTATTTTCCCCACTGTACATAGGCGTGCTGTGGCAGTCAGTGTGCTACCAAAATGATTTTGAAGCTGTCATTTTATGGTAAAATAGTGTTTTGCTATATCCTGCCTTGTCAACCTTGTCAAAGAATGAATTGAGACTGTCAAAGGCCCATGCATCAGAATCGTGGTTGTCTGTTCTATATGAAGTATGTAGCAACGGAGGAACTAGGACTTTACCTACAAATGAGTTAGGGAAAGTATTTTGAGGGGCATCGATCAATAAACACAACTTTCTTCTGGAAAAATCACCAACTTTTGGCCCTTTTTCTTCCCGTCAGCTTTCTGTTCTCTCTCTTTTTGCTTCTCATGTCTTCCTTAATGTGGATGTCGTCACATCTCCTGGCAGTTTACCAGTTTACCCTCTTTTCATCTGTTCGTGAGAGAACCCAGGCAGTGGAAAGTGCCCCTACGCAAGACTGAACCATTCAGTTAAAAGGACAGGTTTGAAATATTAAGGTTATCTGGATGATTTTGCCAACAACATGGCAAAAACAAACCGCAAGTTTTGTTTGTTATATTCAACATTTAGTTTTAATTGTGTGCATTTCCATCCACTGTGTTATGCTAATTCAAAATCTCCTAAAAAGAGTTGTGAACAGCTAGGTTGTTAGGGCAACGTTTATGGAAACGCCTAATACAATTGCAACAAATGCGAATACACCCGTTTCCATCAACCTTAGTGTCATTATCTAGGCAAATTTGTATTCACATTAGAAGATTTTAATTTGAAAAGTTTCTGGTCAGTATTTCTTAAACCACCATTCGGAGGGCAGATGAAACTGTTTCATCCTGATGGTGGTTTAAGAAATACTGACCAGAAACTTTTCAAATTAAAATCTTCTAATGTGAATACAAATGAACTGTTTAATTGATTTCTCTTTATGTACCTTGAGGACAAATCTGATGTTTAAGGTCAAATCAGCCAGCAGATATAGAACATTTTAAAGGGTTCACTAACTTTGTGCACCACTTTATGCTATATGAATTCAGGATGTTTTGTATCTGTTTTTAAGTAGATCGGCAACCCATTGGTTGTTGACTGCCTCTTAGAGAAATGGAAAATCCCCTCCTTTCGTCTTTCACAGATTCTTGCCTGGCATTTACTGATGAAAAGTCAATCACCATTTAGTAACGTTCACATATCCTGGTGGGTGGTATTGGGCAATTTAAGTTGAAGAGTCTCCAGCAGAATCAAACCCTCTCACGCTTCTGCACATCTGCACCTGTCCAGGCATCTCTGACGGTGAGCCATTTTATCTCCAGAGCGTCCGTTTTCCCCCCGGGGAAATCTGCCTAGGTGGTCTTAACCTCTTGCGGGGCTTAGCTGCCTGCAGGACTGAGCGGTGGTGGAGTGCTGGGAGGAATGGGCCCCACGTGGCAGGCTTTATTCCTGGCTGTATGCCTGCCCGCACTCCCCCTCCCTCCCCTCTCCCTGGATTTTAAGCGAACTCCAAGGAGTAATTAATAACGGCCATGCCAGATTTAAGCGTAGCCAGCATTTAGTCGATGGAAATAAGATCCCACTGGAGTAAGGTCACGGAGCGCAGGAGTGCGAGGCACCGCGACGGGGATCCATTGATCGACCCCACCTGATCTATCGCGTGTGTGTGTGTGTGTGTGTGTGTGGTATGAGAATATGAGTAGATCCTTGCATAGCACATAATAATACCTTATATTTATATTTTATTTTGTATTCATCAGTAAGTGTAGATTTAAGAGATTTTTTTTATTTTAACTACAGCTAAATATGCACAATGCTGACAAAAATGTAAATAAACAAATTGTAGCATACAGATCAAAATTTTAAGTAAAACATTAGCCACTTAATGTACAAATAAAGACCAGGCTAAACGGTGAAACAGGCTGGAAGAGAACTGGCTCTGACTGAAATGATGAGCAGTCTTGAAGGAGGCTTGATTGACAGGGCAGATTGTTGTGCATTCTGGAGGTGTCTCTGATGAGATCACCCTGCCTGCTTTGCTTGAGCTCGGGAGAAGGAGAAAGGAAGAAAAAAAGCGAGGGAGTGAGAGAGGGAAAGAGAGCGAGAGAGGGAGAGAAAGAGAGAGAGAGAGAGAGAGAGTGAGAGAGGGAAAGAGAGCGAGAGAGGGAGAGACCGGGGGGAATAAACAGAGCGAGATTAAGGCACGTTGCGCCTCAGCACGGCGTCGACCTTGGCTGTGTTTATTTAGAAACCCGCCTCATTTCCTCTCCACTGCTGTAATGTATGGCGCCTCACCTAGCACACATTAGCCTTTCCCCGGTGACATGATACATATCGCCCTAAACCACCCTGCCTGCCTGCCTGCCTTCCTGCCTGCTAGCTCACCCAGCCTCGCTGCGCCAGCCAGCGCTAATTGGAGTGTACACTCCCCGCCTTCTGACACCTCAGCTACTGCTGTCAGTATCGCTATCCACACTACCTGTGCACATTCCTTCAGTGCTCCCTCAACACCCCACCTGTGATGGAGTGGGGTTTCTTTGGAGCTGTGCTGAGGAAAAGGAATCAGAAAAACTGAAGAAATTCGGTTTATGGTGGATCTGGCAAGGATTGCTCACTAGCCACCGAAATGTTTATGGTATTTCAGTTGAAAAAATATAGCGGCTTTCATGGCATTTTGTAGGGTGTAGAGAAATTAATGTTCAGTATGATTTGCCTTTTTGCCTAACCTGGGATAATGTCATAAAAATATTGCAAGGGATTTGTCAAACAGTAGTTTGTTGAAGTTGTAGTTGTGTAAACTTGGAATGAAAAAAGGGGCAACTGTGTTTAAAGAGGGGAATCTATCCATCCATCTATCTGATCTTAGATGTTCCCCGTTTCAGGGACATTTTTGACACACATTGTCAGGATTACATAATGGTCATTTTTTATTTGGTTAATGTTAATCCGTACTCCAATATTAATGTTGATGAGTGATGTTATGTAATAGTATTGCTTACTTTTCAATTACTCATATTAAGGTTTTGAAATTGTGGCTGAATTGACTGACTACATTTTCAGAATTGACTAGACCATCATGACAATGGGCAGGGAGCTGCAAGGCACTTCCTGGTGATGTTTGACAGGCTAAGGGCTCAGATACACATACGCGCTTTTGTAAAAACGCGACGCTAGGAAATACATTGATTCCTATGGTACGGCGCGCTTTCACGCAAAGCGCCCCGTACCATAGGAATCAATGCATTTCCTAGCGTCGCGTTTTTACAAAAACGCGTATGTGTATCTGAGCCCTAATGGTGTCCTCTGGAGGACTCCAGCACTTTCTGGTAGTTGGAAGGTGGGGTGGGAACTGGGGAAGCATTTGTGCTTTCACGGCAGTATCAGCAAACATGGAGCCACACAGCTCATCTGTGCAAGCAGGTGGGCAAGCAGCCTCTGCAAACACTGGCGCTTTGGAGACACACTGCTAAGCCTGCATGGCGGATTCAGAATGTGGCCAAGACAGAGTATGGCTCCTCCTTCCCCTCTCCTCAGTCCTCTCTGTTAGCCCCATCAGTGCTGATACTGGTGGAAAAGGTCCTGGCCTGACTGCTTAAATACCAGTTCCCATCAAAAACCAGTGGCAGTGTCATGAAGGCCTTGCTGCTGCTGAGAATATAGCTTAAACTGTAAAGTCAGACACTGTTTGGGTTAGTAGGTTTATCAGTTCCAGACAGACAGAGGAAAACAAATGTGTCAACCATTTGTTTGTAAAGATGCGATTATGGGCTGTATTTCACTGTATTGAAGTGAAGCATTGATGTAAAGCAACAGATATATAACGACTATAAAATATGTGTTCCTTGCGTACACCATGCACTATCTCTCTCTGCCAGAGAAATGTTCGATGGAAAGGACAGTAATACTTTATCTGTCTGTCCCCTTGGAGCGTAGTTCAAATGTGTGTCTGCCCCTAAAATGTAGAAAACAGAGAATCATAAAAAAAACATACCATCTCGATTAGGAAAACGTTCAAAGCGAGGATGTTCAAATGCACACAAGGTGCCCATAAAATGTCATAAGTGTTCCACAACCTGCTCCATGCGGCCAACCACAAATATTTTGGATCGGTTCACCGTGGGTGTTCACACACACCTACACAGTTAAGCTAAATTTATGCTCCTCCGAGCCCTCTCTCCGAGCCCTCTCTCCGAACCCTCGCTCTCGTACGGGAAGTTAGAAAAATTAGTAGGTGCACGACAGCCTCTCCGAGGTGCTAGGAGAGGGTTCGGAGAGAGCGGTTAAAAATTCGGAGAGGCGCTCCCAGTGTCCGACTCCATGAATCGGAGTAACCGAAATTTCGCTTAACTCGCAAGCACACTCACTATTACAGAACTATCCTTGAAACTTGACCTGATTGGCTTCATTAATTCAGAATGAGTTCTTCTGATGGTTTCTCCGTCTGTAATAGCCTCCAACTGGTTCAACTCATCCTTCTCTTTCTGAGACATGTGTAGGAGGGACATCTATCTATCAATCTCCACACAATGAAGACCCAGAATTGATGCAACCAAGCAAATATGAGTCTTCTACTGCAAACCAGTGGCCATTCACTGGACACACTTAACACCCAGTGCTCCAGCCTGTCTGAAACCTCCAATTTCTCTCTTAGTCATGCCTTCTTGAATAGAACTTACACACCTCTGACATGGCACGGTCAACACGTCTCCCTTTGCCTATAGAGTCTGTCGGTAGTCCTACAAAAGACTTCATTACCCACAATTCCCTTATCACCTAAAGTCTTATCTGCAAGAGAAAACAAGGTGGTCCTGGTGCCTCTGGTCAGCGAGAATGGCTATTTGACGGGGGGCGAGTTTGACTCGTCTAACAGATGCGGTGGAGCTGGAGGACAGGAAAGCTCCCATTTAATCCCCCAGCCCTCCGTGACGGGGCTCAGATCCTCACAGTGGCACTCATCATCAAAGTGGGGATGATGAGGGTTTAATGAATGAGAAAAAAAAACACATTTCCCTCACTTATTATTGTTATTTTTCTTCTATCTCTTTTGATTTCTTATTTTTCCAAGATATAGGATGTCATTCACTAACATGTAAAATCATGCTTGGCATGTGTTGAGAAGTGTTGATGAGTTGGACACATTCTAAATCGGCAGTTGTCAATTAGCTTAATACATACACTTCCATGTAAGGCAAGTACAAATCTTGACAACTAGAGGGATGCAATCAAGTTTGAAGGGTGTGGAGTAACACCCTATGCCAGGAAATAAGATTTGAAAATACAATTCCTGGTTAATAAATTCCATTATTCCAAACACCAGAGACAGGGATAGTTAGACCAACACCTAACTGAGAAGACTTCTAGTTTCCTCTCCTAAGTGTTTTTGGTAGAAGTGGTGGAAGTGTAGGGAGGAAGAGCCAGAGGAAGAACGACGGCAAAATTTGACCACATCCATAGATCGTCACAAAATGGAATAAGCTCTTCTATAACCGGTATATGTTTTCGATTCAATAAGATGAATAACTAGTAACTAGTGGTGGTGGGCATGAGTAACGTTTTTTAACGTCAGTATTCGTTCAACATATAGAGAGTAATTGCATTCATAAACTTGCAATTTATGTTGTGGACTATACTTCTGTTACGCCAGGTGTTGCTGAGGTAGGAAACAGTAGCTCCTGTGATAGCAGTTCATTAGCTTGTGTTCGCATGACTGCATTACCCAGCTCTACGTGGCTACTGAGTCTTAAATACTCGCACATGTATCACAGGGTATGAATGTGAGTACTGGAATGTTGAAATTACTTAAATGCCCATCCCAACTTGAAGCCATGATAAATTAGTTCAGGTTAGCTAACCTTAACTGAAGTGCAATGCTTACCTGTTCAGGAGAAAATTAGCCAACTCTGCATCTGTCTTAAAATCCTTCGAGGCTCTTGGCTGTCTCTATCTTTCAAATGCATCGCCAATATTTACCCACATTTTACTACGTCTCTGCTTATGTAATTGTTTAGAGAGATGCTGATGCTTTTTAGGTGTGGTAGAATGAAATATTATCTCTGTCAGTCCAGTTAGTTTTCTTACTTAAATGGTCACATGCTGTGTTAACATTCTACTCTGGCAACCTGGGGTGCCAAAATGGTACTGGTAAAATGGGCAGTGGGCGGAATCATGCAGGGAAAAACACAAACCGACATTTTTAAAAGCAACGCTATGAAACAATATGTTTTAATAAGTAACTACCTTTGGTATCATCTTCAAATTCATTTTGATGGAGTATGGTCATGTGAAGGACACCTGTCGTCACCATCCTGGTTGTGCACTATGTAGTTCTCGCAAAAATGTAAGATAAGCCTTCACAGCATGACATCGCCAACAATTTAAATTTCAACACTAAGACACATACATGCTTTTTAGATAGGCAGCTCGCTAGTGTAAGACAAAAACACCATAATGCTTGTTAAAGGAATAATACATGAGAGACCATGATATACTGAATATATACCAAGGGTATTGGAGGTGTTTGCATGATGTGAATGCCATAGCTGAGGTATATTTATGATATGCCAATACATAACAAGACTTATCCACAGTTAAAACCCAAATTCTGATTAAAACAGCTAAACTTTTAGAACTAGCACCTTCGCCAATCAGTTCCACTTTAACAAAACAGCCACTAATTAACTCTACTGATATTTATCTATTGTCTTTGAAAGGATTTAGCCAATTCTATGCATGACTAGACACTTCCTTTTAACCTCCTTCAAGAATGCAACGAGACAGTTGATGGATTTTGTACAATGACAATGGAGTAGAGAGAGCAGTGAGTTATTGTGAATAGATTGGAATTCCAATCCGCCGAGTTCTAATGGCTCATCACCTATTCTCAGAGCGACCTCACAATAGCAGATTTTTGTGGTCACCATGACGGGTGTCATGAAGGTGTGTGACCCCCCACACCCACACACACTCAAACAGAAGAAATGTATACGAATAAAAACATGGCGACACGCCACGAGGGGTTGTGGTAACAAGCCTTCAACAGGGTGAAGGGGGAGGGGGGGGGGGGGGGCAGCCCTGCCCTGGAGCGGTGAGGTGTCAGTCATTCTGAGGTAGGGAGCGATGGAAGGAGATGAGAGGAGGAGAGAAGGGAGGCAAAAGGACAGAGAATGAACCTCCGTCACGGACGCTGAAATACGGAGCCCAGGCCATAAAACAAACATGGGGGAAGACTGGAGTGGGTTGGGGGAGGGGAGAGCGAGCTGAGACCTGGGGGCTTTAGCACCGTGATATAATGAGACGCTCTCTCTCACTCTCCCTCTCCCTCTCTCTCTTCTTTTTTTTTTCCCTTTTTTTTTTCTGCTGCGCAGAGGAGCAGGAATTAATTGCGAAGGCGATGATGGCGCGGCTCAGGAGCGGGTCATTACTGCTCGGCTCCTGCGTGAACGCCACGGGGCGCAGCAGGGAACGCCATCAACGTACCATCATCCTGCCACCCCCCCTCCGCCCCCGCCCCCACCCCCACCGCCACCTCACCCCACCCCCCTCCCCCTCTGCTGCAGACGGTCCTGCTGCTGCTGTTGCTGCCAGGCAGCCCCTTCTCCGTGCCAACCGGCCAGCGGACGCTCTCTCTGCTTTTCAATTATCAAATGAAGATTGCACTCACGCTCCTCTCCCCCTCATCACCAACGCCATGCCACAATCCTCCCTCCCCCCCCTCCCAACGATTACAAGCGGCGAGCGTCCTACTCACAATGAGTGAGCACAGACGTGCCAAATCTCCAGATAGACCTTGGATTATGGAACAGCCCCTTATTAAAGGCAAGGCAGGGCCAGGCAGGAGGTGGCGGTGAGCGGCTGGAGCTATGGCGGCTGCCTGAGTTATTGGCCTCCTGTGCCGTTGGGCTCACTGGGTGATTTGTGGGATCTTACTCCCACTGGCCTCACTGGGTGATCCTACATTCATTATGGACTTCTTTCCTTGGGCGCCTGAAGTCACAAATCACCCCAAATCTGAGATTTTTTTTAGATTAAGATTTAGGTAGTGAATTCCCATGTTTATTCATCACTGATGTGGATGTATATGTGGAACTCTTAATTAAACAGGCATTGAGATTTAATTGAGAATGAAATTAAGTAATTACCACGTTGAACTAGGCACATTCTATTTACACAATTTGACGCTCATGTGTGACTGAGAATACTGATGGGCCAGTGCATCACACATACATAAGTTTATATTTAAATATTTCTTCTTATTTTCAGCTCTGTGCTGCTACTGCTGCGTTTTCTTTGTGTTGGCTTCTTCGCCTCTTCACCCCAGACCCTCCTCACCATGGTGGATTTAAACCATTGGTCACATTGCCCTCTAGTGGTTAAAACGTATAAATGTATAAATCACACACAATTCATGAATGAGAACACTTGACATTTTCCATGAACGTTTTTTTGTATGGCTCTACGTAAGGTTTTCAATCAGTTAAGCAAAGCAAGCTATGAATTATAGTTAATAATATTAAAATATTCTTAAATTAAAAACAGTTCTTAATGTTTCTTGGGAAACCAGGGCTGAGGTGTGACATTTAAGTGATGAAATACATCACCTGACAAAAAGGTAATTACATTAAACCATGGCTTTATCTCTACCCATGGGCACCGTAAGGGAGGGGGGAGGGGGCAGAGGTGTAATCCAGGGTATACGCAGGTATACGGAGTATACCCACTTATTTTTCAGTCAGCATTGCGTATACCCACTTCTCAAAACAGGGTGTTTATCCTGTGCTGTATAGGCTGCTTAAAAATTAAGAGTATACCCACTTCTCCAGGGACCACTACACCACTGGGAGGGGGGGGGCTATTCCTAGGGCCCAGCACTGACAGGGGGCCCTCATGGAACATAATGACCTATACTTGTATTATAAATCAGTATCGATAATATTATAATTTTATTGACTTCAAATTTACAAATAAAACAAATTTTACCAAGAAAATACACCAGTGTGTTTCTGTGCTCTGCCTCAGACTGTAAAGCACTCCAGCAGGTGGTGAAAACTGCCCAACGGATCACTGGCATCCACGATTAAGAACAGCAATTAGAGACAAGGAAAAAACATTATCATTTAATAATCTGTACAAACAGTATGTGGCACTCCACAGTCTTATTTGTAAATAGTACTGTAGCACCCAGCATGGTTTGACCAGTCGAAGCTTCTTTGGCCTCAAGCCTTTTATTGTGACATAGGCACACACGCATCGGACAGGAAATACTCATACAGATTGGACAAAACAGGACGGAGGTCTAATCTTGACATTGCAAATACTTTGATGGTGCACGGAGACTAACACACAGGCATTACAATATGACACATGGACTAAAATGATAACAGTAATGCACACTAACGCTAGATACAAAAGGAGTTGAGTTCGTATATCTGCTGTTGATTTGCTGTTTGCTGTTGAAAATGAATGTTGAGTTTTAATTCATTGAACTTTTGTATTTAATTTACACTTACACTGCAAAATATGGCCTTCAGCGCATCTCCTATAGTGCATCTTATAATATAGTATTTATATAATCTTACATCCATTTCATGGTTCTCGTTCAAATAGCAAATGTAACTGCACATAGTGAATCCATGAATGAATGGTGGATGAACTAGGATTCTGTATATTGAGGAGGTTTGCAGCAGGATGGCATAGACTACTAGCACCAGATGAGGTATGTCTCTAGGTAAGGGCGGGGTATTTGATAGGTCTATGTCCTCTCTAAAAGCAATTTACAGAATAATTACAATCAGCGGGGCATTACTGGCATTTCACAAACTTTACAGGAGAGCCAAAGGACATTTTGACAACACCTTGACCAAAATGTCAAATAGGATTTGAAGGATTTAGAAATTCACATGTCTTCTTGCTTGAAAATAACTACTGAGAAATGCCGCTTATATACCTCTGATCCTCCATATATCAATGATCAATGACAGTAGGCTAGGTATTAGGTAATTAACACTTGATTACACTAAATAATCAAGCTTTGGGTCGTCAGATGGGGTTTGTTGGTGCACTTACAGCAATTGCAGCTTAGATGGATGGTCTTGGTTTGCAGGGGGCTTGATATGATAATCTTTCATAGGACCCAAAATTTCTAGTCGCGCCTCTGTCTCTACCCCAAGACTGTAGGGTGCACGGATTCATACACAGACTAAGAAGCGTGTTAAATAGGCAGAGCTTTAATTAGTAATTAAGCTTCCTGCGTGTCCGATCAACACACCTGCCGCTATCTGCACTAAATGCAATTAAAAGGTAATTGAGACCTCTGCAGCTGCAAAACCCCTATAACGCTTACTCAGCGGGACCCAAACAGACATATGGACATACTCTTCATTTGATTTTTATTTCTTATTTATTTATTTTTCTCGTAATTATTCTATTGGTCTCATAGCAGCAATTTCTTCTAGGGGTCCAGGAGCCTGACGCCGTTTATGAGCGTTGAAACGAATGAAATGGTGAGTATAAAAAAAAAAATGAAGGCAGCAGACCCTCCTCTCTGATGGGGAGTTTAATGACCCCGTTCCCTGCTTTTCCTTTCCCGGGACTCTGCCAATTAAAGCCCTAATGAGACTGGTGCCGTTAGCCGTGGGGAGACCGGAGCGCGGCACATTTGCACATGGAATCACTTAGGGACGTCTCGCTGAATGAAATATCATTAAATAAGCCACGCTTAAGTGCTGTCTGCAGACACACTAGCTTAGCAACAGGCATAGCTGACCACTGGATGACATAGGGCTCAGATACACATACGCGTTTTTGTAAAAACGCGACGCTAGGAAATGCATTGATTCCTATGGTACGGGGCGCTTTGCGTGAAAGCGCGCCGTACCATAGGAATCAATGTATTTCCTATGTGTATCTGAGCCCATAAGCAGGTGGGAAAAGCTGCAGGTGTGGCTTTATTGACCTACTGATTGTATTGGGGCTGTATTAATCGTCTTAAAATACTGTAGTAGGCCCGATGCCCATCCTGTTTTGTTGTGCCACTTTTCCTACCTGGTGTTTGTTTACCTACCTCAGGTGGTTGTTTTTGGAGGAGATCTGTGTCCTTTGAGTGGACAGTTTCCTTCCATTCAAATGGCAGGTGAGTAGTCTCCCTGTGTACATGTTCTCCCTATGTGTATTGTTTTTTTATTGTTTTTATTGTGATTCATGTATGTATGTTTGTGAGTTAAGTGTATAAGCTACTGGATGACCTTAATTTCCCTCGGGATCAATAAAGTATCCATCCATCTATCTATCTATCTATCTATCTATCTATCTATCTATCTATCCATCTATCTATCTATCTATCTATCTATATCTATCTATCTATTCGTCCAGTGTAGAAAAGCATTGTCAATGGTTTGTGTGAGACGTGTGGCGTGGGGGGGGTATGATGGTTATTGCTGTGTACTGCATATGGAGAGCTGGAGGAGGAAGAGGGGGTACTCCTGTAAATGTAAATATTTATGTTTCAATATTTGCCAGCCCTGCATTCTGCCTTCAAGCAGAGCACACACTCGTCTGAAATTGATTTTTAGGCCATCTGGTGCCTCTGAGCATTCAAGCACACACACAAACACTCACATACAGGGTGGACAGAGCCAGAAAGGTCACAGCCAAGGGCACACCTCTGAGATGGAGAGAGGAAGAGAGAGAGAGAGAGAGAGATAGAGAGAAGAGAGAGGGAGAGAAGAGAGAGGGAGAGAGAGAATGAGAGAGAGAGAGAAGAGAGAGAGAGAGAGAGAGAGAGAAGAGAGAGAGAGAGAGAGAATGAGAGAGAGAGAGAAGAGAGAGGGAGAGAAGAGAGAGGGAGAGAAGAGAGAGGGAGAGAAGAGAGCGGGAGAGAGAGAGAGAAGAGAGAGGGAGAGAAGAGAGCGGGAGAGAGAGAGAGAAGAGAGAGGGAGATAAGAGAGCGGGAGAGAGAGAAGAGAGAGGGAGAGAAGAGAGAGGGAGAGAAGAGAGCGGGAGAGAGAGAAGAGAGAGGGAGAGAGAGAAGGAGAGAGAGAGAGAGAGGAGCGGTTCAGGTGTCACAGCTTTACCAATGTTACAAACACATGATTGTGTTAGCTAGACAGCTTCAGCTACCTCGCAATCATTGCAGACACTTTCCGAAAAGTTGAAGGTATAGCTAGACTTTGCTGATCACACTCGTCAACCAAACTTTAAATCGCCATGTTAGATAAGATACAAAATATACATAAATGCAGGGTGTCCGTGGGGTCTTAAAAAGTCTTAAAAAGTCTAAAATTACACATTTTCCATTTTAGGCCTAAAAAAGTCTAAAATATAGCGATTTTTTGCACTGTATGTCTAAAATTGAGTTTTGAGTAATTTAAGACCTACGTTTCAATGCAAAAATATATTTTTTTACGTCCTTTTCCACGCCGTTCTGTTTTTTCTTTTCCTGTAATGGGCGCAGTTATGGTCCGTGTAGTTCTACATGACATGTTGCTGTTAGTGGAACGTAATAAGAAAACTACGGATGTGAAACGGAAATGTACTCTCGTCACTTGCAGTAGCAAGTATTTTGATTCCCTGTGTGCGAGCAAGGCGGGAAGTTATGAAGTAGAAGACGACTAAATGGCAGAAGAAGATGGGGAAATGCAAACTCAATGATAACTGGCTCTCGCGACCGGAATTTTCGGACTGGTTGAAACGCGTTCCCGTCGACAGTGAGGCTTACTGCATTCTCTGCAAAAGAACTCTAAAACTCGGGACCCTGGGCATTAAGGCACTGGAATCGCACACAAAGTCAAGTAAGCACCAGGACTCGGCAAATGCGGCGCGAAATTCGCATGGTATAGCCCAGTTTTGTTCTGCAGCTAGCAGAAATAATACCTCTACCGGTAGTACTAGTTCTAGTGCTGCGTCCAGCATTTGCGATCAATTTACCCTTCCGCAAACTCCGCCCCCCTTAGCAACGTTTGGTATATCAGTCAAGCATTCACGTTTCCCAGGTTCTCAGCATTGGTATGAATGGGGTGGCAAAATGTTTTCAACCGTGTCAATTTCAGCTCTACCCAAAGAAATCATAAGCATTTTTTGGAAAAACAGCAAGATCTCAGATCGAAGCAGGCAAAAGGGTCTGCAATATGCTTATATAGGCTACAACCACGACATTACATGCCGTGTTTGTAGACAGAGAAATGCTAAGGCTAACAGGTTCATTCCAGCTATGTTTATTTGTTCTATTATCTACACAGTCGCCGCTACGCAAACATGTAAGGTGGTAAAACTGAATCGTATTTTAAGCAAGGGTTTTCTCACGTTTTCGATGCAGTGGGCAGATTTTAGCGACATAGCTTCTTGGAACAAAGTAGGTGCTTCTGTTTACGTTGCTGTCATTCAGCTGATGGGGGGGGTCGTCTACATTGTTTGATCCACAGCAGGCATTTCTCTCTCTGGGTCTTGGGTTTCGGGAAGGGATAAAATGTTACCCCTCCCTCCAGCCTTTTTGGATATCGACTGTCAGAATTACACACTCCGTAAGCACAACGTTTAATTTTCTCTTCTCGAGCAGACGTCTCTCTCATTGACTTCCATTCATCAAAATGGCTCGCTTGACTGAGGTCCCGAGCTTAGTCACCGTTGCTATGCTATGATTGATCAGTTACCGTTTTGGGGAGTGGTCGCGGAAGGGTCAATTGGGCTCAGTTGGCAGAGCAAGCAGAGGGCAAGGCTGGCAGCAAAATGGCAGAGCTCCTCTCAAAATCCAATGCTCTGAGGAGGGCTGCTAAAGACAAACTCTCCCAGCTTAAGGTTCTGGAGGATGAAATTGCCACCAAAAGTGCACAGCTTAGAAGCATGTAAATAAATAATGGATGTATATATGTTTGTTTCATTGACAATAAATGTCAATTGACCGCAGTCTGGCTTTGATATTTCTTTTTTTGATACTCCGTGAAGGTCTTAAATTGAACCCATGATGGTCTAAAAAAGGTCTAAAAAAGTCTAAAATTGCACTTGTTAAAACCTGCAGTCACCCTGTAAATGGACACAGCGTTTACATTTACTGGATGTAATCTTGATGCCATTTGACTTTTATGTAACATTTTATAAAAATACGTTTTTTGTGATTTTCTTTGCATGGCAGTGAATGCATATGAGGAGGTTTTAGATATAACTATGCTGCGACATTCAGTAAGTATTATTGATTAATTCATTGATTGAAACTCTGTTACTTCTTTTATACTGGAGATGCACGATGTAAATCAGAAACAAAACTTGCCTCAATGCATTTGTCATTGAGTAAGCTTTAGCCAGTGGTGCAGTCCAGGGTATACAGAGTATACCCACTTATTTTTCAATCAGCATTGCGTATACCCACTTCTCAAAACAGGGCGTTTATCCTGTGCTGTATGGGCTAATTACACATTTTTAAGAGTATACCCACTTCTCCAGGGACCGCTACACCTCTGGCTTTAGCTGTATAGATGTTTGTGGTGCCATTTTATATAGATAGACAGGTACATAGAAACGTTTTATTTTGAAGGAAATTTAAGAATGTCTGCGCATCACTGAACAATCTAGAACCTTTTCCATCTTTAGCCAAGGTCTTGTTGTTCAGTTGAGTGCGGTTAAAGATAAATATATTATTCAGTAATAATGCCTCAAAATTGCAGAAAGCTAAGAACTTCATATTTGTAAACTCTCAAAATGTTGCTGAGCATAGCTTAATTATTCATTCCAACATTCATTGTTGTTGTAGAAATGCCTTTCTAGCTATTTCTTTTCATTTCTTTTCCTGAACCATTTGACAAAAGGGGGCTCAAATCTATCACAATGCGCACATCATAATACTGATTTAGAAATGAAAAAGACAAAAAGCCTTTATGCGGTATGTGTGCATCTGTGTCTTCTTGGCATGTATGTGTGTGTGTGTGCGCGGCACGCTAGCTCTCCCTACAGCAGGTGAGGAGGTGACCTCATGTCAGTGTTATCCAGCTCAGCTGCTGCCAGTGGACAGATAAGCAGCGACGAGACAGCTGCAGTCGCCGCGCCAACCGCTCCGCAGCCTGTTGCAACACACCGGGCCTCACTATGCCACCACTGTCCCTCAGCACACAAAGACGGAGCGACTGTCAGAGACATATGGGGGAGGATTTGAAATAACTACCTCTACCAGTGGCAGTGCAATGAATTTCTCCCTGGTGCAGTATGTCGTTTTCTTGAGCCAAAGACCAGAGGGAATATCGATGGCCTCGTGGTCATAATTTGTTAATAGCATTTTAAATTATAATGACAGGAAACCCATTGAATTGACATGAAAGCCATTTTCAACATAAATCCAAGTGCGTCACCACAATAACATTTGATTTTGGATCAGATCAGAAATGTAGAGAGTAATCACAAGTTCCAAATGTGAAGATGCGATGGGTAAAAGATAGTGCCTACCAGTGGTGTAGTCAAGGGTATACGCAGGTATACAGAGTATACCCACTTATTTTTCAGTCAGCATTGCGTATACCCACTTCACAAAACAGGGCGTTTATCCTGTGTTGTAAAAAAAAAAAAAATTACAAAATTAAGTGTATACCAACTTATCCAGGGACCACTACACCACTGGTGCCTACAGGCACATAATCCTTGTTGCGGACTTTAGAAATGTTTCTGCATGCTTCCTGCATTGGTTATGAACTGTATTAACTGCGCCGTTCTAAGATCTAATGTTAAACCAGGTGCAGACCGTGGGGGCTAAAGCCAAGTGCAGTGGGTGTGAAAGCTGCTAACAGCAGGTTGAACTGAGAACATAGAGTGGCACAGAATAATTACCCCATTCATACCCATTCATGCCCCTATTTAAGATGATTGCTTAATTGTGCTCAGCTGTCACCAAATGGCTGCACCCGCACTGGCCTCTCATCTAGTTCTGCCCTAACCCCAGCTTGTGATGGTGGCATCGTCCCTAACCCCAGCTTGTGATGGTGGCATCTGCCCTTACTAGTAGGGATAGGCGCGCTCTACTTCCAAAAAATATAAATGCTTTTTCGGGTGCGAGAAACATTGACGATGGCTTAAGGCCGAAACGCATCTGTGGAAATAAACTGGTCTTAATATCGATGAGAAAAGCTTGAGAGTGCGGTTTTATACTACTCAAAGGCATCTGCCCTTACCCCAGCTTGTGATGGTGGCTTCTGCCCTTACCCCAGCGTGTGACGGTGGCAGACATACAGATTTGAAAAGGCCATCACAGGAGGTCCTTCTTTAGGAAGGCACAGGTGCGGCAGTTCATTAGACCCTCCTCCAGGGTTGCGGATTTATCAGATGCCTGAAAGTGCCATACCGGAAGTGACGTAGTGTTTCTAAGTGTCAGAATCAACATTTTCTTAGGATTTTTTAGGGTTAGGGTTAGGCTTAGAGTATAAGGCTAAAAACAAGGTCTCGGTACCCCTACCAATGTACGTTACACTTCCTGAACCCCCTGTGTATGACGTCATATGACGCCCATATGGCACTTTCAGGCATCTGATAAATCCACGACCCTCCTTCAGGTGAGGGAGAGTTTTGGAGATTTCCTTCTGTGGAGAAAGTACCAGTGGAATCCAAGTCGGAAGGGTCCCCCTCGTGTGTGTGTGTGTGTGTGTGTGGCACAGAGACCCTCGCAGGGAGCAGGGATTAACACACACAGATGTCGCGTGCCAGCTGGCTACACACAGCGGCCTCACTATCTCCCCCTCAGAGCCCCAATGCCACCCGCACAAACACTAGCATAGATCACACACACACACACACACACACACACCCGCACAAACACTAGCATAGATCTCATCGCCACACACACACACACACACCCGCACAAACACTAGCATAGATCTCATCGAGCCCAAAGAGCTCACGCCGCCATGTGGCAAACAATTGCTGAATTCCCTCTGCCACCACACACACACACACACACACACACTCTGCCACACACACACACACACACACACACACACACACTCTGCCACACACACACACACACACACACACACACACACACACACACACACACACACACACACACACACTCTGCCACACAGGTGGTTTGGGCATCTCGACCGCGCCACTTATGGTGACTGCCTGAATTGGAAAAGGAATCTTAAAAAACCATATTTAATCTGCCACAGTTTTGTATTTTAAGAATTAATTAAATCTTTTGTAACAGAGTCCCATTTTAAGATACATTATTTTTATATCATAAAACCAGAGGTATAGAATATAAAATATGTGAGTAATGGTGGATTGTTTGCCAGTAATAGCTTGCTGGTAGTGCTGGAGGGGTTGTCTCTGTTCCACCAGTGGGGGGCATTGTTTCCTCCTTGTTCAGGAGCCACACACACACACACACACACACACTACTGTGTTCCTGTGCACTGCAGACAATGCAGCACCATGGGGGGTACAGTCCTCTCAAGGGAGAGAATTTTAAAATGATGGTCCTCTCTCTCTCTCTCTCTCTCTGTGTGTGTGTTAGTGTGTGTCGTTAAAACACAAGTTGTGTCCTGAGGAGCAGTGGTATTATCCTGTGGTGCTATAACCAGATGGCACAAGAAAAGCCTATAGCCTTTGCAATCATGTTAATCAGTCAGCTCAGAACGCTGGTATCTGCTGACCTTTGTGTGAGTGTAGGACCCAGGTGTGACCTGGACCATGGAACAATAGTAACACGAGCCCAGGGTTCCAGCCCTCTCTGGGAACTGGTCTATATCTGAGTGGACAGCCAGGAAGGGGTCTCATTTATGGAACTTGGTGTAGTCCAGGGTAGACGCAGGTTTACGAAGTATACCCACTTATTTTTTAGTCAGCATTGCGTATACCCGCTTCTCAAAACAGGGTTTTATCCTGTGCTGTATGGCTGCTTAAAACAAATTAAGAGCATACCCACTTCACCAGGGACCACTACACCACTAGTCTATATCCAACCGGACACGCAGACAGGAAGGGGTCTCATTTATGGAGCTTGGACTCAGAAGGAGGAACCTTTCCTTTTTTAACCAAAGGGAATGGGACACTGGATTTAGATGATGTATTATAACGTTTTCCATTGGTGTGACACTCACGGTGAAAGCTGGGTAACTGAACTGCTCCTACGGGCTATATCATCCGCACGCTAATGTGGATGGAGACCCCGACTGGGGGACTGGAAGCAATGGAAGTCTAAACCGGAAGCTCAGACCCCCGGGAACATGCCGTCAGACTGCAGGGACTCAATCCCTCGGGGCTCCTTCAACAGGCCTGGAGAGAATAATAGGCAGGCACTCTCCTCACTCCCTCTCCCCCCCCCTAGGCCTGAAAGGGCTCTCAGAAAACACAGCATCCCACCAGAGGAGCTGACCATAAGCACCTGCACACAGAATGCGGGAACCACTGTCTACTGCTCCTCCCCCAAGCACTTACCAATAGCTCACACACGCGCACACACACACACACACACACACACACACACACACACACCCTTTCTTTCTTGCAGGGAGGTCGCCATGGGAACTAGGGTTGTCCTCTCGGGCATTGTCCAATCGCCGTGCCTGAAGGAGCACCTCAGTGAATGATTATTCACCGTGAGACAGAGTGTGTGTGTGTGTGTGTGTGTGTGTGTGTGTGTGTGTGTGTGTGTGTGTGTGTGTGTGTGTGTGTGTGAGACAGAGTGCTGTGAGCAGCTTTGGAGCAGAAGGGCAGTGCAATATCATGCCAGGTGAATCTGCAAAGATAAAACCCTGACTTACTTACTTGCCTGTACCCACATCTATAAGAAGACAATTAAGAAATCTCTAAAAATGTAAAAGTGGGGTTCTTTGGTGATGTCAGCTCCTTGTCTTGGTGTCACTGGCTCCAGCAGCAGCAGTGTCATTTGCCCCCCTGGTAATCCCTGTGCCTCTCACAGTCACCCCGACAACCCCCCCCCCTCCCCAACTCCCTGCTGTGACCTAAGCAATTAGGCCATGCAGGCCTTGCTCTAACGACTCTCCCTTGTCTTTTAAGATAAGTACAGGAGGGGGGGACTCTGGAGGTGACATCTTGTTAGAGGGGAGCTTGCGGTCACTTGCGTATTGGCACGGGAGGTGTGCTGTGATGGTGTGGAAGTGTGTGTTTGTGTGTGTGTGTGTGGGGGGGGGGGGCTTGAGAGAGAGAAGAGAGGCTATGTGTGTGTGGTTGTGTAAACACGTCAGGTGTGGTGTCAACTGTCACTGATGGGCTGTGAAAATTGTCAGCTCTGGGGACAGTGTGTGAAGCACTCTGGACTCTCTCCACTGTATGTTGCTGTGGCTGTGTGAAGCCAAGGCAAAAGATCCAAACCAACCCGCAGGCCATGAGGTCACCTTTTTGACACAATTATCAGAAATTGTGTGAAATATATTATAAAAGTTATCTCATTTATTTAGATTCAGTGTTTTCAATTACAAAGCAAAAAGCTTTGGGGTTATTCACAAAACGGCAATGATTTAGTGTGATAGTTTTCCAAAACAACAAAAAATACCATGACAAGGCACCAATCAAGGGATAGAGGACATCTGTCTCACACAAGTGTGCGTTCTGTGGGTTCCTGCATTTGCATCATGTTATAAAGGGTCTGACGTCATCTTAGGTCAGTATATTCTAGTGTTACTCATCCACGGCTGAGGTCTGGGGGTCAGTGAAGGGTGGAGTTTGTTAGTTTGTGTGAGCAGGTCTTACCCACGCTGCCTCCCTGTATGTGTGTGTGTGTGTGTGTGTGTGTGTATGTGTGTGTGTGGTGTGTGTGTGTGTGTGTGTGTGTGTGTGTGCGTGTGTTTGTGTGAGCAGGTCTTACCCACGCTCCCTCCACTTCAACAGAGGGGTGGAAAAGTGTTCATTTGAATCCCCCTCTATGCACTAACATCAAGGCGAAATGTGAATTCACTCAAGAGACAAGTGTGTCCATATCTTGATTGCCCCCTAGTAATTTTGGCCAAACCCTCCCTCCTTTCCACTCTGCAAAGGTCAGGGGTCACCCTTAAAAGCTTATGGAACTGGCAGCAGGAGCAGAATCACAAAAGAAACAGACAGCCGTACCTGACACCTCTGAATTAGTGCTCATCCCTAGTCAATAGCAAGCACAGCAAGAGTCTTACTGGTTCACCAATCACAACACACATGCTACCCTAACCAAGACACTGCCTGGAGAAGGTATCATGCACTATGAGTTGATGCCTAGTTGGATGAGTTATGCCATGTGGTCGTTTACTGATGTGTTTTAAAGAGATTTCTGTCTTTCTCCCTACTAACTTGTCTTTTGTAGATCAAACCTGTGCCCAACAGATATGAGACATGTCTATTGTTAATGGTGCTGTATCAGTTCATGAAATTGGGTTGAATTATTTTGCCATGAATGTGAGAAAAAAATCACAATTGCAGACAAAACAAAGGACAAGTGTGAGATAACGAACCAAATCCAAACACAATGCTGCACGGTGTCGTCTACCACTCACCTAGTGTTTAATCCTTAGGTATCGAGCGCCCTGAACGCAGTCCTACAGGGGCAGTTATTCTAGGGGGAAAACGGACAGCGGTTCGAGTCGCTAGTACCCCATTATATGATGCGAATTCATTAGTTTACATATACTAAAGTATTCAGTTATATACTGTCAGCTGACTTCTTCTATTGTCTTTATTTGGTCATGTCCTTCCTTTCACTGGCTGGTCTCAAAAGTCTTCTCAAATGACTTGTCCAACCATCACAGGAGTGAGGAAGTAAGAAAAAGACACCATAGCAACAACCATCTCCTCTTATCAGCTGGAGCATTTCAGAATCTTTATCTCACATTTGTTGTGAGAGAGATAAGAACTTCAAAAAACCCACGATCCCTCACAAGAGTTCACGAATGACTAACTCCGGGAAAATGTCTGACTTAACTGTAATAAAGCTTTAATAGCACAGTGATGTTCACAAAATGAAAAAAATTGAAATATGTTGAGGAAAGCATTAGATGGGTCTAAGAACAGTTGGTTAGACATAGTTTAAAAGTTTATGTTGTGCCACACATCTTCTGGTGGCTATTTGATGTTTATGTCCTCAAAAATGCCTGTGTTCAGTTATGGCCTGTGTTCAGTTATCGTCTAAATATTGGCTTACCATTTTTAAGATTCAATTTTTTAATTTGTATACATTTTCTACCATTCATGTAATTAGGGCATCTGTGTATCTGTCAGTTGCTGTGTGTTTATGTGTTTATGTGTTTTTGGTTTTATTTTACACCTCAACGGATAACAACTGTGCTCATCCCTCCCAGGTTCTCTTCTTTGGCCCTGGACCCAGGAGGACTATCTCCGATGTTGTTTCGGAGGGCAGCTTTTTGCTGCTTCCATCTACTGCACTACTTCAGGTAGAACTCGGCATGAATGGTCCGGACAGTTACCCACCCCTTTCATACATAGCACTTGTCAACCTACAACACCCATCACAGCAATTCCGTGTTTCTTTAATGTGTAGTTCCAACGATCAATCGCAAACATGGTTGCAAAGTTGGGTGGTTGGAACTGCTTGAGACCAGTCGTTAGAAGCATCGTTCCTGGATATTTGCTGCTGTTAATGTTCTAATTGCGTTAGTCTCTTCACTTTGAATGCAGTGTCATCCACAACAGCAAGCTGACAGAACAATTCTAGGTGGACACTACAGTTAAGCAGGCATGTATCGCATCATCAAAGCAGTTTCCCTTGGCCAAAGGCGACTGCAACCAGGAGATCGACACAAGGATCAGCAAAGCCAATCAGGCCTTCACCATGATCAAGTCCATTTGGAGATCCACTTATCTCAGCATCCGCGCGAAGATCAGGATCTTCAACAGCAATGTCCTCAGTGTTCTCCTGTATGGCTCAGAGTACTGAAAGACCAACATTGCTATCAAAAGAACATTGGAGGTATTCCAGCCCAAATGTCTGCGGACCATCCTCAAGACCATCCTTAAGTGAAGCTCTCCAGAGCAGGACAGGAACAGTAACCATGCAGGAGACCAGGCATACTGATGGAGATGGCTGGGACACGTCTATTGCATGCCATCCAACACGCGACCCAGAACAGCCCTGCGCTGAACGCCCCAGGGAAAAAGCTGAAAAGCAAAGGACTGACCTTCGAGACAGCCTCCAAAGCATCAGCTGACCGAGTCGGGTATAGATCCCTTGCCATAGCCTCAAGAGCCAGGCGGCTCAGAAAAGATGATCTGAACTTCTTACGTAAGTGCATGCATGGACATTGTACTAGAGTGTGGGCAGGGTATTGTGGAGGTCAACTTATCAAGACAATCTCCAATGCATTCACACTGACCCCTGCAGGGTCCAGGTGATGTTCAGACATCGTCTGGAGTTCACTTTGAGTGTGGAAGGGTGCAGTTTGAGTGTGGAAGGGTGCAGTTGGCACCATTTTCCTGTTTTACTTGATTTGCATGATTTGTCATGTGATATGTTATGTTTTACCACTGAGGCTAACCAATTAGTATGGCTTACTCACTGTCTCTGTCAGTCTCTGTGGTTACTCTAATGTAGAGCTTTGAAAACTGCACTTTGATGGTGGGGCATTCACAGTGATAGTGCTAGCTAAAACGAATAGGGTTTTAGCAGTGGCGTAGTGGTCCCTGGAGAAGTGGGTATACTCTTAATTTTGCAATTTCTTTAAGCAGCCCATACAGCAAAGGATAAACACCCTGTTTTGAGTGGGTATACTTAATGCTGACTGAAAAATAAGTGGGTATACTCCATATACCTGCGTATACCCTGGACTACACCACTGGGTTTTAGATGAACATTCAGTTCTTTGTGAGGCCTGTCTCTTGTCACAGGAGTGCTGGTGGAACTACTAGTTACTAAACCAGCCTGCCCTCCCTCTTTCCCTCCCTCCCACCCTTGCACCCTCTCTCTTCTCTGCCCTTCCCCCACTGTGTGTAAAAACAAATCTCCTTTTCGGCTCCCAGCCTGAAACTATTGAGTCAACAAATGTCAATGCAGCTTGACTTGGAAGGCCAGCAGGACAACCAAGCAGTCTCGTAGACATAGCAGGGCCATTAGCAAAGGGATGGGGTCTCCTTTTTAAAACTGGAGAAGAGCCACAGGCAGATTATTTTCAGACAAGAGCCACCTGTTAAAATGTGCACAGGACAGAAAAGGATAGATTTAAAACCCCTCGTAGCCAGAGGCAGAGACTTCCAGCTTGCACATGTGCAGCACCACTTACAAATGACTGAAGAGGTTTTAGCGGCAAGATTAGCAGGAGTGGATATTTTTTTTTATTGTGTTATTTAAGATCCTTTCTCAGTATTATTTAGCCTTTTTTTCAACTTTGTGCGATGAGGTTTTGTAAACATGCAGTGTTTCAGAGCTCTTGGGAAAACAACATAAATACACTACCAAAACAGGAAAATATATGTACTTAAATGTCCATTACTACTGGATGGTTATGGAAGGAAATGTAGAGCACTTAATGGAGCACAACCAGTGGTGTAGTCCAGGATATACGCAGGTATACGGAGTATACCCACTTATTTTTCAGTCAGCATTGCGTATAGCCACTTCTCAAAACAGGGCGTTTATCCTGTGCTGTATGGGCTGCTTAAAAAAATTAAGAGTATACCCACTTCTCCAGGGACCACTACACCACTGAGCACAACTGACTAACATCACATGATATTGGCAGCCATTTTGGGTGATGCAACTCTCTTCAGATTGCCTGTGTAATAGTGGAACTTGGTTGGTGTAGTGACACCCTATTTTGTTCTTTTGAAGTTTGGGTGGTGTCCCCAAAACAGACAAGTGCCGTCCCTCAAAATTGTCTGAGAGACGGCAGCTTGCTTAGATTGACTACATAGTTTATCTTGGATTGAAGAATGGCTGTTTATGTAAAGTGCATTCCTTCACAAATGTATATGAAACCACTGGCAATGTTGTCTCTGTAGGGTGCACATCTAAGCAGCAGCCAGTGAAACATTTCATTGTAAGATAAAACCTCATCTCTGACCACTAGCATCCTGATCCACACCATGTGTAAAAATTCTTCAGTGACACACGCAACTCTGTCTGCCCCACTTGACTGGTTCACACTGCTGAATTTGTCTTTTTAAACTACCCCACCCCTCCTTCGCCTCTCCCTCTCTCTCCCTCCCTCTATCTCTCCCTCTCCCTGTCTCTCTCCCCCTTCCTCTCTCTCTCTATCTCTCTCTCTCTCCCCCTTCTATCTCTCTCTCTTCCTCTCTCCCTCCCTCTCTTCTCTCTCTCCCCCTTCTCTCTCTCTCTCTCCCTCTCTCCCTCCCTCTCTTCTCTCTCTCCCCCTTCTCTCTCTCTCTCTCCCTCCCTCCCTTCTCTCTCTCTCTCCCTCCCTCCCTTCTCTCTCTCTCTCCCTCCCTTCTCTCTCTCTCTCTTCGCCTCACCGCCAGCAGTCCGCTCGCTGGAGCCCACGTGGCCAATGTAAACAGGAGGTGGGCCTTGGCAGACACATAAAGAGAAATATGCTGCCTCTGCGGAGCCTTTGAAAGGTTTGGAGTGTTGTCTTACCCTCTGCTCTAAAACGAGCCTGTCAGCCGAGACTCGGGCCAAAATAAGACCGTGGCTGTGGTGTGTGTGGAAACAAGAAGGGCAGGGCTGCTGCTGCTGCCTCGTGGGGACAAGTGGAGTCTCTCACCCCTGCGCTCGGAGCGAGAGGCAAAGGCCATGCCAAAGGGGAACTCCCCCTGACCAACACCGTTAGAAACTGAACACTGCAAGTAGGCTAAAGCAAGAAAAAAAAGAGAGAGAGAGAGAGAAGAAAAAACACTCTGAATGCTGAGTCCTCTTATGACTCACTCTTCCTTCCTGTTTCTTCTTAGAGGCGGGTGCTTTTTTGTCAGCCTTATAAACCCACAGTTGTGGAGTGGAAGTCTTTTTTTTCCTTCCCAAAATACAGACAACTATGCTTCTCTGAAGAGTGGAACTATTTTTTTCGAACAGCATGGAACTACAAAGTGAAGTTTTGTTGGATCAGTGATTGAGTTCTTAGGATTACCCAACATCACTGGATTTTTTTTTTTACCCTTTTTCTTCTTTTTTTTTTTTTGGAAACTCTTTCATGCTCCTTCATTTGTTTTGTCTAGTCTTTCCCTCCTCCTCTCTGCTGTGGCTTGGCTTTGCCGGAGCCGTATCCTGTGCAGTAATCCACTCCAGTGCTTGGGGGCAGCCTCCACAGTGTGCACTATTGTGTACGGCTGAAAAAAAGGAGGGGGGAGAGAGAGAGAGAGAGAAGGAACCCTGGCCCTTTGTGTGTTGAGGACTCAGCAGGAAGGTGATTTTGCAATTACTTCAGCTTGCCAGCAGAGCAGGCGCTCTCACAGATCCACATGCACACCACTGTCCAGTCTGCGAGCCACAGCCTCAGCTAGAGAACTACATACAGTGACTGCCGTGTGTGTGTATGTGTGCGTGTGTATGTGAGTCGGCGGGTGTGGGGACCGAGTGTGTTGCGTGTGCTCCAAGTGGCCAACAGCGATGCCGGGTTTCTCCGTCTGATGATGAGAGCAGACGTCAGACTGGCCCATGAATATTGATGTGGAGGATAGTCTGTTTCATAGAAGAACAGGAGGAAGCAAGATGGCTGCCCTTTAGGATTTGTTAAAGAGGAGAGCCAGACGGTTTGCTGGAATTCTACAGAGTGGAGGGACGTAAAGCGAGGTGAGAGTTTGCTTTGTGTGTTCTTTTCTTGTCCTTCTTTCCTTCTGGCTTAAAAGAATGTTCAGCAAAATGTAGGGCTTAGCCCTTGCATGCTAATATCCTCTGTAGCACCGAGAGCTAACATAATAAGGAGGGGATATTAGATAAAGCTTCTCCAACATGGCTGACGTTTTTTTCTTTCTTCTCTTTTTTTTGAGCTAGTAGAAATAGAGAGATATCACATTGATTTGAATCCTTTGCTCTGGTCCGCTGGACACTCTTTGGTCTAAGGAATTTCACTGCT
This sequence comes from Sprattus sprattus, assembly GCF_963457725.1. Lineage (NCBI taxonomy): Eukaryota > Metazoa > Chordata > Actinopteri > Clupeiformes > Clupeidae > Sprattus > Sprattus sprattus. Next base: position 22,987,582 of record NC_137918.1, on the reverse strand, counting down.
TTAGAAAATGGTGACCTTTTAACAGCTGCTGGTTACTTTTCTTGAGGCATTATAACCAAATACATCTGCTATTAATGGAACTCTCAAGCCCCCTGCTGAAAATGTATCTTATCTCTTAAATGCCTGCTGTCCTTATTAGGATATCTGTGCTAGGAGTGATACATTGAAGAGTATGTTTTTAGAAGGGAAAAATATTTTGTTGTTTTTTCATGTTTTGGGGGTGAGATTTTTTTTAGTTTATTTCATTCGTATCAGAGTTCCTTGATCTGCTTTAAAATATAGAATATGCAGGTGTACTGGTGTTAGCCGGCTAATCAGTGTGAATGGAGGGAATCTAGAGCGAGTGTTCTTTTGGAGGCAGTGGTGCTATAATGACACTGAGCCTGTAGTGGAGTTGAGCGAGGGATATTGTAGCTACTGGCTTTGTGCATCTCGTGAATCAGCTTTCATTGCATTCACCGATGAATGACAAGCAGACACAAAGGCAAGCGTGGTCCAAGGAGAGGGGAGAAAAAAGGAAAAGAGTGGGGAATTGTAGTGGTGGAAGACAACAAGGTCAGGAGCTTTGAAGGAACTGAAACCCAATCCCTGTGCACCATTAGTTGAGGAATTGGGAAGGGAATTTGTGAGCTGTTTTTTTTTTCTTGCAAATAAAAGAAGGATTTTTTTTTTTTTACCACACATGTTTATCCAAGAGGATGAAATAAGACAAAAGGTACAAAGAGGCAAACAAACAAAAAAATAGAAAATACAAAGCACTGTGAGATATCTAGAATCCTTTCAGTGTTTGAAGAAAATGAAGTCATGTGGTACGAAAAATGCTGGCTTTGCATTTTCCACTGTATATGTGTATGGTCCACATCCATTCCATGCCCTTAAAGTTCACATTCCATGATCCGTTTCGGGGGTCTGGAGAATATTTGCGTCTCTCTGGCAGTAAGCTGTGGACAAATTCCATACTTAGATGTGTGGGGGGAGGGACCTGGTTCTTAACAGAGATTTAAAACTAAGAGAAAAGTTAAACAATCACTTGTGGCAAACTTTCCAGCTTTGCATTTTCATTGACATTCCATGACAGCATTCGACCAACTACACTGTTCATTGCCTGAAGTGGCTGTTGCATCTGCATTTTAGAGAGTAAAAAAAACACCAAACTACCCATATGTTTTGATAAATACAGAAAATGACAGTTATTAAGGTGCTTTGGCTTTGTACTGCTGCCACTAATGGACTTTACACTTAACTGTGGGGTGTGATAGCATTAATAAGAGCACTAATACAAGATTTAAACATTTAAATTTGTGTGGGCTGGGTCTCACACATCACTCTAAACATATTAACCACGGTAAATTGTTTTTACAACCCCAGCCAAAGACCCCCTTGAACAAATGAATTGCAAATGAGCCGTTGCTTCTCCTCTGAGCATCTGAGGTCATTTACACTACTAACATTAGGATTAACGTCATAATTACCTCTTAGGATATGAGCGATGATGGACTCAGCTTCTGCCCATCAGGGTTTGTGTATTTGATATGTGTATTCCCTACCTGCACTTTCACCATTGCAGTTTGATATGCTAAAGAGGCCCACGCCTGCAAGGCTTTACAGCCACGGGTCCCTAATAGGGTGTTGTAAACAACAACATCTGAGAGATGGGAGGTGCAAATGCAAAGGGCTCTTTAATGAAGGAATCTGGTTAGATGTCAACACTGCAAGAGCCCCATACCAATAAAGATATCAATAACATTATTGTGTCGTTGTAATAAGAATAGGCTATAACGCATTTATTCAGCTAATGAGAGAATTGTGACACTGATTGTTACATACACACAGAAAGGTCTTCAGCTGGGCTTTTCCCGCTCAAATTCCACCCTCTTTCTCATGAAGATGGATCTAAAGCCCACTGCATTCATGACCCAAATGCCAAGCAAAAACAAAGTATGGCTATGTCAGTGTCAAACCACAGCAAGAGCGATCATTCACGTCATTATACATTTTTTATTTATTTATTGTATTATTATAGTTATTTTCTAATATGTAGGCACTCTGAGATTCCTTTAAATGAAAAGTGCGTTAAAAATCAAATGTTATGTTAAAATTATTATTATTATTATTATCATTAGTGTGCATTTACACTTGAAGATAGGTCAGGTTACCCAGTCCAACACAAGAGATGAAATGGCCCGGTCCGTCAGGGCTCCCCCTGGTAGGCTGAGGCTCGGTGGAGGCTTCCAGTCCTCAGAGCTGAGAGCTCACTGTCAGGAGCCTTCCATGTAACAATGGCAGGGCGCCCCACCCAGCCCATGGCATGGCACTGTTTTGATATGGTAAGCATGGTCGTTAACTGCACCGTGTCAACATAGCTCCATACCCAAGTGAGTCTGACCTCAGGGCTGTTTTGACTGGAAGAGCACCGCAGACTTAAACTGTTCGAAGAGTTCACTTTGTCAGTTGTGGGAGACTTGCTACGGTATAGATAAGACTTGTTTAGAAACTGAGTAAGCTGTGAGGGTACATTGATCGTTTAGTAATGTAAAATTCAGGTAAAATTGGGTGAAACTTGTGCGAATAGGAAGGAAAGACTTCTTTTAACAATAATGCTTGAATGTTAAACTGACAAACAAAGGATACTTCAGATTATTGTCTGGGTCTTTGGAAATCAATTTATGACTATTTCATCAATTTTAAGATTTTAAAAATCTGTCTCTGAACAAAAAAGCACAATATTATAAAATGTCCATAACAGTGGAAAAACATTTGACAACATTATGTGTTACATAATATATGCACCTGTATATGGCAAGTATTTTGTAGAACCTTGTCTTTTACAAACTGAAATAGAAAGAAATCCAGTCAGATTAATGGTTGTGTCTTTGACAACCTGAAACAGAGGGGAATTCCAGACAGACTAATAGTTAAATTTACTTTGTGATCATTATCTGTGAAAACATCTCAGTCCTTCTGTAGAAATGATTTACCTCACTACTTATATGTTGTGCAACAGTGCAAAATGTGATGTTATCAATACAGCTATGTTGCTAGCTGTGCTTGATCCTGTGACAAAGGCATAGCAATACAGTTTATCTGTGAAGACCTCATTGGGGAGGTTTCTCTAAACAAAATGGAGGAGAGCCAGATAAATCAATCAGCTAGACATGGGCAGCTCTCATCAATCTGCACCGCCTGATAAACACACCGTGAGGGTGTAGACCTCTCTCAAGTGAGGTGCTTTAAAAGTTCCCTCCACATTCCTCTCAATTCACTGGCAATATCTGTTTTTGTAAGAATGTTCCACCACCACAGCGTCCCACAACAATGCTGCTTGTCACAATGGGCCATGCTGACCTTTGACTTCTGACGTCAGCTTAGTGCATCATATTTCTTGCCAGGGGCCATTTGGATCATGACATGGTGGAACAGGTTTAGAGCCGTTCAAAGAGCCTTAGCGTTTCCTAGTAACCAGCTGCTCTCTCTCCCTGATACAAAATGGAGAGATAGGAAGTATTGATGAGCATGCTGCTGTTGCATTCATTCCTGCTGCAGGCATAGGGGTTAGGCACCCCAGGATCCATCTTATCTGCCTCCTTGCCTCTATCCTCTTTTTGAGAGATCTAGTTCCTTGCCTCTATCCTCTTTTTGAGAGGTCTAGTTGTCCATGGTTCTGCATTTCACCTCATCTTCTCCATTCTACTATCATGTGCATTTTGAAATGTTGTGGTTTAAAAAAAACATGAAGTAACACTATCCATATTTGGTATGAGGGAGCCACTTACTTGTTTAGCCCATCCTGACCGTTTGCACGTAATATATTGCACAATTGCTTTTGTCCGATTAAGTAATCTGACGACTTCCAGTCTGTAATTGCGGACACTCCCATAGTGTAGCCCTATTGACGTCCTTGCTGAGGAATCTGAAGGCAACCCCAGTCCCGGGTGGTGACGCGGCCGGCTCCTTCCTGCTGGAGTGGTTTTTGGCCGGTGGGTTTGTTGGCTGTGCGGCGTGCCGTGAGGTGCGGCCAGGGTGGGAGCCTGGAGCTGAGAGCTGGACAGGAGCGTGTCAGTGTCACGGTGTCACCTCAGGGGCGGACTGACAAGGGCACTACTCCGAGCCCCGCCTCCACGTGAGCGAGCGCACATGGCCGCTCTGTTTACAAACACTATCCCAGCATTCCGGCACGCTTGTTACGTAACCACCCGAGTGAGTAGCATCTCTGAAGCCATCTACCAGCCCGCCGCTCTAGATTTGGGAACGTCACCATCCTGCCACGGGAGGTGGAGGAGTGGGGGGGGTGTGAGTGTGTGTGTCGAGAGAGGTGGGGTTTGTAGAGTCGGGAGGTGTGGCGTCGCTGGCCAAGGTAGTGCCTGTAACGCAGAATGTGCCCACGCCAAGAGCGGAGGCTTCTGGAAAGGCCGTCTGCCTGACAACAACAACAGGCTGACCGGTTAGCGGAGGCCCAGACACTCTTGGGTAGGGGAGCCGCTGGCACACGGTTTAGAATACATATAGCCAGTGTCACTGGCCTACATAGTGAAAACATTATCTTAGACTGAGATGTTGAGTGTATACTGTATGTCCTCTATAAACCTGTGATTTGTTTCTTATTAACATTTCCCGCTGAGAGAAGTGACCACGTCCCCGTTCGTTTGATGCCAAATATGGTTTCCACAAACCGCGTGTGTCCATTACGCTTACGCATGTGTGGAAATACGAAGACAAGGTTCTCTTAACAGAAAATGCACATATCGGTGAACTGGCTCTCTTTGTTTCACCTCAGAAAATGACGTATGAACTTGTGGCAGTTGGTATGGTACAAAGCAGATCATTTTTTTCTTGATTTGGTAGTTATTTCTTATTTCATGATTGCAATAAGTACATTTCTGTCAAAATGAGAAATGTTTTCAATGTTTTTTTAAGAGAAGGCAGACTGGAAGCAGTGGGCTATATTCCACATGTGCATGGGATGCTTGCTTTTGCACACACACACACACACATATACTCTCACTTAATCTCTTTTAAGTTGTCTAAATCGAATCATTTCCACAGCTAAGACTGTTTGAAACGCGACTTGGCCAGATCTTACACTTTATGGTCAAACTCTCAAAAGTAAAATGCTCCACAGTAGTGCCTTCATAGGAGAACAGTACTTGAGAGTTTCTTAATAAAACGCTAAAACAAAGTAAAAAAAGGTTTGAAAGGGAACCTGCAAGAGTCCCAGAGTCCTTGAGGAGTGTAACGAGTGACATGAGTAATGAGCTTAGCGTGTGATTCAGGGAAGGGGAACTTCTAACCTGTCCTCATGATGCCTCCGTCATGTGATCCTCTGCAAGCTCGACCCACCGTATGAGAAACGGGACACTTGGAGACCACAGCAAACTAAACAAACGCTCTTCAAATGTTTGCCCTGTCTAAAATGGCTGTCAGACACAGGCAGGGGGGAGGGAGAGGGTGGTGTTTAGGCCTTCTATTCACACCAGTAGGAGTCAGCTGGCTGTGAGTGTCATTCAAGACCGCCACCTTACTATAGTCTTTCAATGACATCACTTGCTAGCTACTTCTAAAGGTCTCAAGCATACAGGGCTCGATATTAGGTTTCCACTCAGGAATCTGAAGCCACGGCAGCTGGTATCTCTGGCTAGTCCCCTTCCACTGACAGGTGTGTGTGTGTGTGTGAGTGCTGGTGTGTGTTTGTTTTTGTCAGTGTGCAGATGAACATATTTAGGAAGGATAGTGTAATTATTTTTCAAAGACCTGTTCTGGATAGGTTGCTGTCGTTGTGGGTGCTAGCACATTCCCTGTGCTAAGATGGTGGAGTGAAATGTGGAGTCCTGTCCTGACAAGTTGACATTCCCTCAGCTTTGTCTATTGATCAAATAATCCACCTTAATCTACCCACATGACATCCCTATCCCTTCCCTTCCTGATACAGACTGCATTGCCTATGTTGTCTATGTACTAAAGTACCTTCTAGGTGTGAGCCCTGACCGCTGTCCAATATACCTTTTAGTTTTATATTAGAGGTCTAAAAACCTGGAAGGGATCATATGCTGTTCCAAATTCAACTCGCTGTTTGTGTTCCAAGTAGGGGTTGATTTAGTTGGTTTATTAAACTGTGCTCTCCTATGAACAGCAAAAGTATTTAACACATAATCAGTTGAACACATTAAGACTTGTATTTGTTGTTGTAGACAGATTGTGCCCTTCCCTTCGAAGGCCTGACTCATGGTGAGCCCATCCTTGACTTAGAGTGATGTGTGAGACATAGCTTCCATACAAGGAGAAGTATCAGGTCACGTGCCTGCATTCATGGGAGGGGGGAAAGACACCATAGCAACAGTCCCCGAGGTCAGGCTGTCTGGAGACCAATGAGAGCAAAGATATTGATACATTCCTTTCCAATATCAGATACAGAACACATGACTGATTATCTTACCGCCTACTTTTTCTAGCTATTTCTGTCACCCTACTCAAATGGAGTAAAGATCAATCTGAGAATTAAGGCTGTCTCAAAAGTAGTCTAATCATATGAAGGAATGCTATGGCATTTAATAGCTGTATCACACTATATGTGTGAGTACAATATTGGTGATCTCTTCAAAAACCTGAATCAGATGCAGGTTATTTGTCTTAAGAAACTGGGGCGGCTGCTGTTCCGAGCTCAGCAGTGTTTCACGCTTGTTTTCATTTACTCTCATGTGACTGACTCATGTTTACCACCACCAGCTTCCTCTTCCTGTTAAGCTGAGTCCATGTCTGGGCTTGGTTTAACAAAAACACAAATCAGACATCCACTGAGAAAAGGCTTTGGGCAGAAACCAAGTTTAACCAAGTCTGAGTGCTGTCACTATTTAATCTGTAGATTGTGGCAGACACTCAAAATAATGCTTATATTTTTTTATTTAATCTTCAAAAGGCAACCTTTGGCACACCATACATACTGAAAAGTGTCCAGTGTTTTAAAGCATGACCAAAAGCACTGACTAAACAGAATGTAGGAATTTCTCTTGAAAGGCTGATGTTATGTATTTTTCTATAATGTATAAAGAAGATTAAAGACAAGCTTGACAGGAATAATGGGCTTTTTTTTCTTTAAATTGGAGTCATATTGATCCGAGGAGAATCAATGTGTACAGCTCACGAGTGTGTGCTAAGGCTCACTCTCTGTATGCAGCAGCCATGCTAGCTTAATGTTTGGAACAGATGGCTTTTGAAGCACTAATAAGCTGGTCGCCATGGTTACCGTGCGCTCTGAAAGAAATTAACTTTGCGCTGAGCACAGTTCATCAATTTAGTCAGATATATTGACTGGTTTCAAGACAAAGGAATGGAGAAAGACGGCGGGGGGGGGGGACCGGTGGAAAGTGTACTGTGGGGGTGGGGGAGAGTTGCCGTGGTGTCTGGTGTGTGTGGTGTTGTGTCCAGCGTGCTCAGAAGGACCACCACTTAATTAGATCCTCAGTGTGACGCAGCCTTTGCACACACAGTCATAAGCGCACAAACTGACAGCTGAATCTTTAGGCTTTCATACTGGCTTTGGTCCCGGCTCCGCTATTGTTAGTTGAAGGTGCTTCTAATCCATACTCAAACAGAACTGCCTGTCTAAACAACACAGATACAGCTCTAGTGACTATTTCTTTTTCTTTCGGGGTCAACCGGTTCAGGGAGGTAAACCCCAGTTATACAGTTACCCGGCACGATCTAAGGTAATGATCAACCGCCGTCCACCATCACTGAGCTCAGAGACCTCGGTGGAGGTGGGGCAAATACTGTCATCACAGAACAACAGAAGTGAATGAAGAAAGAAACACACATGCTGTACTCTCAAGACCACATCACAATGGTGGCGCAGCAGAAGTGAATGAAGAAAGAAACACACATGCTGTACTCTCAAGACCACATCACAATGGTGGCGCAGCAGAAGTGAATGAATGAAGAAACACACATGCTGTACTCTCAAGACCACATCACAATGGTGGCGCAGCAGAAGTGAATGAATGAAGAAACACACATGCTGTACTCTCAAGACCACATCACAATGGTGGCGCAGCAGAAGTGAATGAATGAAGAAACACACTGCTGTACTCAAGACCACATCACAATGGTGGCCCAGCAATGGTAGCATAGTGGTGGTGGTGGTGGTGAACTCATCATAACATAACGCAAGTCATAACTGCGGTCACGTGATGGCAGCTGTCAGGTTATGGAAACCGGTTGAACCAGCTCAACTGATGTTTTTAAAAAGACACTGAGGTGGACGGGAAAGGTGGAAGAACTAGAGAGATGTGTGTGAAATGATACCAGATAGGTGAGGTATGATTATGACAAAGGGAAACGGTTAAGTTGTTTTACCAGTACACACGGTAAACCTGCTGTGCAACCCAGTTGATGTACAAATGATTCAAATGTTGTTTTATTTTTTGCCAGTAACCAAAAACATCCTGCCATGCAAGCTCTAAAAGCACAGTATGGAGTCAAATGATTGAAGTTATATAACTGGGTAAAGCTGTCAGACAGGTTATCAATGAGAACGCTGGCAGCTGAACAGAGACTCAGTGCAAGCCCTCATTGAACTCCTGAACAAAAAAAAAACCTCTTCTCTAGGCTGTTTTTAATTCTCAGATATTAAAAGTCATGGAAACCAGACATCACATGTCATTTTGTATCTCTTTCTCTGAGGCAGCATTGGTGGCAATGGCTGCTAATTCATTTTGGGCTGAACTGACTGAAGTGGGGTCTTTCGTCTCCAAGAGAAACCACACAAAGTAGATTTCCTTGCTGTTTGAGTCCATGTCAAAGCTGGGTTATGGGATGCACACACACACACACACACACACACACTGACTGATGTTCATTACCATTTCTCCATGCTCTGAGCAACACAAAGGACTTCAATGCGATCGGTACCGCACAGCCACATCTGCCTCCTATTACCAACAAAGAACAATGAGGGCTGGTCTGGGCCCCACACTTTTTCGAGGGGCTTCTCCAGGGGTGAAATTACAAACAGAAGTGTATATCCACCCCGGTTTTGAGGTAATCTATTAATCTAGTCTCCAGATTTCTAGCCTGCAAGGGAACACAGAGAAGATTTAGAATGGTATTACCATGTGTGTTGATGTCATTAGGGAACATACCCAGGGCACTGTTTCATACGAGGAAAGATGGAAGAGGAGAGATGATCGACATACAATTTACAATGGTCTGTCTGTCTGTCTCCTGTGGAGAGTAAAACAGAAGAAACACTTTAGATTTGCTCCAGTAGAACAAGACACAAGCAACGCCAAGGTCATGAGTTCAGTTCCCAGGCAACACTGACAATGATTGTGATTTCTTGTAACGTAAAATTGAATGATAAGGTAAAAAGGCTTGCACACTTGTGTAAGGATGAGATTTAATATTATATACGTAGGGAATTAAAGGGGTATCTAACCTGTTTTCTTGAGTTGTACGATGCCAAAAAGCTTCTTTCAATATTTCTGCATCTCAGCATTGTATTTCATATTTTTTTGAAGTTATGATTTCCCCCAGTCGTGACCCAATTTGAATTTTGGTCTGCAAACGATAATTGGCCAGTGTAAAGAGCTCCGCCATCACCTTGGAGTCCTCCTCATTAAGGCTCTTGGAGAACAATATGTAGTCAGAGTATGAAGAAAAGCAGTTTGACCAGGTGCCCTTAAAAGCCCTTCTGCAAACCTATAAGTGGGAGTACCCAGTGAGGCACATATAGGTTGAAAAAACCTCACTGACCATATGGTGGTTTGAGACAAACACCAATTAGTTCCAGAGGGGGGAACTTTCCCTTTCTCTCCCATTCATATGCAGATCCCCTCCTTTAGGGTCACAACAGAATAGGTGAAATGTTGTGGAGCGTAGGACAATGCCTGACCAACAAAAGATAGGCATCAGCTCGAGCAGTGATGAGTGTTGCCACAGGCAGTCCCTGGCTAGCAGGCAGTGGCAGCAGTAGCAGGATACAACTGTTGTGTGTAGGCCTGGTGTGGGATGTGTGTTGCAGAAGCAGCTGTTTGGGTCTCCGCTGTTGTTTACAGTTTGGCTGAATGAGCGGAGGGTCGAATGGGAGTAAACGTGTGGTCTTTGCAGTGGTAAATATTTTTTCATGGTCATTGACAACAAATCCCCCATGTCGCCTATCCCTCCAGCCCGCACTAAAAATCATGTATTTGCCTTTACCGAGGGTAACATTCAGCACTGTAAAATGAGTGTACAGTGTATTGTTTAAATGTGAAGTACACTTCATATTTTTTTCTGAATTGCTTTGTACCGTATAAGATGCCAGGAGACAAGTGAGACATTGTCACAGTATTTAGTGCATTAGCTTCTGCACTGCTTTGTAATGCACTTGGGATGTTAGCGAGCTTGTTATAACACACTTGGACATTGGACATTGCTAGTAATAAGTGCTCTTGCGTTGGCTTCTTTGTAATGTTATTACTATTATTTATTAATACATTGTTAAATTACTAATATGTCTTGTTTGTTCCTTATTACCGATCGAGAGTTCAATCAGCAACTTCCAAGTCATGTCTCCCTCACTATTGTAAATCCTGCCCACGACCTGCCAAGGCTCTCTCATCTCAGGGCCCGTGGCCTGGCAGGCAGTGGGGAGGAAAACTATGCAAATATGCCTCAGAAGGGGCGACCCCCGCCAGCAGACACAGAAGCCTTTTTGTTGGCAGCCAAATGACGGGTCTGTCACATGTTGGGAGTGCCGCATGCCTCCGCTGGTTAGTTATGTGCGCTACATTATACGCCCCCCAACACATGACACATATTACATGTGTGAGGTGGGGGACAAAACGACATCTGTACTTCACTCAACAGATCTCCTGTAGGGGGGGGGGGGGGCAAGCCCAACTGCCAAGATTGGCAAATGCTCCAACTCACTGGCCAGCAGTTTTAATGGGCTGATTCAAAATGTTTTGCCTGAGTTAGTGGTATGTGTACATGTGTAAAGATATTGTCTCCACAGTGATATGCTTTCAGGTTTGCTCCTACAAACAATCAGTAGTTTCATACGGTAGGGGCTTAAAGTTTCCCCCTAGTTACCACAGTTACCTTCACTGAGATTTCTCTGAGCAATGTGGTTACATTGGAGGCAAGAATACTGTAGATCAACTGCTTGCAGAGTTTTACGAACCGACTTGAACTGAGGATGCACTGCAGCTGATGAAGGCCCGGCTTGTTAGCCGTGACCCAGAGAAAAACAGTTTGCTAACTTTAGTCATGCAGGCAGAATAGGAGCCGAGGGCAGACTGAAGCTCTATATTTGTGAGAGGGATTTAAAGAGATGTAGTATGCCAGTCATCTGACCCAATTACACAGAGGGAGGGAACTGAGGATGAGGTTTCACTCAGATACCAGAAGCAGCCATTGGCCAGTTAAAGCAACATGACCAACAGTGCCCTTATAATACAAACATACACATCAATAACGGAACTACATCCAGACTTCCTTGCGAAAAGAATTGGAATAATTGCTACAACTACTTGAATGTAGTACTGAATGAATGCTACTGTAGCCAGGCTATGTATGGCATGACTTTTGATGCTGTCCTAATCCATTAATCCAGTAAAGTACACTGCATTGTATCCCTCCCCTCAGTCATTCATTTGAAAATGTTAGGATTTTGTTAAATATGAAATGGCTTGTGTGCAGAGGAAACTATCTGAAACAACACAGTCCTTCAGTTTTTCTGACACAATTGAGGAAATAGTTTCAACAATGGCCCCTGTGAAGTTTTGAAAGGGCCCGGGGGTTAGTCACTGATGGACCTTGTGACCGCATCGCAATCACATGTAATATATAATCACTACAAGACCTGTGTTTAACCTCAGTTCTTTTGGCCCACTGAAGCGCCACTGATTGATTTCACTGTTTTGACTCAACTACTGCAGTGAAAGGAAGTCAACAGCGGAGCAGCAACACAGCAAACGTGTTCAATGAGTTTGCAGTTACTGACACATACTGACAAACATTTCTTTCATAATGGGAATATTTGGCCTCAATCCTGGAGATGAAATTGGGGAAACAGTTTAACCCACGCTCAAGACAAAAACCTAACTTCTCAGCTTTTATGGGCTGCATTTAGAACCACACGGATCTGTGATCTTGGCTCAACAAAGGGTGACGTGAGCTTTTTCCTCTTTTTTTTTTATAAATGAAAGTTACTGCCCCTCTCCTCTTCAAGTGTGTTTCCCTGTGCCTTATCGTCACTGAGAAACATGCTTATTGGGCTATTGGGCCAAGAAGGAGGAAGCACACACTTAAGATAATGCTTTATTTTGGGGGGCGTTTGGAGGAAAAGAAAGAAACGGCGGCGGCTGCCGTGTGATTTATGAGGTCTCCCGTATCTCCCCTGGACGTGTCTGCAGGAGCCGACCCCCTCGCCTCGCTGCCACGGCCTGAACCTGAGAGTTCATAGCCACTGGCCTCACAGCTGTCGTTATCAGTGAATGTCACGTACAGCTGCCAAGTCTTGCCACGGCCCTCTCTTTCCCTCTCTTTCTCTCTCTCTGTCTCTCAACACAGCCCCTGTTCTGATCGTGGTTTGACAGTAACATAGTGCGACTTGACGCTGCTACATCCCTGTACCTGGATGCATTTCTCCTTTGTTTCAAGAGATGCTGTGGGGAATCATTACCTCCCATTTTACAGCTGCACAGCAGCGAACATGTTAAAAGCTCAAGCAATAATCTCAGACGTGTAGTCTGGGTTGTTAAGATAGGATCTTTCCCCAGGATCACCATAACAACCACACAAAAATGCTGTCCGGTCCCATATCTTTGTCTTCATTTACATGACCCACCAACTGGTGGCCTGATTCCTGTACAGCAGCCAGCATGTGGTCAAATTCTTATTTGGCACTGAAGTCCACATTGTCTAAGCCCAATAACCCCACAGTCTGTCCCACCCCTTCCCTGGGGGTATAGGGACTAGTAACCCTCAGAGTAGCTATAAATACCTGCTTAAACACAGTCTCATAGGCTGTCTCAGTGTCCAGCCTCTAAAAACACTACACATAGCGGTTTACAGGTGTGCAAAAAAAGAAATATCCAGACAGACCCTTTTTCCCCTCTGAACTACCACAGGAAAGGGCTGTGGCACTCAAGAGGCTGAGCCAAGTAAAGGGGCTGGCTTGCTAATTACAGACCATGACTGAGTGACACATCAGGAAGAAAAAGGGAGGGAAAACTACTAACTGATAAACAGGATAGACAACACACTGAAAACAAACCACACCTCGAAACACAAGTCAGCCATGCCAAATGTTAACTGCAAAAAAGTGGCAATACAATTCAGACTCCAAACAGTTAGATCAATGCTTTGTGATACAAAGGGCTATTTTTTGTAACTACTTCATGTCTAGTTTATTTGTCACAGCAAAAGAAGTTGGGGCTTAAAAATAGTTTTTTAATTAAGAGTATACAGGATGCAGTGAATGCAGTCCTATTGTTTCAGGATAGGAGTAGTCAACATGGGTATTTTTGTTTTGTGTGTGTGTTTGTGTGTGTGTGTGTTTGTGTGTGTGTGTGTGTGTGTGTGTGTGTGTGTGTGTGTGTGTGTGTGTGTGTGTGTGAGTGAGTGAGTGAGTGAGTGCGCGCACAGTGCTCAGCTGGGATCTCTGGCTTTGTTATTCTCAGCTCTCAGAGATTTTTTTTGTTTTCGGTGTGGGTGTATCCAACTGTGACAAGCTGCTTGGCTGTGCAGGGCTGCCGGTAAACTCTGGAGCGGCTCTCAGGAGTGGAGTGACTCCCAAGCCAAGTAGGACATCCCACCACAGAGGGGTTTAGCCACACTGCCGGGCTGACGCACAGTCAAAACTACCACCGGAAACTCACTGCAGTACATCTGTTTTCAACATGAGGACATATTTCTAAAAAGAGTTTTTTTAAAAAGTCTTTAATATTGTAATTTAACACAGTCACACACAGAGAAATAATTTGTTTTCATGGTCCTATTGAGGGTCCAGGGCCATTTAAATGGTTTCGCCCCCACAGTCAACAAAGGGGCCACGTCACCTCTCATTAGCGGAGCCCAAAAAGATGGGGGACACCCACTGTACCCGGCACCACCGCCGGGGATGGGGGACACCCACTGTACCCGTCACCACCACCGGGGAAAGGGGACACCCACTCTACCCGTCACCACCACCGGGGATGGGGGACACCCACTCTACCCGGCACCGCCACCAGGGGATGGGGGACACCCACTGTACCTGGCACTGCCACCTGGGCAGCAGCCGAGAGCCCACCGTCCCAGTGCTGCTGTACCTGGTGCAGGGGCATCATCAGAAGCACACTATAATACAGTCTGAAGTGGAACCAATGTGTTAGTTCTGCTTTATTAATCTCACATGCGCCCGCCCTTTGTGTTTCTATTCTAAGCCACTCTTAGGCTCAGTCTCAGTGAGGCTACTCATGGCAGGAATCAGAGGTATAAATGGATGCCATGTTATTTTTTTTTTTTTACTTTTTTACTTTTATCATTGTGTTGTAGTCATCAGTTTGTTGTTATTAGCCACGTTGTCATTGATGAATGACTGATAGTGTCAGTTGCCTGGCAGACATTTATAAACCGTTCTGATTTTCTACTCTTTGAAACCTAGCCCCCTTAATAGTTTATGAACGCAGTGGTCCTCCTCTCCTACAGACAGCACAGACAGCCAGGGGCTGAACAAAACCTGTTGGAAATACATCAATTCACTTTTTTTTTTACAGCAATGACCCGCGTACCATTTCTCTGCCCTGGCTGCGGTTCGATCCAGGCTGCACTGCCCGTGACCCAGCTCACCAGCAGCTGCCAATTTCAGGCTTGACTGGCAGAACTGTCACTGAGGAACCTGTTTCCAAACTGAGTTTGGTGGCTTGGCTCGTTAGTTGAAGATTAAGCACTTTAACACTAGGGGCTGTGTATGGCAGCATCGTTAACTGGCCGGCCATCCCTGCCTGCACTGTGTGCTAATGGGGTTTCTCAGACCTCATTGTACTGTCTGAACAAAACAGCTGATTTTAAAGAACCCAGCAATATCACGCATTGACTGAATAAAGGTTAGGGAAGGGAGAGCAAAAATGGTCTCCTCTCTGTACTTTGAATGTTACCCCTTTTTTGTAGTAATACCAAGAGATGCTGCTCAATGGCCATGAGCCTTCTTCTAAGCGACCTGAGGGAGCCTTAAATCAGAGTTTTGTCCATGTTAAGTTAAACCAGCAAGTGCTTACTTCAAGCTCTCTCTCTCTCAAGACATATACACTACACCCCCCGTCAGTCAGGCACCTGGGATATATTTGATGAAGACTGTTGTAATCTGTTCAGTATTAGCTTTCCGCTGCACTCTGTAAACTCTTCTCGTACATACGCATGGTTCTGCATATAGGCTCCAACTTTCTTTTGACGGTCGATCCTTCGTCTTTAAATCTTTAAAACCGTTTCCATCCTGTGTACACTGCCTTCTACACAAGATGGCCTTAATTGAGGGTTACCTATAGGTTTTTTTTTGTTTTCTTTGAGTGAGTTTTGTGCCCATTTCAGTACAGTATACGTAAACCTGACGTGTCCAATGTAACAGCTGCAGTTTTGAAGGTGACAGCTCCTCGCCTGTGATCATGAGCACATATAATAGACACATACACACACACACACACACACACACACCTGTGATCATGAGCACATATAATAGACTCCAGATGTCCTAATCAGCTCCAATGACAGAGTATCAAGCTGCCAAATGAAACATACTACACCGGCCCAGCTACCTCGCCTCTTTCCAGCTATACTGTCCATTTATTACCCTCCCCCTCCCTTTTTTTTTTCTTTTTACTGCACTCTACAGCTCCTATAGGGAGCGTTCGGTTCAGTCCTCCTCCAAGGCGAAGGGGGGGGAAGGGCTGCAGAGGCTTTTCGTGGGAATCGAAATCTGGCTTCAATTATGCTCTCAAACGTTGGGACTCTGTTTTTCTTATCTCTCCATGGCTGCACAGTGGTTGTGTGACCTATGGTCCGGTGCAGGAGAGGACCTGATTTACGTGCCAGCAAACACAGGGACATAAATTGTGCTGAGCAGAGATTTCAAGGGGGTGTCATGGATGAAGTTAAGACAGAGTCGTGGATGATTTAGGATCAAACATATATTCTGGTGGATTGGATCTGCTTGTAAACGAGTGTGTCTTTGGGTGTTACACGTGTGACTCCCTCTGAGTATCCAGCTGGAGGGCGGTGGGACTGCCTTGTCACCCATGCACACCAGCACATTTTCGTATCATGTTAGACTGCTTTATCTTGATGACAAGACGAGATGTCGACTTCCGGCTGTGCAATGTAAGAGGGCGGTCACGCTTTGGGATAGCTCCCGTATATTTCATAATTTACGTGCACCACTTCGACGTTTGCCCTTTTCCACCATATTCATTTTTAAAAAAGTAAACTCGCCTACATTCTGATATGATTTAACTGGCTTACAATGTTGAGACAAGACGAGATGTCAAACTATGTGTGTTAACATTGGGAAATGCGGTCCTGTGATTCCCCCCAAAAATACGATTTCCGGGCGCTGAACCCCTAGACGATCAAGAGGCCTTCAATATGAGTGACAGTTGACTGTGAGGAAGCCGGTCATAAGGCTACTTGGCTTGTGAACCTAAAGTCACAGTGATCCCCCCATTATGTGCCGCCCTCTGCCACCATGTGGGAGGAGCCTGTGTCCCTGAGGCCCCATAACTCCCAGCGAAGGGCTGACAGCGTTGCTCCATCTTAATGGCGCTGTCGACAAATATTAGTGGCCCTGTTCATCCAAAGGCTGTGGGAGTCACTGGGATATTTTTACAGGAATCTGCCTCTTCTCGGGGCATGGCGTGGCCCCATCGCATCCGCAGAGAGGCGTCTCGTAATGATGATGGATTAGACTGCGGCGGGGTCCGGGGCCGGCGCGCTGTAATTGTTTCACAGATGCTGCGGATGTGACATACATTAATAATCGCAGCCTGGCAGACAAAAATCAATGCCATCGCAGAATTCTATATCTGCTCTCGGCACTGGGGGAGGGTATACAGAGAGAGAGAGAGAGAGAGAGAGAGGCACACACAGATACAGACTGGTTGGGCTTCTACTGAAATGTCAATATGTATCTGTATGGTCAGTTGGCTGCACATGCATTTTAATCCATCAAATTAAATGAAAATGAAGATGGTGAGAAGTATATAGGTGCAGCGCTAATAATATTACAATGACACAACGGTGTGTCGCACAACAGTAGTGAACACAATGGTGTATCACACAACAGTAGTGATAATTGTTTGCTGAAGGTACCAGTGCAATGGCAACGGAGACAAGAGAGTCAATAAGAGTCATCTAATCATTACATTTCTGAAAGACAAACCCAATTTTTGTATTTATCACTCATGTATACATTTTTAAACATGGACACAGAAACAATCACAGTATACTCTAATATGGCAATTAAGAATAAAACTTGAAAATCAATCAGTGAAAGTGACAATGAATTCTACGTTTTTGGTCTATTGCTAGTGTTTGTTGACAGGGCTACACCACCATCACTCATCTTTTTAAGCCTTTTTAACAGGCTTAATCAGAATCAGAATCAGAATCAGAATTCTTTTTAATGGCCAAGTATATTCACACATACAGGAAATTGACTTGGTGTGGTTGGTGCATAAGACATAAGACATAAGACATAACATAACAACAAAAAAGCATAAACAAGAACAATGGACAAATGTTTTTTAAGATAATAATAAATAATTCCTAATGGTAACTCCATCAGTTTCACACAGGCCTCCTCTGTCTGCTGTCCAAGTTGATTATCTCTATGCCCTATCGGACAGCACAGACTTGTCAGAGCAAGCCATTTTCAGCATTAAGTCATACTGAATATCACACGTTCGTCCAGACCAAAAGACCATCAAGTCAGTATCAGCAGTATCAGTCTCAGCTTCTTGGTCTGAGAT
Organism: Sprattus sprattus; assembly: GCF_963457725.1. Classification (NCBI taxonomy): domain Eukaryota; kingdom Metazoa; phylum Chordata; class Actinopteri; order Clupeiformes; family Clupeidae; genus Sprattus; species Sprattus sprattus. The sequence goes on along the minus strand of NC_137918.1, from coordinate 22,969,604 downwards.
TGCCTGAACCTTGTGTTGAGGGTTGTCTTGCAAGAGCTGCCTTTGCCTAGCAATAACACTAGCAGCTCCCTTTGCCTAGCAATAACGCTAGCAGCCCCCTTTGCCTAGCAATAACGCTGGCAGCACGCCTTGCCTGGACGAATGAGTGATTCAGCCCACACCCCCACACCCCACACCCCATACCCCCTGCCATGCAAGCGAGCTCAGCTCAGAATTATTCATGGGGAGGGATTACAATAGGGGGGTGGAAGGTGTGGAATACCACAGCACAGCAGCTGACGAGCTGGAGGCTCCCACCACCATATCTACCATCTGTAAACATCACCGCAGTAGACAAAAAAAGGAATTATATATGGACTAATAATAATTATATATATATATACGTATATATGGAAGGGGAGACTTCAAATCCAAGTAGTATCTATTTCTTTGTATTATTCCTAGAGGTGCAGGAAACTCTTGAGTCTAGAATGTCTCCCTGTCAGATTATTTCGAAAGTGACACGAAAATTCAGAGAAAGGAAAAGTGCCTCAGACAAAAGCTGAGTTGAAACCCAAGCCTGTTCCGCTGCCTGGTAACTCCTTCAGTATAAAAACTCCTGGCCCCCTGGAGACGTGCCGGTTAACGGGAATGAGGTCAGTGTCTAGCCAGATCCAGACATGGGCCTTTGTTTTGGAGCATCTGCCTCAAAAGGAGCCCAGGGCCTGCTGGTATGCTGCCGGACAAAGGGCCGGCCCTCCCTCTGTAAACACCCATGTTGCCCGCGAGCCGCGTGAGCCGCGCCGCACAGACAGCTGCTCAGGTTCACTCGTGTGGGGCTGGAAATGCTGAGCACGCCAAGAATGCTGCCTGCCCGGCCATTTTTTTTTTCTTTCTTGCTTTCTTTTCTCTAAATCAAGTTCCTCTTTACTAATGGTCCATTACATTACATCTTGTGTAAGAACATACAGGAATCTAACAATATACAAAATGTAGGTGATTCTTTAGGTTTAAGTGATTTCGCAATGAGGTTTTTGTGCACAGCCATACAATCAGCACTATATGAAATGCTAATATTGAAGAACCATCACCCTATCCTGAAGTTAAATATTTGTAAAGACAAAGTAAATACCTGGTGACTACCTATGTAGAAATACAATCATTTGAATACTTGTATCGAGCATACGATTGATGCTTGAGTGTTGCTGCTGTGCTGAGTGATTTACAAAGAAGCCCAAACACACAGGTGTCCCCTGACCTTCCCCTCACCAGACAGGGCAGTCTTCATAATATCATGATATTGTGCATCCTGCAAAAAGAGTAGTTTAAACCTGTGCACAACCAATTTACTATTGTACCCTTCTAATATACCATGTCTCATTTGTAAATAATCTGTAATAATTTGTAAATAACATCTTCTATGTAGATGATGATGCTGGCCTAGTCTTATGAATGTTGCTGTGCTGAAGCAATTTGGTGCATGCAACAATAAACACTTTGACTTTGACTTGACTAATCTAAATTTTTATATTTTGTGTTTTGTTTCTCAGGACGCAGAAAGGGCAGCCTCGTGGATGGACCCAGAGCAGACCAGATGGAAACAGAAAAGGCCAGTCATGAGACGGAAGAAAGTCTTAGTATAGCACCGTTTGGCGTCACACACCCACAGACAGACAAACTGCAGAATGGGAGCCCCTCGCCCGACGGTGGCCCTCCACACCAGCTCAATGGGGACGCCTCCTGGGGTCACTTCAAGCCAAACGGCAACGGCAGTGGCCCGGGAGTCAACCCAATGAAGAGACATCGAGAAAACTGTTCCAGCCCTGTCACCATGCAGGGCCTATCTGACCAGACAGGAGTGTATGCCATGAACGGAGAGATGAAGCACAGTCTGAGCGAGCAGCCGCAGCTAGGGCCGCACCAACCCAAGAGGCCACGCGCGGGCGAGCTGCAGATCAACGGCAATGACGAGATGAAAGCGTGGCAGAGGACAGGGCCTGGTAGCGCCGAGTCAGGTGACTACGAGGGCAACAATGCGGTGCTGGACGGTAAACTGGATAGCAAAAGACATTTTAACCTCCCCAACGGGGACATCTTCTCGAGGAGTAAATCGGTGCCAATTTCTAATGGTGCTATAGAAGGCCCACCCTCCATGGTGGGTTCAACCGGTGACCTCTTAGAGAAAACGCTCTCTCAGTATTACCCTGAGCAGGTATCCATCGCCCCGCAGACTGGCCAGTCGCAGGCAGAGAGAGAAATCCACTCCGGGGTCGGCAGCAGCGAGAGGCCTGAACAGAATACCCAGTCGCCTTCTCTCACCTCAGGTTTCCCCAACTCATCATCCCAGACGCCTGCCTCTGAGCAGCAGGCCAGGATCTCCCCTGAGCTGCACGATGGCAATGGTGGCTATAACACCCAGTACATGGTGAATGGATTTTCCAGCAGCTTTGGAGGAGAACACCACCAGCATCCGCAGCATCCGCAGCATCAGCAGCAGCAACAGCAGCAGCAACAGCATCCGCAGCAGCATCCTCAGCAACAGCAGCATCAGCATCCTCAGCAGCAGGAGCAGCGTCAGCAGCCTCTACCAGGCATCACTGACCTGGAAGAAGCGCTGGACCAGGCACCTGGAATGGTTCCACCTGGTCAACGGGTCAGCCCTGGTTCTCAGGCCCAAAACGGTTCTGAGTACTTCCCCAGCAACCCAGAAGGCCCAAGCATTTTTTCCAAATCCAACACAGAGTTCAAGCAGGGCCCCTACCTCCCCTCATTAGACTCAAACTCTTCTCCTCACACAAACAACAACGGTGGTGGATTTAGGCCCTTCAGTAGCTCAGGGGGGCCCCCAAGCACTCCCAAGCAGTATGGTGCCCAGCAACAGCAACAGCAGCAGAAACCTAGCCTCCCTTGCCCAGCTGAGCATTCCAACCTGCAGGGCCCTCCGGGTCAGGCCCTCTCCACGATCCCCTCGCCTGGGATGAGTTCAGACAGGGAGCCAGAGCAACAGGCTGATCCCACGACACTGCAGGGGCAGCAACGTGGTAAGCTGGAGAGTGAGCTGTCACTCAGCAGCCACACACAGCAGGGAATGCCGGCGCAGAGAGCTGAGGCCTGCTCCTCCCAGATAGGCTGGATCGACCTCAACTCCTCCCAGGCCTCCTCACAGTCTGCTGGCACGCCCGCCATGTGGGGGGGCTTCTCCCCTCAACCCTCGGTGGACCAGAATCCACCACCTTCCCAGCAGAACCAAGGGCCGTCACATGACCCCAGTTCCACACAGGGCTTCCTAGCACAGGGCTTTAACGCGTCTGGCTACCAGAAGCAGCAACAGGACTGTCAGACACACGACTGGCAGCAAAGGGGCTCTAAACCCTCGCCCACAGGGCCTCAGCAAGGGCCACCCAAACTTCAGCACATGCCCCAACAACAGTGTAGCCTTCCACCACAGCAGCAGCAGCAGGCAGACAACCAGTTTTGCGCCGCTCAGCAAGAGCACTTATGCAAAGACCAGGACCTAGAACAGATACTGTCCCCCAATTTCATGCCTCCTCACCAGCAAGCATCACACCCCCCCCACTCGCACCCGCAGCATGAGGGTCACCAGGCAACCAACGCACTTCAGCGCCCGCACTCTCAGGACAGCCCCTCGAACACAGCGCCCCAGCCCTCAGACCCGTCACAGGGCCCTCTGGACCCCGAGCTCTTAAACCGCCTCAAGATGGAAAGCTACATGAGGGCAGAGAAGCAACAACAACAACAACAACAACAGCAACTGAAGTCTCCAACATACAGAGCTCAACCAGGGCCATCTCCACAGCAGCCCTTATCCAGCCCGTCTCACAGACCCAAAACACAGCTTCAACAAAACGACCAGGCCATGTTTGGGTTTGGAGGTGGTACAGAGGGGCCTGGCATGCAGGATAACTTCAGATTGAGCAAAGCAATGGAGATGCAAAAGCAACAGCAGCAGCAACAGCAGCAACAGCAACAGCAACAGCAACAGCAACAGCAACAGCAACAGCAACAGCAACAGCAGCAGCAGCAGCAGCAACAGCAGCAGCAGCAACAGAGGCAGTACAGCCCAAGTCCCAGTGCGCAGAAGCAATACCTTCCACAACAACCTCACAGTCACCACAGCAGGATGCCCAACCACATGAACTTCTCCCAGCCTCCGTCAAACCAGATGCCGCAGCAGGCACCGGGCCAGATGTACCCCAAGTTAGAACCCCCAGAGCCCTGTGGCCAATACCAGCGTGGCACCCTACCCAGCCCGGAGCCCTGTGGCCAATACCAGCGGGGCACCCACCCACCCAGCCCCGGGCTTCAAGGGGATTTCCAGAGGCACGCTGCCCTAAGGATGCACCTTCTGCAAAAGCAGGAGAGGCACGGTTTCCCACAATGCCCCAGTGACATGCAGCATCGCCTGCAGAACATCAAGCAGGAGAACGACCCCAGATTCGAGGGCCCTTTTGTGCCGCCTCATCAGCAGGGCAGGGACCTTGTACCCAACGGTATGGGGCCAGCAGTGGTGAAGCAGGAGCGGCCATCCTCCGCCTGCGAGCAGAGCCAGCAGCAGCAGAGCCAGACGCAAAGGAGCATCCTCGCCACGATGGAGCAGCAGCTCCGTCAGTACGAGCTCTCACCTGTGTTTGAGAGGAAGTCACTGGTGGTAAATTCGCCCAATAAAGTAAAGGTGGAGATAGCAGGCGGGGTGACAGTGCTCTCAACAAACGTTGGAATGTGTGATGAGCAGGATGGGAAGCCACCTGAAGTCGTCCTGAAGAAGGAGCCTGGTCTACAAAGCTTTTTGGAGTCTCCCATGAAGCTCTTGAACACACCCATAAAGAACCTCTTGGACACGCCTGGGAAGACACAGTATGAAATCCCACCTTGCCATTGTGTTGGTGAGACCACAACTGCTGTTCTTCTTAATCATACAGCCCCTGTAGTTACATACCAATACAATACTATCACTCTAGTCAAATATCTGAACACCCTTGTTAATGTCAACTTTATAATTACATTTCTATTGCCCACTTTATCTAGAGCAAATCAGTGAGAAGGATGAAGGCCCATATTACACCCACCTGGGTGCTGCTTCCAGTATCCCAGGGATCCGTGAAATGATGGAGCATAGGTACACCTTTCATTTAGCCTCAACTGACGACTCTCAGTCCTAATTCGACTCATCTTTTCCTTCTAATCATTTCCCCATGTCAGTCTCTACAGATTGATTTTTGCTTACTTTTCCTCCTCCACCACAGATCCGGAATGACAGGCAGTGCAATTCGGATTGAAAAGGTTGTGTATACAGGCAAGGAGGGGAAGAGCACACAAGGATGTCCTATTGCCAAATGGGTAAGTCTGGACTCCACCAATAACATATCAGAGCTTCCTCTATGAAAACATCAACTCTGTCTCTATCTATCGCCATATAACGTCAACAAAAGCACTTCATTTATCAATAGCACCTCCTATGGAAAACTATAGGAAACTGCACCTGTTTCCTTAACTAACTAAATTAATAAATATGAGTAAATATGGGGGCGACAGTGGTACAGGAGGTAGAGGAGTCGTTTAGTAATCAGAAGGTTGTTAGTTCGATTCCCTGTCGAAGTGTCCTTGAGCAAGACACTGAACCCCTGATTGCTCCTGATGTGCAGTGTGCCATCAGTGTAAATGTAAAATGTGTATAAATCCTTGTAAGTCGCTTTTGATAAAAGCTTCTGCTAAATGACTAAATGTAAAGAGTGTGTGTTTTAAAGACTGTGTGTTTTTGTGTGTAGGTAATTAGACGAGCCAGCGTGGAGGAGAAGCTCCTAGTGCTGGTGCGTGAACGTCCAACTCACAAGTGTGAGTCGTCCTGCCTCATAGTAGTGATACTGATCTGGGACGGAATATCTCTCAGCCTGGCCGACCGCTTGTACAACGAGCTGAGCGAAACACTGACGAAGCACGGTGCCCTCACCAACCGCAGATGTGCCCTCAATGAGGAGTAAGAGACCCACTACAATCCATATGTTTTGATCCAATAAAACACCTTAGGAGCCAGTTTCATCCAGACACTCAAGAACAAATACTGCTTCTGGTAGCCATGGGGACAAAAAGCTTTCATAAAAGGACCAGAATACCGTTAGAGTTTTTTATTGAAAGGTCCACAGCGGTTAATTCATTAACTTTAGAACCCAAGGCTTAATTTTAATCTAGTCCGAATTGACTTCACATGAATAATTCACTAGAAAAGCTCTGGTGGGAGATGATCTGTCAAGGTTTAGCTATAACTTTACAGTCTTACCTGCTCTAACGTGTCTACGATCATTTACCACTGAGCACACAAGGTGTCAGACCAGGAGAGCATTTACTGATTTCTCTGACAGCACTTACTGTTGGAAATCATGCAGTTTCTAAAACAGGATGAGATTCAATGTTTTTATGACTGCATTAACAGTGATGTGAGCTCTACGTGACACTGTTACATGCTTCCTTAATTCAGCCCTACACACCCATACATTCTACACACCCTTACGGTGGATGCCCACGGGACGCGACATCGTGTCGCTCTCATTGGGATAGAATGGAGGCGACATGTCGCCTGCTGTAGCCTGCTGAGGAAAAAGTCGTCTCTGCTGCCTGCTGAAAGTTGGGGATTTTTTAACTCTATGCAAATGAAGGAGACTTGCTGCCTGCTGAGAGCCAATCAGTTCGGCGTGTGTGTGATTTGGAAGTCAACGTAGCTCATAGGGGCCGGAGTATTTAAAAATATCGAAACAAGATGGCGGACTCTCGGGACTCAGTTACCGGGACATATTTTATTTGAATAAAGGTTATCTACACGACTTGTATAAATATACATTTTCCAAATATACATTTTCCATTCACTGTCCTTTTACATAACTGCCAATTATGTGGCTCTTACTGTTGTTGGAAATGTCAGGCTAACACTGAATAGCATACGGTACTGCACCACTTAAGGCTACTGTAACTTTTTAGTTAGTTGGAGTTGCATGATGACAGCCATCACCTAAAAATGCCTTGACCAAAAAGAAAATGGATTTTAATCAGGAACTACAATTTCAACATGGTCTCACTGCATTAACCACTCAGGAAAGATCCAGAATAGTGGGTTTACGTGTGCACCATAAAGGGTGGGGTGACCATGGCTGACTGGGAGTGGACATCTAAAACTGCTTGTGTTGTTTTAATTACACTGTTTTAACTGTGCAACAGCTGATTTCTTCAACTAATGTGATTATGTTTAACCTATGTGCCCTGTCCAGGAGAACATGTGCTTGTCAAGGTCTTGAACAAGAGGACTGTGGAGCTTCCTTCTCGTTTGGCTGTTCGTGGAGCATGTACTATAATGGCTGTAAATTTGCCCGGAGTAAAATACCTCGCAAATTCAAGCTTCTCGGGGATGATCCCAAAGAGGTAAACTACATCTACATCTTTGCCACCTCAAGGCTGATGCTTTCCCTAATGGATTTCATTTCTGAGGGTGTTATTTTTATTTCATTTCACAGGAGGAAAGGTTGGAGCAAAACCTCCAGAATCTGGCAACAGTAATGGCCCCAGTGTATAAAGAAATGGCACCAGATGCCTATATGAACCAGGTACGGTGGCACATAATGTTGACCTACATCAAAAAGTGTTCAGAGTATTGATCTGACGCAACAGCCCTGCACACAACAGTCGTGTCAGTTGAAGCTTGCTAAGTTGAAGCTTGCTAAGATGAAGCTTGCTTAGTTGAAGCTTGCTTAGTTGAAGCTTGCTAAGTTGAAGCTTGCTAAGATGAAGCTTGCTTAGTTGAAGCTTGCTTAGTTGAAGCTTGCTAAGTTGAAGCTTGCTAAGTTGAAGCTTGCTTAGTTGAAGCTTGCTTAGTTGAAGCTTGCTTAGTTGACCTGTGCGTTTTTTTTCAGGTGGAGCATGAGAACCGGGCTCCAGACTGCCGGCTAGGACGGAAAGAGGGAAGACCATTCTCTGGGGTCACTGCCTGCCTGGACTTCTGTGCCCACGCCCACAGAGATCTACACAACATGATAGGAGGCAGCACTGTGGTACGCTCTGCTCACTGAGAGGGAAAAATAAGAATAAGTAGGATTGGAGAATGAGAGGTAGAAAGACAGATTCTTCCTTCTGCCAAGAAAATGTTCTAGGCTCTCCAGACTCATGCCAACCTACACATACACTCTTAATTTATACACCATATACCAGCAGCAGGTACACACACACACACACACACACACACACACACACATACACACACACACACACACACACACACACACACACACATACACACACACACACACACACACACACATACACACACACACACACACACACACACACACACACACACACACACACACACACACACACACACACACACACACACACACACACACACACACACACACACACACACACACACACACACACACACACACACACACACACACACACACACACATACACACACACACACACACACACACACACACACACACACACACATCCATACCTTCTAGTCTTATCAAATAGAGCTGGCAGTTAACAATTAACAAGTGTTTTGAGGCAGAATATTGCTTTTATAAAACAATTCTATAGTCAACCTATTAGCATTTCAACACGAAGTTATTGATTAAAAATTGTTTATTTCGACATTGTTCCTCGGCAACAAAATATAATTCCATTGTCAACGTCTTGTTTTGGAATTATAAGAACTTTATATTAACGGTTATCATATATAGAATAGCTATAGAATGTTTCATCGCGGAATGATTTATTATTAGCTGTGAAAAGTCCGAGTTGGGTTGTTCTTGGATAATCCAACTCATGGAACGTCTCTCGTCCAATCAGAAACAGTTCAATAATGCGACAGAACCCAATTGTTTTATAATGCTAAACAAGAATGGGAGCATTCAGAGAATGCAAACCTCCGCCAATGCCTAATAATTAACACTAAGATTTTTAGCCAATTTGTCATGATCCACGATATTTCAACAGTTCTCGTTGGATGACAAAAAACGTGCTATAATTATGTTATGTTATATCACTAGTCTTACACGCGGCATTTCAATGTGGCCCCTGAAAATTTGGGAAAATGATCCTCAATGCGACAAGGAGTCAGGGATCCCAAACATTGTTGGTGTGGGGCAAGATATTGTAGCAACCTCAGGCTCTCAGGTTAGTTTGGCCTGTGTTCCTGATGTTGTACTCCTCGTTGTGATGGTACCTGAGATGACTACTGTTGCAAAGACAAAAGACAAAACGCACAGGAGCAGGGACCCAGAGGGCGATAACTTTATTCAAGTTCAACAATCATCTCTACTCTCTAGCTTCGTTACGCTGCTGGTGCGCTCTTGTGAGTCCATGTTTTTCAACATTATCATGACACGGTAAACAAACACAATGAACATTGTTGTTGCACTGATATGTCTAATCAGTATTATTTGTCACCACATGGTTTGCCAAGAGCATCATGGTATGACACAATCGTATTCAGCATTGCTTTTATGTGCATTCACCATACAATTTAGTAATTACTGTTCACCACACTTTTTGTGGAGTTATTAAGGAAAAGGTGTTGCAAATGGGGATTTCTATGTGAAATTCAAGTGCCCGCCAAATCCACAATCTGGATCAGATCCGGATCAATCTTGGCCAGTCGACAGTCCTTGGCGAAGGTAATGAACTTGCTTTTCCTTCCTAGGTGTGTACACTGACAAGAGAGGACAATCGTCAGATCGGAAAAATCCCTGAAGACGAACAGTTGCACGTGCTGCCGCTGTACAAGGCCTCCACCACTGATGAGTTTGGCAGCGCAGAGGCCCAGCTGGAGAAGACCCGCACCGGAGCCATACAGGTGCTCAGCAATTTCCGCCGGCAAGTGCGCATGCTTGCGGAGCCTGCCAAGTCCTGCCGGCAGAAGAAGCTGGACGCCAAGAGAGCCTCGGCTAATAGATTGGCTGGCAACCCTGACACACCCTCCAAGGCGGAGAAGGCCGCTCAAGCAAAGAAACAGAGCACTTATGAGAACACAACAACAGGCCACCCCACACACATACCAGGTATAAGGTTTATATATACAAAAGTGGGCTAGTGGTTGACAGTGTTCAAAGTCTTACAAACCAGTTTTAAGATTCTTTGGGATATATTTGAGTAGTTCAAATTGTCAAATGAGGGTAGATGGGCTGATCATTGATAATGTAGCGCTCTCTACAAGACGTAACTAAATGTGTTGTTCTGTTGCTCTCCCTCTCATTATGCCACACAGGTGTCCTTATGTCTAGCTATTAAATAATAATATTAAGACTAGTTTATTTCAACAGACGCGTTTCGGCCTTAAGCCATCGACACTGACGATGGCTTAAGGCCGAAACGCGTCTGTTGAAATAAACTGGTCTTAATATTATTGAGAAAAGCTTGAGAGTGTGGTTTTTATTATACTCAAAGTTAATATTCTTTTACTCGCACCCGAAAACTTATTTATATTCTTTGAAAGTAGAGCGTGCCCATCCCTACTAATAGCTATTAAATAACACAGGCTTAATACCGTCAGGTCAGCTACCAGTCACGTATTAGCGTTAACTTGCCGACCACTTGTTGGGACGAGAGTCAAAGAACTGATTTCGCGTAGTGTTGCAATGCAGACTATAGCCTACTTTAGGCCCTCAGAAATATTGTCACTAAATTTGTTGCTCTGTTGCTCTCATAGGTGTCCTTGGTGCGCCCCTCCATCCTGGGCAGCAGCCGCACCGTCTAGGGTCCCCTCTTCAGCACCAGCAGCAGCTCCAGCAGCAGGCTGCCGTCGCACACCTCTTCCCCGGCTCTCCCCACCCCGCAGGGTACCCCAGGTTTCCCGGCTCACCCAGTCCCTTCCCCAGCACTTCAAAGCCGGGTAGCTTGTACCCGCAGTCTCCCGTCTCAGCGAGTCCCTACCCCTCGCCTCTACACGTACCAAACTCTTACATGAACGGTGGAAATCCCGCCAGTCCCTATCCCAGCGCTCTTACGCCCGGTAACCTAGGATACCCAGGATACCATAGCAATGGAGGAATGGCGGCCATGGACAACTACCATCCCTATTACTCCGGCAGTCCAAAGCACCTGGAGATGTACAGGCAGCAGCAGCAGCAGAGGTCACCCATGTACGCCGACCAGCAGTTCGGGGGTCATCAGCGGTATGGGGTTAACTATCCGCCACGCTACGGTGAGCCAGGCCTGCAGGTCAATGGCTTCGCCCACAGTGCTGGGAGGCCTGGGGTTCACCCAGGTGGGCCGTACTCCCCTTTCCCTCCCAACGGGGGCCCTGACGCCCAGTTTTTGGAGGCCATTTCTCGGGCCCCTCCTTCATCCAATCAGTTCGGTGGGTACCCCAACTCGTACCTGCCACAGAACGCTCAGATGTACGCTCCTGGCCTGGACCCCTTGCGTATGCAACCCAAGGCTGAGATGAGCTTGCATGGAGCTAACGGGATGCCTCAGGGGCTTCCGCCTCTCGGGAGCGAATGCTTGACACCCGGTGGCCAACCTCCATTCGGGCTGCCTAATGGCGGCATGCGGAGCCCACTGATCAAGCAGGAACCCAACACTCAGATACCCACCACACCGAAGGTGAAACCTGATGTGTGGTCAGACAATGAACACAACTTTTTGGACCCTGATATTGGCGGGGTCGCGGTTGCGCCGAGCCACGGCTCCATCCTCATCGAGTGTGCCAAGAGGGAACTGCACGCTACGACGCCGCTCAAACAGCCCAACCGCACCCACCCCACGCGCATCTCGCTGGTCTTCTACCAGCACAAGAACATGAACGAGGCTAAACACGGGCTGTCTCTCTGGGAAGCCAAGTTAGCCGAGAAGGCACGGGAGAAGGAGGAGGAGACCGAGCGCAACGGTGGCGTTGAGACCCCGCCGAGCAAGAACGGCAAAAAGGTGAAGCGCGAGCCGGTAGAACACCCGGAGTCGTATGAGCCCCCCTACAAGCGTTTCATCCAGAACCTGACGGAGCGCTCCATGTCCTCCACCACCAACACATATGTGGGCACGTCGCCTTACGCCTTCACTAAGGTCACTGGGCCGTACAACTGCTTCATGTAGGCTAGGTCTGCAGTATCCACACGCAGAAACACTCCCTCATCAATGGTGCTGGAAAGGGTGCTACTGTAGTGAGAAAATGACATTGGTGCTACTGCCTAGGTGCTTTTGGTAGTACTTTCTCTCTCTGGGATATGTGAGTGACTTGACACCCAGGAGCAAAACAGCACACCACCAGAACAGATGGAGCTAACTTAGAGATCCACTGAAGAGATAGTCACGTATCAGGTCGTGCCACCCCTCCAGAGATCAAGCTTTACTGACTAACCCTAAGGCGGTATTTATTTAATGTTAGGTTACTTTTTACAGGAATCACACTGTTCTACTTCTCTGGTGCTTCTTTATGTCCAAACACATCAGGACAGAATATTACTGGAAACAAAGTTTCATTTTGGTGGCTTTACATTTTTGAATCGAAAGGAATTATCTCTAAGGAGAGATATGATCTTCATAGAAAACGCTGATCGCATTCTCGGTGCTACAGGTAAAAGGTGTCTTGTGTTATAATGCCTTCATAGTCAAATTGGTGTGTACACGCTGTCACTCAAAGACAGTTATTTAATGGTTCATTGGTGGTTACATCCAGGATATTCTTCAGAAAAAATGTATTAAACAAATGTTTTACAGTGCTTTTAATATAGAAGGTTAAGGGGTTTAAACCTTCAAATTGGGCTGTGGATTTTGAAAAGGTTTATTGCCTTTTTACTTAAAACGGTAAACTTTATTTCCTGAATAATTTAATACCATGGATGGAATTAGCCTGCTTCACACAAAGGAATCATGGCCTAGTTTCCCGCACGCTAAAAAGGACTTGAAATTGGTCGTAAGAGGGATCCTTGCAGAGCGGTTTCCCGACGCCGCACTTACGGCTATGATGAGTCTACGATGTCGTCAAAATCCACGTAGGCCGTTAAGATACGTCGTTATCGGGAAACGAGGCCCATCGTGCAAAATGAAATTTGTCTGGTGCTTCTTTAGCAGGTTTCACAAATCCTTTCTATGAACTTTCTATTTACTGTGTTTTGAGCCATTCAAAAGGTGCATTTTATACAACAGTAATATTTTTATTCAGAAGAAATACATCAGCCAGGAGGTTGTTTGTTTCCTTAAGGGTAACATTTCGGTCAGAAATGATGAGTTCTAGGCAGCAGCCTGCAGAACCAACCTGGAGTCGGGTGTTTAATGCGTGCTCATTTTAGTCATGTGACTGTTGTGTTGATGATCACGTTCCTCACGGCATGCGGGTGGAGCTTAAGGAACAGGGTTGGGTCTCTGTTAGCGTCATGGTTTCTAAGGCAGCTGGCTTGCTGTGGGGTCCTCAAATAATAATTGTAAACTAGATGTATGATTAAAAAAGTTGATATTTGTACAGTAAATTAATTCTCTTCTCTGGAATCTAGGCTTTAGATTTTAGTACTGTAAAAAAAGTAATATTTCTTGTTTGGGTTTCAACTGAGTTTTATTTCAAATGGTGCTACTCGACCTGCTATAAACATATAATGTGAGAATCTTTATTGGGGCAGTTAGAAGGCTTATGAATGATGTACAGTACCTACTTGTCATATACCTCAGAACTAGTTTGGCAATAGGATTATGATACAAAGGCTTTTTATTATTTCTCTCTCTCTCTCAGTCTTTTTCTTATGGCTTCACAGCACTTCACATTTAAACAGTTACAGTTACTAGTCTCGCAAAACCTTTAGGCCAAGGCAAGGCTAAGTTCATCACATACTTTCTTCATACTTTACCTATAAGAAAGTATTACTTGAACTTCAAGCTTTGACGTAATAGCAAAATCAGGGATACTTCAGCTCATTTCTGTGCATTACAACATAAACATTACCTGTGTCGTTTATGTTGTTTCCACTCCTTCAGGGATTGGCCTTTGCATCATGAATCCCCCATGAATTTATTTGTACATACTACAAACACACAAAAGTAACTTTGTAAGAAATATTGAAATGACCTGCATTTTTGTACTTATGTTTTAGTAGATTGTCGGTTAACTTTTAAAATTTAATTTGATGGTATAATAATATGCACTGAGTTGATTAAAGGGAAAGTATGGCATTGACTAAATAATTAGTGAAGCACTCGCATTCTACTAAAGAAAAAAGAAAAAAAAAAGAATAAAGCCAAGGCAGTTATGACCATAGATGCACATTTGCGTGCTTGTGTATAGCTAAAGTAAAATTTATTTATGACCACTAAACATTTATATAATACTTTTTCTCCCTCTCTTCCATTCAATTCAATGTGATATTTGAAGGGGTGAGATATTTCCCCCATTCTAACATGTATAAAGATTTTCTGGAAGCACTTCAATTCTTTTTCAGAAAATTAATGAAATTAAAGATTACAAACACTTATTTAAAAGGTAGATTGTAAATGTGCTGTACATACCAGATTCTTTCTTTTTGTCATTTTCAACCCCTGTCATCACATCAAAATGTGTAGGATCTGTAGTGTACCAGATGTACCTATGGCCCATGTTCCATAAAACAATCATTGTTTTGTCTCTCTCTCAGCCAATCTGTGGATAGTTTTGGTCTTTCACACAAACCCTGATTAGTAGACCAAGGGCGCTGATATAGACGCCACAACTTACTGTCAAACAGCAGCTACCTTTACAGTACCCACAGCAGATCCTTGCTAGCTACAAGTCAACTAGACATAATGAATAGTAAGAGAGTATTCCAGTTTTTTGTTGTAAAGTGAAAAACTGATGTTCAATTTCGGTGTACAGGACCCAGCTTCAGTAGCAGATTGTGGCGGAGAGGGGGAAGAGTGATTAGGATATAGCGGGTGACAAGCATAGCCATACTTGAAGAAGCTTATGAGTTTTTCTGAGTGGTGTCAACATTACTTGAATTACTTTATGAGTTTGACTAATGCACAAGGGTGCACAGCTCCAACATTAAGCTAGCAGTTCATGTTCACGTGTTGGTATTTTGCAGTTAGACACTAAAAGTTAAACATATATTTCTGCCTGTCCTTTTTTTTTTATTTTTTAAACAAAACTGCTTCCCTTGTTCTCCCTGAAGTTTGGTATGCTTAAAATGGAATTATGGATGGGTATAAATACTGTAAGTATTGTAACGTACTGAAGTACTGAATGCAGTTTATTTGAAAGCTGTTTATTATATCATTCCTGATATTGCTGAGATGTGGGTGTTTTTAATAAAATTTATATTTATTTAAAGCATCTAAAAACCTGTGCTGCTTGTCTTTTCCAATGAGTGAATGCATCTTTCCTAAATAAAGCCCAGAGATGTATTGCATTGTATATTTATTAGTCAAAAAACAAAATATACACCCATTTGGGTTTTGTCCTATAAATAAACAACATGCATGAATGAATCAAACTTATACTGGGTGACCATCTAAGCACATTGCAAACTGTTTGGCAACTTTCATTAATTTCAAATCTGCATGACATTAATAAACAAAAACATTTTCATACTTATATACCCATTTTTTCTGAACATGAAAATATAATAAAAAATATTATACAAACTGTTCCTTTTAGGTAGAAATATGTGTGATCCGCAATTTCCGTACTTCAAAAGCTAAAAATGAACTTAAAACAATAAGTAAAACAAAACTGTATTAATACAAATAAATCTGTACAATGGGAGTGGACATTATATCGTCATACAGTACTTTATATTAAACCTTGTGTTTGGCAACCCTTTCATTAAGTGCTTCAGTCATCGATCTGCTGAGGTTCTGCCCTCTGTTTCCTGGGATCAGAGCCCATTTCAGAGGAAGTGCCACTTATCCACTGGAAAAGAAATCAAGTCAATGGAATGAGCACATGGACATGCTGCTGGGAGTCACACACAGTTACCGGAAACATCGAATATTACTGTAGATAGTAAATAGTACTATCTATCTGTTGCCGGTTCCAGCATTAGCACAACATTACATTTGCGCACACATTTTTGAACTAAGAAATTACTCGTTAAGGGTTTACTCTAATAAATCCTGAAAAATATGAATATTGAATATTATAAGTCTGTTCAATCATGCCATCAAGTACAAGAAGTCTCCCTCCCTCACAGAAAATCACTTTTACAAAAATACCATTTTCTGCACAAAATTTGCATGTTTGTGTATATGCTTATACACATCCCTTCATCTTTGACAACACTACATGACCAATGAGTACCCATGGAACGTTCCCCATCTCTACGTACCTTCAGCAGGCACTGGTAAGGCCTCTCCACTTGCTGGGGCCTATGGAAGATCACAGCACAGAACAGAACAAACATCATTCACTGGGCCTAAACATGGAAGATCATAGCACAGAACAGAACAAACATCATTCACTGGGCCTAAACATGGAAGATCACAGCACAGAACAGAACAAACATCATTCACTGGGCCTAAACATGGAAGATCACAGCACAGAACAGAACAAACATCATTCACTGGGCCTAAACATGGAAGATCACAGCACAGAACAGAACAAACATCATTCACTGGGCCTAAACATGGAAGATCACAGCACAGAACAGAACAAACATCATTCACTGGGCCTAAACATGGAAGATCACAGCACAGAACAGAACAAACATCATTCACTGGGCCTAAACATGGAAGATCACAGCACAGAACAGAACAAACATCATTCGCTGGACCTAAACATGGAAGATCACAGCACAGAACAGAACAAACATCATTCGCTGGACCTAAACATGGAAGATCACAGCACAGAACAGAACAAACATCATTCACTGGGCCTAAACATCCAGTCTGATCTCATGTGTCATGTGTGCCTCGCTCACCGCCTGGATGATAACACTGGCCTCCTCCTGGCTGCATTTGAAAGGACTGTCACACACGGAGGCGTTTTGGCTGTTGGAAAGGACGCAGATGCATCACATCACATCACCACATTTGTGTGACAGCAGAAATATGGTCTATATTTGTCATTTTATTCCATCCAATTATTGATTTAGGTCTTATTAATTGATCTCATGAATTATATATGTTTAACAAACCTCTAGTTAACTACAATGTTGTAAAACATTTGAATGAGCGCCTGACACATTATAGTCATTGAAAGTGCGGACCACATCATAAAGGAACCTTAAATGAAGGTAGAAAACTAATCCACTAGTATGTTGTATCCAGTGGTGTAGTGGTCCCTGGAGAAGTGGGTAATCTTAATTTGTTTTAAGCAGCCTATACAGCACAGGATAAACGCCCTGTTTTAAGAAGTGGGTATACGCAATGCTGACTGAAAAATAAGTGGGTATACTTTGTATACCTGCGTATACCCTGGACTACACCACTGGTAGTACCAGTATATACATCTCACACGGCCTCTCACCAGTTTATCTCTCCAGCGTTAGCCTGCTTTTGCATGAGGGCCCTCCAGTGGTCATGTGTAGACCTTATGACCTGCACCGCAAAGTCCTGGGAATGACAGAGGACAACTCAACTCAGGAAGTAACTCATTGTCAAAGAATAAATCCCCTTTTAGTTTCTAAAACGCACAATGACACCCTCAAACTAAAGGAAATATAGAACACATACCTGGAGAAACTTCAGGATTTCTAAAAAAAAATTAGTAAAATGTTACCTTGTCCTTGAACTGCCCGTTGAATGCAAACTGATTCTCAGGCTTTCCATCTGGCACTTTGTATTTCTTAAACCAGTCTACAGTGGCTTCAAGATGACCTGGCTTTTTCTTTTGAACATCTGCAATACCTGTGCACAATTGAAAAGTGGTATTAGCATAACCGTACAGTGGTGAAAAGACTCTACTATACTAATAAGTGATGTGTTTGTTATTCAAACCCACTGTTAAACTCTTGAGCATCAGGGTCGTCTGTATTAATGGCAATGACTTTCCAGTCAGTCTCTCCCTCGTCAATCATAGCCAGAACTCCCAGCACCTTTACCTGGATCACCTCTCCACGAGAGCACACCTGTAAGGACGCAGGAGAATGAGTGTACAGATGCACATTCTTTTTTTTTGTGATCAATTTTTTATTGACACCATTTATGCAGTCAAGACATTCATGCAGTTACAACATGCAAGACAAAAGTATATCAGCACATTATTTCCATTTATCATCTGATGCACATTCTGACCAATAGGAGGTAAGACTTGAGCGGAGTATCTGAACAGCCATGCAATATTCTATTCCGATACACTGAAGGATGCTGGCCACTTACCTTGGACCCGATTTCACACACATCAATGGGATCATTATCTCCACAGCATTTAGTGTCTTTGTCCGTGTGATTGGGATCCTCCCATGTCTGTCAAAGATAAACCCACAAAAGAATCATTCATTCAAGAAGACATTACTGGCAAAGGTAGAAGTGCATTCAACTGACACACATTAGCTTCAGTTGGGAAAGAGTTAGGTCAGCTCAAATATAATGTGCAATTCATCTGTATGCCATGGGGGGGGGGAAAGAGGGGCCCATGATTTAGTATTTTTTTTTTTTTAAGCAGACGCTTTTATCCAAAGCGACTTACAAGGATGTAAGGAGGGTGCATGTCTATCTTAAAGGCACAGGGTCGTGTGCAAGCAACCCCCTTTTTTAAGCCAGAGGAACTGGGGGGGAACTGCTCTACAGCCACCTCATCAAAAAGAGCTGTGAATAATTCAGGGCAGAAACCTTCCATCCACCCTCATTACTTAACAATGCACAAAACTAACCTGTATTTGTCTCTTTGATGTGTAATATGTCTTGTGTTTTTTTTTTTTTTAAACTTGTTTTACTTAAGATGAGTATTCATAGTGTAAATTTGTATAGTTATATTGTATAAATTTGTATTGTTTTTGTTTTTTTTAATTTTTATTTTTCAATAGCACTGAAGTCTGAGAGCTGCCAACTCAATTTCGTTGCACTTGTGCAATGACAAATAAATATATTCTATTCTATTCTTCTACTAGTCATTGACAGAAAGCAAAGCTAATGTTACATAAAGACGTAGCCACCACATGCTGCTGCTGTAGAGTAATCTCACCTGAGGGAGAGCCCCATAGTTCCAGATGTAACCACGGTGGGGAAACACGTTGGCCACGTATCTCAGCTTACCCTTTTTCTCATCTTGTTTTATTGGGTTTAATGCTTCCTTTGTTGCAATCTGATCAAACAAATAAAAGAAATGAAGATATCGGAACTACATTGAAATGGAAAAATGGTGAGGTGAACAACCAAGAAAGAGAAGCACACCGCACTAAATTGTTTTCGTATCCAGCATCTTCACGAAAGCTAGGGTGAAGAGGAGGGCGACCGACTTCCAACAGTCAGTTTAACCATTTGCCTATTCACCACCAAAACTAAATTCACCTTTTCCTCAATATCTAGCATCTATCAATATTTCTTTCCTCCTAGATCTCAAAATCATCTGCAACAGCCTGCAATTTGGTACCCTTTGAATGGAATAGTTTGGTTATTTTTTAGGGAAAATGATTTACAGGCAATGTTGACCAAGAGATATTACTCACTTGTCTGTAATTTCAGTGAAATACAGTGAAGTAAATTACATCATTTCTCCCTGACAGGAACATTTCTATGAAATTGTCTGTGTATCTCTAGAAGGGGGTTTCAGTACCACGGAAACAGAAGACAATTTCCAAACAACCTATTTGTTGACGGTTCAGGGGGCTTCTGAACAACACAACAAAATTGCTTAAGATTTTTATCATTACACTATAGGTCAACTTCCATATGAGTCAGTCAAAATAAAATCACTAAATATTTCCACCTTACCTCCATTTTTGCATTTGACCAACGAGGCACTTCCACTACCATGTTAAATACGTCCTGTCCAAAATAAAACAAGTGTCATTCAAAGAACGTCCTGGCTTTTGACAATTTCTCCAACAAGTGATATTAATGACTCTTAGCTTCATCATCATCAAGTAAATTGACAGTACCTGATTGTCAGTCTTTAACTTCTTTGTTGGTATATCGTTTTCCTGTACTGAGACAAACACATTTGCTTAAAACAAATGGGATACCATCGATCTCCACATGCCCGGCAGGTTTACTCGACTATGGTCAAACTCAGAACAAACCTTTTCGTTTTCTGCAAAAAGTGGAATGTCATGGAAGGGTGAGATGTACTTCCCTTCTGAGGTTTCTGGAGAGGCAAAGGATACAATTTAAAGTATGTGTCTTAACTAAGGTTATGGTTCACAGATATCCAGGTCAAAATATGCTTTTGGAGCTCCACAAAACAAACAGATGCACAAATGCCCTTAGAACAAGGACTGTGCAGTGGGAACAACACTTGCAGAGTTAGTGCATATCCTGTGTCCCATATAACACAGGATATGCATTCAACAGTCATGCTAATAGCAAGGAATGAGAGGCAAATCTTCTCTCTACATGATACAAACAGTTACAGTGCACAAATACGCTCACAACACAGGAGCTAACACGCAGGCATTACAGCAGAACACAAGGATGAGAATGATAACTGTAGGCCTAATACACGCTAATACTACACACACACATGAATTACACTCCACAACAGAACACACTCAAAGCATGCTGGGAACTACAGTCTTCTGCTACTTACATACACAGAAGCTCCCCTAACCATAGACATATATGCATATGTATGAGATCTATGTAGGCTATATCTATGCCCCTAACCCCTGGCACGATACAGTTGGTTGCCTTTTATCCTGCCTATTTGTGTTTTTCATAATGTGGTGACAATTGGGACACACTCTGCTATCAAAAAGCTCCTAGCTGACTAACAAAGTCGTTGTCCCATTTCATCAGACAATGACTGAAGATATTGGCTCTTGATTTTTGTGTATTACTTAATTTCCATTTTGACACCAAGATTGGTCAAATTTACTTTCTTTGAACATTACAAAATGTACACTCTATTGAGAGACATAACCGCTTTGCCCTTAATATATATAATTATAATACATTTAAAAAAAAAATCTACATTTGTATTATAACCTAGATATCTTAGGCCTACATTCCAGACGTGTCTACACCTAGAATGGGAAATGACACAAAGTTGCATTGCACGTGGTAACGTTTCTCTCATAGGCTATGGACTGACCTATCCCTAGGCTCATTGAAGGTGGCATTGCAACTGATATTATGATACCCATGTAGTCATCTTTAAGAAATAGACGTCTAATGCATACTGTAAGTAAAGTCCCCAATAAAATAGTTGTTATCGGTATTGTGTAACAGTTGATAGTAGCAAGTCGTTAGGTCGTATACGGAATGACTACGTGGTTATGGCCATTTCTAGAAGCTAGGCTAATTACGTTTAAAAATGCCATTTCTTGTGGGATGCATCGTCAGCAGGTCATACCACTGCAAGAAAAGCAATGAATCAACCGCGTTTCTCTACAATATGCTATTCGACTTACTAAAATAAATCCTGTAGTCTGTCGAGTTTGGCCGTCCTCTCTCTTCCGTCTGATAATGCACCATTTTTCTGAGAGAGAGGGAAATAACTCGTGAAATCACTTCGTTTTTACAAAACGGTTTTGCGTTAAAAACTGCAGCTGAACACCTCACCGAGGAGCGTACTAGCAAAAGCATAATGAAACACTCTAGCCTTTATGTCCAGTCAGTTCCTGCTTTCGTGTTACAGTTTCCTCCATATGGTTCTTCCCAATCGCTTCTCCAAGCTCGCACTGCCACCTATCTTTAGACTTTGGAAGCAGTTTCCACTAGAGGAACATGGAAGACAGCGACCTTTGCCAAGAGAAAATGGCTGACATCCGTCAACAAACACGAAGGTGGTGTCTTAATTAAAAAGCGTCTCCGTCTTCATTGTGTTACGCAACATTTATATTTGATAGAAGAAAATAATTTTTAAACGCAGTACTTTTCACCATGGTAAAAAAAAACTGCACAACTGGTACGTGAATTTTTGCCAGGATAAAAGGGCAAGGCCATCAACATAAATTATCAGTCCATTTAATGGTGGTAAATAGTAGTAGGCCTTTAAAACAAAGTATGCACATTGTTGCGTAAGTAGCCTAAATAGTGGCACCACTTCCATGGTGTTTGTGTTCCTTCACATCATGTGCTGCCTTCAGTAAACACTCATCTGCATGTTTCAGTGTTATGTAACCAAAGAGTCTGTTGTCATTCTAAAAACCCATGTCACCATGCAACTTTCCTCAGATTGTGTATGTGTGTGTGTGTGTGTGTGTGTGTGTGTGTTGAATAAGGTCCTTTACTCCTCTGCATTTATGTTATGTTTGGTCTCACAGCATCTTTCCCTCAGTGCCCCACACTGTAGCCTACTACAGCTACTGCACCCCCTGAGAGCACCACCAGCGTGACATCGTGCTGCCTCAGATTGTCTTCACAATGGTCACCATAGTAACGGACTATCTGTGTTGTAGGCCTTCCTTTTGTATTTCTCATTTCCAGCACATCCTGAAGGGTGTAATGGCCGAGGAGTAATTAAGCCAGCAGAGACTACAGTCCTTATCTGCTGTCTGTGCTTGGTGGTGGGTAAACAGGCACCCACATTAGATGAATCTCTACCCTTTATTGTCAGCCTCACCATTTGTTCAAACAAACGATATCAGGCACATTCAGTGCCAGAAAAGCTGCCTGCATCTGTACTGCATTAAATAGTTAAAATATGAAATACCCGCCTATTTTTGCGTCCATTTCCGTGTCCCCTAAACGATGTAGTGTGTGTTTATGTTTTTGATCTCACAAGCTAAGGGAGTGACCTTGTGAGATCTTCTCAGGCTTTCATCTGAGTATATTGGGTGTGACTGGTTGTTTACACACTACAGAAAAGAAAAAAAGAGGAGGGATATGGGAACAACCTTCTCCTTCTCATTCCCTTTTCTGGATGCACGGATGAAATCATAGGGAAAGTATTGAATGCAAATTAACTCTTGACATACTTTTAATGATCTCATCCTGATCTGTTTCCTGGCCCTTCAAACAAGTTTCTTCTTAGAAACATGTTGTCCTAGCCGGATCTTCCACTCTGGTTATTGCCACCCAAACCTGATCAGCTCGATGAACAGACAATGAAGAATACTGCATCACTAATTAATTGCTTGTGTAACATATATAACAAAACACTCTGTAATAGGAAATGTGTGAATATGAACCAGGATAAAAGACACCACCTAATGCTCAGACAGAGCATCAGGTGTAGACATTTATAAGCAAATATATGGATAGTAGTCAATATGATCATTTGGACTCTCACATCTGTTTTTAATGTAGCAGTATATTTTGCTCAAATATAATGAAAATAATACTGTATTAATTGCTATCATTAATTAATTAATTTTGTTGTTAATCACCACTTCTCATCAACAACAGTAGGGGTTGTTTGCTGTCAACATTACAACCAGCCTTACACTAGTGAAATTAGATTTAAAATTCAGATTTTTAGACTGTGTAGACCTGAACACCTATCAAGGCATGGGGCTTACGAGGCTGAATAAATTCCTATTCATTTACGTCATAAGTGAATTGCTAGTGTATTTAAAGTTATTGAGAATCACTCCACTGTTCTCAGTCATTCCTCATCTCCTTCCACTAAGCCTATGTTTGCTTTAGCATTTCTGAGTCATGTGAGAGGAAGAAAAAAAACCTTGTGCAATTAGAAAGGCACTCGAATAGCGCAGACCTCCACCAAGGTCAATATGCCCTATCTCGCAATGTTAAAGGAAGGGGAAAAAAGCAATCCCTTGATGTGGATCCGCTCCTGAATGGAATGGGTTTTTTCCTTGGCCCACGTTGTACCTCTTCACCAAGTTTCATGGAAATCGGCCTCTTTTTTGCGTAATCCTTTGGTTTGGCTGACAGGCAAACAAACCAGACTGAAAACACGACTTCCTTGGCGGACAGGGGCGGATTTAGAGGCGGGGCCAGGGGGGCCGAGGCCCCTCCTCTAATTTGATTGGCCCCTGATTGGCCCCTGTTCTGCCAATCAGCTGGCGAGAAAACCAAGCGGAAAACCAAGCGGAGAATTAAATGATCACTGCTGCAGTTCCACCTCTAAACTGTTGGTGGCAGTGCACCGGTTACGTCAATACAAGTGAATAGAAGAAGAAGCGTTCTGTTCTTGCCGGTTGCTGCGTAGCGCAGCATTTTGTACACGTGCTGTTTTCATGACGAATGCAGCATATAACTCACTCTGGTTGGTTAAAATGACACATGGGGTGGGTCTTAAGGCTTTGGTGACCACCAAAACGAACTTTGGTTGGCTGAAAATCACGTCAATCAATCAGATAGCCACGCGATATTCTGTGTTTGTTTTCAGTGAATCTCAAATGGTGCACTTCATCAGACATATCGTAGTAGACAGATGAATGGCGAGGTAAGAGAAACTAAATTAAGGTGCATGGTATTTTGAAAGAGGTCGATCATCACCAATAGGCTAATATCATTAGATATGAGCTTGCATTTTCATTAAGCAGGAAAAATTAACCTTCGACGTGCAGGGATAGCCTGCTACTGTTGTGTCAACTCGCAAGCGCAAGTTAAAAAGAACAATGCTGCTAATTCTAAATGATTTAGCAAGTACTCTATGCGATCTCCGAATCACATTTCTCATTCCTAGCTGGATGAATTTCAAACGTATGTGTATCTATGAATTGCAGTGCATTGCCTAGGCTATTTATTTGTGTACAATGCTCGTCTGAGTCACTTGGGTGTGCTAAGCGTTGAGTCTCGACGGGCCAAGTCATTGGACTTGAATTAATTTGTCAGGCGTTTTAGCGCAAAGCATGGGAATCGGAGAAGTCTTCTTTTCTGAAGAGAGAGAGAGAGAGGTGTATACATGCTTTTTGCCACCTTGTTAGGACTAGCGACTATAAACAAAGCTTAGAAGGAGAAGCTGGTGTGTGTGTGTGTGTGTGTGTGTGTGTGTGTGTGTGTGTGAGTGTGAGTGAGTGAGTGAGTGAGTGAGAATATGTTGTTTTATATAGGCCTACAGTTAAAAGCTGTTGCTATGTTTTGTGTGTTTTATGTGCCCTTTATGCAGACTGAATTAAAACATATATATACAGTGCCACTTGAAAGTATGTGAACCCCTTGAGCACTTAAGCGTTTTCTGTTGTTTTACCATGATTTTTCATTTTTTTATCACCAATTTTCCTTAGATGAAATGTCAGGTTTATGTTTATCATTTGCATGTACTTGTTTAGAGGAAATTGTTTGAGTAGCCGAAAAACTACATGAAACATGGAATTAGTCCATTTCAAAAGTAAGTGAACCCCCAGCTGAATTGATGAAGTCAAGCAGGTAACAGATTCAGTGAAACTTATTTGGGTGATTAATTAGTCAATTGAGCAAACCGATCATCTGAGACATCCTTAGGGAAAGGTTTGGGCAACACAGATTAAAAGAGAGAGGAAACCAACCAAACTACTGTAGTGCCAAGGTGTACCCACACAGAACAACAATGCAGAGAGGAAACGAGATATCCGAGAACATCAGGAAGAAGGTACTGACAGCCCATCAGTCTTGGGAAAGCTATAAGACCATCTCCAAAAGATTCCAGCTCCATCCATCCATCCAAGACAAATAATTTAGAAATGGAGGGCATTCAACATGACCGCATCTCTGCCTAGAAGTGGACGCCCATCAAGACCATCACCAAGAAGCACCAGAAGAAGAATAAATCAGGTAAAAGTCAACCCACACATCACCTCTAAAGAGTTTCGGACCTCTCTGGCAGCATCTGGGGTAAATGTACATGGGTCTACAATCAGACGAAAATTGTTGGTTTTGATCGTGACAAAATAATTCTATCTCGGACTCATCTGTTTAAAGAAGGGACTTCCAGAAGGCCTTTGGTTTATCCAAGTGCTCTTGGGCAAAGTTGAAACGGGCAGTTTTGTTCTTTCTTGAGAGCAGAGGCTTCCTTCTAGCAACCCGATCATGAATGTTATGTCTATTCAATTTTCGTCTGATTGTAGACCCATGTACATTTACCCCAGATGCTGCCAGAGAGGTCCGAAACTCTTTAGAGGTTATGTGTGGGTTGACTTTTACCTGATTTATTCTTCTTCTGGTGCTTCTTGGTGATGGTCTTGATGGGCGTCCACTTCTAGGCAGAGATGCGGTCATGTTGAATGCCCTCCATTTCTAAATTATTTGTCTTGGATGGATGGATGGAGCTGGAATCTTTTGGAGATGGTCTTATCTCTTTCCCAAGACTGATGGGCTGTCAGAACCTTCTTCCTGATGTTCTCGGATATCTCGTTTCCTTTCGGCATTGTTGATCTGTGTGGGTACACCTTGGCACTACAGTAGTTTGGTTGGTTTCCTCTCTCTTTTAATCTGTGTTGCCCAAACCTTACCCTAAGGATGTCTCAGATGATCGGTTTGCTTAATTGACTAATTAAGCACCCAAATAAGTTTCACTGAATCTGTTACCTGCTTGACTTTACCAATTCAGCTGGGGGTTCACTTACTTTTGAAATGGACTAATTCCATGTTTCATGTAGTCTTTTGGCTACTCAAACAATTCCCTCTAAAAAAAGTACACGCAAATGATAAACATAAACCTGACATTCCTTCTATGGAAAATTGGTGATGAAAAAAATGAAAAATCATGGTAAAACAACAGAAAACTCCTAAGTGGTCAAGGGGTTCACATACTTTAAAGTGGCACTGTATATATATATTACAATTACTGATTCATGATTTTTTATTTCAGTTTCAAAAGGGATACTGAGTTATTCATTGTTGCTTTTGGATAGTTGACTAGAAGTAGATGTTCTTTACTGTCAGTATGTGTGTATTGCCTTGTCGCAAATTGATGTTTATTTAAGCAGCGTCATCACTGGATATCAGATGGTGATGACACTGTTGGCCCCTGAAGGTTACATTTGGCCCCATTGTGGCCCCTGCTTCAGAAAAATCCTAGAACCGCCACTGTTGGCGGAGGCACACATCATCTCAGACACTAAACTGCTGCTACAGAAAACAGCTTTGCCGTGTTAAACATTATAGGAATATTACTGTGATGGATTTTACTATACATGGTCCAGCAATAAAATGACGCTTCCCCTTTGTGTGCGGCCTTTTTGGCTATTTGAAAAGGCGGTAAGTGACTTGTTGTCGTACCTCACCCCGTCAGTATCTCAGCATCTGATAGCAGAGCTTTGCCAGTGTTTACATTGGCCTCAGAGCATTTTATGATCCTGTTTCATGGGATATTTTCCCTGGCCATTATTGTTCTTCTAACTATGAGGTCATTGTTGCTCCAACCTCTTTGTTCAATACTGAGCTAACTTAAACCACATGACACAATGTCCTTAACAAAATGATTGTGGACATGTTTAACCATTTGTAAAATGCTTTTTAAAAAGACTCAATTTATGACCAGGATTCAAACTTCAACCCCACCTTTTTAGTAATCACATAGTTCCAATTAACTACTGGAAGAAGAAACATATAAAATCTCGAAGTCAGTAGTGATGGTTGAGTGAAGTAAGCCACAAGTTTCATTTACTCTTTTATTTTTAAACAGCCACATCATAATTACTTTAACAACCGATGACCATTTGGCTACAACTTTACCCAGACCTATTTTTGAACTTGTCATGCTTATTAAAGTGTTCCTTCGGTGTGTGGACCCTGTCATGTCTGTTCAATACAGAACTGCCTGCTGGGTCCACAGAGCATCTGCCGCAATGAATAACTTAACAGATATTTAATTGAAATGTTCTTACAAGACACCATATGTTGTCTGTATTCATCCAATTGTACTCTATGGGCCCTGGTTTTGCAGCACGGAAACTCTGTGAACGAATACATTCTCTCCCGATGACCCAGTGCTGAGCTGAACAGGCTTTCATTGACCTGCTGGGGTTCTAGATGCAGCAACAGCATCAAATAGTAGTTTGTTCTCAGAATAATTACAAGTTAAAAAAGACTTAATTTCAATGTAATTTACTATGAATACCATAGTTGCCTGAAATGAGCCTAACATGCTGTTGTAGTAAACGCTTAAGACCATTCTTTTGCATCACCACACCATACATTTCCTATTTGGGAAAACAGTTACAGTACTATGAAAACTGAAGGTTCCTGAAAAGTTTAACTTCCATAGAAAATAGAGCTGGCCTTGCCTGCTCATACAAATCACAAGAATGGCTGCTCAAACATCTCAGCAAAGTGTGAGCTATACTATTTTTGTTTTAGTACCTAGCCACGAAGTTGCAAATGTGTTCCATTAGACTCATTTAGATGATTAAATTGAATGTGTATTCCATGGCTACATTGATCTCAACAAAAATAGCTTGTCATAAATTTAAATGAACATCACTATGACATTTTTTACAGGACCAAAATCACATACCCTGAGTAACATTGCCTCAGTTTGAAGGGATATGGCTTGGGCATTTTTAAAACATGATTGACAAGCTACAATTATGTCAACAAATTAAATTGTTTTAAACAACAGAAGAAGCACTACTGTTTATTCCTTGTAAAAGTGCTCCTGGCGAACTCAGTTCAGAACCAGAATATTGCCCTCCTCTTACATTGTAATTTCATTTTATGCATTCAGATTAAAGGTACAGTGTGTAGTTTTTAATAGCATCTAGTGGTGAGGTTGCTGAATTGCAACCAGTGGAATACCCTTTCCCATTACTTGCGTGTGAGACTACCCACGGTGGCCGTTCGTATGCCATTGAAACACGAGCCCTATCTCGAGCCAGTGTGTTGGTCTGTCCACTATGGGCTCCTGACTCCATGGAAGAGGTCCCGCTCCTAGTGTACATAGGAATGGCTCATTCTAAGTTAAGGAAAACTACTTACCTAGTTACAGGTAATTATACACTAATCAAAACATACTTATGAATACTTTATTCCATTTCCACAAATAGATGCCACAAAAAACTACACATTGTTCCTTTAAAGGAATTGGTCAGAAGATTGGTCGGCTTTAACCAAACCTTTCACCTAATATTTTCAGCCTGACTCACTTCCCACTTTGTGCCTTTGAACCCACCTTTGCCCCACTCTCTAAAGCGTCTCTTTTTTGTGCAACTGTGTGCAACCCGCCGTTTTCCCTCTCAGACTGGGGCTCTATGAGCAAACATCTATGAATAGTGTACAACTGTGTTTTAATTTATGTTTTTTTTTTAAGCACTGTTTTTTTGTTGTATTTAACTTAAGGGGTGTCAGATTGGTGTTAGAATGTTGTACCTGCCGATCATAGAAGTATTTACCAAAATTTGCATTTCACCTCAATGTAACAAATATGCAAATACAGCTCGTATGACCCCCAAATCCCCTCACACACACACTGTGTTGAGTTGTAACATTGTGGCACCTGAGACGTTCAGGTGGAAGAATAATGCGCGTGGGTTCCATTTATTTCCAGCACCCACCCATTCTCTACTTTACCATCATGTTGGGTTGCTCCAGGGCACCACTTTCCCTCTCTGTTTTCTCTCCATATCAGTGTTCAGTCTCTAAGGACAGAAGTGTCTCTTCTCTGGCGATGACGCATAGCAGTGCAGGAGAGGGGGCGTGGCCCCAGGTCTCTCCTGTGGCAGGTATGACAGCGGAAGACCAGGAGGAGGAGGAGCTACCTGTGCGGAGCAGGTTGCTAGTGTACACAGCAGCAGCAGCAGCGCTGCACCTGTTGCCCTTCCCAAGCAGGCACAGGCTCTCTCTCTCTCTCCCCCTACCTGGCCCGGCCAGAGAGATCACAGGAGGGGTACGAGGGGTTCACCATGGATCCCAAGGAGGCCACTGGGAGTGAGAAGGAGAAAGAGGAGAAGAAAGAGAAGGAAAAGCCGGAGAAAAAGAGGAGAAGCCGGCTCTTGCTCAGGTATTTAGAGAGGAGGAAAACAGACACCATAGTGGAGGATGACAGCTCCAAAGGTGACATTAATATCGGGACATTGATCAGAAGAAGCCAGTCGGATAAGACGGAGTACAGCGCCAAGCTCAAAGGTAAGCTAACCCTTCGACCCACAGCACACACACATGCTGTCCTTGTGTCGTGCTGGAGCAGTGCTGTAGTCTAGTTTTCTGTGGTGGGTATACTGTCTGTAATGGGTCGGTGCCACAGCTCCCCCTGGCCTAGGTTTTAGTGGAGACATAGGTTTTAGTGGATATACGCAAACCCACGAACGTTTTAGGTGGTAATACGGCGTATACCTGCGTATCACGTAGACTACAGCCCTGTGCTGGAGCTATAGTGAACATAACCCTGCCCACAGGAGAGAAAGCCTTTCATGTTCTCAGGTTCTCCGTTCCTTAATGTGACACCGTCTTGCGCACACACAGTGTGTGTGTGTGTCCTGTGCTTGTTGATGCTGAGCACCTGTTGTGGGTTGTTATGTGACGGGAATGAAGCGATTCCTCTGGGATGATGTCACATATGCAAACCGTGTGCTGGCCTCCGAGCACTAGCGCTTGGCTGGGCAGAGCAGAGCGCTGGCCAACAGGCTGCTGCAGTAAACAAGCTGGAAAAGTGACCTTTGATAGGAACTTAACAATGGCAACGCTTTACTCTGTGCAGGAAGAGTACGTGACATTATTGCATGGAATATGTCTAGTTGCCGGTGCAAGAATAACCAAAGACATGATAGGGTCCACGCTATAAAATACAGTGTACAGTGGATATTGCTGTAATGGTTTGCTTCCTCTAGTCTAGATTTAGTCAGATCAAATCAACCGTGCTGTAGTGCCATGAGACAATACTACAATTGTTTCTTACTTTACACAAAAAACTAGGCCTCAGCACTTCAGGAAAACCTGCCATGCCTGTCTCTGTTACAAAAGTCTGTGTCTCACACATACTTGGAATGCAGACCTTCAGGCGAGCCAGAATGTCATTGTTAGTACTTCAAAAACTATGACGGCGATCTTGTGCCACTTGTTTGTTGGGTATTCATTGTGATTCAATGAAGCCTTGTGATTGGGAATTGTCTGACACTCTTTAGTGGAAGGTCAGTGATTCAGTCAGGTTGTTGTGGGGAAATAACAAGTAAATAAGTTATAGGTCTTATAAGTCTTTTCTTATTGTAATATTGTATTATCACAATGTTGTACCAGCACAATGACACATACCTGTCACAAATATCAGGAGATCCAAATCAGCTGGTCTGTGTTATGTAGGTAAAATAGTGGCAGTCAACAACACATCAGCACTTTTGTTATGCGTATGAAGGCAATACAACATCCCTATCGTACAGAAGGTTCTAGTTTGAACCAGAGTGACTTTGTCCTACTCTCTGGGTCTTACTAGAAGCACAAGAGCAGGGATGACTTCACTACTGTAATGAGGAAATGAAGGACTTGCAGAACAATGACTTCCCTTCACGCTAGCACTGGTTGGTTAGGTTATAATAATTACAACCATTATCTTTTTCTGATGTACTCTCCTTACTTGTCTAGCAGGTTTTCCCAGTGCATCTGAGTTTACAAATCTGCTAGTCATGTGCGTCTTTTTTCGTCTGTGTGTAGGTGTGTGTGTGTGTGTGTGTGTGTGTGTGTGTGTGTGTGTGTGTGTGTGTGTGTTTGCATGTGCGTGTGCGTGTGCGTGTGCGTGTGCGTGTGCGTGTGCGTGTGTGTGTGTGTGTGTGTGTGTGTGTGCGTGCTTGCGTGTGTGTGTGTGTTCATACATGCTGTATGAGATGTCTCCACACTGTGCACATCTAGCAAGGTGAGCTGCCCTTCATCTATAAATCGCAATACAGCTCAACTCGTATGCATACCACCTGCACACGGTCAGCCTTTACAAACTGAGCCAGGCTTCTCTCCGGTACCCAATGAGAGCAAAGGAGATTAGCCTCACACAGTAGTGTTTGGAAGGTTTACTCGCTGGTTAGACATTCCCAAATCTGTACACTGACCTGACTTGACATGATTTCCATCCAAACCAGCTCTCACACTCCATAGGACTCCGTTTGGAGTGTCGTGGTCATTCTAATCCATCAGAGTTCTTTTGTTTTTAGACAGACCCTTGGTCTCTTTTTTCCTCTTGGTGACATGCAATCCAGGCAGGCCCAGTAGTCTTCCGGAGGCTTCTGATAGATCACTTTCACCGGGTCTGACTGTGAAAGGCGCATATCTCCTTTCATGGGAAATCTCTGCCATAATGGAGGGCATTTTGCAGAGCAGATTTATACTGCAGTCCTGTCTTGTTTTTACTTTGTATTGCCCTATACCACACTATTTGAGGACAAAAAGATGCTGCCAAATGTGTTGCCTTTTTTTGCATTCAGATATACAGTTGTAGCTTCAGGCGAAAAAAAGAGGAAGAAGCTCAATGGCTGCTTTAAATTATTTCTTCAGTGAATGTTCTCACGGGGGGAGCCTTTCACTTCTCGTTGAACCTGACTGGGATAGTTTTCACTCAGACATCCAACATTCACACAGTCAGATTTGTGTTTGTATCTATTTTTTCTACTTTTGTCAAAATAATGTTTCCAAACATATCTTAATGTTCATGAGCTGAGCATGAGTCTGTTTGTAAATGGGAATAATGTGAAAGTATTTAGTGTCCGAACCAGTTGAAAAATGGTGGACTCTTGTAATGTGATATGGGTGGAGGTGGTAGTATCCAGTTTAGTCCTATCCTCCTCTGTGAGATTGACAGGCTTATTGTCCTTTTTTTTCGTTCTCAGGAAAGCCTCACAGAATACAACCGCCGCTGTCCCCCTCTAGAATCGCCAGTGAAGCAAATATTTTTATATCAGTGCTTAAAACAGTTGAGAATTGTCACAATTTGAATCAAGATATTATACTAGGAAGTCAAGTGCTTTTGAATGGACACTGTCTTCATGTTACTCATTTACGTTTCAAAAAGTATAGTTATGAGAAGTAATGAGAAGGGAAGTATCTTTAGTGAGAGCTGACTATAACACGTGTCGGCTTTGAATGTGTCCGTCATCATTTTCTTGGATCCCATGACTGTCTACGTCATTCAGTACATGAGGGAGCTTCTTAAGCTGTGTGCAAATAGTGTGCTGTGTGGAGTATGCTAGTATGCAGTGTTTCAGAGTCTGGGTTTGTTCTCACTGGATGTGGGTGTGGCGTGTAGTTGTCAGGTACTTCCTCCAGCTGAAGCAGCTGGAATGTCTTTGCAATGCCATGACATTACATCACCACGGTGATGACTCCTGTAACCTGATACCAGGGCATGTCTGCCAGCCTGCCTGTCTTCCATCTCTCTCTCTCTCTCTCGCTCTCTCTCTCGCTCTCTCTCTTTCTCTCTCTCTCTCTCTCTCTCTCTCTCTCTCTCTCGCCGCAACCCCTGCTGTCTCTCTCTCACTCTCTGAGAGGAGGAAGTATTGCAGAGAGGCGATTATGTATTACGGAAACATCACTCTTCCCTGAACACGCGCTCAGGCCTCGTCTGAAATGCAAAGTGCAGGCAGCGAGAGACAGATTAGCCGCTCTGAGCAACGATAAAAAGAGAGGGAGGGGAAAAAGACAGAACCTGACTGAAATTCTAATGAAGGTGGCTGCCATCCAGTCAGAGTCATTAGATCAGTGTGTGTGTGTGTGTGTGTGTGTGTGTGTGTGTGTGTGTGTGTGTGTGTGTGTGTGTGTGTGTGTGTGTGTGTGTGTTCGTGTGTGTGTCCACAGGCTGCGGTCTGGCAAATACAGAGCTAGATTTATGTGTACGTTTACACCCATCTACTGCTCTATACAATACACAGATTCTGCTCATTATATAAATGCATACGCACAGGTCCTGTAGGTATCATATGATTTTCATTTTTAACCAACACGTTTTTCATATTCATGCGTTAGTGTGAATATGTCCTTAATGTCAACAACCATGTAATATCAAGGTAAAATTCAACATGATTGTATGAATAGCATTCGACTTGTGACGTTATTTTTCATAATTCATATTTTTCTTATCATAAACTGTATATTTCATGCCCCATCAGAGAAGATGGCTCCTCATGACCCATCGCCCCTAGCACTTGACCCCGAGGAAGTTCGGCAGAGGAAGATGGCCAAGAGGGCAAAGGTCATTGAGGAGTTGGTGAAAACTGAAAGTGACTTCTTGACGGACCTGGAACTGTGCATTAAAGAGGTGCTGCAACCTCTTCGAGTAGCTCAGGTACAACCCTGCCCTCTCGGTAGAAAACTACACATCACATTTCGACATATGTAAATGCACCACTGCATAGGACAAATATGTTCTCAACAAATTGAGCTGTCATGTGAAATGAGAAGAGGAGTCAGATTCTTTTGTCATGTATACATTGTGCACCACACTGGTACTTATGGCATTTCACACACATGACTCTAGCTGAACTGTGAAATCACAAACACTTGTGAAGAGTGCCTTCAGTGTTATTTGTTGACAGTATAGATCAGAATCAGAATCAGATTTTAAACAAACAAGAAATTTGACTTGGTAAACTGACTCTCAATGTGCTTACACAAAATATACATTGCAACACAATACAAAACATGTTATCTGTGTTATATCTGCATGTAGGTTGTGGATGTGGACCGCCTTTTCACCAACATGGAGTCTGTGTGTGCGGTCTCCGCAGAGATGCTGCACAGGCTTCAGGAGGCCACCGCGGAGCCCGACCCTCAGGCAGTCCTCACAGGTAACCCCCCAGCACAGTCAGACACCCACAGCCATCACAGACAGGTAACCCCCCAGCACACTCAGACACCCACAGCCATCACAGACAGGTAACCGCCCAGCACACTCAGACACCCACAGCCATCACAGACAGGTAACCCCCCAGCACACTCAGACACCCACAGCCATCACAGACAGGTAACCCCCCAGCACACTCAGACACCCACAGCCATCACAGACAGGTAACCCCCCAGCACAGGCAGACACCCACAGCCATAACAGACAGGTAACCCCCCAGCACAGGCAGACACCCACAGTCCTCACAGGTAACCCCCCAGCACAGCACAGGTAACCCCCCAGCACAGCACAGGTAACCCCCCCAGCACAGTCAGACACTCATAGTCCTCACAGGTAACCCCCCAGCACAGTCAGACACTCATAGTCCTCACAGGTAACCTCCCAGCACAGTCAGACACTCAGGCAGTCCTCACAGGTAACCCCCCAGCACAGTCAGACACTCATAGTCCTCACAGGTAACCTCCCAGCACAGTCAGACACTCAGGCAGTCCTCACAGGTAACCTCCCAGCACAGTCAGACACTCAGGCAGTCCTCACAGGTAACCTCCCAGCACAGTCAGACACTCAGGCAGTCCTCACAGGTAACCTCCCAGCACAGTCAGACACTCAGGCAGTCCTCACAGGTAACCCCCCAGCACAGTCAGACACTCATAGTCCTCACAGGTAACCTCCCAGCACAGTCAGACACTCAGGCAGTCCTCACAGGTAACCTCCCAGCACAGTCAGACACTCAGGCAGTCCTCACAGGTAACCTCCCAGCACAGTCAGACACTCAGGCAGTCCTCACAGGTAACCTCCCAGCACAGTCAGACACCATCAGCCATCACAGGTTTATTTGTTTATTTGTTTATTTGTTTATTTAGAAGGATCCCCATTAGCTCTACCCTAAGACGGAGGGGGGGGGGGCTACTTTTCGTTGGGTCCACATTTAAGACTTACATACAAATATCAAACATTTAAAACATACATTACAATACCAATATCTAACATTTAAAACATACATTACAATACCAATATCTAACATTTAAAACATACATTACAATACCAATATCTAACATTTAAAACATACATTACAATACCAATATCTAACATTTAAAACATACATTACAATACCAATATCTAACATTTAAAACATACATTACAATACCAATATCTAACATTTAAAACATACATCACAATACCAATATAAAAATGTGAAATACAAAAAAATTATGATCATACAATTTTACATTGCAAATATCAAAAATGAACAGAACCCCCCAGCACAGTGAGACACCCACAGCCATCACAGCAGCTTTCTGTTATGGGCTCTTCAGCATGGCTGGGTGAGGTGTTAGGCTAGTCACCTATCTCTGACTCTAAAGCTGAAGTTCACACTTTTGTTAAGGGGGGGGGGAAGTACTCAGTATAATGTAAACATACCACCACTGACAAACAACACAAACGCCTAAAGTGTGAGGGATTTCACCTGCTCTATTTTGTTATTCTTTCACACACAAGGAGAGGTTTTCATCCAAGCCAAAGCTGTGATAGAGGAAGTCTATAAAATATACTGCTATCACCATGACGATGCCAACGCCTTGCTCAAGTCCTACGATAAGGACAAAGACATCCAGCAGCACTTCAGGACATGTATAAGTTCACTCAAGTAAATATTGACATTCTCATTATTTAAATTTCAGTGTCAGACTTTTAAAACATCATCACGCAGAGTAATATTCACTGTGTTCAATTTCATTTTACAGGCAAATATATGCTCAAGAGTAAGTACACGTTCTTCCAAACACATTTATTTAAGAAATATCTTCCATACGGGTGTGAATATATTCCTACAGATATCTTTATATAGGCTGGGGCTAAGGTACTAATCTCTGCCCCTGAATGTTTTACCTCAGAGGAAAATCCAACCTGCTGGACATGGGCTCGCTCCTCATCAAGCCAGTCCAGCGGATCATGAAGTATCCCCTGCTACTGGCCGAGCTTTGGAAGGCCACACCTGAAGACCACCCCGACCACCAGCCAGTGCAAGAGGCCCTCGCCACCGCCAAGATCATCAACCTGAACATCAACGAATTCAAAAGAAGGAAAGACATTGGTGAGAATCTGGACAGTCAGCAGGCGTTCTTAGTGACAATGACACAAGCCAGTCACCTGCCTCAATGTATCTGTACTGTTTTTCTCCCATTTTTTTTTTTTTTTTTTTTTTACATCACAACCATTTTAATGAATGAGAAGGAGTGTTATGTGTGAGTCACCTGTGGACTACCCTCTGTGTTCTCTAGTGATGAAGTACAAGAGGAGCGATGAAGAGGGCACCTTGAAAGGCAGGCTGAACAAGTTCAACATCCACTCCATCAGGAAGAAGTCTGATAGGCTGACAGGGCACCTGAAGCTGCTCACAGGGTCGGAGCCGCAGGTCACGACACTCTCTTTATCGATGTTTGTTTGTCTCGTGTCATTTGCATTTAAGGATACAAATTGTATCTATTGTATTATAATAATTGTATTTATTGATGTTTGTTTGTTTACATTTACATTTAAGGATACAAATTGTATGTGATTTCATCTTATAGACGTCATCTTATTTGCCTCACAAATTATCATTTTGAATGACAATCAACACTATTTTTTGTGTCCAGGTTCGAGACTACCTGTTTGATAAGGAGGAGAAGCTGTTCCGCAGCTTGGAGAAGGCTGTGAGAGTGCTGGTCAAAAACGTCCTGTATTATTTGCAGCAGGCACAGGTACTCTCTCATAAAACCACTTTACTGTTAAGAAGATTATTCTTGTTCTTTGTAAATTATGACAAAAAATATGAGTTTTTTTTTGTTTTCTCCGCCTGTGTAAACATAAAATGCTCCTCATTTCTTCCCTCTTCAGGAAATGGTATCCGTGACGGCACAGAATGCGCATGAACTTGAAAACATTATGAAGGATCCAGACCTAATCGAGACCAATGGGTTTCACAGAACCAAGAATGATACTACTTCTATAGACCCCTATAAGCACTTTGTGAGTGGTTTTGCTCAATTCATATCAGTTAT
The DNA here is from genome assembly GCF_963457725.1 of Sprattus sprattus. Classification (NCBI taxonomy): domain Eukaryota; kingdom Metazoa; phylum Chordata; class Actinopteri; order Clupeiformes; family Clupeidae; genus Sprattus; species Sprattus sprattus. The sequence continues at coordinate 22,931,870 of NC_137918.1, read as the reverse complement.
CAGCCATTAAGTGAGTTTGAAAAGATGTATGGATGAAATGTGGATGACATTTTCTTTATTGGCCCCATCTACATCGCTCTACTTCTTCCTTGGCTTCTTTCATTTTGCTCTGCTTCTGTCTTCTCTCCTGTCTGTGTGCGTCCGCCTGTTGGTGTCTTTGGAGTCAGTGTCAAACTCTAACGTTTGAAGGGGTTTATCTTCATGTACATCTGCATTTCCTTCCTTGATCAGATTTCTGTCTTTGCTCACGTCCTCATAACTGGAGGGTGT
>NC_137918.1:22829100-22926600 GCF_963457725.1 Sprattus sprattus | reverse complement strand
AACTAGAATATGACTGCCATTATCAAGTATGTCATAAGGCAGGAAGTGCTGTCTTGTAGAGCATATCATTAGAACCCTCCACGGCATACAGAGTAAGTGAATCTAAACAGCAGCTGTCTGATTGGTTTATCGAGTTTGCCTGTCTGAGATAAGACCTGGCTGACGTTTGACATTATTATTGTCATGTAACATGTTTAGACTGCATACATTCCCCCATCTTTACGTCAGTGTTTCTAATGGGCACCTGGAACTGCCTACAAACCACAAACATATCACACCCTCTGTTATTCCAACATGCTGACAGGAGGCACTAGGTGTTCTACATGTCAGTTGTGTTCTCTAAATGTCACCATGTCTGACAAAAATAGAACACCGCCAGATGGAGAAACACTGCCATCTGCTGGTCACCTTCACCAGCCACTCAGTGGGTTTATGGAGCAGATTGACACCACTGTGTTCAGGCATCTGTCCTATTTCACTAAGAGAACTGTATCTTCAACTGATCAACTTTTTTTTGTTTTGTTGCAGTTTTATGCAGTGTATGCTTTCCAAGCGCGCAGTGACCAGGAGCTGACCCTTCAGGAGTACCAGCATGTCCGCATCCTGAAGTTTAACGACCTTGGAGGCAACAAGGATTGGTGGCTTGCTGAGGTCAATGGCCAAAAGGGCTATGTTCCATCTAACTACCTCGGAAAGATGTCCTATGCTTAGAGGGAGCAGCAATATGCATTATTTTGTTAAGTCAAAACGACTAAAAGACCGGTCAATATGAAGTCATGAAATGGCCATGGACGGTGCAGTTCCATTTTGAAATCAAGCCTTGCACTAAATCATTTCCCTACGTGCTAAGCACTTTCCACACAGACTCACAGTGTTGCAATCATGAAGTGTGTCATTAACTGACTTATTATTGTGATATAAATGTAATATATATATATAAATAAATATATTGAATGTTTTTATAGTAAATATATTGACAAAGATAAATATTGTGGCAAGACTTTTACAGTTCTACATGTAATTCCTCAGTGACAAATAAAGATGTTATGGTGAATATTGTCTCTCTGTTATTATGGAGTTGTGCAAGAACTTCACGATGCAGTCCACAATCCTGTGGGGCATTCTCTGCAATTGGTTAAGTGACAAACCAGGGTAAGTCAACACACACAGTTCATGGTAAACCTCCTAATACAAGAGCTCAACAGCCAATTGAATTACAACCCTCCAGTCCATGCTCCTGAGGAAACCTGTTGATTGGCTAGAATTGTTTATGGTTCAGACCAAGCCACTATGTTTGTTTTGAGGGTTTTTTGAGCACACACACACACACACACACACACACACACACACACACACACAGAGAGATCAGACAGCTAGATGACCATGATGAATTTTCTGAATTTGGCAAAAAGTGTATGGGATTAGAATCACAGAGTGCACCTTTAAATCCAATTTGCTAATTTCCATGACATGTTTGTAAGTTGAGAACATGGTACAAATTGCCACTAATACCTCACTTTCAGGGAATGTGTCTCAGAATGACCCTGTGTTGCTTCACTAAGACCAAAGAAGTGTGTCATTGTTAATATGCTTTAGGTAGCAAACGCAGAAAAACGCCTCCTTAAAAATGTTATTTATTAAATGTCCTTTTAAAACACATTTTCAGTGATCCATGAAGACAGCGAGGCAAAACGTAGCCACACAAAGGTCCGTGCTACACCAGCAGCATTAATTCCGTATCTTTACCCAACTAGATGTTAAATGTCAATGTCTCATCACAACTGTCTGGCACTCCATTTCTCTCAGCATTTCCCTGTCATTTTTTCAACTTCTTCTGCGCCGCTTTCTTCTTCACCATCTGTAGCCTCTTCATGGCCTGAAGCTGGGACTCCTGCGAGGTGGGTGTTTTGCCATCGCTTGATGACTTGTTGGCACCGTTGTTGTTACCGTTACCGCCCCCATTGCCTCCCCCGTTACTCCCCGATCCCCCATTCCCTCCGAGGCTACTGCTGTTGCTGGAGGAGGAGGAGGCCCCAGGGGAGGAGCCACTGCTGGAGGACCCGCCCACAGTCACCTTCCCCACGCTGTCTCCACTGGATGAGCGGCTCAGCACCTGCTTCCCCAGTGTCAGTGGCGGAGGCGGCTTCAGGGGCACGGGGCTAGACCCGTTGTTCCCATTATTGTTTCCCCCTGGGCTGCCGGACATTTTGGTGCCCAGACCTGATTTGGCACTGGCCATTCCAGACAAGCCTGCAGGCTTGCTGCTAGAGGAGGGAGGGGTGGATTTACCATTTCCGCCCGGAGCAGAAGAGCCAAGCTTTGTGCTAGAGGGGCCAGCAGTGGAGGTCTTGGTAAAAGCTGCCCACCCAGTTAGGCCACTTGACTGCGAGGATCCACCGCTTGAAGTAGTAGATGATACCGCTGCTGATGTCTGAGGAACAGTGCATTTATGGATATTAATGTGTGAAAATGGACATAGCTTTCTCAAAGTCTTTAAAATACCCTTTGGTTGTACTATACATATAGTTCAATTAAAATGTTCAAACTTACCTTTATGAACCAGACATCTGCCAGCAGAGAGAATTACCTGCTGTGTCGTAGCACTTAACAAGCTTACCTTAACCTCCGTTCTCTTGAAGGCCTGAAATGTGTTGGTGGTTTCTACTTTGGGTTTCAGCTCAGGCTTTTTCACTAGTGAGTCCTTCACCACAGGGGCTGCTGTTGATGTCATGGTAGGAGACGGCTTCTGTGGAGGCTTCTGGGTTTTCTGTGCCTGTGAAAGAAGACAACATAAATAAAACATCCAAAAGTCTGTTGATGGTTTCAATGACTGAAAGAAGAGATTGCAATGTCCCCTGTGTGTATCTTACCATGCGCTTCATCTGCCTGGTACACCGTGCACAGTACCACACCAGTCGCGGATCGTTAACGTCCTTGTCAGTGACGTTGGGTTTGTGGCAATCCTGGTGATATAAGTTGTGGCATTCTTGACACTCCACTAGCTGATTGCCTGAAACGACTGTCATTTGTCTAAAAAAAAAAGAAAGGAACGGCATAAGATGTATACATGTCAATATCTGAAACCTTTAAAGTAGGGTTGTTTCATTCCTGACTTAAAGTCCCACACATGCATGCAGGCATTACTGTAAGACTGTTTGATGTGGACACGTGCCTGCACACCACACAAGCGAGCCCCATTTCCATAGCAAAGATATCAGCACTGGTCTCATCCAGGCCAGAAAGGTCAGGCAGGTTAAGCTCCTTGCTGGGTGGAACAGGGATGGGCGAGGAGCGGTTCTCCACAGGTTTCTCTGTCCTGGCCTTCTTTGGTGGATCGGCTACCTCCAATATCTCTGTAACCCTAACCTATTGGATTACAAAACAGGTTTATATTACCAAATCATTGCCAGCTACACTCTATATAAAGACAGACTTCCAGGAGGAATACAAAACTATTCACAGAAAAGTGGATACGAATATTCATGGAGCTCTTCAGATATAGGACAAACCTTTTCAGTTGGCCTTTTCTCACTTTCCTTTTTGCTCTTCTCAGAACTGCTCGATTTGCTGCTACTGCTACTGGAAGATGAAGAGCTGGAGGAGGACTTGGAGTCCTGTTTAATTAACGTTACCTTGGGGCCTGGCACCTTAGGAACCTCAACCTCCTGCAACACATCATCAGCATCGGGGAGTTAAGAAAAGTTATGGAGGGTTGCAGAATTTAATTTCACAGTAAGGAAATGGGAAAAGAAAAACCTTTTGTAAACTCCGGTAGGTTGAGTCGCTTCCTCTAACCATTGATTCATCAAGTAAGGCCCTCAACTTTTCAGCAGAGTCTTTACTTTTCGAATGCAAATATCCCAGCCCTTTCAGAAAGATAGGGTCCAGATCAAGACTTACTGTTCCAGCCATGGTTTTACCTGTGGGTATAGATCACATTAAACATACATTACAAACCCCTCGAGCACAAGTAATAATAATAATTAAAAAAAAAGTAGAAGTTCTGAAGTAGAGTAGTAATGTGTCACACGTAGGTGTGCAGGATTAACTACGTAACGTTACAAATTAATTCAGCTAATGTTATGTTTAAATCTATTTATTCACAAACTGCATGTTGTAAGTTAATGCAGTCTGAAGATAAGTAAATGTTGACCTATTATCAACTACTAACCACTTTTTTGACAGCAGCTAGTAAGATGGTGATACAATAACCACAGTAAATCGGACGAATATCATTAACATTACTTGCAGGAAGTAGCTCAGTCAGCTATGGCTAGGTTAATTTTTCGCCGGTATATCTTACCTGCTATTTATTTTTTAAGATTATAAAATGTATGAAGCTACCATACGAACAAAGGCAAATTCACAGTGTTTGAGGATGTGCTATTCAGAACATACAAGCACAGATGCTATTATGTTGGACTCCAACGTTACAGTAAGAAAGCACTTTCAAGCTATCCAGCTAGTAAGAGTACGAAGCCAGACGTCAGCGGCGGTGTCCAACCTTTAAATACTCCCCTGGAAACACGACCTCGTTCGTCATTTCATTAAATTGGGCATATGTTTCATTTTTCCAAATATTACATACGTGTAGACAACCGACTTAAGCAATGTTTGCAATGCTCCTAATTCATATCTTCAAACATTGGCTATAATTTGTTGTACAATTTTACTCAGGAAAAGTTAGAATCCCATCGGCTCGTTTTAAGCGTTACACAAGGAACGAAGGGCACGTTCAAAGTAAGCATTGTTGCGCGTGTCGTGCAGGCGGGCTAACACTGCGCAGTTTGGGCTTCAACGGCATAATGCTGTTCTGTGCTTGTAATTTTGAAAATGGATTTGGTTGAGCCAACTTACAATGTTCAATATAATCAAAGTCCTTTTGGCCATGGATCCTTCCTGCACCCCTCTGCCTTGTTTGTTCGTGTGATGATACTTGTTTGTTCAGCCTCCAGGTCAATAGTAATATATTATTGTGGTTTATTTATTTATTCCAAATTATTTGGTTATTTGAATGTTTTTATGTTTAGGATTGTACATTACATATAATCCTCCCGAAGGTATTTCCCTCCTTTGGGAAATTTTCTTACACTTCAGATACATTTTATGATTGGTTTTAATTAGTTAAAAAATAGTTGTATTGCTTTTTTTAAAGCCATGATAAAATCCCATGCCACTGTTCACTGTCTTTCATGTTCGGGCACCCAAGGCTCTGAATCTCAAGCCTTATGTAGCCTACCCTATTTATGCATAATGCTAAACAGCAAAGGGTTCACCGGGGTTCGAAGGGGCATCAATTTTCCTTGTCTATGGGCTCACTTGAGGAATTAAGTCACATCTCGCAAGAGCTTTCCAGCAAGCTCAAGTCTCTTCAATGAGGTCTTGGCCACAGGAGATTAACATTTACATGTTGATGAACTTGAAAATGAAGTCAAACTGAGTTAAAACATTTTATGCAATTTACTAAGGAAATTAAATGACAACATGATATTATATGACAAAAATGGTCTTGTTTGTATGGGGCTATTTATTGTATTATTCATTTAAGCAGTTTTTGGTTTGAAATCTAGGTTCCGAATCTGCAGAATGGACAAAGTGGACAAAGCTAGCAAGGTCTCTGGCCAGGGACCTGACATGCCTTTGTAGGGCATTGAACAGGAATCATTGTGCAGCCAGGTATTATGCAAACACCTCAATGTATTCCCAACTGAGAAATAAGTCCGTCATAGGGGAGGTGAGATAACTCCCCAAACCTCCACCTGCACCCTCAGGTCTTCAAACAGCTCGCTCCTCCACGTCCCCAAAACCAAGCTCCGCACCATGGGCGACCGGGCCTTTTGCTCGGCAGCGCCACATTTATGGAACAGCCTCCCTGACCACCTAAGGGCAACACAGACACTGGATTCCTTTAAAGCTGAGCTTAAAACTTTTTTATTCAGGAAGGCATTTCTGGCCTTGTGTTAAATCTTTTCTGTTATGCTTATGTTAATATTTAAATTTGTTTTTAATTTTATTGTATTATTATAGTCAATTTCTAATATGTAGGCACTCTGAGATTCTTTGGAATGAAAAGTGCGTTAAAAATAAAATGAATTATTATTATTATTATTATAAGTGCATATACCATTAACTGGATGTCATGTTGGAAAGTAATGTAGATGTCTGCAATAAAACAAATACGTGCTTGTGTGTACGTTTTTGAGGGCTTGTGTACTGTAACATCCTTTATAAGTGACGGAGTGTGAGAGTAGGAGGTATTAAAGTACCTCTCATCATTCAAAACACGGTTGTGTGTGTTCACTCCGTGTCGGCAAATAACATAAACAAGTGTAATGAATCCTGCATTTCATCCCCCTGGATAACTTACATTGAAAGTAGGACTTTTGATTTTCATTTTATTCTTTTATGTTTCATATTTTGGTTGATGATTTTTGTAGGAAAACTTTCCACACTTTCCAAACCTTCCTTTTGCTACGACCACCTGGACAAGTTGAAGTTGCTGGGTTGCAGCCATTCCCTTCCAAAAATGCATAGCACCTGTCCTGGAAGAGTGAAATGCATGGGAGTTTTCTCTGCATCTGCGGAACAGAACTAAAAAGAGTTTAGAGTTGTTTGAGAAAATGTCTCTGAGAAAATGGCGTTTGAGCATGAAAGGTAAGATGAGAGGTTTCCAGGCTATGTCTACTTTTGTAATATGCGTCTTGTACGTTTACATCATATTTAAACAATGTTCCCTTCAAGAATAATTTGTGTATCCTGTAACATATGTAATAGAAATCATCCAAAGAAGAGTTCAGTTTTCTACTCAGATCTCTGCATGTGATGAAATAGCACTCTCTTCTCCAAGTTATTCCCCAACAATTCTACAGTCAATTAATATTAAGGATGTTGTGAGTTTTCTACAAACTTGGTACAAATGTAATGATATAACAATAGTTGTACTGTAATATTGATAATACAGGCTTCTTCAGTTATTTATAATTGGAATATTTATGTGTATTATCTGTTCACACATTTGGACTCCACAGTATGCTATATGTTATTTTATGTTATTGCTTATCATTCCTACAATAAGAAACTGTGATTGCTCATCTTAATATAGAGGTAATATTTGCCTGCTTGCACTTTTAAATGTATATATATTCGCCTACTGATTTACCAAACATTGCCAGGCAGGAAAGATTTAGTAATAAACGTCATAATTAATGTATCCAGTCCCCAATCAGATAGAGTTCTTAAACGGGGATTCGAGCCCTAGATTGCAGGGGTAAGACAATAAAATTGGGGGTATCGCTTTAAATACCAATCTCTGAAACAGCAGAGATCATAAAGTCATAGTAGCACATCGGTCTGGTAATAAAGGCGTCAAACAGTCCTGATAAATATATATGTGTATACTCCGAGTAAGAGTATAATCGACTGTCCGAATCACTGAGTTTGACATAATTTATTTAATCACTGTTCAATTAGATAGGTCCATAAAAAGGTAAGTGTGCGTTACCTTGTGGATTATGTTAACCTAGCATGCGAAATATGCTAGCATAACTAGCTAGAAAGATTTGGCTAGCTTGCATTTCACGAAAAAACTGAGGTATCTCTTAATCTGTGCATTTTACTCGGTTGCCCGATTGTCAATTACTTAGATACTTTATATAGATCCCATTTCCATCATGTTTTCGAAGCTGTAACCCAGCGGTCGCTTGGCACGCCATGGTTTCTTTGTCGCATGTTAAGCTAATGTTAGCCGGCTACGTAGTTTAAGTGGCCATGACCATACCGGCAGCCGGTAAGGCAGCTAATGTTAGCTGATGAAAACAGCGAGCTAGCTACCGGTAATGGACAGTCTTCCAGTCACAGAATAAAAGTGAAAGTTAACCAAGTGGATGCCCCCACTTTTTAAGTTAGCTACTTGTATGTTAATGTTGTCTAGCTTACGTTAACGTTCACTCAGGGTGCGTCTGTCTTCATCTTTGTGTATGTGTGAGGTAGGTTAGCATATCCAGTTTAATCATATGTTGCTGCGTTCTAGCAGCAGTAAATGTGATTTCACTCACCACCTTCATGGTGTTATTTATCTAGGACAATTTTCGTATGTCTGATAACGTCCCCTCGACAAACTCCTCATGCGATGGTTTTAGTTAGTTTGAGTTGTATGGGGGATTCAATGTCGTAACGTTACACACCATTTATAACCGAAGCTGTACATTTCAGATAATTTGGTTTTATATTATCATAGTTAATACAGCACGACAATCACTAGATGTATATGAGGTTGATTTTTCCGCATCAAACGGTGATTTTATGCACGCTCTATACCAGGAACTAATTTAACAGCGGTGATGCCAGATGGAAAAAAGAACGACGCCACAAGTACAAATGCTAAACATTTGTGGCTAACGTTAGATATGTTTTCATTTAACGTTAAGCAAAGGTTGAACATAATTTAAAAGTTTCTCATTGCTATATGAATAAGGGTCGGATCTAGCTTGTTCAGGTCGTGAACCTTTTGTTAATTTGGTACAAAAAACTACAACCAAGTTGGCAGCTTACGCTAACATGGCTATCTTTCGATAGCTTTGCTAGGTCTCATCCACTGCCAACTGGTCAACATCTTCAAACTCAGCATCTTTGGTCGAAGCAAACGTTTCATAACAATTGCATTAAGGCTCAGATAACCGTTATTTTTCTTATGTAAAATCAGTCGGTCTCTGTATTGAACTCTGTCGATTGACAGCTAGAGGCCATTGATACTGTCAAGCACAAAGTGAGACGAGTGTGAATACTTAACGCTTTCGTACTGGGAACACAAATTATGCAACAAAAGTAGTCATTAGGATAATGGATAAAATCGACGAATGAGTTATCTAGCTGTGGAGCAGCCTTGTCGTTTAACATTTGCTCTCGAGTGTCCGATGGGAAAAGGCACCCACCAAATATAGAAATTCTCTAAGGAGACTCCAAGTGTTTCCCCCGATTTCTTCCATCGGGCTGCCGCGTCGTTGGCACTCAACCCATATGTCTGTTAAGAGCAATGGAATTGTAGGCCTATTCATTTAGATTTTTCATGATTTTGCATTATCAGTCACTTTGTAGCCCTTATCCAATTTGCATCGACTTGGAATTCCAGCATTTATCCAGCACAGCCAGAAAATGGCACTACAGCATTACTTGGTTGATCAAGATGCACATTCAGTTTTTAATTGGTTGCCTTTCTTTCTCTTTTCAGTAATTCAAATTGTGTACCAAAGAAATGGTGATGGAGAAGCCAAGTCCCCTGCTTGTAGGGCGGGAGTTCGTGAGGCAGTATTACACACTTCTGAATAAGGCACCAGACTTTCTCCACAGGTACGTCTAATCAGATAGATAGATAGATGGATACTTAATTGATCCTGAGGGAAATTAATGTCATAATCAGTGTGATGTTCCAGGTGTTGAGGGAAAAAAATTGGTCTTCCTCAGCAATAAAGACATTCCACTGTCCTTTAATCTGTTAGGTTCTATGGACGGAACTCATCGTATGTGCATGGCGGTTTGGATTCCAATGGAAAGTTGGCAGAGGCGGTCTATGGGCAAGCTGTACGTATCTGTGGATCACTTTATTTATTGCTTGTGTGTAATATTGCACCGGCTTCTTTTGAATAGACAGACATCTGTCATTTTTCTGCAGTTCGCAATCTTGCTTTTTAAATATTTCCCAACAATCCATTTTTGCAGGAAATTCACAAGAAAGTCATGTCGCTGCAGTTTAGTGAATGCCATACAAAAATCAGGCATGTGGATGCGCATGCCACACTGACTGATGGGGTCGCGGTCCAGGTGATGGGGGAGCTGTCAAACAATGGACAGCCGATGAGGAAGTTCATGCAGACCTTCGTACTTGCTCCAGAGGTTAATGCACTTTAGGAAGACTGCATCAGAAATAAAGGGAACCACTGTCTGGTTTTGTTATGTTTAGTATTTAGCATTTAGCCTGTTTGTGATGCGAAATGGGTAAAGTTGTGTCTGTGACCAAAGGTTGTAACTGGTGTGATTATTTCCCCAGGGTTCTGTGGCTAATAAGTTCTACGTACACAATGACATCTTCCGGTATGAAGATGAAGTTTTTGGAGATTCTGAGGCTGAACTTGACGAAGGTGATGTGTACTTGCTAGTGACAGTTATGTGAAATGAATGTTATAGAAAGTAAACTTTTTTTTTGTAAATGTAAACTTTTGTGTGTGTGTGTTAAATCCTTCATTCGCCTTCAGAATCGGAAGAGGAAGTGGATGAGGAGATTGAAGAGAGGCAGCTCTCTCCTGACCCCGTCCAGGAGAACAACTACTATGAGCCTCATCCTGTGAGGTGAGCCCCGACTCACTCTGTCAAGCAGACACAACATAATTTACTACATTTACATTTACATTTAGCAGACACTTTTGTCCAAAGTGACGTACAAGGGAGAGAACAGTCACGCTCAGAGCAAGCTAAGAGCATTCTGTCATACAGGCAAACACACTCGCAGTCTCCCTTACCTATTCTGTCAACTTTCTCAGTAATGGTGTTGAGGAGCCCCTTGAGGAAGCAGTCCCTGAGCCAGAGCCAGAGCTAGAGCCAGAACCCAACACAGAGGACCTGAAGGCTGAGATGGAGGAGAAGGTTCTGGAGGAGATGGAAGCGAAGGTGCCCTCACCTGTACCTGTGGAGTCCCCACCCCACACCCAGGAGGCTCCCAAAGTGAGACACCATGACACTTTTTTTTTTATTTTTTTTAAGTGAATTTATTATTATTATTTTAAAAAAAAATGTTTTAAGCTTTATGCCCAAGCTTTCAGCTTTAAGTCAACATCACTTGGTCACCTTTTGATGATGATAATGTTTTGCAGACTTTCTCCTGGGCTTCGGTCACCAGTAAAAACCTTCCTCCAAGTGGCACACCAACCGGTGTGACGCCCCATGTTCTCAAAGCACCAAGCTCACAGGTGAAGGAAGGTCTTGGATTTGTGACGTTTGTGTGTGTGTGTGTCTGTCTGTCTGTCTGTGTGTGTGTGTGTGTGTGTGTGTGTGTGTGTGTGTGTGTCTGTGTGTGTGTGTGTGTTTAGTAGGGGTGCACGATTCAGAAAATGTCACGATTCGATACCAATTTATAGGCTCACGATTCGATTCAAAATCGATTTTCGATTCAAAAACGATTCTCGATTAAAAAAAAAAAATTGATTCACAGTATGTACATTTTAGTGCTGTCAAACGATTAAAATATCTAATCCTGATTAATCGCATTTTTTACATAGTGAACTCAAAATTAATCGCGATAAATTGCAAATTAATTAATCGCAAATTTTATTTTAATGCTCTTATCATGGAAAAGTGGATTGGCTTGCTTTATGCAATGTTTTATTTTATTGAAAAACAACATTGGCAAACAGGGCGGTACAAAATACAATTATAAAGTGCACATTTCAGACTCAGCCTATAGTGTAGTTAAACCATGGCTTAATAATTTCTTTTTTTCAAGTTGGCTGTGAACAAAAACAATGAATCGTAACAGTTAGGTTACCAATAAAAGGTAAGCCTACTACTTCTGTGCTTTCAGCCAGCTGCCTGTTGACATTTTCAGACAACAGTGAAGCTCGCTTCTTTTGCACATCACACATTTTAAAGGTAAACTTTCTATTCAGAAGCTTTTTATCAACCATTTCACCGTATCGCGCTCACCATCACTCAAACCGTAACGTACGCCTACTACACATTTTGCAAAGCCAAAAAGAACATTAATCATAAATCTTTTAAATATGAATCGGAAGCACTTGAATCGCGATACGAATGTGAATCGATTTTTTTGCACACCCCTAGTGTTAAGTATGTTTAATTAATGTATGTATTTTGTAGCCCCGAGTGGACACCAAGACAGAGGCTCAGGCTCCAACAATGCGTCCCCGGGACCAACGCACTCGTGACAGACCAACCTTCACCTCCAGAGGACCCAGGCCTGGTAGGAGGGAATTCATCTTCTACCTCAAACTCTGCTGGCCTCCAGTGCTCTCTACTGAATACCTAATTTGTTTATCCCATTTAGATGGTGTTGCACCTGTTGAATCACAAGTTGGAAAACCACCCATAAGCTTTGTCAACAAAGGTCAGTGTTCTAGTGATTCCAACACATGTGAAATATTCTTTGTTGAAATATTCTTGTTCCCACCTATGCCACACCTAGATATGATGTACTCTTGTTAGACACAACTAGGTTGTCTTTGAATATGAAGTTTGCTCCCCACTGGCAGGTAGGGGAGAGCCAGAGCAGGGTGACACAGAGGGCAGGAGGATTGTGAGGTACCCAGACAGTCATCAGCTCTTCGTGGGAAACCTCCCTCATGACATCGATGAGGGCGAACTGAAGGACTTCTTCATGAGTGAGTGCAGCGTCGTATTCACTCCCCTTTTGATTTTCTTAAGGAATGTAAGTTTGTAGGAAAACTACAACTTTGCCTTGAATTTGTGTATGTTTTCCTTCTCTGTAGCATTCGGGAGTGTCATTGAGCTACGGATCAACACCAAGGGTGTCGGTGGAAAGTTACCAAACTTTGGTTTTGTGGTCTTCGATGACTCCGATCCTGTGCAGAGAATTCTTGCGGCTAAGGTGCGAATTGTAAATGTGGTTTTCCACACATTGCAGATTTTAACTCGTATTGCTTGTTTTGTGAAATATGTTCCACGTGCATCTTTTGAAAAGAATCATCATGGGGTTGCACATTCATTTAGCATGGCTAGAATCTCTTCACGTAAGATACTGACCAGCAGTTATCCCTTGACTGTATTATGAGCACTAACGTAAAGTCAAAGTCAAAGTGTTTATTGTTGCATGCACCAAATTGCTTCAGTACAGCAAAATTCTTAAGACTTGGCCAGCATCATCATCTACGCAGTAGCCGTCATACAGATAGCAAGTAACATTTACCAAAAAAACATATATCTCTATAACAATAAAACCTATAACATAAACATACACAAATTTAAAGAACAACATATAACAAATCCGTCCTTGCAGTATTAATGACCCTCAGTGTCTGTCTCGGTCTCTTATCAGCCCATCATGTTCCGTGGCGAGGTACGTCTGAACGTGGAGGAGAAGAAAACCAGGGCAGTGCGGGAGCGCGAGACCCGCGGAGGAGGGGGTGGCAGCGGAGGAGACGACCGCAGAGACATCCGACGCAACGACCGTGGCCCTGGAGGCCCCCGCGGCATCGTCGGACCAGGGATGATGAGGGAGCGTGATGGAAGGGGCCCACCCCCCAGAGGTGGCATGGCCCCTAAACCAGGCCTGGCCTCCGGCAGGGGCGCCACCGGTCCTCAAGGCGAGGGCCGCTTCAGCACCCAGCGTCGTTGAGCCTGCAGCGTCTCCTCCTTACCCCCTGCAGTTTGGAAGTAGTACCACCACGTTCATCTTTACCGTTTGCATTAACGAAAGAAAAAGATCTACATGTATAAAAGTATATACTTTTGTTTTTTTTTATTATGTTTCGTTTTCTTTTTCTTTTTTTTCCAAGTTGGAATGTGACACAGCCTGTCAACCATTTATTTTGGTTCGAAACAGACAAACAAAATCCTTTGCTACTAGCTTCTGAGCAGAGCGTCCTTTTCTGGTTTCTCCAGATTACACAAACTTCAGTTTGTAAATGTGACTTAATACAAACCAACAAGGAATCATCTACAAAGTTAAGCGGAACTGGTAGACTTTGGTTTTGATAGATTAGCCCATTTGGCAAAGAGATTATATGCCTCAAGATTATTGAGGAGATACTTTGAGAAAGCCCTTCATTGCACATTTTTCTATGATGCTTTCCCTCTCATTACCATTTAGTAAGTGTTGGGTGCACATTTTGTGCAGCTGGAAAACTTGCCTTTTTATTTTTTAAATCCGTATTTTCTAAGTTTTCTTTTAATAAACACTGCTTAAACAGCATAGAAATGCACTCATCCATATGCACTAATGGGTACTTTTGTTATGTTGACATCCGTAATAAGCAGCTTGAGGGACACCCCGACTTGTCTTTTAAGCTAATCTATTCAACTGGACAGGCTTCCATTTCTGTCTGTTCTGTGACCAATATTTCTCACACCTGTTGAAGGTTTCAGTTTTTTCTGGAAGGAAACAAAGTCCTTTTTTCCCCCCAAGAAAGCTGCACCCTGGACTAAACCTAAAAGGAAAAATAAAACAACCTGAGCACAGCAGTAATGTAACTGAACAATAGAAGGGTGACACTGAAAGTGGCAGTTTTTATTTTAATTATCTTTAACACTGAGGATGTTTTTTTGTTTATTCTATTATTTGTCATGTTTTTTTACCCCTGCCCTATAATGAAGGATGGATAGAGGAGTGTCTGGATCAGCACTGATACCATCACATGGGATGGCGTATGAAATGTATAGGAAAAAAAGAAAAATAATTACTTTAAAGACAGGTCCTGTGTCCGCAGGGTTTTCTTCAGAACTTGACTTAATACAAGCATGATGGTGCCTTCTCTTGCATCCCTCAAGTCTTACTCATGAGCTGTGGCTGGGTTGGGTTTCTCAGCAGAGTGCAACAGCTATCACAACGTACAATACAGGGAAAAGGAGCAGTGTTCTTCACCACCATGTCGCTGGTGCATGTTCTCCGGATGAAATTGTCTCTCTCTTTTTTTTTTTCCGGACTGCTTTTCAGTTTCAAATATGTGACCTGCTGTGAGTTTTGTATGTTTATTTTTTATATTGGCTACATTAAAAACAAAGAAATTGTGCCTAAATTGTGATTGAAAAGTCAAAAGTGGCGGTGACTGCCGATGTGAAGCAGTTGACCAAAGTTGCTTCCTTAAGCGAATAAACTGAACATTTCCAGGGGGAACTACAGTGAGATCTGCTGCAACAAATGCATATACACTGACAATTTGGACATTCTAAAAAAGAAAAAGGATGGACTACAGCTCCTCTGTTTCCAACTTTTGAACTCCTCGCTCTCACTGAATGGATACAAAGAAAATTTGAATTTTTGGTGTGGCATCTCACTCTAGGAGATGTAGGTGTGGAGACTGAGGTTTGATGTTTTATAACCGTTCTCATATGCCACGGCTGAATCTTTACCCCACCTCAGACCAATGGGGTTTAGCCCAAGACAGGAGCACATTAGGCTGTTGCGGCTGTAATACAGTTTCCTCTGTAATTTCTGACCATTACTTTTAGATGAGCAGGTTCCACTTTGTACTGACCTCACCTGCCCTTGCAAAGCAAAGCTCAAGACTCTTTCTCTGTCATTCTGCCATCCTCTTTACATGCTGTGTGCTCTGCACCATCTCCAATGGGGAGGCTAGGGTACCATGATCCCAGCCTTCTCTACCAGTAAACACAAGGGAGAGAGGAGGGACCTCAAGATGCAGCGGAAACAGGATTTTCAACAAACTGAAAGTTTCTCCAGTTGTCTTTTAAGCTGTTATATTTTAATTTTTGCACTGATGTGGGAAATACTATTTGATGTAGCGCTTTTTTTTTATTTTTATTTTTTTACAAAAACCGACTTTAAGGTCTTCCTTGTCAGGTAGTCTTGCACTATTTCCAATGGTTTTGGGACAATCTCTGTCAGGGTATCTGCATTGTTCTTACTTTTGATGCAGTTTGATTGGGAAGAGGAGTCTTCAGAGCTGGCCATATCAAGTGGTAATTCTGTAAAAGACATGACCAAAAAGCACTCTGCGAAGAGGTATTGCAGTGTGGACTTTACCTACTGTTTTCTGCGGAAGATTTCCTCCCGGTGCGTTAGTTTGAATGACCTGGAGTGGTCACAGACACGGCGGCTTTTTGAGTTAAGCAGTTTGACCTGGCTCTGTCACTGGCACGCCCTGTGTGTGGGATGTGCACACTTCAACTCTTTATCAAGAACTCTTTAAGATGGTGCATACATGGTTCATTTTTAAAGTACATTTAACGTCCCTATTGGAGGAGAATATCGATCTTCGTCTACAGTTAAACTTATTAAGATCCAATTTTGAGAGGTCAGAGAGGTTTACACGGACAGACTGCGTTACTTTATCACTGTTACTTCAGTGACCTTAACCCACCCAAATTCAAAGCACCCCCAAAGCAAATGGCTGTACATTTTATCCACTGTTGAAGGTGCAGTGGAGAGATTTTTTTGTGTCATCATTCCAGTTCTGTGTGTTCCATGGAATAGAATCATCCTCTTGGCTTTAGCAGGTGTGGTAAGCGAATGCCTTCTTTTCTGTTTAAGTTCTTTTTTTTTTGTGAGTAGAAAATATGTTGCAGGTGGAGCAATTTTATCTGATTTGTTTCTAGTTTTCCATTTTTGAATGTGTTAAAACTTAACATACAATAAAACTACTGATATCTGCACTATGTGGTATTGGTGTTTTTCTATATCAGGGAAAGCACTGGCACAATTCAATAGAAAGAAGCCTGAGGTACAAGGCTTGACTTGCACCAACTCAAGTGTGCATTTTCATGCATGTATATAATAATAGAAGCACTCCGGTCTACCACAAAGGTATTTGTCGGCACAGGCAGGATGAGAAGACCTGAAGTTTGTTTAATGACACCATTAATCATTACTTTCTGGTTTAGTCGAGGCCCTGCTCCTCCTGTTTCAACTGGCTGACGGCTGATTAGGGAATTATTTCTGCAATGGAATCTCCAAGAAGTAGCCTCAAGTCAACACTGACAAGCAGATAAGCAGACAGAAAGTCTGGTTTGTAGTTAACTGCGGGGCTTTCAAAAGATGAATCACTGAATCAAACCAAGCAAAAGACAAACGTTTTTATTTGTTTTAGCACAGGAAGTACATCGTACAATATCTTTACTATTATTAGATGTGTTACAAAGATGGATTTTTGGCTGATGGTTGATGAAAATAGAAAACATATATTTTTTTGGCTGTATAATAAGGAAGCTACTCTCATGGCTATTTTCATGTTCAATCCAATTTTAACACTGATCTGTTAGTCACTGCTCTCCTCAGAAGAGCCGGCAGTCACTCCTGACATACCAAAGGGTCCTTGGATGCCCCGGGGATAGCCAAAAACCCTCTGCTGGTGTGGACCTGTGATATGTTGGTGTGGCCCATTGGCTGGTGGTCTTTGGAACTGATATCCTGCAGGAGGAAACAGCCACCTGAAATTGGCTGGAAGGAGACGCTGGTGATGTGTTCCCGGATGGACATTTGTGTACCACCAAGTGACACCCTGTGTAGGGCCGGGTCTGCCATTGGTCAGGTAAACAGGGTAAAGCACAATGGGGTTGGCCTGAGGTCTAAGGGTCACAGCGGGGGAGGTGGTGGTAGGTGGTGAGGAGGATGAGGGACGTTTAACTGGACCAGCGGTGGTGCTGAGGACCGCGGGGGCTTCAGGTGCAATGGAGAGAGGTTCTTCTGTGGCAGGGATCACCCTACAGGCATCTGTCTCCCGTTTTCTGTCAGCCTCAACTAACTCGGCCATGTTTATTTTGCTGTCTTCTTCAGCAAGCAGTCCTGAAAAATACATTTAAAAAGAGGGCATGATCTTGCTACAATTTAGACAGAAAATTTAATTTCTTTTATTGGCAACTTCATCTAAGGCTCAGTGAAATGTCTAATGTAACAATAGCTACTTCACAGTGGGTTATTAAAAATGGCGGAATGGAGGTAAGACCTAGATTTGGACCGTCTTCAGACATGTTCCAGGTGTTATCGTCATCGCCTTTGCCTGCGAGGTTGGCAGCATGGTCCAATCCAGAGACCTCATTGTTCTCTGAAAGCATGATATGGGCCGGTGAAGATGTGAGATGCTTATCTCAGTCCTATTAGATGCAACACTGAAACGTGCCTTGACAATGGAATTGTAAATCCTTAATCTAATCAAAGAACTTTCGTGTTTCACAACAAACCATTTGTATACATGTACAAAATAACCTCATCAATATCATTTATTGAGTAAAATTCAGCTTAAAAAGTAAAATAGGTCTTACCTGCCAGGTGTACCTCCGTAAGGAATAGCAGCAAGACCATAACAACAGCCACCGTCAGAGTCATGGTGAAAAAATGAGCCGTGATTTGATGAGAGAACTTTTATGTAGACAAAGGTATTTGTCTCACCACTAATTGGTGTGCTCTTTGGCACTTTAGATACATTTCAGATACCCACATTACAGCCACGTCTGCACATTTGCTTATTGTTTGAGCGTGGGTGTAGCCAATCTTTATGAACACAAAAGCCTTGTTACTGCGAATCCAACCTGTACAGGTTGCATGCTACAGTGTTGTTGTGCTTTAGTGGTTGTGATGTAGATAGTTCCCATTATTCTGTGTGCTCCATTTAATGTTCAGATCTAGAATGTGTCTAATAACTAAATAATTGTGTTAAAGTGTTAATTTTTGTGTGTCATTCTGTTATCCAACTGAGTCTGTGTGCTATACATATTTGCTTATGTGTGACTTTGTATTTGTTTGTGTATTTGTCTACCTTTATCTGAAGTGTCTATTGCTTTGCCTGTCCTATGTATCAGTTCTTGGGCAATTCATTTCCCAAAGGGGCCACATGAGAAAGTGGGACTGTTGTGGAGGGCCGGACCAAGAGGCTGAACTCAATTCAGCATGGAAAATGAGCATGTTTTTGCAGTATTAAAGGTGTGCCCAGACAACCAATACACATGGCACACACATGAGAACAAGCTTGCAATGCAATAGTAAGTACACAAATTAATAGTAATATCAATTTTTATCGTTTAATGTTTGATTTCTAATTTACCATTGACCTCCGCGGGCCGGTCAGGGACAGCCAAGGGGCCGCAAATGGCCCTGGGGCCGCACTTTGCCCAGGTCTGCCCTTGAGGATGGAAGAAGCAACAATGAAGACAAAAATTAAGACCTCGCAGAGAAACTGCACTGGGGAGGAGCACAGACCAAAGGGCGATCTTATTCTAACAGGGCTAAGCTGTGGTATTCCAAGAGCCCTATTGGGGCTACACACTGGTCGTGTCCCCGTCCTGAGAGCAATGCTAAGAAGCTGCCGAAGGAGCCTCCGCACCCTGCCTGGGATCATGGGGGAGCAACGGGGTGCTGCTGTCGACCCAGGAACCAGGAACGCCGCTGAAGCTGAGCCAAGACCAGGAACCGGTACAGTCCAGTGGGCCCAGCCTGGCATGGAAGGAGCGAGTCGCCTGCCCCAGTGCCTCAGCAGGACTGGGAGTCCACACCACAGACATGTTAACAGAGTATTAGTAGGGATAGGTGCGCTCTACTTTCTACTTACTACTTTCGGGTGCGAGTAAAAGTAGGTTAACTATGAGTAGAATAAAACCGCACTCTCAAGCTTTTGTCATTAATATTAAGACCAGTTTATTTTGCACAGACGCGTTTCGGCCTTAAGCCATCTTCAGACACACTGACGATGGCTTAAGGCCGAAATGCGTCTGTGCAAAATAAACTGGTCTTAATATTAATGAGAAAATCTTGAGAATGTGGTTTTATTCTACTCAATGCTTACACAGAGGACAGGGCACGCAAGCAAGCCCACAGTGGATGGAGAAGGAGGACCGGCAGGTCTGTACTGGTGCTGCAATGTTAGCGGGAGAAGGAGTCTGAAGGGTTCGGCCCAGATCCCAATAAAGATGGCTGCGCCCTAAAACTGCAGCAGCTGGTCAGCGTTAAAACGCAGAAGTCGATGGCAAATTGGACTGGGAGGCCTTCCGTGCCAAATTGTTAGCCCATGCAAGTGCTTGGCTGATGACCTTTCAACTTGCTCTTTGTTTGACAGGCGATGGATGCACTGTCTTGCCTGCTGCTCTTGGAAACTATCGAGAGGGCTTACGGATCATTTTCTAGTGTGCTAGGGCGGCCCTTTGGACAATGCTTTTGAGCACTGTAAACCCGAACAAGTTCAGAGGACTCAAAACTTTTGATGTAACCGATTACATAAGAAAATTTGAGTACATATATTATTTTTTTTAAGTAAACTTAACTCAAAAATTATACATGAAGGAATGAAAATGTATAATTTTTGAGTTAAGTTTACTTAAAAAAAATAATATATGTACTCAAATTTTCTTATGTAATCGGTTACATCAAAAGTTTTGAGTTCTCTGAACTTGTTCGGGTTTACAGTGAGGGGAGCTCCATTAGTCTGAGCTGCATGGCTGGCAAAGATGCAAGAATGAGCCACTCTAGTAGACACTGGTCAGGATTGCTACTCAATTTCGTTGTACTTTGTGAAATGAGCAAAACATCTATGTATCTATTTACAAAGGCCTCCGTTAGAATTCTGTCTTACAGTGTTTCTTTCCTGGAGGACTTAATGGTAAATTTGGCTGAACCCTGAGGCCTCACACGCAAGAGACTCACAACAGTAGACATTGGTATAGCTAGTGGTGTACTCCAGGCTGTACGCAGGTTTACGGAGTGTACCCACTTATTTTTCAGTCAGCATTGCGTATACCTACGTACTTCTCAAAACAGGGCACAGCAAAGCTCAAGCAGCTTTGTCAAGCTAAAGAGGAGGCCTTCAGGAGTGGGGACAGGATCCTGTACAACCAGGCCAGGAACACACTGACTAAGGAGATCAGAGTAGCAAAGAGAAGCTACTCTGAAAAGCTGAAAAAAAAGGTTTTCAGCTAACGACCCTGGTTCAGTGTGGAGAGGCCTGCAGGACATTACCAACTAAAGGAAAACCTCCCCCCGCTCAATGGAGAGTCCTCAACTGGCTGACGATCTGAATGTGTTTTACTGCAGATTTGATCACCCCACATTCACACCTCTCACCAGCTCCAACCCAATCATCGGCACCCCCTGTTATCACCTCCCCCCCCTGCACTGACGGTCTGTGAAGAGGAGGTGTGCCAGCTCTTTCAGAAGCAGAAGACACGAAAGGCCGCAGGCCCAGACGGTGTGACACCCTCCTGTCTGAAAGCCTGCGCTGATCAGCTGGCCCCCATCTTCACACGGATCTTCAACAGATCTCTAGAGCTGTGTGAAGTACCCTCCTGCTTCAAACGCTCCACCATCATCCCAGTCCCTAAGAAGCAATGCATCACTGGTCTGAATGACTACAGGCCCGTCGCCCTGACGTCTGTGGTCATGAAGTCCTTTGAAAGGGCATCACAGGCCCCCTGCTGGACCCTCTGCAGTTTGCCTACCACGCAAACAGATCAGTGGATGATGCAGTCAACATGGGGCTGCACTACATCCTTCAACACCTCGACTCCCCAGGGACCTCCGCAAGAATGCTGTTTGTGGACTTCAGCTCAGCGTTCAACACCATCATCCCAGAGGTCCTCCTCACCAAACTCACCCAGCTCAGTCTGCCCGCCTCCACCTGTCAGTGGATAACAAACTTCCTGATAGACAGGAAGCAGCAAGTGAAGCTGGGTGAAACAACGTCCAGCACCCGGTCAGTCAGCACCTGCGCCAGCTTAGGAAGTACAACCTGCCTCAGGAGCTGCTGATTCTATTCTACACAGCAGTCGTTGAGTCTGTTCTTTGCACTTCCATCACTGTCTGGTTTGGATCCGCAACCAAACTGGACAAGAACAGACTTCAACGGACTGTCAGGACTGCAGAAAGGATCATTGGTGCAAACCTGCCCAGTGCCCACCATCCAAGACCTGTTCACATCCAGAGTCAAGAAGCGGGCAAGAAGAATAACTGCAGACCCCTCCCACCCTGGACACAACATGTTTCAACTCCTCCCCTCTGGTAGGCGCTACAGATCTCTGTTTTCGCCAAGACCTCCAGAAACAAGAACAGTTTCTTCCCTCTTGCTGTCTCTCTCCTGAACAGCTAACCCTCAATGGCACTGTGTCTATTTATTTCACCCTTCCTGTATAACCCAATACCATATAGTATTTATTTATACCTGCTCTTCCTGGACTCTCCACTTTGCACTATTGTTTATCCATTGCACTGTTGTATTGTATTGTTTTGCACTGTTGTATTGTATTGTTTTGCACTGTTGCACTGATTTGCACTGCTGTATTGTTTTGTGTTGTGATGTTTATATGTGTAATATGTGTAAGCACACTGAGAGCCACTGCACCAAGACGAATTCCTTGTTTGTGCAAACTAACTTGGCCAATAAAAGCTGATTCTGAGTTCTGATTCTGAGTTTATCCTGTGCTGTATGAGCTGCTTAAAAAAAATTAAGAGTATACCCACTTCTCCTGGGACCACTACACCACAGGGTATAGCGGTGTGGTAGTGTGGCTGGCCCCACTTCTCCAGGGACCACTACACCACAGGGTATAGCGGTGTGGTAATGTGGCTGGCCCCACTTCTCCAGGGACCACTACACCACAGGGTATAGCGGTGTGGTTATGTGGCTGGGCACACTCCTGGTCACGCCACCCTCCACGTTCACCGCACTACAACACCGTAGGGGTCCAGTAAGGCTTGCCAGGGTCACTCTGCCCTGCCAACCGTCGCTAAGCATGGCTAAAGTGTCTCGGCTGACATGCACTGCTATCCACTCCGCTTCACTGTTGCTAGGTTGCGGCATGCTCGCGTGTCATGGCAAGTCAGCACCGCCTGGCCCGTGCTGTTCCTCAGGTGCTCCGGGGACTCATAAGGGTTCTAAGAAGACCACTGCTGCTCACCACGACCTTGCCCTGCCCTGGCATATCCAAGAACCCTTCTGAACATGTGTGATGTCTCTTCACAAAACATTACAGCAGCTGGATTCCAGCATACTTGGTCAGACCATCATTTAACCTAGGTTTAAGGTCAGTGTAGATCAGCTTAGTAGCCAATTTTAGTCCATTTTGAACCAAATGTTGTGAAACATATGAGTTAAAAAGTTATCAAAACTAATCCAGGTATCAATAATCATCTTAAATCTCTGACGGCTGAACCTGTAGCATTAGCTGTGTTTAATGTGAAGGAAAGATATTCTTTTTTGTGTAAAATAGTGTTTGTTTAATAATGTTAATAACAATAATAATAATAATCATTATGGTAAAAAATATTACAAAATAAAATGACATAGCTTTCAGCAAAAAAAAACCTGTATTAAACAAATAGAATGGGAACAAAAAGAAAAGTAAATGCAAATGTTAATATTTTATTTATTATTGACAGTCATGTGGTATTCTCTCTCAATATGTGGCAAACGTGTAGATACTGGGAGGTAAGATGTATGCATTGTTTCACCCAGGAGGAATGATCAATTATATTTGTAAACCCAAAGCAAATGTCTTCTGTTCTGGAGAAGTAGGTTTCCTTTAAGTTGTTGTACTTATTACATTCTGCCAGGAGAAGTAATTAATACTCCATTACCCGGCTACTACAATGAGTGCAGTCTGTTTGCTTGAGGTAGCCATGTTGGTCTGTGTCTACCCTTTTTAATGACAATGCTATTTTTACCTCCCCGTCCTCTTTATTTCTTCCCCCATCTCTGACACTCAACACTCAATTTTTAGCTGTAGATAATCTTCACATGAGGCGCTGTTAAGGCCATATATCTAGAAAACTCGCGCAAACACTACTTTTTCTTGTCCAAGCGCCCACTGCTGCTTGTCGATTATAAATTTTACACCCCCACACCCCACCCCAACATACACATACTTACAAAAAACACTCACTTTTTTTTTGTTTTTTTAATTAATGTTTCAATCTCTACCCTAACACAGGTTTCAAATATGAAGGGAAAATATTTAATCATGTACATCACATTTTTTTTAAACACATCTAATCAAAAATATTTCAGTAAGTGATACTCCATCATGTATTAGCAGGGCAGCACATCATTTGAATGGATCTTCTGGTGTCTCTTGAGACTACACATTTGGGTAAAGTTCTTTCCACACTGAGAACACGGATATGGCTTTGCCCCAGTATGGATCTTCTGGTGTCTCTTGAGAGAACTGATTTGGCTAAAGGCCACTGCACACTGAGAACACTGATGTGGCTTTTCTCCAGTATGTATCTTTTGGTGTGACTTGAGATAAGACATTTGGATAAAGGCCTTTCCACACTGAGAACACTGATGTGGCTTCTCTCCACTATGTATCTTCTGGTGTGACTTGAGATCAGACATTTGGATAAATGCCTTTCCACACTGAGAACACTGATGTGGCTTTTCTCCAGTATGGGTCTTCTGGTGCCGATTGAGAGTATTCACATGGTTAAAGGTTTTTCCACACTGAGAACACTGATATAGCTTTAATCCAGAATGGATCACCTGGTGTGATTTGAGACTAGACATTTGGCTAAAGTTCTTTCCACACTGAGAACACTGATGTGGCTTTTCTCCAGTATGGGTCTTCTGGTGTCTTTTGAGAAAACCAATTTCGCGAAAGGTTTTTCCACACTGAAAACACTGATGTGGCTTTTCTCCACTATGGACCTTCTGGTGTCTCTTGAGATCACTCATTTGGCTGAAGGTCTTTTCACACTGAGAACACTGATGTGGCTTTCCTGCAGTATGGATCATCTGGTGTCTCTTGAGATTACCAATATTGCTGAAGGTCTTTCCACACTGAGAACACTGATGTGGCTTTCCTGCAATGTGTGACATCATATGTATGGTTTGGTGTGAGCGATTGTGACATCTGTCTTTCCCCTCAGTGTTCCCCCTCTTGTTAGACTGGATCCTTTGAATGTCTCCTGTAACATTATAAAAAAGTTCAGTCATATTTTCTCTCTTCTCCTCGATCTGGGATGTAATTTCTACAATACAGATACATATTTTTGATATTTTTTTATATATATTTTTTTAATTTGCAAGAAATGTTCATCATACAGGAGTGACTAAGGTTAAACCTGTAAACAGATATACACACACATGAATTACAGAGCTACAGAAAAATTATGGCAGATACTTTCTCTCTTTTTAATGTAATTGACTGCAGATAGAATCCCATAAGTATGGTTTCCCACAGTATCCCTGATCTCTGAATAGGTCTCGCATTGTGAAGCACAAGTTAGCCATTCTCTGAAATTAAAGTGCTGTAACTATACATAACACATTACAATGAACAAGCAACTTACTTGTAGGTGAAGAGACAAAGTGACCACAATCACTTAAATCAAATTCTTCTTCATCTGGCATTTCCATTGGTGAATACTTTTCTTCTTTCAAGGTCATCATTGCTGACGTGTACATTTCAGTCTTGATTTCAAAGTCGATTCCAGGATTTTCTTCCACTGTCTGAGTTTCAGACAAATACTCTTGTAGGAAATCATCAAATTCTTCTTCTTTTATCTCCTTCTTCAATGGCATGAGCTGTTGTGATGGTTCAGTAAATCCAGACATTTCTGACTGTTACGAAAACTCGGTCAAACTTTCCTTCAACGATATAGTAAAAATCTACAAAGATAGAACAACAGTATAGTTGTACTGCTGGTGAATTACACATACATTATACTCCCAGAGCCAGCCTTAAAAATGTGAGCTAATTAATCTGACTCTGTGGTCTTATGCTTCTTCTGTCAGACCTATTAGCTTCCTGGATTCAAACCTAGCCAATCAGCTGTAGGAGCTTTTAGAATGAAACTAGCATGACAAAGTATTATGGGCAGGTCTCTGAGCACCGTTTACACGTCTAATGGTCCTCGGGCGGACATGGCCATAGCTCAACCTGCTGAGACTACACAAAGGAGTGTAGTAGGGGGGTGGGGTGGATGTGTGACCTTGAACGGTGATGGAGATGATGTACCTCACTTTAAGAATGTTACACTAGTAAACACAATTTACATGAACAATAAAGGCTTTGTCGTCAGGCCTCCAACTAAACATTGCCTATACATCTATTGTGACTGACATAGAAATAGTTTATTTACTCACAATTCTCTCAGAGATGCTTGCTAACTTGTTCTTATGCTGCATCTTTTATCTTTATGTTCATAAAGTAGGAAAGACACCTGTGGGGGGAAAGTTGTGAGTAAAAAGAGAAGGTTAACATGGATTTACCCTTTTACAATACAAATTAGTACACATATTTATCATTGCTAGTGTTAAGCATTAAAAGTTGAAGTATGTGATTCTGGCAAGAGGCTGATGATATTTCAGTTTAACAGCCAATCAAATCTTACCCCTCCATTCAGAGATTTCAAAGAATGCCATGGCTTTCAGGGTTGTATTACCAAAAAACAAAATGACTGGGGAGTATGTGCTGATGACAATCTAGCCTTCAGTCACATCCAAAAGGCATTGAGTAATTTATCCAGCTGTCATAAAATAGGTTGTAAGTAAAATTAAGTGTCTTTTGTGGTTGATGCAGCAATTTGTCTTTACTCCAGTAAAGTGCAGTAACGAAGAACGTGGAACATACTCCGGATTCAGCGGAGCAGATATGAACAACAGGCATCTCCAACTCTAACCATATGTGCTGTTTGTGACGACTGCTAGGCTTTTAATGTAAATTAGCTAGGCTTCTAAAGCAAACAGGTCTGGCAACCTTTTGTTTGTTTGTGTGATAATCAGGTATCTCTGACCTACTGCCTAAGATGGTTCTCAAATGGCCTACTCATTTCCATACTATGATTAATTGCAGTCACTCACACCTCAGTTTGCTCCCTGACTCCAGCATGGGGACCTTTCCTTTGTTACCATGAGAAGATGACCATTTTGGATAGCAGCTGCTTGATCATTAATCTGATGTTGACTCACAGGATATACTGTAATTTCTTACAAGGTGTTGAGATGAAGTCCAATGTTATGTTATATGGTATATTATGATGGTATATTTTGTTATGTTATATTATACTTACTTACCTGCATGCCCTTTTCAGTGCAATGTTTTTCATTATTACTGAGCCATTCACAAACACTGACAAGTAACATATATCAGTTTCAGGGGAGGGTTCTAATTGATGTTGTGCTTTACAGAACTAGAACTCAGATTACCACCTTTTGATTGTTTAAAGTCAAGTCTTCTTTTAGAAACCAGCCATTTATAATGAAACAAGCCAATTAGAAACTAGTGCAAGTACTCATAGCAAGCAACCGTACCAATGTAACAACTGCCCAACCATAGATACAACAACGCCTATTGTGTTCAAATCAGGCCCATAGGAGTTAACACAAGTGGCATACTGTATGTGATTATGTTCTAGAAAACCTCAGCAATAATTGCATGAGGGAATGTAGTACAATCATTTTTTATTTAAATCAAATATAAGCATACCCTTACCAAAACCTACTTTCACCCACTTTTACCCAGTGTTTAACATCAACCATAAAATGTTTTGATTCTGTGGCTAAAAACAGCATGAATATTAATGAAACAAAAACCTAATATTTGCTGTGTATGGTTTGTCTACATAGTGTATTTCCTGATGTGTCTTGAGATTCTGTGGCCTACTGGTTAGGGTGTCAGGCTGGTAAATGTAGGTTGGCTGTTTCGATCCCCGACCAGTAGGAATAATGTGGGCGGGGGCAGTGGTAGACCATGCCCACATCCACGGCTGAAGTGGCCTTGAGCAAGGCACCTAACCCTACTCCGCGGGCGCCACCAAATGAAGCTCACTGCTCCGGGTTAGTGTGCTTCACTGTGTGTATCACTACCCTGGATGGGTACAATTCAGAGTGTGTGTGTCACTATCTCTGCCATAAAACATAGACACTAGTCACTAGGGCTCATTTCATTTCACTAGGGCTCATTTCATTTCATTTCAAAAGATTTGAGCTACACCTAAAGCTTTTCATCAATTTAAGTCTGCTCTATCAGTCTTCTTAATGTGAAGGAAAGATATATTTATATCTTTATTGTGTAAAAGTGTTTTTATTAATAGTGTTAATAATAATAATAATAATAAATCATTATGGTAAAAAATATTACAAAATAAAATGACAATAAGTAAAAAAAAACCTGTATTTAACAAATAGAATGGGAACAAAAAGAAAAGTAAATGTAAATGTTAATATTTTATTTATTATTGACAGTCATGTGCTATTCTCTCTCAATGTGTGGCAAACGTGTAGATACTGGGAGGTAAGATGTATGCATTGTTTCACCCAGGAGGAATGATCAATTATATTTGTAAACCCAAAGCAAATGTCTTCTGCTCTTGAGAAGTAGGTTTCCTTTAAGTTGTTTTACTTATTACATTCTGCCAGGAGAAGTAACTCATACTCCATTACCCGGTTACTACAATGAGTGCAGAGTCTGTTTTCTTGAGGTAGCCATGTTGGTCTGTGTCTACCCTTTTTAATGACAATGCTATTTTTACCTCCCCCGTCCTCTTTATTTCTTCCCCCCTCTCTGACACTCAACACTCAATTTTTAGCTGTAGATAATCTTCAAATGAGGCGCTGTTTAGGCCATATATCTAGAAAACTCGCACGAACACTACTTTTTCTTGTCCAAGCGCTAACTGCTGCTTGTCGATTATATATTTTACACCCCCACGCCGCACCCCCACATACACATACTTGAAAACACTCACTTTTTTTTATTTTTTTTATTGAATTCATGTTTCAATCTCTACCCTAACACAGTTTTCAAATATGAAGGACCAATATTTAATCATGTACATCACCACTCATCTGATCAAAAAGATTTCAGTAAGTGATACTCCATCATGTATTAGCAGGGCAGCATCATTTGAATGGATCTTCTGGTGTCTCTTGAGACTAAACATTTGGCTAAAGGCCTCTGCACAATGAAAACACGGATGTGGCTTTTATGCAGTATGGATCTTCTGGTGTTCCTTGAGGTGAGACTTTTGGCCAAAAGCCTTTCCACACTGAGAACACTGATGTGGCTTTTCTCCAGTATGTTTCTTCTGGTGTGTTTTGAGATTACTAATTTGGCTAAAGGTTTTTCCACACTGAGGACACTGATGTAGCTTTAATCCAGAATGGATCATCTGGTGTGATTTGAGACTAGACATGCGGCCAAAGGCCTTTCCACACTGAGAACACGGATGTGGCTTTTCTCCAGTATGTTTCTTCTGGTGTGTTTTGAGATTACTAATTTGGCTAAAGGTTTTTCCACACTGAGGACACTGATGTAGCTTTAATCCAGAATGGATCATCTGGTGTGATTTGAGACTAGACATGCGGCCAAAGGCCTTTCCACACTGAAAACACTGATATGGCTTTGCCCCAGTGTGTATATTCTGGTGTGTCTTGAGATGATGCATTTGGCTAAAGGTTTTTCCACACTGAAAACACTGATGTGGCTTTCCTCCAGTATGGATCTTCTGGTGTCTATTGAGATTACTTATTTGGTTAAAGGTTTTTCCACACTGAGAACACTGATATAGCTTGAATCCAGAATGGATCATCTGATGTGATTTGAAGCTAGACATTTGGCCAAAGGCCTTTCCACACTGAGAACACTGATATGGCTTTGCCCCAGTATGGATCTTCTGGTGTCTCTTGAGAACAGACATTTGGGTAAAGTTCTTTCCACAATGAGAACACTGATATGGTTTCTCCCCTGTATGGCTCTTCTGGTGTGTTTTAAGATTTGCCGCAAGGCTAAAGGTTTTTCCACACTGAGAACAGTGATAAGGCCTTTCCCCTGTATGGATCTTCTGGTGTGTTTTAAGATTAGCCAGAAGACTAAAGGTTTTCCCACACTGAGAACACTGATGTGGCTTTTCTCCAGTATGGATCTTCTGGTGTCTCTTGAGATCACCCATTAGGCTGAAGGTCTTTTCACACTGAGAACACTGATGTGTCTTTTTTTCTCTAGTATGGATCTTCTGGTGTCTCTTGAGATTACCAATTTGGCTGAAGGTCTTTTCACACTGAGAACACTGATGTGTCTTTTCTCCAGTATGGATCATCTGGTGTCTCTTGAGATTACCAATATTGCTGAAGGTCTTTTCACACTGAGAACACTGATGTGGCTTTCCTGCAGTATGTGACATCATATGTATGGTTGGGTGTGAGCGATTGTGACATCTGTCTTTCCCCTCAGTGTTCCCCCTCTTGTTAGACTGGATCCTTTGAATGTCTCCTGTAACATTATAAAAAAAGTTCAGTTATATTTTCTCTCTTCTCCTCTATCTGGGATGTAATTTCTACAATACAGATACATATTTTTGATCACTTAGGAATGACCTGTAAAACCTGTAAACAGAGATACACACACATGAAATACAGAGCTAGAGAAAAATTATGGCAGACACTTTCTCTGTTTTGAATGTAATTGACTGCAGATAGTATTCCATAAGTATGGTATTCCCACAGTATCCCTGTTCTCTGAATAGGTCTCGCATTGTAAAGCACAAGTTAGCCATTCTCTAAAATTAAAGTGTTGTAACTATACATAACACATTACAATGAACAAGCAACTTACTTGTAGGTGAAGAGACATAGTGACCATCATCACTTAAATCAAATTCTTCTTCATCTGTCATTTCCATTGGTGAATACTTTTCTTCTTTCAAGGTCATCATTGCTGACGTGTACATTTCAGTCTTGATTTCAAAGTCCATTCCAGGCTTTTCTTCCACTGTCTGAGTTTCAGACAAATGCTCTTGTAGGAAATCATCAAATTCTTCATCTTTTATCTCTTTCTTCAATGACATGAGCTGTTGTGATGGTTCAGTAAATCCAGACATTGCTGACTGTTACGGAAACAGAAACTCGGTCAAACTATCCTTCAACGATAAAGTAAAAATCTACAAAGAAAGAACAACAGTGTAGTTGTACTGCTGGTGAATTACACATACATTATACTCCCAGAGCCAGCCTTAAAAATGTGAGCTAATCAATGTGATTCTGTGGTCTTATGCTTCTTCTGTCAGACCTATTAGCTTCCTGAATTCCAACCTAGCCAATCAGCTGTAGGAGCTTTTAGAATGAAACTAGCATGACAAAGGATTATGGGCAGGTCTCTGAGCACCGTTTACACGTCTAATGGTCCTCGGGCGGGCATGGCCATAGCTCAGCCTGCTGAGACTACACAAAGGAGTGTAGTAGGGGGGTGGGGTGGATTGGTGACCTTGAACGGTGATGGAGATGATGTAGTTAACACAATTTACATGAACAAAAAGGCTTTGTCTTTGGCAGGCCTTCAACTAAACATTGCCTATGCATCTTTTGTGACTAAATAAACTATTTCTATGTCAGTCACAATTTTCAGAGATGCTTGCTAACCTGTTCTTATGCTGCACCTTTTATCTTTGTGTTCATAAAGTAGGAAAGACACCTGGGGGGGGGGGGGGGGGGGGGGGGTTGTAAAAGGGAAAAAGAGAAGGTTAACATGGATTTACCCTTTTAGAATACAAATTAGTATACATATTTATTATTGCTAGTGTTAAGCATTAAACGTTGAAGCATGTGATTCTGGCAAGAGGTTGATATTTCAGCTTTACAGCCAATCAAGTCTTTCCCCTCCCTTCAGAGATTTCAAAGAATGCCATGGCTTTCAGGGTTGTATTACCAAAAAAGAAAAAAGAAACCTTGAGGCCCAATTACTGGGGAGTATGTTCTGATGACAATCTAGCCTTCATTCACATCCAAAAGGCATTGAGTAATTTATCCAGATGTCATAAAAGAGGTTGTAAGAAAAATTAAGTTTCTTTTGTGGTTGATTCAGCAATCTGTCTTTACTCCACTAAAGTGCAGTAACGAAGCATGTGGAACATACTCCAGATTAAGCGTGCAGATATGAACAACAAGCATCTCCAACTCTAGCCATATATGCCGTTAATGACACCTCCTAGGCTTTTAATGAAAACTAGCTAGGCTTCTAAAGCAAACAGGTCTGGCAATCTTTTGTTGTTCTGTGTGATAATCAGGTATCTCTGACCTACTGCCTAAGATGGTTCTCAAATGGCCGACTCATTTCCATACTATGATTAATTGCAGTCACTCACACCTCAGTTTGCTCCCTGACTCCAGCATGGGGACCTTTCCTTTGTTACCATGAGAAGATGACCATTTTGGATAGCAGCTGCTTGATCATGAATCATGAATGAATGTTGACTCACGGGATATACTGTAATTTCTTACAAGGTGTTGAGATGAAGTCCAATGCTATGTTACATGGTATATTATGTTATGTTATATTATACTTACTTACCTGCATGCCCTTTTCAGTGCAATGTTTTTCACTATTACTGAGCGGTAACATATAATAAGTTTCAGGGGAGGGTTCTAATTGATGTTGTGCTTTACAGGGCCAGAACACAGATTACCACCTTTTGATTGATTAAAGTCATCTTCTCTTAGAAACCAGCCATTTATAATGAAACAAGCCCATTAGAAAACTAGTGACATGATATTTAGTACCATTTGTCAGCTTTGTTAAATTCCCACAGTGACCAAAACTCTCACTATCAGATGCAAGTACTGATAGCAAGCAACCCTTGCCCAACCATAGATACAACAAAGCAAAACTGGCTGGAGACAGCCACAACAGCCGCATGTTGGACCCAGGATCCGTAAACGCCCTCCTTCATAGTCGTGGTGTATAGTAACGAAATAGAAATACGCCTTTCTTTTATATACAGCCGCGGAAAAAAATAAGAGACCACTTCAAAATGATCAGTTTCTCTGGTTTTACTATTTATTGGTATGTGTTAAAGTAAAATGTACATTTTAGTTTTATTCTATAACCTACTGGCAACATTCCTACCAAATTTCAAATAAAAATATTGTCATTTAGATCATTTATTTGCAGAAAAATGAAAATTGGTCAAAATAGCAAAAATTATGCAGTGTCTTCAGATCTCGAATAATGCAAAGAAAACAAGCTCATATTCATTTTAAACTACACAATACTAATGCTTACACTTAGGAAGAGTTCAGAAATCAATATTTGGTGGAATAACCTTGATTTAAAATCACAACTTTCATGTGTATTGGCATGCTCTCCACCAGTCTTTCACATTGCCGTTGGGTGACTTTATGCTACTCCTGGCGCAAGAATTCAAGCAGCTCGGCTTCTTTTCATGGCTTGTGACCATCCATCTTCCTCTTGATCACATTTCAGAGGTTTTTTATGGGATTCAGGTCTCGAAATTGGGCTGGCCATGACAGGGTCCTGATCTGGTGGTACTCCATCCACACCTTTACTGGCCTGGCTGTGTGGCATGGAGCATTGCCCTGCTGGAAAAAACACTTCTCAGAGTTGGGGAACATTGTCAGAGCAAAAGGAAGCAAGTTTTTCTTCCGGGACAACGTTGTACTTTGCCTGGCTGAGGTTTGTAAAAGACCATAAGGATTGAAAAAGCGGACTGGAGGTTCTTCTAAGTTCGTCTTCTCTGATGAGTCCGATTTCACAGTAGGTGCAAGACTCTCTGGCTTGTAGGCCTCTCCAGGTCTCCGTCTAACCATCAGACGACCATGTGTTGGGCAAAGCTGAAAATTGGACTCATCAGAGAAGACGAACTAGAAGACCCTCCAGTCCGCTTTTTTCAATCCTTATGGTCTTTTACTATACCATGGAATATACCATGTAACATTTAGGCTATCAGTTGCCCAAAACCATGTTCAATTACACACTTAAAACATCACTACACACACACACACACACAATAAAATACAGGCTATCATCAGTTGCCCAAATCCATGTACAATCACACACTACAAACATTACTAATCACACACACAACCACCCTTCAACAAAGAAACACTTCACTAACCAGTTTGCTATAACAACATACAGACTTATTGTAACATACAGACTTATTTACAGCAGTTCAATTGACAAGGAAGGGTTGAATTACCTTAAGAAGGACAAAAGCATGGAGTTCCCCCACATGCTCCCACATTCCTTCTCTTATCCCTGTTCTGCTGAGTGCCTATAATGACCCCTCGCTGCTCCCTAGTGGCCTGGAGTTAACCAGGCATGATCGCATGCGTGTATGTGTGTACGTGTGTATTGGCATGCAGCACTACTGGTAGCCCGTTACACAAGTAAGCAGGTTTGGCAAATCAGTGGTCCTAGCTTGCAAGTTAAATCATTGGTTAATCACGTTAATGCGCAATTGCAAACAAGTGCTCTCAAAGCCGCGTTTTTTGATTCCCAGTGATGATTTCTGATGATAGAAACAGAAATGGAAGCACCTGCTACTCCAGCAACAAACGGCAGTAGTGACGAAAACCAACGCCCGTGGCCTTATTTGCAAGAAAAGATTTATTTTCGAAGATTCTTCCTACTGGATGAAGTGCCTCTTATGGTAACACAAAGCTACTGAAATATTGGCATTCAAAAACTCCCCATCGAACCTCAGGAAACATATTGAGGTAAATTAACATGAATCCCATGGGCTGCAACGTTAATGTTCAGTTATCATATTTAGCATAAACCTGTTTAGATATCAGATTCAGCTTGAGAAAAACTTTTGCCAATTGTGTTCAAATCAGGCCCACCCAGGAGGAATGATCAATTATTTTTGTAAACCCAAAGCAAATGTCTTCTGTTCTTGAGAAGTGGGGTTTCCTTTAAGTTGTTGTACTTATCACATTCTGCCAGGAGAAGTAACTCGTACTCCACTACCCGGTTACTACAATGAGTGCAGAGTCTGTTTTCTTGAGGTAGCCATGTTGGTCTGTGTCTACCCTTTTTAATGACAATGCTATTTTTACCTCCCCCGTCCTCTTTATTTCTTCCCCCCTCTCTGACACTCAACACTCAATTTTTAGCTGTAGATAATCTTCACATGAGGCGCTGTTTAGGCCATATATCTTGAAAACTCGCACAAACACTACTCTTTCTTGTCCAAGCGCTAACTGCTGCTTGTCGATTATATATTTTAAACCCCCACGCCGCACCCCCACAAACACATACTTGAAAAGAACACTCACTCACTTTTTTTTTTTTTTATTGAATTCATGTTTCAATCTCTACCCTAACACAGGTTTAGAATATGAAGGGAAAATATATAATCATGTACATCACAATTTTTTTTAAAACACATCTAATCAAATATATTTCAGTAAGTGATACTCCATCATGTATTAGCAGGGCAGCACATCATTTGAATGGATCTTCTGGTGTCTCTTGAGACTAAACATTTGGCTAAAGGCCTTTACACACTGAGAACACTGATGTGGCTTTTCTCCAGTATGCATCTTTTGGTGTCTCTTGAGATGAGAAAATTGGATAAAGGCCTTTCCACACTGAGAACACTGATGTGGCTTTTCTCCAGTATGGATCTTCTGGTGTGTTTTAAAATTAGCCAGAAGACTAAAAGTTTTTTCACACTGAGAACACTGATGTGGCTTTGCCCCAGTATGGATCTTCTGGTGTCTCTTGAGAACACACATTTGGGTAAAGTTCTGTCCACACTGAGAACACTGATATGGCTTCTCCCCAGTATGCCTCTTCTGGTGTGTTTTAAGAACTGCCATAAGGCTAAAGGTTTTTCCACACTGAAAACACTGATAAGGCCTTTCCCCAGTATGGATCTTCTGGTGTGTTTTAAGATTACCCAGAAGACTAAAGGTTTTTCCACATCGAGAACACTGATAAGGCTTTTCTCCAGTATGGGTCTTCTGGTGTCTTTTGAGATTACCAATTTCGCTATAGGCCTTTCCACACTGAGAACACTGATGTGGCTTTTCTCCAGTATGGATCTTCTGGTGTCTCTTGAGATCACCCATTTGGCTGAAGGTCTTTTCACACTGAGAACACTGATGTGGCTTTCCTGCTGTGTGTGACATCATATGTATGGTTGGGTGTGAGCGATTGTGACATCTGTCTTTCCCCTCAGTGTTCCCCCTCTTGAGAACACTGATAAGGCCTTTCCCCAGTATGGATCTTCTGGTGTGTTTTAAGATTACCCAGAAGACTAAAGGTTTTTCCACATTGAGAACACTGATAAGGCTTTTCTCCAGTATGGGTCTTCTGGTGTCTTTTGAGATGACCAATTTCGCTAAAGGTTTTTCCACAATGAGAACACTGATAAGGCCTTTCCCCAGTATGAATCTTCTGGTGTCTCTTGAGAACAGACATTTGGGTAAAGTTCTTTCCACACTGAGAACACTGATATGGCTTCTCCCCTGTATGGCTCTTCTGGTGTGTTTTAAGATTTGCCATAAGACTAAAGATTTTTCCACACTGAGGACATTGATGTGGCTTTTCTCCAGTATGGATCTTCTGGTGTTTCTTGAGATAACCAATTTGGCTAAAGGTCTTTTCACACTGAGAACACTGATGTGGCTTTTCCCCAGTATGGATCTTCTTGTGTGTTTTAAGATTTGCCATAAGGCTAAAGGTTTTCCCACACTCAGAACACTGATAAGGCCTTTCCCCAGTATGAATCTTCTGGTGTGTTTTAAGATTAGCCAGAAGACTAAAGGTTTTTCCACACTGAGAACACTGATGTGGCTTTTCTCCAGTATGGATCTTCTGGTGTCTATTGAGAGAACCCATTTGGCTAAAGGTCTTTTCACACTGAGAACACTGAAGTGGCTTTCCTGCAGCATGTGACATCATATGTATGGTTTGGTGTGAGCGATTGTGACATCTGTCTTTCCCCTCAGTGTTCCCCCTCTTGTTAGACTGGATCCTTTGAATGTCTCCTATAACATTATAAAAAAGTTCAGTCATATTTTCTCTCTTCTGTACATCACTAAGGAGTGGCTTAGTATAAACGTGTAAACAGAGATACAAAACATGAAATACAGAGCTAGAGAAAAATGATGGCAGACACTTTCTCTCTTTTGAATGTAATTGACTGCAGATAGTATTCCATGAGTATGGTATTCCCACAGTATCCCTGTTCTCTGAATAGGTCTCGCATTGTGAAGCACAAGTTAGCCATTCTCTAAAATGAAAGTGTTGTAACTATACATAACACATTACAATGAACAAGCAACTTACTTGTAGGTGAAGAGACATAGTGACCATCATCACTTAAATCAAATTCTTCTTCATCTGCGATGTCCATTGGTGAATACTTTTCTTCTTTCAAGGTCATCATTGCTGATGTGTACATTTCAGTCTTGATTTCAAAGTCCATTCCAAGCTTTTCTTCCACTGTCTGAGTTTCAGACAAATACTCTTGTAGGAAATCATCAAATTCTTCTTCTTTTATCTCTTTCTTCAATGACATGAGCTGTTGTGATGGTTCAGTAAATCCAGACATTTCTGACTGTTACGGAAACTCGGTCAAACTTTCCTTCAACGATATAGTAAAAATCTACAAAGATAGAACAACAGTATAGTTGTACTGCTGGTGAATTACACATACATTATACTCCCAGAGCCAGCCTTAAAAATGTGGGTTAATTAATGTGACTCTGTGGTCTTATGCTTCTTCTGTCAGACCTATTAGCTTCCTGGATCCAAACCTAGCCAATCAGCTGTAGGAGCTTTTAGAATGAAACTAGCATGACAAAGGATTATGGGTAGGTCTATGAGCACCATTTACACGTCTAATGGTCCTCGGCCGGGCATGGCCATAGCTCAGCCTGCTGAGGCTACACAAAGGAGTGTAGTAGGGGGGTGGGGTGGATGTGTGACCTTGAACGGTGATGGAGATGATGTACCTCACTTTAAGAATGTTACACTAGTAAACACAATTTACATGAACAATAGAGGATTTGTCTATGGCAGGCCTCCAACTAAACATTGCCTGTACATCTATTGTGACTGACATAGAAATAGTTTATTTACTCACAATTCCCTCAGAGATGCTTGCTAACTTGTTCTTATGATGCACCTTTTATCTTTATGTTCATAAAGTAGGATAGACACCTGGGGAAAAAGAGATGTCAAAGAATGCCATGGCTTTCAGGGTTGTATTACCAAAAAAGAAAACCTTGAGGCCCAATTACTGGGGAGTATGTGCTGATGACAATATAGCCTTCAGTCAAATCCAAAAGGCATTGAGTAATTTATCCAGATGTCATAAAAGAGGTTGTCGTGGTTGATGCAGCAATGTGTCTTTACTCCAGTAAAGTGCAGTAATGAAGCATGTGGAACATACTCTGGATTCAATCCTGCAGATATGAACAACAAGCATCTTCACCCCTAACCATATATGCTGTTTATGACGACTCCCAGGCTTTTAATGTAAATGAGCTAGGCTTCTAAAGCAAACAGGTCTGGCAACCTTTTGTTGTTCTGTATGATAATCAGGTATCTCTGACCTGCTGCCTAAGATGGTTCTCAAATGGCCTACTCATTTCCATACTATGATTAATTGCAGTCACTCACACCTCAGTTTGCTTCCAGACCCCAGGTGTCTCAGGAAATCCAGCATGGGGACCTTGCCTTTGTTACCATGATAAGATGACCATTTTGGATAGCTGCTGCTTGATCATGAATCTTATGTTGACTCACAGGATATACTGTAATTTCTTACAAGGTGTTGAGATGAAGTCCAATGCTTTGTTATATGGTATATTATGATGGTATATTTTGTTATGTTATATTATACTTACTTACCTGCATGCCCTTTTCAGTGCAATGTTTTTCATTATTACTGAGCCATTCACAAACTCTGACAAGTACCATGTAATCAGTTTCAGTGGAGGGTTCTAATTGATATTGTGCTTTACGGAACCAGAACACAGATAACCACCTTTTGATTGATTAAAGTCGTCTTCTTTTAGAAACCAGCCATTTATAATGAAACAAGCCAATTAGAAACTAGTGACATGATATTTAGTACTGTTTGTCAGTCCTGTTAAAGACCTTGTGCTATTGGTTGGGGACTTCCCACAGTGACCAAAACTCTCACTATCAGATGCAAGTACTCATAGCAAGCAACCCTACCAATGTAACAACTGCCCAACCATAGATACAACAACGCATAACTGGCTGGAGACAGCTACAACAGCCGCATGTTGGACCCAGGATCCGTAAACGCCCTCCTTCATAGTCGGTGGTGTATAGAAACGAAGTAGAAATACTCTTTTTTTGGATATCTGTACTTTACTTTACTATTTATATTTCTGTTGACTTTTACTTTTACTTCAGTACATTTTGCCAAGAAAACTGATACTTTGACTTCGATACATTTCCCCTGAAACCTTCATTACTCACTGAAAAATCAAATCTATCTATAGAAAAAAACAATAATAATGAGACCAACGTTGGGGACTGTGGTGAAACACAGACTGCAAGCAAGCAGGTTTGGCGAATCAGTGGTCCTAGCTTGCAAGTTAAATCATTGGTTAATGCGCAAATGCAAACAAGTGCTCTCAAAGCCTTGTTCTTTTTATTCCCAGTGATGCCCAGGATGCTAGCTAGCATACAAACACACACACACACACACACACACACACACACACACACACACACACACACACACACACACACACACACAGGATTCCCAGTGATGCCCAGGATGCTAGCTAGTGAGCGACAACATGAGTAGAATTCCACTCTGCGATGACTGGTTTCATGATGGAAGAAGAAATGGAAGCACCTGCTACTCCAGCAACAAATGACGGTAGTGACGAAAACCAACACCCATGGCCTTATTTGCAGGAAAGTTTTATTTTCGAAGATTCTTCATACTGGATGAAGTGCCTCTTATGGTTACCCAAAGCTACTGAAATATTGCCATTTAAAAACTCCCCATCCAACCTCGGGAAACATATTGAGGTAAATTAACATGAATCCTATGAGCTGCAACGTTAATGTTTAGTTATCATATTTAGCATAAACCTGTTAAGATATCAGATTCAACTTGAGAAAAACTTTTGCCTATTGTGTTCAAATTAGGACCATAGGAGTTAACAAAAGTGGCATACTGTATATGATTAGGGGAGAGTGGGGTGATTTGTGCCAGCGGGGAAGTTGTGCCACCCCTTATTTCTAGGGAATCATAGAAAAAATTGGTCAAGTGACCACACACTTTTGAAAAGTCAGCCATTTAACTCATCTTGCAAAGAAGAGAGCCTCTTTGCATGAGCGATAAGCACATTTAAGTTCAAAAAACGTTTTTTTGCCTTCCAAAGTAAAATTTCTATGATCACAGCTTTTTGATTTTTGTGTCTAAACAGTGTGTCATTTCACAAATGTTTTAGTGCTTTGGTAAGCTACACTATGAGTCTATATAGCTAGCATGATTTAAGCTTAAAACAGCTGGATGATGCATTTTTTCCAAAAAGGAGGGATTGGGGTGATTTGTGCCAAAGGGCTTGGGTTAAGTTGTGCCAGTGATCTGTAAAGAGAATTGCATTCAATTTGGTCTTCATTTGAATTTAATTTTGTTCTGAACATGTGTTCATGTAGATTACCTTTAAATAGACGGAGTCAACTCACCTTTGTTCTGATGTGTTCAGGAAGCCCTAGGCCT
Source organism: Sprattus sprattus (assembly GCF_963457725.1). Lineage (NCBI taxonomy): Eukaryota > Metazoa > Chordata > Actinopteri > Clupeiformes > Clupeidae > Sprattus > Sprattus sprattus. The sequence continues at coordinate 22,886,456 of NC_137918.1, read as the reverse complement.
TGTTTAAGAAAATTGACCTTTGCTGTGCTCATGTGGCGCAATAGGCTTGTAGAAAATCGGCATTTGATGTTGTAAAATAACTTTAAATAAACCTTAAATGAGTAATTTTGCATTGAATTTGTCTAGCTTTTATATAGCATCACAATTTCTGAGATGCAAATATACTGTTTTACTTCAATAATCAATGGCACAATTTACCCCAATGTATTCTCTTTAATGGCACAACTTACCCTGCAGCGGGGGCAAGTTTTGCCACAAGATTTTTTTTTTTTCAGAAAGCTATATTTCTTAAATACTATATTTCAGATCCAAAGTGAATTTTCCCAAGAATGTACTATCCTGAAATATACAGCCGCGGAAAAAATTAAGAGACCACTTCAAAATTATCAGTTTCTCTGGTTTTACTATTTATTGGTATGTGTTAAAGTAAAATGTACATTTTTGTTTTATTCTATAACCTACTGGCAACATTCCTACCAAATTTAAAATTAAAATATTGTCATTTAGATCATTTATTTGCAGAAAAATGACAATTGGTCAAAATAGCAAAAATGATGCAGTGTCTTCAGATCTCGAATAATGCAAAGAAAACAAGCTCATATTCATTTTTAAACTACACAATACTAATGCTTTAACTTAGGAAGAGTTCAGAAATCAATATTTGGTGGAATAACCTTGATTTAAAATCACAACTTTCATGTGTCTTGGCATGCTCTCCACCAGTCTTTCACATTGCCGTTGGGTGACTTTATGCTACTCCTGGCGCAAGAATTCAAGCAGCTCGGCTTCTTTTCATGGCTTGTGACCATCCATCTTCCTCTTGATCACATTTCAGAGGTTTTTTATGGGATCCAGGTCTCGAAATTGGGCTGGCCATGACAGGGTCCTGATCTGGTGGTACTCCATCCACACTTTAACTGGCCTGGCTGTGTGGCATGGAGCATTGCCCTGCTGAAAAAAAACTTCTCAGAGTTGGGGAACATTGTCAGAGCAAAAGGAAGCAAGTTTTTCTTCCGGGACAACGTTGTACTTTGCCTGGCTGAGGTTTGTAAAAGACCATAAGGATTGAACCAAAGCGGACTGGAGGTCATCTTCTAAGTTCATCTTCTTTGAGTCCAATTTTTAGCTTTGCCCAACACATGGTCGTCTGATGGTTAGACGGAGACCTGGAGAGGCCTACAAGTCACAGAGTCTTGCACCTACTGTGAAATTGGACTCATCAGAGAAGACGAACTTAGAAGACCCTCCAGTCCGCTTTTTCAATCCTTATTGTCTTTTACAAACCTCAGCCAGGCAAAGTACAACGTTGTCCCGGAAGAAAAACTTGCTTCCTTTTGCTCTGACAATGTTCCCCAACTCTGAGAAGTGTTTTTTCCAGCAGGGCAATGCTCCATGCCACACAGCCAGGCCAGTAAAGGTGTGGATGGAGTATCACCAGATCAGGACCCTGTCATGGCCAGCCCAATTTCGAGACCTGAATCCCATAAAAAACCTCTGAAATGTGATCAAGAGGAAGATGGATGGTCACAAGCCATGAAAAGAAGCCGAGCTGCTTGAATTCTTGCGCCAGGAGTAGCATAAAGTCACCCAACGGCAATGTGAAAGACTGGTGGAGAGCATGCCAAGACACATGAAAGTTGTGATTTTAAATCAAGGTTATTCCACCCAATATTGATTTCTGAACTCTTCCTTAGTTAAAGCATTAGTATTGTGTAGTTTAAAAATGAATATGAGCTTGTTTTCTTTGCATTATTCGAGATCTGAAGACACTGCATCTTTTTTGCTATTTTGACCAATTGTCATTTTTCTGCAAATAAATGATCTAAATGACAATATTTTTATTTGAAATTTGGTAGGAATGTTGCCAGTAGGTTATAGAATAAAACAAAAATGTACATTTTACTTTAACATATACCAATAAATAGTAAAACCAGAGAAACTGATAATCTTGAAGTGGTCTCTTATTTTTTTCCGCGGCTGTATGTACATATTTTAGTTGGAAGCATTACTGTCATGGCCTCTCTTAAAAGTTACTTTAAGTAAAAACTGGCACAACTCACCCCACTCTCGACTATGTTCTAAAAAACCTCAGCAATAATTGCATGGGGGAATGTAGTACAATCATTTTTTTTATTTAAATCAAATATAAACATACCCTTACAAAAACCTACTTTCACCCACTTTTACCCTAAGGATTAACTGGTGTTTAACATCAACCATACATATTTTTGCTTCTGTGGCTAAAAACAGCATGAACTTTAATGAAGCAAAAACCTCATATTTGCTGTGTATTGTCAGAACAAAGGATGGTTTGTCTACATCGTGTATTTCCTGATGTGTCTTGAGATTTGAGCTACACCTAAAGCTTTTCATCAATTTAATTCTGCTCTATCAGTCTTATTAATGTGAAGGAAAGATCAACTTTATTGTGTAAAATAGTGTTTTTTTATTAATGTTAATAATAATAATAAATCATTATGGGAAAAAATATTACAAAATAAAATGACATAGCCTTCCGTAAAAAAAACCTGTATTTAACAAATAGAATGGGAACAAAAAGAAAAGAAACAATAAATGTTAACATTTTATTTATTATTGACAGTCATATGGTATTCTCTCTCAATATGTGGCATACGTGTAGATACTGGGAGGTAAGATGTATGCATTGTTTCACCCAGGAGGAATGATCAATTATTTTGGTAAACCCAAAGCAAATATCTTCTGTTCTTGAGAAGTAGGTTTCCTTTAAGTTGTTGTACTTATTACATTCTGCCAGGAGAAGTAACTCATACTCCATTACCCGGCTACTACAATGAGTGCAGAGTCTGTTTTCTTGAGGTAGCCATGTTGGTCTGTGTCTACCCTTTTAAATGACAATGCTATTTTTACCTCCCCGTCCTCTTTATTTCTTCCCCCATCTCTGACACTCAACACTCAATTTTTAGCTGTAGATAATCTTCACATGAGGCGCTGTTAAGGCCATATATCTAGAAAACTTGCACAAACACTACTTTTTCTTGTCCAAGCGCTAACTGCTGCGTGGCGAATTAAATAATTTAAACCCCCACGCCTCACCCCCACATACACACACTTGAAAAAAACACTCCCTTTTTTTAATTTTATTGAATTCATGTTAAAATCTCTACCCTAACACAGGTTTCAAATATGAAGGACACATATTTAATCATGTACATCACAACTCATCTGATCAAAAATATTTCAGTAAGTGATACTCAATCATGTATTAAAAGGGCAGCACATCATTTGAATGGATCCTCTGGTGTCTCTTGAGATTCCACATTTGGCTAAAGGCCTTTCCACACTGAGAACACAGATGTGGCTTTGCCCCAGTATGGATCTTCTGGTGTCTCCTGAGAGAACTGATTTGGGTAAAGGCCTCTGCACACTGAGAACACGGATGTGTCTTTTCTGCAGTATGGATCTTCTGGTGTTCCTTTAGCTGAATCTTTTGGCTAAAGGCCTTTACACACTGAGAACACTTATGTGGCTTTTCTCCAGTATGTATCTTCTGGTGTTCCTTGAGATGATTATTTTGGCTAAAGTACTTTTCACAGTGAGAACACTGAAAAGGCCTTTCCCCAGTATGGATCTTCTGGTGCCTATTTAGATTACTCATTTGGTTAAAGGTTTTTCCACACTGAGAACACTGATGTGGCTTCTCCCCAGTATGGCTCTTCTGGTGTATTTTAAGACTTGCCATAAGGCTAAAGGTTTTCCCACACTGAGAACAATGGTAAGGCCTTTCTCCAGTATGGATCATCTGGTGTGTTTTAAGACTACCCAGAAGACCAAAGGTTTTTCCACACTGAGAACACTGATGTGGCTTTTCTCCAGTATGGATCTTCTGGTGTCTCTTGAGATCACCCATTTTGCTGAAGGTCTTTCCACACTGAGAACACTGATGTGGCTTTCCTGCAGTATGTGACATCATATGTATGGTTGGGTGTGAGCGATTGTGACATCTGTCTTTCCCCTCAGTGTTCCCCCTCTTGTTAGACTGGATCCTTTGAATGTCTCCTATAACATTATAAAAAAGTTCAGTCATATTTTCTCCCTTCTCCTCTATCTGGGATATAATTTCTACAATAGAGATACATATTTTTTATATTTTTTTATATACTATATTCTTAATTTGCAAGAAATGTACATCACTTAGGAGTGACTACGGATAAACCTGTAAACAGATATACACACACATGAATTACAGAGCTAGAGAAAAATGATGGCAGACACTTCCTCTCTTTGTAATGTAATTGACTGCAGATAGTATTCCATGAGTATGGTATTCCCACAGTATCCCTGTTCTCTGAATAGGTCTCCATTGTGAAGCACAAGTTAGCCATTCTCTGAAATTAAAGTGTTGTAACTATACATAACACATTTCAATGAACAAGCAACTTACTTGTAGGTGAGGAGACATAGTGACCATCATCACTTAAATCAAATTCTTCTTCATCTGTCATTTCCATTGGTGAATACTTTTCTTCTTTCAAGGTCATCATTGCTGACGTGTACATTTCAGTCTTGATTTCCAAGTCCATTCCAGGCTTTTCTTCCACTGTCTGAGTTTCAGACAAATGCTCTTGTAGGAAATCATCAAATTCTTCTTCTTTTATCTCTTTCTTCAATGACCTGAGCTGTTGTGATGGTTCAGTAAATCCAGACATTTCTGACTGTTACGGAAACAGAAACTCGGTCAAACTATCCTTCAATGCAACGATATAGTAAAAATCTACAAAGAAAGAACAACAGTGTAGTTGTACTGCTGGTGAATTACACATACATTATACTCCCAGAACCAGCCTTAAAAATGTGAGCTAATATGTGACTCTGTGGTCTTTGCTTCTTCTGTCAGACCTATTAGCTTCCTTGATTCCAAACTAGCCAATCAGCTGTAGGAGCTTTTAGAATGAAACTAGCATGACAAAGGATTATGGGCAGGTCTCTGAGCACTGTTTACACGTCTAATGGTCCTCAGGCGGGCATGGCCATAGCTCAACCTGCTGAGGCTACGCAAAGGAGTGTAGTAGGGGGGTGGGGTGGGGTGGATGTGTGACCTTGAATGGTGATGGAGATGATGAACCTTACTTTAAGAATGTTACACTAGTAAACATAATTTACATGAACAATAAAGGCTTTGTCTTTGGCAGGCCTCCAACTAAACATTGCCTGTACATCTATTGTGACTGACATAGAAATAGTTTATTTACTCACAATTCTCTCAGAGATGCTTGCTAACTTGTTCTTATGTTGCACCTTTTAACTTTATGTTCAAAAAGTAGGATAGACACCTGGGGAAAAAGTTGTGATTAAAAAGGGAAAAAGAGAAGGTTAACATGGATTTACCCTTTTACAATACAAATAAGTACACATACTGTATTTATTATTGCTAATGTTAAGCATTCAAAGTTGAAGTATGTGATTTTGGCAAGAGGCTGATGATATTTCAGTTTAACAGCCAATCAAATCTTACTCCTCCCTTCAGAGATGTCAAAGAATGCCATGGCTTTCAGGGTTGTATTACCAAAAAAGAAAACCTTGAGGCCCAATTACTGGGGAGTATGTGCTGATGACAATCTAGCCTTCAGTCACATCCAAAAGGCATTGAGTAATTTATCCAGATGTCATAAAAGAGGTTGTAAGAAAAATTAAGTTTCTTTTGTGGTTGATGCAGCAATCTGTCTTTACTCCAGTAAAGTGCAGTAACGAAGCACATGGAACATATTCTGGATTCAGCAGTGCAGATATGAACAACAAGCATCTCCAACTCTAGCCATGTATGCTGTTTATGACGACTCCTAGGCTTTTAATGTAAATTAGCTAGGCTTCTTAAGTAAACAGGTCTGGCAACCTTTTGTTGTTCTGTGTGATAATCAGGTATCTCTGACCTCCTGCCTAAGATGGTTCTCAAATGGCCTACTCATTTCCATACTATGATTAATTGCAGTCACTCACACCTCAGTTTGCTCCCTGACCCCAGGTGTCTGAGGAAATCCAGCATGGGGACCTTTCCTTTGTTACCATGATAAGATGACCATTTTGGATAGCAGCTGCTTGATCATGAATCTTATGTTGACTCACAGGATATACTGTAATTTCTTACAAGGTGTTGAGATGAAGTCCAATGCTATGTTATATTATGTTGGTATATTAAGTTATGTTATATTATACTTACCTACCTGCATGGCCTTTTCAGTGCAATGTTTTTCATTATTACTGAGCCATTCACAAACACTGACAAGTAACATATAATCAGTTTCAGGGGAGGATTCTAATTGATGTTGTGCTTTACAGAACCAGAATACATATTACCACCTTTTGATTGATTAAAGTCAAGTCTTCTTTTAGAAACCAGCCATTTATAATGAAACAAGACAATTAGAAACTAGTGACATGATATTTAGTACTGTTTGTCAGCCTTGTTACATTCCTTGTGCTATTGGTTGGGGACTTCCCACAGTGACCAAAACTTTCACTATCAGATGCAAGTACTCATAGCAAGCAACCCTACCAATGTAACAACTGCCCAACCATAGATACCACAACGCATAACTGGCTGGAGACAGCCACAACAGCCGCATGTTGGACCCAGGATCCGTAAACGCCCTCCTTCATAGTCGGTGGTGTATAGTAACGGAGTAGAAATACTCCTTTCTTTTATATACAGCCGCGGAAAAAATTAAGAGACCACTTCAAAATTATCAGTTTCTCTGGTTTTACTATTTATTGGTATGTGTTAAAGTAAAATGTACATTTTAGTTTTATTCTATAACCTACTGGCAACATTCCTACCAAATTTCAAATAAAAATATTGTCATTTAGATAATTTATTTGCAGAAAAATGACAATTGGTCAAAATAGCAAAAAAGATGCAGTGTCTTCAGATCTCAAATAATGCAAAGAAAACAAGCTCATATTCATTTTTAAACTACACAATACTAATGCTATAACTTAGGAAGAGTTCAGAAATCAATATTTGGTGGAATAACCTTGATTTAAAATCACAACTTTCATGTGTCTTGGCATGCTCTCCACCAGTCTTTCACATTGCCGTTGGGTGACTTTATGCTACTCCTGGCGCAAGAATTCAAGCAGCTCGGCTTCTTTTCATGGCTTGTGACCATCCATCTTCCTCTTGATCACATTTCAGAGTTTTTTTTATGGGATTCAGGTCTCGAAATTGGGCTGGCCATGACAGGGTCCTGATCCTCCATCCACACCTTTACTGGCCTGGCTGTGTGGCATGGAGCATTGCCCTGCTGGACAAAAAAACTTCTCAGAGTTGGGGAACATTGTCAGAGCAAAAGGAAGCAAGTTTTTCTTCCGGGACAACGTTGTACTTTGCCTGGCTGAGGTTTGTAAAAGACCATAAGGATTGAACCAAAGCCGACTGGAGGGTCTCCTAGTTCGTCTTCTCTGATGAGTCCAATTTCACAGTAGGTGCAAGACTCTGTGGCTTGTAGGCCTCTCCAGGTCTCCGTCTAACCATCAGACGACCATGTGTTGGGCAAAGCTGAAAATTGGACTCATCAGAGAAGACGAACTAGGAGACCTTCCAGTCCGCTTTGGTTCAATCCTTATGGTCTTTTACAAACCTCAGCCAGGCAAAGTACAACGTTGTCCCGGAAGAAAAACTTGCTTCCTTTTGCTCTGACAATGTTCCCCAACTCTGAGAAGCATTTTTTCCAGCAGGGCAATGCTCCATGCCACACAGCCAGGCCAGTAAAGGTGTGGATGGAGTATCACCAGATCAGGACCCTGTCATGGCCAGCCCAATTTCGAGACCTGAATCCCATAAAAAAAAAACTCTGAAATGTGATCAAGAGGAAGATGGATGGTCACAAGCCATGAAAAGAAGCCGAGCTGCTTGAATTCTTGCGCCAGGAGTAGCATAAAGTCACCCAACGGCAATGTGAAAGACTGGTGGAGAGCATGCCAAGACACATGAAAGTTGTGATTTTAAATCAAGGTTATTCCACCAAATATTGATTTCTGAACTCTTCCTAAGTTAAAGCATTAGTATTGTGTAGTTTAAAAATGAATATGAGCTTGTTTTCTTTGCATTATTCGAGCTCTGAAGACACTGCATCTTTTTTGCTATTTTGACCAATTGTCATTTTTCTGCAAATAAATTATCTAAATGACAATATTTTTATTTGAAATTTGGTAGGAATGTTGCCAGTAGGTTATAGAATAAAACTAAAATGTACATTTTACTTTAACACATACCAATAAATAGTAAAACCAGAGAAACTGATCATTTTGAAGTGCTCTCTTAATTTTTTCCGCGGCTGTATATGTACTTTACTATTTATATTTCTGTTGACTTTCACTTTTACTTCACTACATTTTGCCAAGAAAACTGATACTTTGACTCCGATACATTTCCCCTGAATCCGATACATTACTCACTGAAAAATCAAATCTATCCATAGAGAAAAACAATAATAACGAAACCAATGTTGGGGACTGTGGTGAAACAGACTGCAAGTGTTACTAGCCTCAAGCCTAGGGGAACTTGGGCTAGTACAAACAGGTCCTTCGCACTTAAGAAGAAGGACAAAAGCAGTTGTCAAAAGCATGGAGTTCCTTTATTAAATAGCCATAAATGCAGGCTACAATAAAAGATAGGCGATCAGTTGCCCAAAACAATGTTCAATTACACACTACAAACATCACTAAACACACACACACAATAAAATACAGGCTATCATCAGTTGCCCAAATCCATGTACAATCACACACTACAAACATTACTAATCACACACACAACCACCCTTCAACAAAGAAACACTTCACTAACCAGTTTGCTATAACAACATACAGACTTATTGTAACATACAGACTTATTTACAGCAGTTCAATTGACAAGGAAGGGTTGAATTACCTTAAGAAGGACAAAAGCATGTGTTCTGTTCCGTTTTCCCTACCTACCGTACCTACCATCCTTAGTGTGAGTATGTAGGGTGTTCCGTTTTCCGATTTCCCATTTCCGCGTCGAAAAGAAGTATACCCAAAGGACCCGTATCTGTACTCATAACGGTCAAAACGCTGAGTGTGGAAGCAGGGTACACTGTCCATTCTCAACGGCCGCCATCTTGTCAACGTAGCGGAAGAGGCGGACCCAGGCAGAGCCGCTCAGTTCGAAAAAGACGAACGCGGGGCTTGTCGCGATCGTAATTTCCGGTAAGTGCACCACGGAGTATTAGATTTGGAGCAGCACTCACCTGCTGAGAATCTGCGTACCTAGTGAGTGTGTACTGTGTACTCTGTATAAGTATAGGTACGGTAGGTACGGTAGGTAGGGAAAATGGAACACAGCGATGGAGTTCCCCCACATGCTCCCACATTCCTTCTCTTATCCCTGTTCTGCTGAGTGCCTATAATGACCCCTCGCTGCTCCCTAGTGGCCTGGAGTTAACCAGGCATGATTGCATGCGTGTATGTGTGTACGTGTGTATTGGCATGCGGCACTACTGGTAGCCCGTTACACAAGTAAGCAGGTTTGGCGAATCAGTGGTCCTAGCTTGCAAGTTAAATCATTGGTTAATCACGTTATTGCGCAATTGCAAACAAGTGCTCTCAAAGCCGCGTTTTTTGATTCCCAGTGATGATTTCTGATGATAGAAACAGAAATGGAAGCACCTGCTACTCCAGCAACAAACGGCAGTAGTGACGAAAACCAACGCCCGTGGCCTTATTTGCAAGAAAAGATTTATTTTCGAAGATTCTTCCTACTGGATGAAGTGCCTCTTATGGTAACACAAAGCTACTGAAATATTGGCATTCAAAAACTCCCCATCCAACCTCAGGAAACATATTGAGGTAAATTAACATGACTCCCATGAGCTGCAACGTTAATGTTCAGTTATCATATTTAGCATAAACCTGTTAAGATATCAGATTTAGCTTGAGAAAAACTTTTGCCAATTGTGTTCAAATCAGGCCCACCCAGGAGGAATGATCAATTATTTTTGTAAACCCAAAGCAAATGTCTTCTGTTCTTTAGAAGTGGGGTTTCCTTTAAGTTGTTGTACTTATCACATTCTGCCAGGAGAAGTAACTCATACTCCACTACCCGGTTACTACAATGAGTGCAGAGTCTGTTTTCTTGAGGTAGCCATGTTGGTCTGTGTCTACCCTTTTTAATGACAATGCTATTTTTACCCCCATCTCTGACACTCAACACTCAATTTTTAGCTGTAGATAATCTTCACATCACGCTGTTTAGGCCATACAATATATCTTGAAAACTCGCACAAACACTACTTTTTCTTGTCCAAGCGCTAACTAATGCTTGTCGATTATATATTTTAAACCCCCACGCCGCACCCCCACAAACACATACTTGAAAAGAACACTCACTCACTTTTTTTTTTTTAATTGAATTCATGTTTCAATCTCTACCCTAACACAGGTTTAGAATATGAAGGGAAAATATATAATCATGTACATCACAATTTTTTTTAAAACACATCTAATCAAATATATTTCAGTAAGTGATACTCCATCATGTATTAGCAGGGCAGCACATAATTGGAATGGATCTTCTGGTGTCTCTTGAGACTAAACATTTGGCTAAAGGCCTTTACACACTGAGAACACTGATGTGGCTTTTCTCCAGTATGTATCTTTTGGTGTCTCTTGAGATGAGACAATTGGATAAAGGCCTTTCCACACTGAGAACACTGATGTGGCTTTTCTCCAGTATGGATCTTCTGGTGTGTTTTAAAATTAGCCAGAAGACTAAAAGTTTTTTCACACTGAGAACACTGATGTGGCTTTGCCCCAGTATGGATCTTCTGGTGTCTCTTGAGAACACACATTTGGGTAAAGTTCTGTCCACACTGAGAACACTGATATGGCTTCTCCCCAGTATGACTCTTCTGGTGTGTTTTAAGAACTGCCATAAGGCTAAAGGTTTTTCCACACTGAAAACACTGATAAGGCCTTTCCCCAGTATGGATCTTCTGGTGTGTTTTAAGATTACCCAGAAGACTAAAGGTTTTTCCACATCGAGAACACTGATAAGGCTTTTCTCCAGTATGGGTCTTCTGGTGTCTTTTGAGATTACCAATTTCGCTAAAGTGTTTCAATTTAAATGTTATTACTGTTTGTTTATGTAAAGCACATTGAATTGCATAATGTACGAAATGTGCTCTATAAATAAATTTGCCTTGCCTTGCCTTGCCTTGCCTTGCCTTGCCTTGCCTAAAGGCCTTTCCACACTGAGAACACTGATGTGGCTTTTCTCCAGTATGGATCTTCTGGTGTCTCTTGAGATCACCCATTTGGCTGAAGGTCTTTTCACACTGAGAACACTGATGTGGCTTTCCTGCTGTGTGTGACATCATATGTATGGTTGGGTGTGAGCGATTGTGACATCTGTCTTTCCCCTCAGTGTTCCCCCTCTTGAGAACACTGATAAGGCCTTTCCCCAGTATGGATCTTCTGGTGTGTTTTAAGATTACCCAGAAGACTGAAGGTTTTTCCACATTGAGAACACTGATAAGGCTTTTCTCCAGTATGGGTCTTCTGGTGTCTTTTGAGATTACCGCTAAAGGTTTTTCCACAATGAGAACACTGATAAGGCCTTTCCCCAGTATGAATCTTCTGGTGTCTCTTGAGAACAGACATTTGGGTAAAGTTCTTTCCACACTGAGAACACTGATATGGCTTCTCCCCTGTATGGCTCTTCTGGTGTGTTTTAAGATTTGCCATAAGACTAAAGATTTTTCCACACTGAGGACATTGATGTGGCTTTTCTCCAGTATGGATCTTCTGGTGTTTCTTGAGATAACCAATTTGGCTAAAGGTCTTTTCACACTCAGAACACTGATGTGGCTTTTCCCCAGTATGGATCTTCTTGTGTGTTTTAAGATTTGCCATAAGGCTAAAGGTTTTCCCACACTCAGAACACTGATAAGGCCTTTCCCCAGTATGAATCTTCTGGTGTGTTTTAAGATTAGCCAGAAGACTAAAGGTTTTTCCACACTGAGAACACTGATGTGGCTTTTCTCCAGAATGGATCTTCTGGTGTCTCTTGAGAGAACCCATTTGGCTAAAGGTCTTTTCACACTGAGAACACTGAAGTGGCTTTCCTGCAGCATGTGACATCATATGTATGGTTTGGTGTGAGCGATTGTGACATCTGTCTTTCCCCTCAGTGTTCCCCCTCTTGTTAGACTGGATCCTTTGAATGTCTCCTATAACATTATAAAAAAGTTCAGTCATATTTTCTCTTTTCTGTACATCACTAAGGAGTGGCTTAGTATAAACGTGTAAACAGAGATACAAAACATGAAATACAGAGCTAGAGAAAAATGATGGCAGACACTTTCTCTCTTTTGAATGTAATTGACTGCAGATAGTATTCCATGAGTATGGTATTCCCACAGTATCCCTGTTCTCTGAATAGGTCTCGCCTTGTGAAGCACAAGTTAGCCATTCTCTAAAATTAAAGTGTTGTAACTATACATAACACATTTCAATGAACAAGCAACTTACTTGTAGGTGAAGAGACATAGTGACCACAATCACTTAAATCAAATTCTTCTTCATCTGTAATTTCCATTGGTGAATACTTTTCTTCTTTCAAGGTCATCATTGCTGACGTGTACATTTCAGTCTTGATTTCAAAGTCCATTCCAGGCTTTTCTTCCACTGTCTGAGTTTCAGACAAATACTCTTGTAGGAAATCATCAAATTCTTCTTCTTTTATCTCCTTCTTCAATGACATGAGCTGTTGTGATGGTTCAGAAAATCCAGACATTTCTGACTGATACGGAAACAGAAACTCGGTCAAACTATTTTTCAATGCAACGATATTGTCAAAATCTACAAAGAAAGAACAGTATAGTTGTACTGCTGGTGAATTACACATACATTATACTCCCAGAGCCAGCCTTAAAAATGTGAGCTAATTAATGTGACTGTGGTCTTATGCTTCTTCTGTCAGACCTATTAGCTTCCTGGATTCAAGCCTAACCAATCAGCTGTAGGAGCTTTTAGAATGAAACTAGCATGACAAAGGATTATGGGCAGGTCTTTGAGCACCGTTTACACGTCTAATGGTCCTCAGGCGGGCATGGCCATAGCTCAACCTGCTGAGGCTACGCAAAGGAGTGTAGTAGGGGGGTGGGGTGGATGTGTGACCTTGAACGGTGATGGAGATGATGTACCTCACTTTAAGAATGTTACACTAGTAAACACAATTTACATGAACAATAAAAGTTATGTTCATAAAGTAGGATAGACACCTGGGGAAAAAGTTGTGAGTAAAAAGAGAAGGTTAACATGAATTTACCCTTTTACAATCAAATTACACATATTTATTATTGCTAATGTTAAGCATTAAAAGTTGAAGTATGTGATTCTGGCAAGAGGCTGATGATATTTCAGTTTAACAGCCAATCAAATCCTACCCCTCCCTTCAGAGATTTCAAAGAATGCCATGGCTTTCAGGGTTGTATTACCAAAAAAGAAAAAAGAAAACCTTGAGGCCCAATTACTGGGGAGTATGTGCTGATGACAATCTAGCCTCAGTCACATTCATAAGGGATTGAGTAATTTATCCAGATGTCATAAAAGAGGTTGTAAGAAAAATGAAGTTTCTTTTGTGGTTGATGCAGCAATCTGGCTTTACTCCAGTAAAGTGCAGTAACGAAGCATGTGGAACATACTCCGGATTCAGCAAGCAGATGTGAACAACAAGCATCTCCAACTCTAGCCATATATGCTGTTTGTGACGACTCTTAGGCTTTTAATGTTAATTAGCTAGGCTTCTATAACAACCAGGTCTGGCAACCTTTTGTTGTTCTGTGTGATAATCAGGTATCGCTGACCTACTGTACTGACCTAAGATGGTTCTCAAATGGTCTACTCATTTCCATACTATGATGAATTGCAGTTACTCACACCTCAGTTTGCTTCCTGACCCCAGGTGTCTGAGCAAATCCAGCATGGGGACCTTTCCTTTGTTACCATGATAAGATAATTTTGGATAGCAGCTGCTTGATCATGAATCTTATGTTGACTCACAGGATATACTGTAATTTCTTACAAGGTGTTGAGATGAAGTCCAATGCTATGTTATAGGGTATATTATGTTGGTATATTATATTAAGTTATGTTATATTATACTTACTTACATGCATGCCCTTTTCAGTACACTGTTTTTCATTATTACTGAGCAATTCACAAACTCTGACAAGTAACATATAATCAGTTTAAGGGGAGGGTTCTAATTGATGTTGTGCTTTACAGAACCAGAACGCGGATTTCCACCTTTTGATTGATTAAAGTCAAGTCTTCTTTTAGAAACCAGCCATTTATAATGAAACAAGCCAATTAGAAACCAGTGACATGATATTTAGTACTGTTTGTCAGCTTTGTTAAATTCCTTGTGCTATTGGTTGGGGACTTCCCACAGTGACCAAAACTCTCACTATCAGATGCAAGTACTCATAGCAAACAACCCTACCAATGTAACAACTGCCCAACCATAGATACAACAACGCCTATTGTGTTCAAATCAGGCGCATAGGAGTTAACACAAGTGGCATACTGTATATGATTATGTTCTAGAAAACCTCAGCAATAATTGCATGAGGGAATGTAGTACAATCATTTTTTATTTAAATCAGATATAAACATACCCTTACAAAAATCTACTTTCACCCACTTTTACCCTAAGGATTAACTGGTGTTTAACATCAACCATAAAATGTTTTGCTTCTGTGGCTAAAAAAAAGCATGAACTTTAATAAACAAAAACCTCATATTTTCTGTGTATGGTCAGAGCAAAGGATGGTTTGTCTACATCACGTATTTCCTGATGTGTCTTGAGATTTGAGCTACACCTAAAGCTTTTCATCTAATTTAAGTCTGCTCTATCAGTCTTCTTAATGTGAAGGAAAGATATATTTATATCTTTATTGTGTAAAATAGTGTTTTTTAATAGTGTTAATAATAATAATAATAATAATAAATCATTATGGGAAAAAATATTACAAAATAAAATGACATACCTTTCAGTAAGAAAAAACCTGTATTCAACAAATAGAATGGAAACAAAAAGAAAAGCAACAATCAATGTCAATATTTGATTTATTATTGACAGTCACATGGTATTTTCTCTCAATATGTTGCATACGTGTAGATACTGGGAGGTAAGATGTATGCATTGTTTCACCCCGGAGTAATGATCAATTATTTTTGTAAACCCAAAGCAAATGTCTTCTGTTCTTGAGAAGTAGGTTTCCTTTAAGTTGTTGTACTTATTACATTCTGCCAGGAGAAGTAACTCATACTCCATTACCTGGTTACTACAATGAGTGCAGAGTCTGTTTTCTTGAGGTAGCCATGTTGGTCTGTGTCTACCCTTTTTAATGACAATGCTATTTTTACCTCCCCCGTCCTCTTTATTTCTTCCCCCATCTCTGACACTCAACACTCAATTTTTAGCTGTAGATAATCTTCAAATGAGGCGCTGTTAAGGCCATATATCTAGAAAACTCGCGCAAACACTACTTTTTCTTGTCCAAGCGCCCACTGCTGCTTGTCGATTATAAATTTTACACCCCCACACCCCACCCCAACATACACATACTTACAAAAAACACTCACTTTTTTTTTGTTTTTTTAATTAATGTTTCAATCTCTACCCTAACACAGGTTTCAAATATGAAGGGAAAATATTTAATCATGTACATCACATTTTTTTTAAACACATCTAATCAAAAATATTTCAGTAAGTGATACTCCATCATGTATTAGCAGGGCAGCACATCATTTGAATGGATCTTCTGGTGTCTCTTGAGACTACACATTTGGGTAAAGTTCTTTCCACACTGAGAACACGGATATGGCTTTGCCCCAGTATGGATCTTCTGGTGTCTCTTGAGAGAACTGATTTGGCTAAAGGCCACTGCACACTGAGAACACTGATGTGGCTTTTCTCCAGTATGTATCTTTTGGTGTGACTTGAGATAAGACATTTGGATAAAGGCCTTTCCACACTGAGAACACTGATGTGGCTTCTCTCCACTATGTATCTTCTGGTGTGACTTGAGATCAGACATTTGGATAAATGCCTTTCCACACTGAGAACACTGATGTGGCTTTTCTCCAGTATGGGTCTTCTGGTGCCGATTGAGAGTATTCACATGGTTAAAGGTTTTTCCACACTGAGAACACTGATATAGCTTTAATCCAGAATGGATCACCTGGTGTGATTTGAGACTAGACATTTGGCTAAAGTTCTTTCCACACTGAGAACACTGATGTGGCTTTTCTCCAGTATGGGTCTTCTGGTGTCTTTTGAGAAAACCAATTTCGCGAAAGGTTTTTCCACACTGAAAACACTGATGTGGCTTTTCTCCACTATGGACCTTCTGGTGTCTCTTGAGATCACTCATTTGGCTGAAGGTCTTTTCACACTGAGAACACTGATGTGGCTTTCCTGCAGTATGGATCATCTGGTGTCTCTTGAGATTACCAATATTGCTGAAGGTCTTTCCACACTGAGAACACTGATGTGGCTTTCCTGCAGTGTGTGACATCATATGTATGGTTTGGTGTGAGCGATTGTGACATCTGTCTTTCCCCTCAGTGTTCCCCCTCTTGTTAGACTGGATCCTTTGAATGTCTCCTGTAACATTATAAAAAAGTTCAGTCATATTTTCTCTCTTCTCCTCGATCTGGGATGTAATTTCTACAATACAGATACATATTTTTGATATTTTTTTATATATATTTTTTTAATTTGCAAGAAATGTTCATCATACAGGAGTGACTAAGGTTAAACCTGTAAACAGATATACACACACATGAATTACAGAGCTACAGAAAAATTATGGCAGATACTTTCTCTCTTTTTAATGTAATTGACTGCAGATAGAATCCCATAAGTATGGTTTCCCACAGTATCCCTGATCTCTGAATAGGTCTCGCATTGTGAGGCACAAGTTAGCCATTCTCTGAAATTAAAGTGCTGTAACTATACATAACACATTACAATGAACAAGCAACTTACTTGTAGGTGAAGAGACAAAGTGACCACAATCACTTAAATCAAATTCTTCTTCATCTGGCATTTCCATTGGTGAATACTTTTCTTCTATCAAGGTCATCATTGCTGACGTGTACATTTCAGTCTTGATTTCAAAGTCGATTCCAGGATTTTCTTCCACTGTCTGAGTTTCAGACAAATACTCTTGTAGGAAATCATCAAATTCTTCTTCTTTTATCTCCTTCTTCAATGGCATGAGCTGTTGTGATGGTTCAGTAAATCCAGACATTTCTGACTGTTACGAAAACTCGGTCAAACTTTCCTTCAACGATATAGTAAAAATCTACAAAGATAGAACAACAGTATAGTTGTACTGCTGGTGAATTACACATACATTATACTCCCAGAGCCAGCCTTAAAAATGTGAGCTAATTAATCTGACTCTGTGGTCTTATGCTTCTTCTGTCAGACCTATTAGCTTCCTGGATTCAAACCTAGCCAATCAGCTGTAGGAGCTTTTAGAATGAAACTAGCATGACAAAGTATTATGGGCAGGTCTCTGAGCACCGTTTACACGTCTAATGGTCCTCGGGCGGACATGGCCATAGCTCAACCTGCTGAGACTACACAAAGGAGTGTAGTAGGGGGGTGGGGTGGATGTGTGACCTTGAACGGTGATGGAGATGATGTACCTCACTTTAAGAATGTTACACTAGTAAACACAATTTACATGAACAATAAAGGCTTTGTCGTCAGGCCTCCAACTAAACATTGCCTATACATCTATTGTGACTGACATAGAAATAGTTTATTTACTCACAATTCTCTCAGAGATGCTTGCTAAATTGTTCTTATGCTGCATCTTTTATCTTTATGTTCATAAAGTAGGAAAGACACCTGTGGGGGGAAAGTTGTGAGTAAAAAGAGAAGGTTAACATGGATTTACCCTTTTACAATACAAATTAGTAAACATATTTATCATTGCTAGTGTTAAGCATTAAAAGTTGAAGTATGTGATTCTGGCAAGAGGCTGATGATATTTCAGTTTAACAGCCAATCAAATCTTACCCCTCCATTCAGAGATTTCAAAGAATGCCATGGCTTTCAGGGTTGTATTACCAAAAAACAAAATGACTAGGGAGTATGTGCTGATGACAATCTAGCCTTCAGTCACATCCAAAAGGCATTGAGTAATTTATCCAGCTGTCATAAAATAGGTTTTAAGTAAAATTAAGTGTCTTTTGTGGTTGATGCAGCAATCTGTCTTTACTCCAGTAAAGTGCAGTAACGAAGCACGTGGAACATACTCCGGATTCAGCGGTGCAGATATGAACAACAAGCATCTCCAACGCTAACCATATATGCTGTTTGTGACGACTGCTAGGCTTTTAATGTAAATTAGCTAGGCCTCTAAAGCAAACAGGTCTGGCAACCTTTTGTTGTTTTGTGTGATAATCAGCTACCTCTGACCTACTGCCTAAGATGGTTCTCAAATGGCCTACTCATTTCCATACTATGATTAATTGCAGTCACTCACACCTCAGTTTGCTCCCTGACCCCAGCATGGGGACCTTTCCTTTGTTACCATGAGAAGATGACCATTTTGGATAGCAGCTGCTTGATCATGAATCTGATGTTGACTCATAGGATATACTGTAATTTCTTACAAGGTGTTGAGATGAAGTCCAATGCTATGTTATATTAGCCTGACGAGAAAATTTTGTGGGCGGGGTTTGGGCTGGTATCCAGGCTAATGTTATATGGTATATTATGATGTATATTTTGTTATGTTATATTATACTTACTTACCTGCATGCCCTTTTCAGTGCAATGTTTTTCATTATTACTGAGCCATTCACAAACACTGACAAGTAACATATATCAGTTTCAGGGGAGGGTTCTAATTGATGTTGTGCTTTACAGAACTAGAACTCAGATTACCACCTTTTGATTGTTTAAAGTCAAGTCTTCTTTTAGAAACCAGCCATTTATAATGAAACAAGCCAATTAGAAACTAGTGACATGATATTTAGTACTGTTTGTCAGCTTTGTTAAATTCCTTGTGCTATTGGTTGGGGACTTCCCACAGTGACCAAAACTCTCACTATCAGATGCAAGTACTCATAGCAAGCAACCCTACCAATGTAACAACTGCTCAACCATAGATACAACAACGCCTATTGTGTTCAAATCAGGCCCATAGGAGTTAACACAAGTGGCATACTGTATGTGATTATGTTCTAGAAAACCTCAGCAATAAATGCATGAGGGAATGTAGTACAATCATTTTTTATTTAAATCAAATATAAACATACCCTTACAAAAACCTACTTTCACCCACTTTTACTCTTTACTGTTTTTTAACATCAACCATACATTTTTCTGCTTCTGTGGCTAAAAACAGCATGAACATTAATGAAACAAAAATCTCATATTTGCTGTGTATGGTCAGAACAAGGGATGGTTTGTCTACATCGTGTATTTCCTGATGTGTCTTGAGATTTGAGCTACACCTAAAGCTTTTCATCAATGTAATTATGCTCTATCAGTCTTCTTAATGTGAAGGTATATTTATATCTTTATTGTGTCAAATAATATTTTTTTATAGTGTTTATAATAATAATAATAATAATAATAATAATAAAGCAGTATGGGAAAAAATATTACAAAATAAAATGACATACCTTTCAGTAAAAAAAAAATCTGTATTTAACAAATAGAATGGGTACTAAAAGAAAGGCAACAATAAATGTCAATATTTTATGTATTACTGTATTGACAGGCATGTGGTATTCTCTCTCAATATGTGGCATACGTGTAGATACTGGGAGGTAAGATGTATGCATTGTTTCACCCAGGAGGAATGATCAATTATTTTTGTAAACCCAAAGCAAATGTCTTCTGTTCTTGAGAAGTAGGTTTCCTTTAAGTTGTTGTACTTATATTCTGCCAGGAGAAGTAACTCATACTCCATTACCCGGTTACTACAATGAGTGCAGTCTGTTTGCTTGAGGTAGCCATGTTGGTCTGTATCTACCCTTTTTAATGACAATGCTATTTTTACCTCCCCCGTCCTCTTTATTTCTTCCCCCATCTGACACTCAACACTAAATTTTTAGCTGTAGATAATCTTCACATGAGGCGCTGTTTAGGCCATATATCTAGAAAACTTGCACAAACACTACTTTTTCTTGTCCAAGCGCTAACTGCTGCTTGTCGATTATATATTTTAAACCCCCACGCCGCACCCCCACAAACACATACTTGAAAAAAACACTCACTCACTTTTTTTTTTTTTATTGAATTCATGTTTCAATCTCTACCCTAACACAGGTTTAGAATATGAAGGGAAAATATATAATCATGTACATCACAATTTTTTAAACACATCTAATCAAATATATTTCAGTAAGTGATACTCCATCATGTATTAGCAGGGCAGCACATCATTTGAATGGATCGTCTGGTGTCTCTTGAGACTAAACATTTGGCTAAAGGCCTTTACACACTGAGAACACTGATGTGGCTTTTCTCCAGTATGTATCTTTTGGTGTCTCTTGAGATGAGACATTTGGATAAAGGCCTTTCCACACTGAGAACACTGATGTGGCTTTTCTCCAGTATGGATCTTCTGGTGTCTCTAAAAATTAGCCAGAAGACTAAAAGTTTTTTCACACTGAGAACACTGATGTGGCTTTGCCCCAGTATGGATCTTCTGGTGTCTCTTGAGAACAAACATTTGGGTAAAGTTCTGTCCACACTGAGAACACTGATATGGCTTCTCCCCAGTATGACTCTTCTGGTGTGTTTTAAGAACTGCCTGAAGCTAAAGGTTTTTCCACACTGAAAACACTGATAAGGCCTTTCCCCAGTATGGATCTTCTGGTGTGTTTTAAGATTACCCAGAAGACTAAAGGTTTTTCCACATTGAGAACACTGATAAGGCTTTTCTCCAGTATGGGTCTTCTGGTGTTTTTTGAGATTACCAATTTCGCTAAAGGCCTTTCCACACTGAGAACACTGATGTGGCTTTTCTCCAGTATGGATCTTCTGGTGTCTCTTGAGATCACCCATTTGGCTGAAGGTCTCTTCACACTGAGAACACTGATGTGGCTTTCCTGCAGTGTGTGACATTATATGTATGGTTGGGTGTGAGCGATTGTGACATCTGCCTTTCCCCTCAGTGTTCCCCCTCTTGAGAACACTGATAAGGCCTTTCCCCAGTATGGATCTTCTGGTGTGTTTTAAGATTACCCAGAAGACTAAAGGTTTTTCCACATTGAGAACACTGATAAGGCTTTTCTCCAGTATGGGTCTTCTGATGTCTTTTGAGATTTCCAATTTCGCTAAAGGTTTTTCCACAATGAGAACACTGATAAGGCCTTTCCCCAGTATGAATCTTCTGGTGTCTCTTCAGAACAGACATTTGGGTAAAGTTCTTTCCACACTGAGAACACTGATATGGCTTCTCCCCTGTATGGCTCTTCTGGTGTGTTATAAGATTTGCCATAAGACTAAAGATTTTTCCACACTGAGGACATTGATGTGGCTTTTCTCCAGTATGGATCTTCTGGTGTTTCTTGAGATAACCAATTTGGCTAAAGGTCTTTTCACACTGAGAACACTGATGTGGCTTTTCCCCAGTATGGATCTTCTTGTGTGTTTTAAGATTTGCCATAAGGCTAAAGGTTTTCCCACACTCAGAACACTGATAAGGCCTTTCCCCAGTATGAATCTTCTGGTGTGTTTTAAGATTAGCCAGAAGACTAAAGGTTTTTCCACACTGAGAACACTGATGTGGCTTTTCTCCAGTATGGATCTTCTGGTGTCTCTTGAGATTACAAATTAGGCTGAAGGTCTTTCCACACTGAGAACACTGATGTGGCTTTTCACCAGTATGGATCATCTGGTGTCTCTTGAGATTACCAATATTGCTGAAGTTCTTTTCACACTGAGAACACTGAAGTGGCTTTCCTGCAGCATGTGACATCATATGTATGGTTTGGTGTGAGCGATTGTGACATCTGTCTTTCCCCTCAGTGTTCCCCCTCTTGTTAGACTGGATCCTTTGAATGTCTCCTATAACATTATAAAAAAGTTCAGTCATATTTTCTCTCTTCTGTACATCACTAAGGAGTGGCTTAGTATAAACGTGTAAACAGAGATACAAAACATGAAATACAGAGCTAGAGAAAAATGATGGCAGACACTTTCTCTCTTTTGAATGTAATTGACTGCAGATAGTATTCCATGAGTATAGTATTCCCACAGTATCCCTGTTCTCTGAATAGGTATCGCATTGTGAAGCACAAGTTAGCCATTCTCTAAAATTAAAGTGTTGTAACTATACATAACACATTACAATGAACAAGCAACTTACTTGTAGGTGAAGAGACATAGTGACCATCATCACTTAAATCAAATTCTTCTTCATCTGCGATGTCCATTGGTGAATACTTTTCTTCTTTCAAGGACATCATTGCTGACGTGTACATTTCAGTCTTGATTTCAAAGTCCATTTCAGGCTTTTCTTCCACTGTCTGAGTTTCAGACAAATACTCTTTTAGGAAATCATCAAATTCTTCTTCTTTTATCTCTTTCTTCAATGACATGAGCTGTTGTGATGGTTCAGTAAATCCAGACATTTCTGACTGTTACGGAAACAGAAACTCGGTCAAACTATCCTTCAATGCAACGATAAAGTAAAAATCTACAAAGAAAGAACAACAGTGTAGTTGTACTGCTGGTGAATTACACAAACATTATACTCCCAGAGCCAGCCTTAAAAATGTGAGCTAATTAATGTGACTCTGTGGTCTTATGCTTCTTCTGTCAGACCTATTAGCTTCCTGGATTCAAACATAGCCAATCAGCTGTAGGAGCTTTTAGAATGAAACTAGCATGACAAAGTATTATAGGCAGGTCTCTGAGCACCGTTTACACGTCTAATGGTCCTCGGGCGGACATGGCCATATCTCAACCTGCTGAGACTACACAAAGGAGTTTAGTAGGGGGGTGGGGTGGATGTGTGACCTTGAACGGTGATGGAGATGATGTACCTCACTTTTAGAATGTTACACTAGTAAACACAATTTTTTATGAACAATAAAGGCTTTGTCTTTGGCAGGCCTCCAACTAAACATTGCCTATACATCTATTGTGACTGACATAGAAAGGTTATTTACTCACAATTCTCTCAGATATGCTTGCTAACTTGTTCTTATGCTGCACCTTTTATCTTTATGGTCATAAAGTAGGATAGACACCTGGGGGAAAAGTTGTCAGTAAAAAGGGAAGGTTAACATGGATTTACCCTTTTACAATACAAATTAGTATACATACTGTATTTATAATTGCTAATGTTAAGCATTAAAATTTGAAGTATGTGAGTCTGATGATATTTCAGTTTAACAGCCAATAAAATCTTACCCCTCCCTTCATAGATTTCAAAGAATGCCATGGCTTTCAGGGTTGTATTACCAAAAAAGAAAACCTTGAGGCCCAATTACTGGGGAGTATGTGCTGATGACAATCTAGCCTCAGTCATATTCATAAGGCATTCAGTAATTTATTCAGATGTCTCCGGGAAAACTCGCGCAAACACTACTTTTTCTTGTCCAAGCACTAACTGCTGCTTGTCCATTATATATTTTACACCCCCACGCCTCACACCCACATACACATACTTGAAAAAAACACTTACTTTTTTATTATTGAATTCATGTTTCAATCTCTACCCTAACACAGGTTTCAAATATGAAGGAGAAATATATAATCATGTACATCAAAAAAAAAATTAAAACATCTAATCAAAAATATTTCAGTAAGTGATACTCCAACATGTATTAGCAGGGCAGCACTTCATTTGAATGGATCTTCTGGTGTCTCTTGAGACTACACATTTGGGTGAAGTTCTTTCCACACTGAGAACACGGATGTGGCTTCGCCCCAGTATGGATCTTCTGGTGTGACTTGAGATAAGACATTTGGATAAAGGCCTTTCCACACTGAGAACACTGATGTGGCTTTTCTCTAGTATGTATCTTCTGGTGTTTCTTGAGATGAGACATTTGGATGAAGGCCTTTTCACACTGAGAACATTGATGTGGCCTTTCTCCAGTATGGATCTTCTGGTGCTTATTGAGAGTACTCATATGGTTAAAGGTTTTTCCACACTGAGAACACTGATAAGGCCTTTCCCCAGTATGGATCCTCTGGTGTGTTTTAAGATTAGCCATAAGGCTAAAGGTTTTTCCACACTGAGAACACTGATGTGGCTTTTCTCCAGTATGGGTCTTCTGGTGTCTTTTGAGATTACCAATTTTGCTAAAAGCCTTTCCACACTGAGAACACTGATGTGGCTTTTCTCCAGTATGGATCTTCTTGTGTCTCTTGAGATCACCCATTTGGCTGAAGGGCTTTTCACACTGAGAACACTGATGTGGCTTTCCTGCGTAATGTGACATCATATGTATGGTTTGGTGTGAGCGATTGTAACATCTGTCTTTCCCCTCAGTGTTCCCCCTCTTGTTAGACTGGATCCTTTGAATGTCTCCTGTAACATTATAAAAAAGTTCAGTAATATTTTCTCCTCTATCTGGGATGTAATTTCTACAATACAGATACATATTTTTGATATTTTTTTATATATTTATTTTTAAAATGCAAGAAATGTAAATCACTAAGGAGTGACTTAGGATAAACGTGTAAACAGAGATACACACACATGAATTACAGAGCTAGAGAAAATTGATGGCAGACACTTTCTCTCTTTTGAATGTAATTGACTGCAGATAGTATTCCATAAGTATGGTATTCCCACAACAGTTCTCCGAACAGGTCTCGCATTGTGAAGCACAAGTTAGCCATTTTCTGAAATTAAAATGTTGTGACTATACATAACACATTAAAATGAACGAGCAACTTACCTGTAGGTGAAGAGACATAGTGACCATCATCACTTAAATCAAATTCTTCTTCATCTGTAATTTCCAATGATGAACACTTTTCTTCTTTCAAGGTCATCGTTGCTGACGTGTACATTTCAGTCTTGATTTCAAAGTCCATTCCAGGCTTTTCTTCCACTGTCTTATTTTCAGACAAATACTCTTGTAGGAAATTATCAAATTCTTCTTCTTTTATCTCCTTCTTCAATGACATGAGCTGTTGTGATGGTTCAGTAAATCCAGACATTTCTGACTGTTACGGAAACAGAAACTCGGTCAAATTATTTTTCAATGCAACTATATAGTAAATATCTACAAAGAAAGATCAACAGTGTAGTTGTACTGCTGGTGAATTACACATACATTATACTCCCAGAGCCAGCCTAAAAATGTGAGCTAATTAATCTGACTCTGTGGTCTTATGCTTCTTCTGTCAGGCCTATTAGCTTCCTGGATTCAAACCTAGCCAGGCTGTAGGAGCTTTTAGAATGAAACTAGCATGGCAAAGTATTATGGGCAGGTCTTTGAGCACCGTTTACATGTCTAATGGTTCTCGGGCGGACATGGCCATAGCTCAACCTGCTGAGACTACACAAAGGAGTGTAGTAGGGGGGTGGGGTGGATGTGTGACCTTGAACGGTGATGGAGATGATGTACCTCACTTTAAGAATGTTACACTAGAAAACACAATTTACATGAACAGTAAAAGCGTGGTCTTTGGCAGGCCTCCAACTAAACATTGCCTATACAGTACATCTATTGTGACTGACAGAAATATATTATTTACTCACAATTCTCTCAGAGATGCTTGCCAACTTGCTCTTATGCTGCACCTTTTATCTTTATGTTCATAAAGTAGGATAGACACCTGGGGAAAAAGTTGTGAGTAAAAAGGGAAAAAGAGAAGGTTACCATGGATTTACCCTTTTACAATACAAATTAGTACACATATTTATTATTGCTAATGTTAAGCATTAAAAGTTGAAGTATGTGATTCTGGCAAAAGGCTGACGATATTTCAGTTTAACAGCCAATCAAATCTTACCCCTCCCTTCAGAGATTTCAAAGAATGCCATGGCTTTCAGGGTTGTATTACCAAAAAAGAAAACCTTGAGGCCCAATTACTGGGGAGCATGTGCTGATGACAATTTAGCCTTCAGTCACATCCAAAAGGCATTGAGTAATTTATCCAGATGTCATAAAAGAGGTTGTAAGAAAAATGAAATTTCTTTTGTGGTTGATGCAGCAATCTGTCCTTACTCCAGTAAAGTGCAGTAACGAAGCACGTGGAACATACTCCGGATTCAGCGGTGCAGATATGTTTGTGACGACTCCTAGGCTTTTAATGTAAATTAGCTAGGCTAAGGTCTGGCAACCTTTTGTTGTTCTGTGTGATAATCAGGTATCTCTGACCTACTGCCTAAGATGGTTCTCAAATGGCCTACTCATTTCCATACTATGATTAATTGCAGTCACTCACACCTCAGTTTGCTTCCAGAACCCAGGTGTCTCAGGAAATCCAGCATGGGGACCTTTCCTTTGTAACCATGATAAGATGACCATTTTGGATAGCAGCTGCTTGATCATTAATCTTATGTTGACTCACAGGATATACTGTAATTTCTTACAAGGTGTTGAGATGAAGTCCAATGCTTTGTTATATGGTATATTATGTTGGTATATTATGTTATGTTATATTATACTTACTTACCTGCATGCCCTTTTCAGTGCAATGTTTTTCATTATTACTGAGCCATTCACAAACTCTGACAAGTACCATGTAATCAGTTTCAGTGGAGGGTTCTAATTGATATTGTGCTTTACGGAACCAGAACACAGATAACCACCTTTTGATTGATTAAAGTCGTCTTCTTTTAGAAACCAGCCATTTATAATGAAACAAGCCAATTAGAAACTAGTGACATGATATTTAGTACTGTTTGTCAGTCCTGTTAAAGATCTTGTGCTATTGGTTGGGGACTTCACACAGTGACCAAAACTCTCACTATCAGATGCAAGTACTCATAGCAAGCAACCCTACCAATGTAACAACTGCCCAACCATAGATACAACAACGCATAACTGGCTGGAGACAGCTACAACAGCCGCATGTTGGACCCAGGATCCGTAAACGCCCTCCTTCATAGTCGGTGGTGTATAGAAACGAAGTAGAAATAATCTTTTTTTGGATATCTGTACTTTACTTTACTATTTATATTTCTGTTGACTTTTACTTTTACTTCAGTACATTTTGCCAAGAAAACTGATACTTTGACTTCGATACATTTCCCCTGAAACCTTCATTACTCACTGAAAAATCAAATCTATCTATAGAAAAAAACAATAATAATGAGACCAACGTTGGGGACTGTGGTGAAACACAGACTGCAAGCAAGCAGGTTTGGCGAATCAGTGGTCCTAGCTTGGGTGACTTTATGCTACTCCTGGCGCAAGAATTCAAGCAGCTCGGCTTCTTTTCATGGCTTGTGACCATCCTTCTTCCTCTTGATCACATTTCAGAGGTTTTTTATGGGATTCAGGTCTCGAAATTGGGCTGGCCATGACAGGGTCCTGATCTGGTGGTACTCCATCCACACTTTTACTGGCCTGGCTGTGTGGCATGGAGCATTGCCCTGCTGAAAAAAAACTTCTCAGAGTTGGGGAACATTGTCAGAGCAAAAGGAAGCAAGTTTTTCTTCCGGGACAACGTTGTACTTTGCCTGGCTGAGGTTTGTAAAAGACCATAAGGATTGAACCAAAGCGGACTGGAGGTCATCTTCTAAGTTCATCTTCTTTGAGTCCAATTTTTAGCTTTGCCCAACACATGGTCGTCTGATGGTTAGACGGAGACCTGGAGAGGCCTACAAGTCACAGAGTCTTGCACCTACTGTGAAATTGGACTCATCAGAGAAGACGAACTTAGAAGACCCTCCAGTCCGCTTTTTCAATCCTTATTGTCTTTTACAAACCTCAGCCAGGCAAAGTACAACGTTGTCCCGGAAGAAAAACTTGCTTCCTTTTGCTCTGACAATGTTCCCCAACTCTGAGAAGTGTTTTTTCCAGCAGGGCAATGCTCCATGCCACACAGCCAGGCCAGTAAAGGTGTGGATGGAGTACCACCAGATCAGGACCCTGTCATGGCCAGCCCAATTTCGAGACCTGAATCCCATAAAAAACCTCTGAAATGTGATCAAGAGGAAGATGGATGGTCACAAGCCATGAAAAGAAGCAGAGCTGCTTGAATTCTTGCGCCAGGAGTAGCATAAAGTCACCCAACAGCAATGTGAAAGACTGGTGGAGAGCATGCCAAGACACATGAAAGTTGTGATTTTAAATCAAGGTTATTCCACCAAATATTGATTTCTGAACTCTTCCTAAGTTAAAGCATTAGTATTGTGTAGTTTAAAAATTAATATGAGCTTGTTTTCTTTGCATTATTCGAGATCTGAAGACACTGCATCTTTTTTGCTATTTTGACCAATTGTCATTTTTCTGCAAATAAATTATCTAAATGACAATATTTTTATTTGAAATTTGGTAGGAATGTTGCCAGTAGGTTATAGAATAAAACAAAAATGTACATTTTACTTTAACATATACCAATAAATAGTAAAACCAGAGAAACTGATAATTTTGAAGTGGTCTCTTAATTTTTTCCGCGGCTGTATGTACATATTTTAGTTGGAGGCATTACTGTCATGGCCTCTCTTAAAAGTTACTTTAAGTAAAATCTGGCACAACTCACCCCACTCTCGACTATGTTCTAAAAAACCTCAGCAATAATTGCATGAGGGAATGTAGTACAATCATTTTTTAAATTTAAATCAAATATAAACATACCCTTACAAAAACCTACTTTCACCCACTTTTACCCTAAGGATTAACTGGTGTTTAACATCAACCATACATATTTTTGCTTCTGTGGCTAAAAACAGCATGAACTTTAATGAAGCAAAAACCTCATATTTGCTGTGTATTGTCAGAACAAAGGATGGTTTGTCTACATCGTGTATTTCCTGATGTGTCTTGAGATTTGAGCTACACCTAAAGCTTTTCATCAATTTAATTCTGCTCTATCAGTCTTATTAATGTGAAGGAAAGATCAACTTTATTGTGTAAAATAGTGTTTTTTTATTAATGTTAATAATAATAATAAATCATTATGGGAAAAAATATTACAAAATAAAATGACATAGCCTTCCGTTAAAAAAAACCTGTATTTAACAAATAGAATGGGAACAAAAAGAAAAGTAAATGTAAATGTTAATATTTTATTTTTTATTGACAGTCACGTGGTATTCTCTCTCAATATGTGGCATACGTGTAGATACTGGGAGGTAAGATGTATGCATTGATTCACCCAGGAGGAATGATCAATTATTTTGGTAAACCCAAAGCAAATATCTTCTGTTCTTGAGAAGTAGGTTTCCTTTAAGTTGTTGTACTTATTACATTCTGCCAGGAGAAGAAACTCATACTCCATTACCCGGTTACTACAATGAGTGCAGAGTCTGTTTTCTTGAGGTAGCCATGTTGGTCTGTGTCTACCCTTTTAAATGACAATGCTATTTTTACCTCCCCCGTCCTCTTTATTTCTTCCCCCATCTCTGACACTCAACACTCAATTTTTAGCTGTAGATAATCTTCACATGAGGCGCTGTTAAGGCCATATATCTAGAAAACTCGCGCAAACACTACTTTTTCTTGTCCAAGCGCAAACACTACTTTTTCTTGTCCAAGCGCTGCTTGTCGATTATATATTTTACACCCCCACACCCCACCCCAACATACACATACTTACAAAAAACACTCACTTTTTTTTAGTTTTTTTAAATTAATGTTTCAATCTCTACCCTAACACAGGTTTCAAATATGAAGGGAAAATATTTAATCATGTACATCACATTTTTTTTAAACACATCTAATCAAAAATATTTCAGTAAGTGATACTCCATCATGTATTAGCAGGGCAGCACATCATTTGAATGGATCTTCTGGTGTCTCTTGAGACTACACATTTGGGTAAAGTTCTTTCCACAATGAGAACACTGATATGGCTTTGCCCCAGTATGGATCTTCTGGTGTCTCTTGAGAGAACTGATTTGGCTAAAGGCCACTGCACACTGAGAACACTGATGTGGCTTTTCTCCAGTATGTATCTTTTGGTGTGACTTGAGATAAGACATTTGGATAAAGGCCTTTCCACACTGAGAACACTGATGTGGCTTCTCTCCACTATGTATCTTCTGGTGTGACTTGAGATCAGACATTTGGATAAATGCCTTTCCACACTGAGAACACTGATGTGGCTTTTCTCCAGTATGGATCTTCTGGTGCCGATTGAGAGTATTCACATGGTTAAAGGTTTTTCCACACTGAGAACACTGATATAGCTTTAATCCAGAATGGATCACCTGGTGTGATTTGAGACTAGACATTTGGCTAAAGTTCTTTCCACACTGAGAACACTGATGTGGCTTTTCTCCAGTATGGGTCTTCTGGTGTCTTTTGAGAAAACCAATTTCGCGAAAGGTTTTTCCACACTGAAAACACTGATGTGGCTTTTCTCCAGTATGGACCTTCTGGTGTCTCTTGAGATCACTCATTTGGCTGAAGGTCTTTTCACACTGAGAACACTGATGTGGCTTTCCTGCAGTATGGATCATCTGGTGTCTCTTGAGATTATCAATATTGCTGAAGGTCTTTCCACACTGAGAACACTGATGTGGCTTTCCTGCAGTGTGTGACATTATATGTATGGTTGGGTGTGAGCGATTGTGACATCTGTCTTTCCCCTCAGTGTTCCCCCTCTTGTTAGACTGGATCCTTTGAATGTCTCCTGTAACATTATAAAAAAGTTCAGTCATATTTTCTCTCTTCTCCTCGATCTGGGATGTAATTTCTACAATACAGATACATATTTTTGATATTTTTTTATATATATATTTTTAATTTGCAAGAAATGTACATCACTTAGGAGTGACTAAGGTTAAACCTGTAAACAGATATACACACACATGAATTACAGAGCTACAGACAAATTATGGCAGATACTTTCTCTCTTTTTAATGTAATTGACTGCAGATAGTATTCCATGAGTATGGTATTCCCACAGTATCCCTGTTCTCTGAATAGGTCTCGCATTGTGAAGCACAAGTTAGCCATTCTCTAAAATTAAAGTGTTGTAACTATACAAAACACATTTCAATGAACAAGCAACTTACTTGCAGGTGAAGAGACATAGTGACCATCATCACTTAAATCGAATTCTTCTTCATCTGTCATTTCCATTGGTGAATACTTTTCTTCTTTCAAGGTCATCATTGCTGACGTGTACATTTCAGTCTTAATTTCACAGTTCATTCCAGGCTTCTCTTCCACTGTCTGAGTTTCAGACAAATACTCTTGTAGGAAATCATCAAATTCTTCTTCTTTTATCTCTTTCTTCAATGGCATGAGCTGTTGTGATGGTTCAGTAAATCCAGACATTTCTGACTGTTACGGGAACAGAAACTCGGTCTAACTATTTTTCAAACCAACGATATAGTAAAAATCTACAAAGAAAGAACAACAGTATAGTTGTACTGCTGGTGAATTACACATACATTATACTCCCAGAGCCAGTCTTAAAAATGTGAGCTAATCAATCTGACTCTGTGCTCTTATGCTTCCTCTGTCAGACATGTTAGCTTCCTGGATTCAAACCTAGCCAATCAGCTGTAGGAGCTTTTAGAATGAAGGATTATGGGCAGGTCTCTGAGCACCGTTTACACGTCTAATGGTCCTCGGCGGGCATGGCCATAGCTCAGCCTGCTGAGACTACACAAAGGAGTGTAGTAGGGGGGTGGGGTGGATGTGTGACCTTGAACGGTGATGGAGATGATGTCCCTCACTTGAAGAATGTAACACTAGTAAACACAATTTACATGAACAATAAAGGCTTTGTCTTTGGCAGGCCTCCAACTAAACATTGCCTATACATCTATTGTGACTGACATAGAAATAGTTTATTTACTCACAATTCTCTCAGAGATGCTTGCTAACTTGTTCTTATGCTACCTTGTATCTTTATTTTCATAAAGTAGGATAGACACCTGGGGGAAAATGTACATCACATTTTTTTTAAAAACATCTAATCAAAAATATTTCAGTAAGTGATACTCCAACATGTATTAGCATGGCAGCACTTCATTTGAATGGATCTTCTGGTGTCTCTTGAGACTACACATTTGGGTGAAGTTCTTTCCACACTGAGAACACGGATGTGGCTTTGCCCCAGTATGGATCTTCTGGTGTCTCTTGAGATAACTGATTTGGCTAAAGGCCTCTGCACACTGAGAACACTGATGTGGCTTTTCTCCAGTATGTATCTTTTGGTGTGACTTGAGATAAGACATTTGGATAAAGGCCTTTCCACACTGAGAACACTGATGTGGCTTTTCTCCAGTATGGATCTTCTGGTGCCTATTGAGAGTACTCATATGGTTAAAGGTTTTTCCACACTTAGAACACTGATGTGGCTTTCCTCCAGTATGGATCTTCTGGTGTGTATTGAGATTACTCATTTGGTTAAAGGTTTTTCCACACTGAGAACACTGATATGGTTTTTCTCCAGTATGGATCCTCTGGTGTTTCTTGAGACTAGACATTTGGCTAAAGGCCTTTCCACACCTAGAACACTGATGTGGCTTTGCCCCAGTATGGATCTCCTGGTGTCTCTTGAGAAAAGACATTTGGGTAAAGTTCTTTCCACACTGAGAACACTGATGTGGCTTTTCTCCAGAATGGATCATCTGGTGTGATTTGAGACTAGACATTTGGGTAAAATTCTTTCCACACTGAGAACACTGATATGGCTTTTCTCCAGAATGGATCATCTGGTGTGATTTGAGACTAGACATTTTGCTAAAGTTCTTTCCACACTGAGAACACTGATATGGCTTTTCTCCAGAATGGATCATCTGGTGTGATTTGAGACTACACATTTGGGTAAAGTTCTTTCCACACTGAGAACACTGATGTGGCTTTTCTCCAGAATGGATCATCTGGTGTGATTTGAGACTAGACATTTGGGTAAAAGTCTTTCCACACTGAGAACACTGATATGGCTTTTCTCCAGAATGGATCATCTGGTGTGATTTGAGACTAGACATTTTGCTAAAGTTCTTTCCACACTGAGAACACTGATATGGCTTTTCTCCAGAATGGATCATCTGGTGTGATTTGAGACTAGTCATTCGGGTAAAATTCTTTCCACACTGAGAACACTGATGTGGCTTTAATCCAGAATGGATCATCTGGTGTGATTTGAGACTAGACATTTGGGTAAAATTCTTTCCACACTGAGAACACTGATGTGGCTTCTCCCCAGTATGGCTCTTCTGGTGTGTTTTAAGATTTGCCATACGGCTAAAGGTTTTTCCACACTGAGAACACTGATGTGGCTTTAATCCAGAATGGATCATCTGGTGTGATTTGAGATGAGACATTTGGATAAAGGCCTTTCCACACTGAGAACACTGATGTGGCTTTAATCCAGAATGGATCATCTGGTGTGATTTGAGACTAGACATTTGGGTAAAATTCTTTCCACACTGAGAACACTGATGTGGCTTTTCTCCAGTATGGATCTTCTGGTGTGTTTTAAAATTTGCCATAAGGCTAAAGGTTTTTTCACACTGAGAATTCTGATGTGGCTTTTCTCCAGTATGGGTCTTCTGGTGTCTTTTGAGATTACCAATTTCGCTAAAAGCCTTTCCACACTGGGAACACTGATGTGGCTTTTCTCCAGAATGGATCTTCTTGTGTCTCTTGAGATCACCCATTTGGCTGAAGGTCTTTTCACACTGAGAACACTGATGTGGCTTTCCTGCGTTATGTGACATCATATGTATGGTTTGGTGTGAGCGATTGTGACATCTGTCTTTCCCCTCAGTGTTCCCCCTCTTGTTAGACTGGATCCTTTGAATGTCTCCTGTAACATTATAAAAAAGTTCAGTAATATTTTCTCTCTTCTCCTCTATCTGGGATGTAATTTCTACAAAACAGATACATATTTTTGATATTTTTTTATATATTTATTTTTAAAATGCAAGAAATGTAAATCACTAAGGAGTGACTTAGGATAAACCTGTGAACAGAGATACACACACATGAAATACAGAGCTAGAGAAAATTGATGGCAGACACTTTCACTCTTTTGAATGTAATTGACTGCAGATAGTATTCCAGGAGTATGGTATTCCCACAACAGTTCTCCGAACAGGTCTCGCATTGTGAAGCACAAGTTAGCCATTTTCTGAAATTAAAATGTTGTAACTATACATAACACATTAAAATGAACGAGCAACTTACCTGTAGGTGAAGAGACATAGTGACCATCATCACTTAAATCAAATTCTTCTTCATCTGTAATTTCCATTGGTGAACACTTTTCTTCTTTCAAGGTCATCGTTGCTGACGTGTACATTTCAGTCTTGATTTCAAAGTCCAATCCAGGCTTTTCTTCCACTGTCTTATTTTCAGACAAATACTCTTGTAGGAAATCATCAAATTCTTCTTCTTTTATCTCCTTCTTCAATGACATGAGCTGTTGTGATGGTTCAGTAAATCCAGACATTTCTGACTGTTACGGAAACAGAAACTCGGTCAAACTATCCTTCAACGATAAAGTAAAAATCTACAAAGAAAGAACAACAGTGTAGTTGTACTGCTGGTGAATTACACATACATTATACTCCCAGAGCCAGCCTTAAAAATGTGAGCTAATTAATGTGACTCTGTGGTCTTATGCTTCTTCTGTCAGACCTATTAGCTTCCTGGATCCAAACCTAGCCAGTCAGCTGTAGGAGCTTTTAGAATTAAACTAGCATGACGAAGGATTATGGGCAGGTCTCTGAGCACCGTTTACACGTCTAATGGTTCTCGGGCAGGCATTACCATAGCTCAACCTGCTGAGACTACACAAAGGAGTGTAGTAGGGGGGATGGGGTGGATGTGTGACCTTAAACGGTGATGGAGATGATGTACCTCACTTTAAGAATGTTACACTAGTAAACACAATTTACATGAACAGTAAAAGCGTGGTCTTTGGCAGGCCTCCAACTAAACATTGCCTATACAGTACATCTATTGTGACTGACAGAAATATATTATTTACTCACAAAACCTCAGAGATGCTTGCCAACTTGCTCTTATGCTGCACCTTTTATCTTTATGTTCATAAAGTAGGATAGACACCTGGGGAAAAAGTTGTGAGTAAAAAGAGAAGGTTAACATGGATTTACCCTTTTACAATACAAATTAGTATTATTGCTAATGTTAAGCATTAAAAGTTGAAGTATGTGATTCTGGCAAAAGGCTGATGATATTTCAGTTTAACAGACAATCAAATCTTACCCCTCCCTTCAGAGATTTCGAAGAATGCCATGGCTTTCAGGGTTGTATTACCAAAAAAGAAAACCTTGAGGCCCAATTACTGGGGAGTATGTGCTGATGACAATCTAGCCTTCAGTCACATCCAAAAGGCATTGAGTAATTTATCCAGATGTCATAAAAGAGGTTGTAAGAAAAATAAAGTTTCTTTTGTGGTTGATGCAGCAATCTGTCCTTACTCCAGTAAAGTGCAGTAACGAAGCACGTGGAACATACTCCGGATTCAGCGGTGCAGATATGAACCACAAGAATCTCCAACTCTAGCCATATATGCTGTTTATGATGACTTCTAGGCTTTTAATGTAAATTAGCTAGGCTTCTTAAGCAAACAGGTCTGGCAACCTTTTGTTGTTCTGTGTGATAATCAGGTATCTCTGACCTACTGCCTAAGATGGTTCTCAAATGGCCTACTCATTTCCATACTATGATTAATTGCAGTCACTCACACCTCAGTTTGCTATTAAGTTATGTTATATTATAATTCCTTACCTGCATTCCCTTTTCATTAAAGTCAAGTCTTCTTTTAGAAACCAGCCATTTAAAATGAAACAAGCCAATTGCAAACTAGTGACATGATATTTAGTACTGTTTGTCAGCTTTGTTAAATTCCTTCTGCTATTGGTTAGGGACTTCCCACAGTGACCAAAACTCTCACTATCAGATGCAAGTACTCATAGCAAGCACCCTACCAATGTAACAACTGCCCAACCATAGATACAACAGCCGCATGTTGGACCCAGGATCCGTAAACGCCCTCCTTCAATTTTCCATGTCTGACTCCACTCTATTGGGAACACAGCCTTAGCTACTAGTTTTTTTGGGGGGGGGTCCGAATTACAAATGTATTATGCCAGGCCAGGCACAAGTGACTACTACAGTTTACAAATCCGATAAGTCTAAAGTGAAGAATATAAGTCTAAGATACAACATGAAACATAAAAACATTAAGAGAGCATGAACATACCTGGCTGCTTAAAAGTGACTATTCACGCGGTTGTGAGGGAGATCTGGAAACAGAATGCTCCGAGTTCTTTGACTATCTTACCCCCATGAGCAGTGGTTTCCTGTGCTTAGGATCACATATTCACAAAGACAAATGGAGGCGGGTCTCACCCAAGGAGGGTGTTTGCCCCCTCCAGAGAAGCCCCCTCCCCCCTACGACTCACAGGGACCAGAATTCTCATGTGAGACATCGAAAGTCTGACGAGATGCGAGTATGCATACTTCCTCCCCTGTACAAACTGTGCTGGCCTGTGACCAGTTCCAGAGCACTCTCTCCAGTTGAACTGTACAACCATACCCAGTGAGCTCACTCATGCATGCTGCTTGAAGCCCTAATTTGCCCTGATTGAAGCCTATTTGTCTACACTAATGTGATGTTTCACATAGAGCACAGACTCCTTGCGCTTTGCCTGCCCTACCATTTTCGTTTTCACATTTAGGTGCATCTTTGGTCCCGACTTTAATACAATACCACAATTCGCCCATTTTCTCCACAATGGCAACACCCACCACATTACTTAAAAATGCTGTTCAGTTCATTCTGGACATCGGGGCTGGTATAGCTTGCGTTGACTGAATATTACTGTGAGAGAAAGATACCAATAGATCCTTCTTCCATTTTGTCAAAACTATCAATACTTCCCCTAAAAGCTAACTGATTTTCTTCGAGGAAGGAACCCCCCCCCCCCCCCAACAGGAAACAGTATGTCAGGGTGGGTGACCACAGTTCTGCCACTATGTGCCTTAATACTGGTTCTCCACAGGGCTGTGTGCTCTCTCTCTCCCCAGCTCTCTCTTTGCACTAACGACTGCACTTCTTACACTGACTCTGTTAAACGTATTTAGTTTGCAGCTCACAACACCCTGGTCGGTCTCATCTAAAAATAATTATGACTCCTTGAATCCGTGAAGAAGTAGCGTGGCTGGTGTTATGGTGTGGAGCTAACAACCTAGCGTTAAACACACAGAAAACTGTGGAGATGATCACTGATTTCAGAGAGAAACCCGCCCCACTGCCTCAACTGAAAATACACGGATCCACAGTCAGCAGAGCAGAGTCTTTCCCATTCTTTGGCACCACCGTCCAGCGTGGTCTCAGACATGGCACTGCAGGAATGTGGGCTGCCATATGCACTGCTGGTTCAGTTCAACAATGCCACACTGGAGTCCATCATCAGATCCTCCATCTCTGGCTCAGCTCTACATATTTGCATAGCAAGCCTAAGCTGAAGCAAACAGTGCGTTGTGCACAGAAAATAATCAGCTGTCTCCCTTGAAGATGTTTACTTATCTAAGATGAGGAAGAGGGCAAGGAAAACCATGGCAGACTCCTCACACCCTGGTCATTCTCTCACCCAGCGGTCCTATCTCACACCCTGGTCATTCTCTCACCCGGCGGTCCTATCTCAGCAGAGACCAAGAGAACTCTAATGACTCGAACCAACCGTCATCTCCTCAGCTCCCCCCCCCTCAGACCATAATAACCTTTCTGTCATTCCTCTGTTTTTAACGTCTGCACATGCCTACTGATGTCAGAGCTCTAATGCACTTGATCTGGTTCCATTGCACATCATTTGACCTGAAGTTTTCCTTGTGCATTGTCTATTGATTTTATGTTTCTCTCCTTAAATATCTCTCTTCTTTCTTACATGCCATAACTGTTTTTTATATTGACACGTACACCTTTGAGCTTCCAGTACTTGACTAATAGAAGATTCTGATTCTGAAAAAGAGATGTTTTGCTTTTACGGACCTGGTTAGCTTGGATGAGTGAAGAAATGTTCTTGCCGCTACTGATGTGACTGCTTTTCATCTCCAGAGATATTAAATGTTCATTTGAAAACCAGTGTTTGTGGAAGCCTTTGCTCTTTTCAGCAGCGTGTTTACAACATCGAATAGCCTTTCACTGTAAAGATCAAATCCATATAGTTCTGGGAATGGGAACTGTTCAGCGAGGGTAGCAAAGGGCTGCATCTGTTGTCCTTTAGCCACTTCCTAATATCCATTAATACAGGTTCCACTCTCTCCTCGTTTTTTTGAGGGGCTGTATCTGCCACAAATCCCATTGAAATGTAATTAAATGAAACCAGAAAATGGAACCAGAAAATGAAACCAGAATATAGTAGACCAAGGAACATATCTGTCCCTATGACCAAAATTATAGGTACACAACTTTTCTAAGTAGCTTTATGAAACCTATATAAACTTGCTCTATAATTGCAAAAACTGTAAATGACCCCTCCCCCCTGACTCTAACTTAATAAATAATCCTCCCATGGATGTAATATTTTCTTTCACCAGAAAAACAAATTGCAATAGGGAACCCCCGGTTGATGTGAAATGGAATGTCCCAATAGGAGCCGCTAATGAGCGACTCCCAAGTGGTAGTGGGGACTCCTGGCTCATGCGCTATTATTCTCTCCCTCTCTCTCTCTCTCTCTCTCTCTCTCTCTCAAACACACTAATTGGCAGAATTAAATTATCTGGATAGTTGTTCTTAGTCTCAGTGACTTCAAAGACAAAAAGATTACAAAAAAAGTGCTTTAGGTGTCTTAGGCTTGCTGTTCAGAATAAGCGTTTCATTATTTTAAATAGGACAAAATTCACGTGAAAACATATGACCAACATTGGGATAAGCTTTCATTTTGTATTTCATAAGAAAACCTTAGAGACCAAGAAGGGTGTATATAGGGTGAAGAGTTGTGTATAATGGGGGGGGGGGGGGTATTGAGTGCCAAAGAAAGAGATTAGACATGATGTGGTCCGCATACTAAACGGTTTACGTGGTGCATCTGAAAGCAGCAGGCTGTGTAGTCAACTGATGAACGATACATGGATCAAGCTTACAAACACAAATGCAGGCCTCCCACTGTCTCAGAATTCAAGTGTATGGCATGTTCATCATTACTGGAAAATAACTTGTGATCATGAACATTGTGCATGACCAAGCACATAAAGCCATTTGCTGAAATGTGTTCATAAACATATCTGGTGTGCTTACTTATAAAATATGTCAAGAATATTAGCTTCTCAAAACAATGGAATGTTACTTTTGCCAAATCAGCAAAGCTAATGAAAACCACTAATTTATTTGCTATATAAGTATCATTCAGAAACTCATAAGATTGTCTAATGTCAGCACGCTTTCCCTTTAAATGTTCTAGACCCCCCGGTCTGCTGAGCCACGTATCGCCACGTCTCCGCGCTTGCGCAACACAGAATGCTAAATCCAGTTCCGGGGTCGACATAGTAGAACCTGTGAACGGTCAGAGATCAACATTGAGGTAGTTGTTTTTTTATCACAGAAGGCCCCTAAACACCAGAAAACAGAAAATAAGTAGTCTAACTAAGACAAAGACGTTTAACTCTTGATCAAGAGTACATCAAAGAGGATGAATTTCTTCAGAGGAGTAATGGGCGGGCAGCCAGCGGGGCCACAACACACTGGTGTGGAGACGGTGAGTTCGCAGCTAGCTAGCTTTGCTCAATTTAATGTAGCCGTATTTTGTAAGTTTTCCATTGGCTCAATATTTAATCGTATCATGAGCAAGGGAAGTTGTTGTAGTTAGATCATGTTCTCTTGGGATCCTTGGACTGCGGATGAAGCCTCGTTTTGCACTGGAGTGTCAATGCCTTCTGTGATGTGGGTGTCAGCTGTAATCATCAGAGTGACAGTGAGGTGTTGAGGGACAGGGTTGCATTTACTAAGTGCTAGGTCGTAGTAACCAACGAGCCAATGCACTGCATTGTGCAGCGCCAGTCGACACGTTCCAGATGATACAAATAAGTGGGTAGTTGCTTGCTAACCTTTAGATAACATCATTAACAAGCGTGATTAGATGTTCATAGTCGAATATACGTTTTGTCTGCCGTATTTCCATGCATAGTAAAACAGCTGTCTCGCTAGCTTCTTTTGCAGTGTGCTAGCAAGCCGATGAGCTGTCAACTGGTTATTGTAAATCGTTGGCAATACGCGATGTTGCGATATGTTAGCTGTCATATTCATGTAGTTACCTGTCACCTCGAAGTTTGGCTTTCTGGGGTTGTTAAATAAATTAATCTGGTTTTGTAGTGCACAAGGGCATTCTTGCTTGTCAGCAGACAGTGTTACATTCTTGACATTATGATAGATGAATTGAGAGACAGAGTGTGTTTTTAAAGAATGCAACTTAAAGAATCTGATTGCAAGTGTATTAAAGTTGACTCTTGTACAAATGTCAGATAGTTCCAGATCTTGGCCTAACAGGAACACCTGGCCTAATTTTCATCCTCAGGTTTCTGTTTCTGATAGAAACACACTGCTTAAGTAGTGCCATGCAGCAGGACCCATCATATTATATAACATAATTTTCAAGTTCCCTGTCTAGATCCATCTCTTAAACTACATTTATTAATTTAAATACAAGAAAACGAAATATAAACTCCCAGTTAGTGTCATGAACGGCACTCCTTGAGTGAATGAACATGAAGGCGTGTCAGCTTTATCTATGTTCTATATTCTGTCCACATGAGGGGACACAGCATGGGTTTCATTCCTTTTTTTATTTATGCTTATCCCACAGATCCAGAAACTTTGTGACCGTGTCGCCTCCTCAACGCTGTTAGAGGATCGTAGAGATGCTGTCCGGGCCCTTAAATCTTTGTCCAAGGTATGCTGGGAAGATGAATCTCAATTCTCATTATCAGAAGTCTGACAAGCCCACCCTGGTATTTCCTCTTTGCAACATTATGGCCGATCATTAGGGCATATCAGCAGCTGAGCTGGAGGTGTTGCTGTTTCATTGAGCAGTCTGCCTCCCCAGCCATGAGTAATCTGGTAGGGTGCATCAAATTGCAACGCAAAAATTAAATCTCAACATTTCAAACCGTCTGGGGTTGCATTGTTTTCGGACACCCATTAAAATAACTTTTGCAAAGTTTTGGGAAAATTCATTGAGATTTAGAGGTCACAGCATGTGAAAAATATAAAAATGGCATTTTTTGCACTGGTATTTCCTTCAGGACATGTATATTCTAGTTCTTCTTGAAACCAAACATTGAAACCAAAGTGGCACCAGAGAACGATATCAAAAATGAACCGCTTTATCATGGCTCCCCAATGGGTAAAATCTGATGTGCCGTTCCCCCTCTAGAATACCACGTATCGCAAAAATATTTTGCATTTATTGTTTTTACATGGATGGTAACATTTTAAGAACCCAGACAGATCAATATGCTGGATCTGTGTATTTTGATGCACCCTTACCCCCCCCTGGCCATGAGTAATCTGTTGATCAGACATGAATGTACAGTATTGAGGGGCGGCAGGAGAGAGTGAAGATAATCCCACACCGCGGCTCAGTTGAGCTCCCGATCGTGCTCTGGATATTCTGCTGAGCCAAGCTGTCCACAGGCCTATGGCTCCCAACAGTCAGCACATTACATGCTTGTCAGACAGAGATCTCCTCCTTATGTAGTCATGCTTGTTAATTACTGTATATGAGTGGCATTTATTCTCCTGCAGTTGTTGAGCTCGAATGGCTGTTTTTGCTTGTAGAAATACCGCTTGGAGGTGGGATCCCAGGCTCTGGAACACCTGATTCGTATTCTTCAAACAGACAGGTATGGTACATGTGGATTGTTTTCAGTGTTGCCAACTTTTCTGTAAGGAACACTGGTGAGTTGGAAAGTCGCCAGAATTCGCTAGATGACGTAATCAGCTAATATGCATAATATGCAAATAAGCTGCGCATGCGCACATTATGGGATAATGGTGAATACAAAGTTCTAATATTTTTCCCGCGAATACAACACTCTTATATTTTGCTGCTATCTAGTCAAACTTGCCGCGCAGGCGCTGTCTGAGTCGAGATGAGACGACAACAGCCCTCACTGTACTCAGCTCTCGTGAGATCGGTTGTAACGTGAACTGCAGAACGGGATATGTGAGATGCTTTTTCAGTGCTTTGTCAACACAATAATCCACCAAATGACAGGGAAAAAAAGTCGCTAGGTTTGTCGCTAGTCGCTTTTTTCAAATAAATTAGCCAAGGGGCTCTGGAAAGTCGCCAGATATAGCGACAAAGTCGCTAAGTTGGCAACACTGATTGTTTTGTCTATGACGTCCTTGAAGGTCAAATTGTTTGTCCTCGTCTTCTGTTTGTTATAACATGTTATAAAACAAGGTCACCCTAGGTGCATATTTGGTTCAGGCAGAGCGTCGCTAGTGGTTTAGAGTTTCCCACCTATCTTTCTTTTTCTTCAGGGCGGACTCTGAAATCCTTGGGTATGCTCTTGACACGATATACAACATCATCTGCAGCGACGAGGAAGAGGAGCAAGGTAGTTCTGTGTGCCATTGTTTCATTTCATTGTAATTTCATTCGTAATTGACGGTTTCCTTCCTCCGCATGAGCAATTCATTCAGTTAATTGACAAATTATTGGCACCATTTATCGCATTCATGGTGAATTAATGGTGGTGAATTACCACGTATTTATAAACCTAATTTAACGCACGGTCCTCTCTCTCTTCTCCGTCTTTCATGGTTTTGATGATGAATGAGCCGTATCAGACAAGATCATGTTCTGATTCTCCCTCTCTTTTCTTCCCATGTTTAACCCTGCAGATGAATCAGAAGGTAAATGACTCATGTGCATGACACCCTCTAACCCCCCCTTAGGTGGCCTGTCTCAGCCCAAGTTGGCCTGGATGCCGCTGACCATTCATTAGATCCATTGCGGGTGATTTTGTTGAATGATGGCGGTGTTTGTGTTATTCAGGCTTGGCTCTGAGTCTAGACTAATAGATTGATGATGTGCGGATGAACT
Organism: Sprattus sprattus; assembly: GCF_963457725.1. Lineage (NCBI taxonomy): Eukaryota > Metazoa > Chordata > Actinopteri > Clupeiformes > Clupeidae > Sprattus > Sprattus sprattus. Next base: position 22,843,233 of record NC_137918.1, on the reverse strand, counting down.
TGTGGAGATTTAGATGCTGTGAATGTAATGATGCAGTATCTACAAAGGGGAATGGATGGATGTATAGAAGGAACATCCAAAGTCATTGAGGTGGGATTCACTGTCTACCTCACCCTTTGCAGATGCGGCTCCCCCTCCCCCTCTTTCAGGGAAGAATAGGAATGTACCTGGTCAGTATGATAGTTGGCTGTAGTGTAATCCTCCCTAGTTATCCCTCCCCGGTGTTGGTGTATTAACTATAAATACTGAAATTCCTCTTGAAAGATCACTTTCTTTCTTTGTGTCTGTGTGTGTGTGTGTGGGGAGTGGTTGGTGTTAATTCTAAACACTCGTCTTTTTGGTCTCCTTCGCACCTCCTTCATGCAATACTCTTACCTTACTACTCCTGCTGCATAATTAACTATCGCCCCAGTCAGGTGCTCTCTAATATTCCACCAGTAGGACAGTAGGATCTCTGTGTGTTGCAGTGCATCCATGCTCTAGTCCCTGCTTTGTGTGTGTGCTTTTAGAGGTTCCTTAATATGTAATCGCTCACAAGCATGGATCCTCACTCACGGGGCAGCGGGGTTCAAGCAGCATTTCTCCTTTAACTACTGCTCCACTGCTCTTCACTCCTCCTCCTTCAGACCTCCCCCCTGTTCTCCCTCTCCTCCTCTCCTCCACTCCTCCTCTCCTCCCTCAGACCTCCCCCCTGTTCTCCCTCTCCTCCTCTCCTCCACTCCTCCTCTCCTCCCTCAGACCTCCCCCTGTTCTCCCTCTCCTCCTCTCCTCCTCTCCTCCTCTCCCACTCCTCCTCTCCCACTCCTCCTCTCCCACTCCTCCTCTCCTCCACTCCTCCTCTCCTCCCTCAGACCTCCCCCTGTTCTCCCTCTCCTCCTCTCCTCCTTTCCTCCTCTCCTCCTCTCCCACTCCTCCTCTCTCACTCCTCCTCTCCTCTCCTATTCTCCTCTCCTCCTCTCCTCCTCCCTCAGACCTCCCCTGTTCTCCCTCTCCTCCTCTCCTCCACTCCTCCTCTCCTCTCCTCTCCTATTCTCCTCTCCTCCACTCCTCCTCCCTCAGACCTCCCCCTGTTCTCCCTCTCCTCCTCTCCTCCACTCCTCCTTTCCTCCTCTCCTCCTCTCCCACTCCTCCTCTCTCACTCCTCCACTCCTCCTCTCCTCCTCTCCCACTCCTCCTCTCTTCCTCCCTCAGGCCTCCCCTGTTCTCCCTCCCCTCCTCTCCTCCTCTCCTCCTCTCCTCCTCCCCCTGTTCTCCCTCCCCTCCTCTCCTCCTCTCCTCCTCTCCTCCTCCCCTGTTCTCCCTCTCCTCCTCTCCTCCTCTCCTCCTCCCCCTGTTCTCCCACTCCTCCTCTCCTCCTCTCCTCCTCCCTCAGACCTCACCCTGTTCTCCCTCTCCTCCTCTCCTCCTCTCCTGTTCTCCCTCTCCTCCTCTCCTGTTCTCCCTCTCCTCCTCTCCTGTTCTCCCTCTCCTCCTCTCCTCCCTTCCTCTCCTCCACTCCTCCTCTCCTCCCTTTTCCCACCCTTCTAAATTACACATGTGTCTTAGCATGGCAAGCGAAAAGGTTTCACAGTCTTCTCCTCCACCCCCCACCCCCCACCCCATCTGGTCCTCAGAGGAGATGCAGAAGCAGGATGACGTTGGAGCCCAGTTCACGGAGAGGTTCGTCCAGGACCCAGAGAACATCACGCTGCTGCTCACACTCCTGGAGGTGAGGTGGCACAGTGCACCGCCACATCGAAACTGGGTTATGTTTCAGTATAGAGAGCTACAGCCTTGTGTGTGTGTGTGTGTGTTTGTGTGTGTGTGTGTGTGTGTGTGTGTGTGTGTGTGTGTGTGTGTGTGTGTGTGTGTGTGTGTGTGTGTGTGTGTGTGTGTGTGTGTGTGTGTGTGTGTGTGTGTGTGTGTGTCTGTCTGTCTGTCTGTCTGTCTGTCTGTCTGTCTGTCTGTCTGTGTGTGTGTGTGTGTGTGTGTGTGTGTGTGTGTGCGTGCGCGTGCGTGTGCGTCTGTGTGTGTGTGTTAGGAGTTCGACTTCCACGTGAGATGGCCTGGCGTGAAGCTGCTTACAGCCTTGTTGAAGAACCAGTGTCCTCAGCTTCAGGGCATCATCCTTGTCAGCCCTATGGGTAAGCATACAGACACAGACACAGACACAGACACAGACACAGACACAGACACAGACACAGACACAGACACAGACACAGACACCGACACCGACACCGACACCGACACCGACACCGACACCGACACCGACACCGACACCGACACCGACACCGACACCGACACCGACACCGACACCGACACCGACACCGACGGTTATCTGCCCTGCCCTTGGGCTGACTTCTCACGGACATGGTTGGGGTAAATTTACACTCAAGAGAGGACACTCCTATGAGGGAAATGGAACTTGTGCGTGCCTGTGTGTGTGTGTGTGTGTGTGTTTGTGCATCTGGTGATGGTGATTTTCTTTCTGTCCTCTGCAGGAGTTTCCAGACTAATGGACTTGCTAGCGGACTCCAGAGAGGTCATTCGTAATGATGTAGGGAATTCTTTGTCTTTTTGTTTGACAACACTACATTTATATTGTAAAGTCTACACGAACTATAGGAATATGGACTTGATTCTTTTCAATGTCACTGATGATGGTTGGTCTTCTAAACGAGCTTCGTGTATTCTTCCAGGGTCTGCTGTTATTACAGCAGCTCACTAAAGGCAACGCTGCCATTCAGAAGATTGTAGCTTTTGAAAATGCGTTTGAGAGACTGCTGGACATCATCACAGAGGAAGGTACCAGTGATGGAGGTACGTTATGCAGAAGGGGTTGCTCAGGGAGGCAGCATGGGTAATGTAAGCATAGCACAAAAAGTAAGGACATTTGTGTTTGGTAGATTATTTCTTTGTTGTAACAATGCTTCTCGGCAATAAAACTTATACCGTTGGAAAGCCTGTTTAGTTCCCTTTTAAATGGTGCCGCATTTGTAAGGAACATGCATTTGCGGGATGAGCAGCACAGCTGAAATTTCCTTACTTTTTAGATGCGTCCGGCATCTCTATAAGAGGGTATGTCCGTCCATCTGTCGGTCGGTCGGTCTGTCTGAAACGCATTCTTTCAATTGTAATTCCCTCCTGTGTCCACAAGGTGGCAGAGTTGAGTTGACGCATCTTGTTGTCCGCTCGGACTTGTTGTTTTATGTTTAGATTTTTTCTCTCCTTAGCCGACGGGTGACTTGGAAACGGGCGCTAGTACTTACAGGAGCTTGTGGGTGTTTTGTGTACAGGTATTGTTGTGGAGGACTGTCTGTTGCTGCTGTTGAACCTGCTCAAGAACAACAGCTCCAACCAGAACTTCTTCAAGGAGGGCTCCTACATCCAGAGGATGAAGCCCTGGTTTGAGGTGGGAGATGACAACGCTGGCTGGTCGGCTCAGAAAGTCACCAACCTTCATTACATGCTGCAGGTGAGAAAAGATGTTTGGAGACATCTGTTTATGGTTTGGTATGACCAGTTATTTCCCCTCAGTAAGTGCAGAACGTACGTGCCAGTCATTGGCTGTAAACTGTGCAGTCTGTTCAAATACATTTTGGCCCCGACACAGGCGACGTGAGGTGAGACGTCGCTGGTAGTTGTTTTGATGTTGGTTTGGTGAGTCCCTGGCTTCACTGTCTGTCTGCCTGTTTGCCTGTTTCTCTTACCGTCCCTCTGTCTCCCTGTCCCTGTAGCTGGTGCGAGTGCTGGTGTGTCCGGTGAACTCTCCAGGGGCCACGGCCAGCTGTCAGAAGGCCATGTTCCAGTGCGGCCTCCTCCAGCAGCTCTGCACCATCCTCATGGCCACCGGTGTGCCTGCAGACATCCTCACTGAGGTCAGGCTGGTCGCCTCTCAAACTCCCTCTCTCCTCCATCCGAGTCAGCTGTCTGAAATATAGTCATTGATTAGAAATGTTCATTACCTCCAGCAAGGAGGTTATGCGATCGGGTCCGTTAATTTATTTATTTATTTATTTATTTGTCCGTTTGTCTGTCTGTGGACAAGATTTCTCAAGATTTTCAAGATCTGGATCCGGATTCTGGATCCGGATTTGTGTACCTCCTTGCTGGAGGTCAGAAATCTCAGATTGCTCTTGTTCTTACATGGTTTTACTGTCCTCCTTTCAGACTATTAACACGGTGTCAGAAGTCATCCGTGGCTCCCAGAATAACCAGGACTACTTTGCATCAGTCAACGCTCCATCAAACCCCCCCAGGTCAGGGCTGTGCACTGCAAAAAAAAAAGAAGCAGTATTTATTGTTACACCAGGTTTTATTGCTCTTAGCTTGACTGTTCCTTGTACGTCGCTTTGGACAAAAGCGTCTGTTTAATGACTAAATGTAAATGTAAATGTAAATGTAAATTCATTGCTTGGGTCATCTTTTGGTATTTTGTCCAGGCTGCTAGTTCCCACACTGTCACATGTCAATCACTCATGCATATGTCTGAGGAACTGGAAGAGACTGCATGTAGCTGACAGTGTGCTTACAGAAGTCTGGGCCAGCATCTCACCTAATGATAGAAGTCATATTACTCAACAGATTGAATGAAGTCTTATCAGCAAGTCTAATTTCTTTAAAGTTAACTAAAGAGTTGACCCTTTTGATAGCTGTTACACAATTTTTAGTTCTACAGTACCAGTCAAAAGTTTGGACACCCTTTCTCTTTTTTTGAGAATTTTTTTTCTTTACTTTTGTCATTTTCTACATGGTAGATAACACTTCTTTTGTTTAAAACATAATTCTATATGTGTTCTTTCGTAGTTTAAACTTCTTCAGTATTAATCTGCAATGGAGAAAATAATAAAAGTAAAGACTACATTAAAATTAAAGGTGTCTAAACTTTTGACTGGTACTGTACATAAGAACCTATTGTTTTCTTTGACCTTGGCCTTATCTTGTGCCGAGTCCTCATGAGTCCTTGCATGTCTCGCTCAGGCCAGCCATCGTGGTGCTGCTGATGTCCATGGTGAACGAGAGGCAGCCGTTCGTGCTGCGCTGCGCCGTGCTCTACTGCTTCCAGTGCTTCCTCTACAAGAACCAGAAGGGCCAGGGGGAGATCGTGGCCACCCTGCTGCCTTCCACCATTGATGGTGAGCCTCACACATCTGCCCTTCATGTCAGGGCCAAACACTGGGCCGTGTTTATGCGTTTATTTGAAAAGGGACAGTGTACTTTGATAAACATTTCCCAGAAAATGTAAATGCACCGGAATTAGCTTGGTTAGCTAGTCTTCATCTGTTGTCCCTTGGCATGACATGACACACAGATAACCTCAAGGCTGGATGTGTTTGAGAACATCTACAACATAACATTTGATTACGTCTAAAATATTGTTTATATTTTCTTACTCAGATCTGTGATTTTCTTATTGTTGTTTAACTTCCTTATTCCTGTATCTTTTCAGCAGACCTTTCCTCTTCATTTCTCTTGGTTGTTGATCATCATGAATATGTCTTTTCATACCTCTCTCTTTTCTCTCTCTCCTCTCTCTCCCTGCCCCCCTCTCTCCTTAGCTAATTCCATCTCGGCAGGCCAGCTGCTGTGCGGAGGCCTATTCTCGGCCGACTCGCTGTCCAACTGGTGCGCGGCCGTGGCTCTGGCCCACGCCCTCCAGGACAACCTGACCCAGAAGGAGCAGCTGCTGCGGGTGCAGCTGGCCACCAGCCTGGGCAAGCCCCCCGTGTCCCTCCTGCAGCAGTGCACCAACATCCTCTCCCAGGTAGCCCCCTCTTGCCCCCCGTCTCCCCCCTCTTGCCCCCCGTCTCCCCCCTCTTGCCCCCCGTCTCCCTCCTGCACCAATATCCTCTCCCAGGTAGCCCCCTCTTGCCCCCCGTGTCCCTCCTGCAGCAGTGCACCAACATCCTCTCCCAGGTAGCCTTCTCTTGCCCCCCGTGTCCCTCCTGCAGCAACATCCTCTCCCAGGTAGCCTTCTCTTGCCCCCCGTCTCCCTCAACATCCTCTCCCAGGTAGCCCCCTCTTGCCCCCCGTCTCCCTCCTGCACCAACATCCTCTCCCAGGTAGCCCCCTCTTGCCCCCCTTTTGCCCCCTGTGTCCCTCCTGCCTCTCTCCCAGGTAGCCCCCTCTTGCCCCCCTCTTGCCCCCCGTCTCCCTCCTGCACCAACATCCTCTCCCAGGTAGCCTTCTCTTGCCCCCTGTCTCCCTCAACATCCTCTCCCAGGTAGCCTTCTCTTGCCCCCTGTCTCCCTCAACATCCTCTCCCAGGTAGCCTTCTCTTGCCCCCCGTCTCCCTCAACATCCTCTCCCAGGTAGCCCCCTCTTGCCCCCCGTCTCCCTCCTGCAGCAACATCCTCTCCCAGGTAGCCTTCTCTTGCCCCCCGTCTCCCTCAACATCCTCTCCCAGGTAGCCCCCTCTTGCCCCTTGTCTCCCCTCTCTTGCCCCCCGTCTCCCTCCTGCACCAATATCCTCTCCCAGGTAGCCTTCTCTTGCCCCCCGTGTCCCTCAACATCCTCTCCCAGGTAGCCTTCTCTTGCCCCCCGTCTCCCTCCTGCAGCAACATCCTCTCCCAGGTAGCCTTCTCTTGCCCCCCGTCTCCCTCAACATCCTCTCCCAGGTAGCCCCCTCTTTGTGCCCCGCCCATGGTCAGGTCAGAAGGTAGGCACTGTAGCACAGCAGGGCAGGGCACAGCAGGGCAGCAGACTTGGTGATTTGTCCCAGGAATTGTAACAAGAAGTAACATTGTTACCTATAATCCTGAGGCTCTGTAGGTCTTAAGGCAGTTCACTGTATTGTTACAAAGTGCAGCTTCAGAAAAGAAGTGCAAGATATAAGCAGTAAATGCAAGGATGTACCTCCTTAGTAAATGTTGATACAGTAATCGCTGAATGATGTTCACCTCTGGCTTGAGAGTGCCTGGCTGTGTGTATCAGTGAATGTCAATAGTGTTGCGTTGTGGTTTTGCAGGGGGATAAGATCAACCGGCGGGTGAGTACGTGTGTGTGTGTGTGTGTGTGAGCAGCACATCGTGATGGTTTGGTTTGGCCTCTAGCAGGGTGCCTCTCTCCTCTTTGTTTTGGGGGTTCTGGCTTCCTGTTGTGTTGATCCCTTTTGGTCCGTCCTGTTTGTCTGTTTCACCCAGTTCATTGTTCCTTACTGACCCGACACCCCAAACTCCTTGTTAGTCCTGGCTTTGAACTTTGACCCCTTGCTGTGGTTTTGTTTTGTTTTTGGGGGTGGGGTGCAGGGATTAAAATTAACTTTTTTCACCACCGTCCCGGAACCGTCCCGAAAATCATTTTCAACCGTCCCGAAACGTCCCGGAACCGTCCCGAATTTTATGAAAAAAAAAAAAACTAAATTCGGTGCAAATGAATTCAAACAATGAATTCCATTAAGATTATACAAGAATAAAAACTGCTGCTGGCAATAGATTTAAAATCCAAAACTGTTTATTAAAACTCTCTCAATTGGTTTGGGTCATTTCTTAAAACTGAGATGACATTCCTATTCCTGCATCCCATTTAATACAAGAATATGTCTTTTTCCACTCAGGAAGGAACTTCCTTTTTAATTTGATTTAATTTTAATATTTTCTTTTCATAAATATGAATTAAATTATTCCCCATAGTCCATTCTCTTGATTTCATAGCTTTCAGCGTTGTTTGTTTATGTTAGAGCTTTCATCCAATCATATTTCAGCTATCGTGTGTTGCCAGGCTCCAAGAGAATCTTCCCCGAGAATAGAAATCTTCCCTGAGGCCTTCAGAATTGAACGTGACACGTAAACGTCCTTTGATTGGATACTGAGGCAGACCGGTCCAGTGCTTCAGTGCTCAGTTTAGTTGGCTAATGTGAAAACGACGTACATCGGTTGCAATGCTTATTATGCTAGTTGTTTCAATTGGTAAGACTAAATATAATTACATTAACCAACTCAAATAAACTAGTTTACACCAACTTGATAATTCCAGTTTTTGATACAATTACAACGCCATTTTCAAGACGGAACTTTCAAGAAAAACTGGATATCGTGAGGATAGGAAGTTTAATGAAACGGCTTTGCAGGTGGGACAATGCGATGTTAAGTGGACAAACTTGTTAAAGCTCACATAGGCTACTGTCGGTGGACTGAATACAACTTTGTAGACTAATCCCTGAAAATCGCCTTTTATTTTTAAGTTGTGACAGTAATATCTAAGCGATCATATAACTGAGAGTTTACTACTCTTAATGTATTGTTAATACGGGTGTATTGATTTTAAATGCTCCGGAAATATTAATTAAGTCTGTTGTACTCGACTATGTTAAGGTGATGCAATGCTCACTTATACTGCCTTTCTATATATGGTTCGAGAGCCATGGCGTCATAATGATGGTATTAAGAGGTGGATTCAGTTTAACATCGTGTAGTAGGACATCGCTGAAGGCCTAATCGTGAAACGCCACTGTCACTAATAGAACACAAACGTGAGGCGCGAGTCCATTTCAAATCAAGTCAGATTTATTGTCAGTGTCTAATGTCTTCATTCAAGGACATTTAAATTGCGTTTCTTTTCCGTTTAAATGAGTTGCAAGTGCAATAAAAAACGGGCTGAAATTCTTGACGTCCCGACTTCGTCCCAAATTAAAATGTTGATCGTCCCAATGACAATTTCATACGGCCCCGGGACGACGGGACGACGTTAATTTTAATCCCTGGTGGGGTGGGGTGGGTGGTGGTGTGTTTGCTCTCTGGAGGATCTAGGTGATGATCGTGTGTTCCCATCGTCTTGCACTTCTCTTCTAAGAGGGGGCTTAATGTCGCTGTCACTCACACCACAGGAGCGTAGGTGGCAGTGAGATCAGGTCGCGAGAAAGACAATCACGTGTAACGTGCTCATCCTCCCACTCAGGGAACTCGACAGCTAACTGTTGTGATTGCTCTTGTTTCTTACCCCCTCTCCCCTCTCAATATATTCCTGTTTTTGCATTACGTCACCCTTGGAGACCAAATCTGAAAAGGTGAAGACTTCCATTACTCTAATCCTCCTCCTGTGTTTCTGACTAATGAGTCGTGTCTGTGCACACCTATGTCTCCATTTTGGAATGACCCCCCCCCCCCATGTCTTTATTTGAGCACCTGCATCAGCAGTAGTAGGAGTAGACACAGACTGCATTGCAGCGCACATGCCTTTCACAGGACCCCCCCTCCTCCCCCCCAGCCCTTAAGCTTTACATGACTCTTCTCCTCTTTCGTTTGCCTCCAAACCTCATGCCTGCTGTAAAGGCAGAAGTTGGGGTGCTTCTTAGGAATGTTAAGCTGGAGGCCCCAATTAGTCCCTCCAGGATCTTGCATTTCAGCAGAGTCACGCAAATTCAAGGAATTCCCACAATTGCAATTGTGGGTTGCAATTTCCTCTTAGAACTGCAACATTTCCACAAAAAACGTTAAGTCATGGTATTTTATTTAATTGAAAAAATCTCCACAATCTTTCAGGATTCACACAGCATATTAGTTCCAGTTACTTTTGGCCAAAACATTCACAGCAACCCCTCACAAGATCCTGATGGGATCCAAAGTTTTAGGAACTCCCGCAGGAAACAACTCAAACTCACTGCAATTTTAACTACAATTTATGAGAATTCCTGGAGCGAAGTCAGTCACTTTTGGCTGCAACACTCACAATAAACCCTGGCAAGAACCTGGAGGGACTGCTTAATATCTGAGAAAAGTATGGCTGTGTTTGTAAAATCACTGTAGAAACACCAAACGCACACAGATCACTTTACCAGGCATTTTTCTGCAGTCATTGTCATCTGTTAAGCAAAAAAATGCCCTCAATGACAATAATTAGTTTTAGCAGCAGTTTTAGACTCCTTTGATTTTAATTTTTTATGTTTTATTTGTGCGTGTGTTTGAGGATCTCTTCTTTTTTCCCTACCGTGAAGGGATCTACTGTCTTATTACTTTCATGACACAAGGATGTCAAAGTGTCATTTACATTTTATTTTCAGATAAATATAAAGTGATCCGTAGTGAAGTGCTTTTGGTAACGCTTTCATTATTTCCCTTTTGAAGTCGACTTTAAAGGGCATGCAGCGCTCGCTTTGCCCACACATGCCAATCACGGGGCAGAGTTTATGCCATCGTATAATTTATAAGTCCTGCAGAAATACACTCAAATTTTATGATCTGGAAGGACACAACAACCTGGTTTGCCTTAATGTTGTTTTGAAGAGGCATCTTAAATCAGATCCCCAGCCTGCACTCATTTCATCTGTGGAGCCCTTGTGCTCCAGAGGCAGCTGTCTGCGCTGCAGGGCTTAAGGCTGGCTTAGGTCTCTCCATGCTGAAGCAGACTGCCATGCAGGCTACAGAGGGCTGCATGCTTCTTCTAGCTTTGTGTCCAGTTCACTTCTCTCGTGACTCTGCCGTTGGTTTTAAGTAACCTTATTAATCACTAATAGTTTGGGTTTTGGGTTTGTTGAAGTGATTCTTTGTTTTGATTTTTCTTTTCTCTGATGTTGCTTCCTTTAAGATAATAGCAGTACGATTGCTGTTTGTAATAGTTCTGATTTTGTTTATCCCGCTTTTAAAAACGCCTCTGTTTTTATTTGCTGTCCGTATAGAGTCCCGCACCCAGTAGCGGTGTGATTCTGCATAGAAATTTTCAGAAGTTTGCAGAATGTGCACGGATGTTCTGTTTTGAAAGTTTCTCTGAGTTCTTAATATTCATGTTCTTTGTGTTCAGCTAACAAAGTCTGGAGTTGGATTCGATCAAACTTGACCCATCAGTCAGCTGACGGGACACACTCATCACATTAGTGTATTCGTTTTGTCCTCTACGTCATGGATTAGTTCTATACCAACAACAGTGGCAGATGGGTCCAGATGTTTGATTTAATCTCAACTCACTCAGTGTTCCAGATGAAGGTTTCTCAGGACAAGGTGACCACTTATGTAGGACCGAATGTTCCACGTTCTAGAACAGTGGTCATCTTGTCCTGTGAGGAACCACTCAATGCAGAGGTGGGCAGACTAGCCTTTAGAGGGCATCTGCTCCTGTTCTGTGTCATGATCACACACTTTAGGGATCTATAGAACTATAAGCGGGGCATTCAGGGTTCTTTAGGTAGTGATGATTAAGATAAGAACACAGAGAAGCTGCATGCACCTTGTCCCCTCCTGGTCTGGCGTGCCTACCTCTCATTTTGAATGTGTTCTGCCTTCATTTTTTTTTTCAGATTCTTAAGGCCTCACAGTTTACCTTCTCATGACAGAGTGTGTGTGTGTGTGTGTGTGTGTGTGTGTGTGTGTGTGTGTGTGTCTCCACAGGGGAGTAAGGTGCAGACCCGAGTAGGCCTCCTGATGCTGCTCTGCACTTGGATCAATAACTGTCCCATTGCCGTCACACACTTCCTGCACAACCAGGAGAACGTGCCCTTTGTATCCTGAACATCACGCTCTTCTCAAGGGTGATCTATTTAGAGCATGGCTGGAGAAGACCGGTTCAAGAGAGGACCCTGAAGTGTAGGGCCGTCTCAGATTCAGGAGAGGACAGCGTAGGGCAGTCTCAGATTCAGGAGAGGACAGCGTAGGACCGTCTCAGGTTCAATAGAGGAGCGTAGGGGCGTCTCAGGTTCAGGAGAGGACAGCGTAGGGCCGTCTCAGATTCAAAAGAGGACAGCGTAGGGCCGTCTCAGATTCAGGAGCGTAGGACCGTCTCAGATTCAAGAGAGGACAGCGTAGGGCCGTCTCAGATTCAGGAGAGGACAGTGTAGGGCAGTCTCAGATTCAAGAGAGGACAGCGTAGGACCGTCTCAGGTTCAAGAGAGGACAGCGTAGGGCCGTCTCAGATTCAGGAGAGGACAGCGTAGGGCCGTCTGTTCAGATTCAAGAGAGGACAGCGTAGGGCCGTCTGTTCAGATTCAAGAGAGGACAGCGTAGGGCCGTCTCAAGTTCAGGAGAGGACAGCGTAGGACTGTCTCAGGTTCAGGAGAGGACAGCGTAGGGCCGTCTCAGATTCAGGAGAGGACAATAGGGCTATCTCGGGGTGTTATGGCAGGGAAAAGGGGCGAGTAGAGATGTGGTGGGAGTTCCAGTGGTTGTGTCCTTAACCGTGCGCTCTGCTAGCTGACGGCTCAGATCTCGGAGAACCTGGGGGAGGACGAGCGGCTGGTGCAGGGCCTGTGTGCACTTCTCCTGGGCATCTGCATCCTCTACAACGACAACTCACTGGAAAACTACACCAAGTATGCACACTAATCACTAGCACTCAGAACTACACCAAGTATGCACACTTATCACTAGCACTCAGAACTACACCAAGTATGCACACTTATCACTAGCACTCACTGGAGAACTACACCAAGTATGCACACTTATCACTAGCACTCACTGGAGAACTATACCAAGTATGCACACTTATCACTAGCACTCAGAACTACACCAAGTATGCACACTTATCACTAGCACTCAGAACTACACCAAGTATGCACACTAATCACTAGCACTCAGAACTACACCAAGTATGCACACTTATCACTAGCACTGACTGGAGAACTACACCAAGTATGCACACTTATCACTAGCACTCAGAACTACACCAAGTATGCACACTTATCACTAGCACTGACTGGAGAACTACACCAAGTATGCACACTTATCACTAGCACTCAGAACTACACCAAGTATGCACACTTATCACTAGCACTCACTGGAAAACTACACCAAGTATGCACACTTATCACTAGCACTCACTGGAAAACTACACCAAGTATGCACACTTATCACTAGCACTCAGAACTACACCAAGTATGCACACTTATCACTAGCACTCAGAACTACACCAAGTATGCACACTTATCACTAGCACTCAGAACTACACCAAGTATGCACACTTATCACTAGCACTCACTGGAAAACTACACCAAGTATGCACACTTATCACTAGCACTCAGAACTACACCAAGTATGCACACTTATCACTAGCACTGACTGGAGAACTACACCAAGTATGCACACTTATCACTAGCACTGACTGGAGAACTACACCAAGTATGCACACTTATCACTAGCACTCAGAACTACACCAAGTATGCACACTAATCACTAGCACTCAGAACTACACCAAGTATGCACACTTATCACTAGCACTCAGAACTACACCAAGTATGCACACTAATCACTAGAACTCACTAGAGAACTACACCAAGTATGCACACTTATCACTAGCACTGACTGGAGAACTACACCAAGTATGCACACTAATCACTAGCACTGACTAGAGTACTACACCAAGTATGCACACTTATCACTAGCACTCACTGGAAAACTACACCAAGTATGCACACTTATCACTAGCACTCAGAACTACACCAAGTATGCACACTTATCACTAGCACTCAGAACTACACCAAGTATGCACACTTATCACTAGCACTCAGAACTACACCAAGTATGCACACTTATCACTAGCACTCACAGGAGAACTACACCAAGTATGCACACTTATCACTAGCACTCACAGGAGAACTACACCAAGTATGCACACTTATCACTAGCACTCAGAACTACACCAAGTATGCACACTTATCACTAGCACTCACAGGAGAACTACACCAAGTATGCACACTTATCACTAGCACTCAGAACTACACCAAGTATACACACTTATCACTAGAACTCAGAACTACACCAAGTATGCACACTTATCACTAGCACTCAGAACTACACCAAGTATACACACTTATCACTAGAACTCAGAACTACACCAAGTATGCACACTTATCACTAGCACTCAGAACTACACCAAGTATGCACACTTATCACTAGCACTCACAGGAGAACTACACCAAGTATGCACACTTATCACTAGCACTCAGAACTACACCAAGTATGCACACTTATCACTAGCACTCAGAACTACACCAAGTATGCACACTTATCACTAGCACTCACAGGAGAACTACACCAAGTATGCACACTTATCACTAGCACTCAGAACTACACCAAGTATGCACACTTATCACTAGCACTGACTGGAGAACTACACCAAGTATGCACACTTATCACTAGCACTCAGAACTACACCAAGTATGCACACTAATCACTAGCACTCACAGGAGAACTACACCAAGTATGCACACTTATCACTAGCACTCAGAACTAC
>NC_137918.1:22786600-22821600 GCF_963457725.1 Sprattus sprattus | reverse complement strand
GACACAAGCACTGAGCTGCAGTAGGGACCAGTAACTGTCAGGCAGAGCATCAGACTGCATGAACTTGTTCAGGTTTCAGTTTGTTTATTTGATCAAGAGGGACAGTGTACGTTAATAAACATTCAAATGTAAATGCACCCAATTACAGCCAAAAGGCAAGTTACCATTGGCAGTCCCCCTGCCAGAGTGAAAATGGCAAAATGAAAAATAAAATAAAATATAATAAAATAAGATAAAATAAAATAAGGTGTCCCAGTACAGTTGCAGGAATAGCCTTCAGGACTAGTAAAGCAAGTATAAGTATAACAGTTTAACAGTGTATAACAGCTTGCATGCACAACTGATGGACAGATGGATAATGGTCATGGTGTATGATGTCTGTGAGCCACTCAAATCTGTTGAGTGCTTTAGACTGGTATTTAATCTAAACTTTATATGGCTTAAAGGCACCCAGTGCAACTTTCGAGGCTTAAAAATAAACATTCAATTTCTAATCTTTTTTACACGTAGTAAGTTTCAATAACTCCATACCATTACATATCGACATTCAAGGAGCAAAGATGAGACGTCTTTGTGTGGTGAGAACTGATAGAAAATCGATAACAACAACAATTGCCGCCATTTCCTTTATTTATTGGTGCCACCAATATACAGCCGCGGAAAAAATTAAGAGACCACTTCAAAATTATCAGTTTCTCTGGTTTTACTATTTATTGGTATGTGTTAAAGTAAAATGTACATTTTTGTTTTATTCTATAACCTACTGGCAACATTCCTACCAAATTTCAAATAAAAATATTGTCATTTAGATCATTTATTTGCAGAAAAATGACAATTGGTCAAAATAGCAAAAAAGATGCAGTGTCTTCAGATCTCGAATAATGCAAAGAAAGCAAGCTCATATTCATTTTTAAACTACACAATACTAATGCTTACACTAAGGAAGAGTTCAGAAATCAATATTTGGTGGAATAACCTTGATTTAAAATCACAACTTTCATGTGTCTTGGCATGCTCTCCACCAGTCTTTCACATTGCCGTTGGGTGACTTTATGCTACTCCTGGCGCAAGAATTCAAGCAGCTCGGCTTCTTTTCATGGCTTGTGACCATCCATCTTCCTCTTGATCACATTTCAGAGGTTTTTTATGGGATTCAGGTCTCGAAATTGGGCTGGCCATGACAGGGTCCTGATCTGGTGGTACTCCATCCACACCAGTACTGGCCTGGCTGTGTGGCATGGAGCATTGCCCTGCTGGAAAAAACATTTCTCAGAGTTGGGGAACATTGTCAGAGCTAAAGAAAGCAAGTTTTTCTTCCGGGACAACGTTGTACTTTGCCTGGCTGAGGTTTGTAAAAGACCATAAGGATTGAAAAAAGCGGACTGGAGGGTCTTCTAGTTCGTCTTCTCTGATGAGTCCAATTTTCATCTTTGCCCAACACATGGTCGTCTGATGGTTAGACGGAGACTTGGAGAGGCCTACAAGCCAGAGAGTCTTGCACCTACTGTGAAATCGGACTCATCAGAGAAGGCGAACTTAGAAGAACCTCCAGTCCGCTTTTTCAATTCTTATGGTCTTTTACAAACCTCAGCCAGGCAAAGTACAACGTTGTCCCGGAAGAAAAACTTGCTTCCTTTTGCTCTGACAATGTTCCCCAACTCTGAGAAGTGTTTTGTCCAGCAGGGCAATGCTCCATGCCACACAGCCAGGCCAGTAAAGGTGTGGATGGAGTACCACCAGATCAGGACCCTGTCATGGCCAGCCCAATTTCGAGACCTGAATCCCATAAAAAACCTCTGAAATGTGATCAAGAGGAAGATGGATGGTCACAAGCCATGAAAAGAAGCCGAGCTGCTTGAATTCTTGCGCCAGGAGTAGCATAAAGTCACCCAACGGCAATGTGAAAGACTGGTGGAGAGCATGCCAAGACACATGAAAGTTGTGATTTTAAATCAAGGTTATTCCACCAAATATTGATTTCTGAACTCTTCCTAAGTGTAAGCATTAGTATTGTGTAGTTTAAAAATGAATATGAGCTTGTTTTCTTTGCATTATTCGAGATCTGAAGACACTGCATCATTTTTGCTATTTTGACCAATTGTCATTTTTCTGCAAATAAATGATCTAAATGACAATATTTTTATTTGAAATTTGGTAGGAATGTTGCCAGTAGGTTATAGAATAAAACAAAAACCTACATTTTACTTTAACACATACCAATAAATAGTAAAACCAGAGAAACCGATAATTTTGAAGTGGTCTCTTAATTTTTTCCGCGGCTGTATATATATATACATAGCAGGATGCCAGTCAATGGAAAAATGGCCTCTCCCCACCGGCGATTGTTGTTGTTTACAGAAGGCAGTGGCATGTGACTAGACTCACCGGTGACTGTCTCTCCCTAGATTGATGACGAGGATGACCTAGACTCTAAGGACCAATCTGAAGATGATGATGATGAAGACGATGAGGAAGAAGAGGACGACGATGAGGAAGATGACGAGTAGCCCCCCTTAGATATAACCTGTCATAGAGGAACTGTGTTTCTGCACCCCCCCCTCCCTCCCCCCTTTCCCCTTTCGAGAGAGGGGTATTGACCTTAGAACTGACCCTCAGGGGGTTCACCCATGACCATGTTCCCTTCTCGTCAGCTCTCTTCCAGGGTTTGGGTCTGTTCAATCCCCGGCGGAACTGAGAATAGCAGAGAATAACTTAGAGTGCGAACACAGCCTTGAGGAAGTTGGAAATGGAAATTTGAAGTAGAGAGAAGTGTGGTACCCAGCTACCTACTTGTGAGACTGAGTGTGCCTGGATGATTTGTTTAATGTCACTCATTACAAGCAACCTTGAATAAATGGAATACATATGCCAAGTTATATAGTCTGTTTTGTGCACTTGACGCTCAAAAACAGTGCCAGTTTAACATAAAGTCTGCCTGTGTAAGAATGTGTCAGAACCTATTTTTGTGTAGACAGTAGTGATTTCAGTTCATTTTTCTTAAGGTCATTACAGATTAACTGACAAGTAGAATGCTTTGCCATGCATCTTTGATTTCTGGATTCATAGTCATAATGGTGAAAGGGCAAATTCAAACGTGATACTATGCCTTCAACATTTGTTTTAGCCTGTGCGTTCTTCCAAAGCCGTTCTCTACCTTGACATGGTTCCTTCATAATGGATATGTGGAGGGGTTGGAAGATCCCCTAAAATGTTTGCATCGTGGGGTGTGGCAGAATGAATAAGACTGTCTCCCAGTCGTGTTGCCCTTCTGATCACTTTAGAAATTAAAAGATTTTAACACTACACTCCAATCTAGTTTAAGATGCCATGTTTATGTCATATTAGATTTATTTATCCACAGAAAAACAAACTTTATATGTAAAAAAATTACTTTTAGTATTATGTTTGTAGAATGAAAGCATGTTAGATCTAAAAATGTCTGCTAAACGAAATGAACTGCTCCTTGTGTTATTTATATTCTAATTCTTAAGTATACCACTAAATTGAAATACTGGCCAGCTGTGATTTATTTATTTGAAAGCTTATGAAGATGAACTTGACGCAACTTTATGATTCCAGTTCTGTCCCTGAGGCTTTTAATGTTAGAAAACAAATTCCACTTCCTTGGTTCAGCAGTAGTCTTTGGGACTGGACCCAAACCCTGTCCGCTGTAGAGCCTTGGTTCAGCAGTAGTCTTTGGGACTGGACCCAAACCCTGTCCGCTGTAGAGCCTTGGTCCAGCAGTAGTCTTTGGGAATGGACCCAAACCCTGTCCGCTGTAGAGCCATGGTGTGATCAGCAGCTCACTGACAGCATTCAGCTCAGCTGCAGAGGTTGGAGACCAACCCCGTGGCCTGTTCTACCCAATCAGAACTAGGATGAAGTACTGATCTGGTGTCCAGGTAGTGCACCCCATACTGATTCCTGCATTTGTGTGTGTGTGTGTGTGTGTGTGTGTTTGTCAGCATTTTGTGTGCGTGCTTGATTGGTATGTGTTTGTGGGCATGTGTTGGATTGCCCATGCAGTGCTTAGTCATCTCTGTGCCATTGTGTCTCCGTCTTGTCAGTCTCTCAGTGTGGAAGGAGTTAAGGTGTGCTCTTCTGTCTGCAATCAATCTTTAGTGCTGGCAAAGACTCAATTCAGTCAAATGAAAGACTTTTCATCACCTCCGCTCGCTCTCCTGCTGGATCTGGGCTGTCCAAAGCCATCATCTTCTTCTTCGAGTGAATGCCTCCTCCTCGCTACAGACTTCCTTACTGGTGCACACCATTCCGCACCGGTTTGAACTGGGACGTTGGGGAGGACTCAGGCTACAGCCCTTTGATATGCTGTGATTGTCTCAGAGGCCGCTAATGCAAGAGAAATATTTTTGCAACGTTTGTTCAGTCCAGGCGTTACGCTTCTGTGCAAGTGTGATATAATTGTTGTTCATATTACACCTAGTAAAATAAATGCATACATTTGTAGGAGACTTTGTGAATGTTTTACTTTACATTTTAGGTTGCATTGTAGCTCATTGTAATTATCTGCCACTTAAAAAATAAAATGTTATAGAGAATTAAAATGTTCAAAATCTTAATCACATTTTACACTGAAATGAGTTTACTTCTAAGATATGCGTTGAGATTGTTTTCCATATTTGTTAGTCATTTCAGCCAAGGCATGTACTTCATAGTAGATATGGAGTTGTCAGTGAAATGAGTTTTGTTGATGAGAATGAATACTGACCTGGCTGGTAGTCATCCATAGCATGGGCACTTTTACGTTATGATATCATTCAACTTGTATTTCACAGTGAACAGTTATCAACCAGCGCACCCGACGAATAAACGTCTTTGATCTTGTTTCACACGATGCATTTATATGAATCTTCTCGACCACACACACACACACACACACACACACCACCTCAAACAGTTTCTCAGTGTTGATGTGATGTTCTGGGATCCGCTGCATTTGGATTGCAGTTTTCAGCCATATCAACATTTGTGTCTTGCAGCTCAGTTGTATTTCACTTTTATTTTTTCAAATTTTACACTTATCCAGGTGTTATTTCATCTCATTTCATAATTATTTAATTACATAAATACTTTCATTAGACGTCATGCTACTATGTGAGGCAGGTGTGTGTGACACTAGTAATTTTTTAGATTTAGAACAGAGAACATCATAATGATTAGAAGTCATGAATAAGAATAAGACGGAATGGTGTATTGCATTTATAATGTCCAAGAGTTCTGATGAAGTTGATTAGGAAAAGAAATGTTACAGACAAAAATGGACTGACCGACATTGTACATTCACACATTGGTTTACAAGCTTGGCTGACCTGTACCTCAGATTTGAATACAAACATCTAATATGAACTGTAGTAACATTAAATGCCATGAAGAGAACTCTTTGCTATGGATTATGTGATGTCATGTTTTGTTCTGTTCCTAAACATCACCTAAACTAGTGTAATCTGCTCTGACGTGAGAGTTCAATCAGTGCATTACACGTTGTGACCACCAGAGGTCCACGCAACCCGCAAAAAAGATCCAGTTTGGCGTTAGCTGTGTGTTTCTGCTTTGTTAATTACAGTCTTAGAGCTGAAGCTCAATATGTTTTGGAAAAATATTTCACAGATTTTCTGTGTTCCTAGCCTAAGATGCTCGAGTGAGTGAATCATTCTGGACTAATGAGTAATTCAGTTGCTGGTTGTGTGATTAGAATCTTCTCAAACATACATGAGCTTGGGCTTAATGTGACTCAATATTATGGATATTCTGGGTTGTGAATGTGTGGCTGTGTCATTTAAACTTTTTAATATAGGAATAGTTGATGGTTTGTGTGGACAATATTTCTCCATAATATGTAGTGTTTACCTTACAGGAGCATTATCTTTACTGGTACTATTATAAACGTTCTATTATTGTTATTTTTATGTTCTCAGAGTATGGTTCTATCCGCTCGCCTAATATGTTCCTTCCAACTCTCATTACCCACTGACTGTAGCTCAATGGTGTTTTGAGCCCTCAACTTCGACTGCCAGGCAGCGGCTGCCTGGAAGGTGGTTCCGCCCCCAAAACTCTTATCCAATCAATGTGCTTCCCAACTCCAAACCTCTGGTTCCGCCCCCAAACCTCTGGTCCAATCCAAACACTTTGAGCCCAAATTCAAACTTTCTGTATAGTGCTCTCATTCCAGCTCCAACTTCATTCCACCTCTCAGCAACGAGTGAAAGCTCCAACTTTACAAAGGTATGTAGCTAATATATTTCTATTTTAAACATGAAATGGCTAATTGTGTTTGCTTTAGGGCTGTACATGTAAGATGGGCCAGCTAATGTTATGTTTAGCATGCAATATGTTAACCATATTTAAAGATAGATCGTGCTAATCTTAGCTGTGGTAATGTCTTTTCAACCTACTAGCTAGCTCAATCTGGTTAAAACATTAGGTAACAGTAAGCCTACAAAGTAAGATTTATTACTGTAGATTAATCACTGTATAAAATGGGCCGGCTAATGTTATCTATACCATGCAATATGTTAACATAAAGATAGATTATGCTAATCTTAGCTGTGGTAATGTCATTTCAACCTGCTAGCTAGCTAAATCTAATTTTAGCTGTGGTAATGTTATTTCAACCTGCTAGCTAGCTAAATCTGGTTAAAACATTAGGTAACAGTAAGCCTATAAAGTAAGATTAATTACTGTAGATATGTATTTAAGTGATTAATTACTGTAGATATGTATTTTAGTGATTGTTAATGGTTAGTGGTTATCTTTCAAATGACGTTGAGCTGCTTTGGAATAAGGGTAACTCTCAGGCAGCCAATTGGTTTTAGATACCTGTGAGGCACTTGATGTTGAGACTGGTTGACTACCAGGCTGCTTACTAACACTGGGTAACTCTCAGGCAGCCAATTGGCTTTGGGTGCCTGTGAGGCACTCGATGTTGATACTGGTTGACTTCCAGGCTGCTTTGGAATAAGGGTAACTGTCAGGCAGCCAATTGGTTTTAGATACCTTTGAGGCACTTGTTGAGACTGGTTGACTTCCAGGCTGCTTACTAACACTGGGTAACTCTCAGGCAGCCAATTGGCTTTGGGTGCCTGTGAGGCACTCGATGTTGATACTGGTTGACTTCCAGGCTGCTTTGGAATAAGGGTAACTCTCAGGCAGCCATTGATTTTAAAGAAGTGGCCATGCTGCCTGCTCTAAACCCCACTATGGCCACAGGGAGAGCCACGGAGTTCAAGTAATTTGCAATATTCCACATCCTATATCTGGGCTCTGACAGGTATAATAGACATTATTTATCCTGAATTTATGTTTTTATCTTTTCCTCCAGACAACAGCTCCAGCACCTCGCCAACCAGGTGTGCTCAAATGAGGATTTTGGACTCCTTACACTCACCTTGGGACCAGGAATGGTAGAGGTGGTAGTTGACGTTTTTAAAAAGTGTGTTGACACACACATCGCAAACATTAACAATAAAAATAAAAAAATCTGTTGTTTGTTGTTGTTAATTAATAAAATAACTAGATGTTCTACATCACTGTGTATGTGTATTGAATTGGAAGTGTATTGAACTTGGCATCTTGATTTAACTAGTCTGATCATTTAGCTAGCTGGGCCTGAAATGAAATAAATAAATTTCAACACTTATTTCTACAGCTTCACATAAGGGTTTATTCCAGTAGAGTGTCACAAGTTAATGAAACCCCAACTTACATTCATTATTTAAAAAAAATGTTTCATCAGAGGAAACACATGATGAATTGGAAGTGTATTGAACTTGGCATCTTGATTTAACTAGTCTGATCATTTAGCTAGCTGGGCCTGAAATTAAATAAATAAATTTCAACACTTATTTCTACAGCTTCACATAAGGGTTTATTCCAGTAGAGTGTCACAAGTTAATGAAACCCCAACTTACATTAATTATTTAAAAAAAATGTATCATCAGAGGACACACATGATGGAGGAGAGACATGACTGATGGGGTGTGACGTATTCTTTATTGAAAGGCCAAGGCCAAGTACAACACTCATACACACAGTAACCAAGTTGATACAGAATAATGTGAAAATGGTAAAAAACTAATTTCCTCAAAAAAATCCTCAGGAATATTCCCTTCAAGAATATCAAAGGATTGCTTGATTCTAGGGTCCCTTTCCTTCTTTAAGCCATCTTCGATTGACTTCAGCCAATTCTTCTCCATTGCCTGAAACGGGGAAAAAGTATGAAAACATAAGCCTATGACTCCCTGAGACACACATCCTAAACTATTTTATCTTGTGATGACCTGAACTGTAGGCTACATGGCCAGTGTTAAGCAGTCTAAAGCATAACGTTAATCCACCATGCCTAGATTCCTCTCCACTGGCTGTCACAAAGTCACCTGTATGAAGTCTATTAAAAAGCCTATTACAACAACTAGTGGCTGCCTCAGAGTTATCCTTATTCCAAAGCAGCCTGGAAGTCAACCAGTCTCAACATCGAGTGCCTCACAGGCACCCAAAGCCAATTGGCTGCCTGAGAGTTACCCAGTGTTAGTAAGCAGCCTGGAAGTCAACCAGTCTCAACAAGTGCCTCAAAGGTATCTAAAACCAATTGGCTGCCTGACAGTTACCCTTATTCCAAAGCAGCCTGGAAGTCAACCAGTATCAACATTGAGTGCCTCACAGGCACCCAAAGCCAATTGGCTGCCTGAGAGTTACCCAGTGTTAGTAAGCAGCCTGGTAGTCAACCAGTCTCAACATCAAGTGCCTCACAGGTATCTAAAACCAATTGGCTGCCTGAGAGTTACCCTTATTCCAAAGCAGCTCAACGTCATTTGAAAGATAACCACTAACCATTAACAATCACTAAAATACATATCTACAGTAATTAATCACTTAAATACATATCTACAGTAATTAATCTTACTTTATAGGCTTACTGTTACCTAATGTTTTAACCAGATTTAGCTAGCTAGCAGGTTGAAATAACAATACCACAGCTAAAATTAGATTTAGCTAGCTAGCAGGTTGAAATGACATTACCACAGCTAAGATTAGCATAATCTATCTTTATGTTAACATATTGCATGGTAAAGATAACATTAGCCGGCCCATTTTATACAGTGATTAATCTACAGTAATACATTTTACTTTGTAGGCTTACTGTTACCTAATGTTTTAACCAGATTGAGCTAGCTAGCAGGTTGAAAAGACATTACCACAGCTAAGATTAGCACGATCTATCTTTAAATATGGTTAACATATTGCATGCTAAACATAACATTAGCTGGCCCATCTTACATGTACAGCCCTGAAGCAAACACAATTAGCCATTTCATGTTTAAAATAGAAATATATTAGCTACATACCTTTGTAAAGTTGGAGCTTTCACTCGTTGCTGAGAGGTAGAATGAAGTTGGAGCTGGAATGAGAGCACTATACAGAAAGTTTGAATTTGGGCTCAAAGTGTTTGGATTGGACCAGAGGTTTGGGGGCGGAACCAGAGGTTTGGAGGTGGGAAGCACATTGATTGGATAAGAGTTTTGGGGGCGGAACCACCTTCCAGGCAGCCGCTGCCTGGCAGTCGAAGTTGAGGGCTCAAAACACCATTGAGCCTGACTGTACAGGCCTCCATAACTCAAGGATAGGCCATTTCTATCTTCTCCATTTTTTAAGGACGTTCTACATGGCAGTCTCTCTCATTACTTGCTACTTTCAGAGAATATCAGAAGGGTATGAATTTTTTTTTTTTTATGTGAATTCTTTAGATCCAAAATTATATTGGGTTTCGTACAGGGATAGTTGCCCAAGGGCTTCCACATTTGTGATGTGCTGGAAAGAATGTGCTTCATATTGCTTGTGTTACTGTGTATATGGGTTGAGCATGTGTATGCTAACATTATTCAACAACACACCTTGATATAAATGAATACATTTTTCCATGAAGCAAAGGGAATTATATACATGACTGTATATAGGGTTTGTATACACATGTTGAGAACGATTTCAGATCAACTAAGGGCCTTTGCTTCCAAAGAGGTATTTATCAACTTTACAACCTGTGAAGGAGATGTCTCTGAGGAAATACCCTGAATACACTCATTCTTAGTTTGGTTTGACAAAATATGTATTTAAATGTAAAAAGTGAATTCATCATTTTACAAAGTTTGTCAAGGCGTTGAGATCCCCCTCTCCAAAGTGAGGTATCTCCGGCTGGAGCAGGCTGACAAGACCGTTCTCGTGTGCTGACTAATCAGGCTGATTTAGTACGTTGGGTTTTCATGCTGTAGGTGTGACACCTGGGCAGAGCGTTGAGGTCATAAAGTAAAGTTTTGGCCTTGAGTTTATTCCTGTCAGAAGAGCAGCTTGATGCGTTCCTCTCCCTGTCTGATGTTCCTTCTCCCCTGATCAGACATGACAGCCTGGCTGGAGAAGAAGGCAAGAGGGGGAGATGAGCGCTATTGTGATGACGAAGGAAAATCAATGGGGGTCATTTTTTGATCAGGGGCGTCTTGTCCAATTATCTAGAAATACTCCTGCACCTGAACCCGAAAAGGCTGAACTAGTTGGTAAGAATGTGTGTGTGTGTGTGTGTGTGTGTGTGTGTGTGTGTGTGTGTGTGTGTGTGTGTGTTTGCATGCATGATGCTTATACTCACGAGATACATCTCTGATATCTTAAGGAATTACAGTTAGATTAAAATTGCAAAAAATGCAATAAAAAACATTAACCATGGACTAGCCTCCTAACCACAGATGATATGGTGCAGCACTCACTGAATCCTCTGCAGAACCCTCCTGTGTTCAGTATCTGTTCCATCAGACGGCAGGTTTGTCTCCTCTGTGTTCAGTATCTGTTCCATCAGACGGCAGGTTTGTCTCCTCTGTGTTCAGTATCTGTTCCATCAGACGGCAGGTTTGTCTCCTCTGTGTTCAGTATCTGTTCCATCAGACGGCAGGTTTGTCTCCTCTGTGTTCAGTATCTGTTCCATCAGACGGCAGGTTTGTCTCCTCTGTGTTCAGTATCTGTTCCATCAGACGGCAGGTTCATCTCCTCTGTGTTCAGTATCTGTTCCATCAGACGGCAGGTTCGTCTCCTCTGTGTTCAGTATCTGTTCCATCAGACGGCAGGTTCGTCTCCTCTGTGTTCAGTATCTGTTCCATCAGACGGCAGGTTCATCTCCTCTGTGTTCAGTATCTGTTCCATCAGACGGCAGGTTCATCTCCTCTGTGTTCAGTATCTGTTCCATCAGACGGCAGGTTCATCTCCTCTGTGTTCAGTATCTGTTCCATCAGTGAGCAGGTTCATCTCCTCTGTGTTCAGTATCTGTTCCATCAGACGGCAGGTTCGTCTCCTCTGTGTTCAGTATCTGTTCCATCAGTTGGCAGGTTTGTCTCCTCTGTGTTCAGTATCTGTTCCATCAGACGGCAGGTTCATCTTCTCTGTGTTCAGTATCTGTTCCATCAGACGGCAGGTTCATCTCCTCTGTGTTCAGTATCTGTTCCATCAGACGGCAGGTTCATCTCCTCTGTGTTCAGTATCTGTTCCATCAGACGGCAGGTTCATCTCCTCTGTGTTCAGTATCTGTTCCATCAGACGGCAGGTTCATCTCCTCTGTGTTCAGTATCTGTTCCATCAGACGGCAGGTTCATCTCCTCTGTGTTCAGTATCTGTTCCATCAGTGAGCAGGTTCATCTCCTCTGTGTTCAGTATCTGTTCCATCAGACGGCAGGTTCATCTCCTCTGTGTTCAGTATCTGTTCCATCAGACGGCAGGTTCATCTCCTCTGTGTTCAGTATCTGTTCCATCAGACGGCAGGTTTGTCTCCTCTGTGTTCAGTATCTGTTCCATCAGTTGGCAGGTTTGTCTCCTCTGTGTTCAGTATCTGTTCCATCAGTTGGCAGGTTTGTCTCCTCTGTGTTCAGTATCTGTATCATCAGTTGGCAGGTTTGTCTCCTCTGTGTTCAGTATCTGTATCATCAGACGGCAGGTTTGTCTCCTCTGTGTTCAGTATCTGTTCCATCAGACGGCAGGTTTGTCTCCTCTGTGTTCAGTATCTGTATCATCAGTTGGCAGGTTTGTCTCCTCTGTGTTCAGTATCTGTATCATCAGTTGGCAGGTTTGTCTCCTCTGTGTTCAGTATCTGTTCCATCAGTGAGCAGGCTTGTCTCCTCTGTGTTCAGTATCTGTATCATCAGTTGGCAGGTTTGTCTCCTCTGTGTTCAGTATCTGTATCATCAGTTGGCAGGTTCATCTCCTCTGTGTTCAGTATCTGTATCATCAGACGGCAGGTTTGTCTCCTCTGTGTTCAGTATCTGTTCCATCAGTGAGCAGGTTTGTCTCCTCTGTGTTCAGTATCTGTATCATCAGTTGGCAGGTTCGTCTCCTCTGTGTTCAGTTTCTGTTCCATCAGTGAGCAGGTTCGTCTCCACCGTGTTCAGTATCTGTATCATCAGTTGGCAGGTTCGTCTCCTCCGTGTTCAGTATCTGTATCATCCGTTGGCAGGTTCATCTCCTCTGCGTTCAGTATCTGTTCCATCAGTCAGCAGGTTTGTCTCATAGTCGTCCTCTTTCCCTCTGTGTAGGTACACCATTCCAGGATCGGTCATTATGTTTTTATGTCTCACAGATAACCATGACAATATAACCTGGTCATTTGATGCTTTTAAAGCAGATACGTTTTCTAACTTCATAAGGGGAAAAACCAGGCCAGGAACACACCTTTGAGAATTAAATGTCTAGATTCAGTAGCTCCTTACTGACCAGGGTAGCTCTCCATTTAAATATATAAATATATTTTTAAACACAGAAGCCATGAAGAATATTTACATCTCTCTTTTCATTATCCTGCATTTAATGCTTTATTAATGCAGCCTAAGGCATGGCATGCTAGTTGGTTTAAATTGCTGGTCCATTTTGTGGAGTCTTTTGAAGTCTCCCCAGAGATGGAGCAACATTAGGAATGTCTCCACTCCTCATCAGGCTTCAGCACACTTCCATGTGTACTTACAAATCAGCATCAGTGCTGAGCCTCAGTACATCTGAACAATGGTATCCAGGGACGAGATGCAATTTTTTTGCGCAAATGAATTATTTTGACACATTTTTCAGTCAATGATGCCTGTTTATTTTCTTATAAAAAAAAAACAAGACATGTTGAAAACACAGTTAAAATGTGACCACTTGGAAGCGAAGTGCTAAACCCAAGATGACAATGATTTAAAATAGAACAATGAGTAAAAAAATGCATCAGGTAATACTAAAAAAAGAACATAAAATTGATAAAATGTTTACAGAAATGCTTGCATGGAATAAAGAACATGGCAAAATACCACACTATTACCTACTAGAAAGAGAAGACAGAGGTACATCGCAAAAAAGGAAAGACTGCCAAGTGCTGGGGTAAATATATATATATGTATATATATATCTGCTTCATGTCTCCATTTAGAAGAAGAATATAGAGGCATCTGCACACCTATTCTTATGTTTTTGTCCTAACGTTGCCTGCAAAAATACAGAGTGATGCATCCTGAAGATGTTTTTTCTTTAAAAAGTACATATATTGAGCATTATTTTACATTAGCGCAAGACTGAGAGGTCACTATCTGTAACAAATAGTTATCAAAAAGACGCCTATTCATTTCTGCAGGATGCTTCAACAAGAAGAAATGAAATGGCTTTCCTGTCTCCAAAGCTTATTTTCATATATACCAGTACATATATATATATTTTGTATAAAATGACAAAAAAAAATGAAAAAAAATCTCACTTGAAATATACACCATGAAATGAAAAGTAAAAAAAAAAAAAATTACAAAATAGGCATTCAAAATTAAATTTCAACATCAGATGTGAACAGAGTGAAATGTTGATCCTTTTTTTGCACCCCCTGGTCAGAAAAACCCAAACGGAGTCTTGAAAGGATGTCGTCAGTGATGGCACAGGGTCCTGGTTAAGTGTTCCTTGTGACAGCAGGGTGCTTAAGAGGTGCTGGGGTGGGCCCCCGTGAAGATGGCTGAGTGTGTGTGTCTGGAGCACCAGACTGACGTCAGCCACCAGGAGGACTAAACCAAAGAGTGATCGGGGGGGGGGGGGGGGGGGCTCAGTGGGACTGTGCTGGTAAGAACAAAAAGGTGCAAAATAACTTAATAACTTAGGACCAAACAGCTGCCCAGATGGTGGTGGTGGAGTCTGGACCAGACACGGGCTGGATCCAGTCCGGTCCGGTCCGTCCCAGAGCTTGCGTGGTGGGGGCCATCGGGGAGGTTTGGGTGTGTCTGCGTGGGGGTGGGGGGGTGGTGTACATGTGAGAGTGTCTGGGTGGGTGGCGAGGTGCGCGCATGAAAACTTGCTGGCTGTGTTCAGTGCAATGCCTAGGGCTTTGATGACAATAAAACAAGTCAAAGAGAAAAGAAAAGGAACTTGGAACAGACGCCGTCTCTGTTTGGTTCGTTTGATTGAGGGGGGGGCTGTCTGTGAGAGGGGTACGGGGGGGGGGGGGGGGGGGCTTTGAAAAGGATTGATTGTCTTTTCTCAGTTCAGTTCAGTGTTCTTCTCTTGTTCAGTGACTGCAGGAGAGGAGAGGAGAGGAGGAGTGTGTTCTTGTTCAGTGACTGCAGGAGAGGAGAGGAGAGGAGGAGTGTGTTCTTGTTCAGTGACTGCAGGAGAGGAGAGGAGAGGAGGAGTGTGTTCTTGTTCAGTGACTGCAGGAGAGGAGAGGAGAGGAGGAGTGTGTTCTTGTTCAGGGTTCTTCCTCTGGCAGACGTGTCAGGAGGGAAAGTAAAAGGTCATGGAATTTAGCAGGCTTCCATCTCTAAAAGGGGGCCTGTAGCTGCAGCCTTCGCCTTACACGTAGAGAACGCATTTCGCTTCCCTCCTGTGAGAAAGGACACAGAGAGAGGGGGTGGTGGGACAGGGAGGACAAGACAAAGACACACTTGTTAAGTCACCTATATGGACAAGCACACTCACATGGCAAGAACGCTAAAAAACCAACAGACAATAATGGCAAATACAAAACATGGTGTTAGTCATAGGCCTGTGAGGAATAACATATCCACTAGTCTAATGACATGTTCTCACCCAAAGACATGACCCATAATCATATGCCAAATACCAACATATACAGGCATATACTTCTGTTTTCAGTTGTATTTACATGGGCGCTTATCCAACCAACAGTGGTGTCACAACTGCCAAGAAAGCGGGTGCTTTCAGTTGACAAAGCGGGTGCAAACTGAAGCTTGTGGTGTTAGATAGCTTGTACTTTTATATTCCTACACATGGGCAATGGATTTCTTTTCTTAAAAATAGAGAAGCAGGTCAATAATGAACATAGCATTGTGAGTTATCTCACAGGCATCAAACAGAATTACTGATCAAAGAACAATAGAAGTGAATAGATTGTTGTGAGGTTTTAAGGTGTGTTTGAAGTGCACGGTGCTTTTTGGCGGAGAAAAAGAAATGAGCAGAGCTTTGCATCTCTCCGCTCTGGTCAGTGCCATTCAGTCCATCCTCCCACACACACACACACACACACACACACACACACACACACACACACACACACACAGAGAGCAGCATTTCACCCAAATGTGCCCTAGAGAGGAGGTCACCCCTCAGTCATACACCACTGCCACCCCTCCCCCCCCCACGACTCACACCACCTGGATGTAGACGCCTTTACCACATGTGGATGAAAGACTGCGCCTCTCACAGGGCTGACCCCGGGTTGAGCAGAGAGAGAGAGAGAGAGAGGGATCAGAGAAGGACAGAAAGAAAGAGAGAAAGGGTGGCTACTCCTACTCCTCTACTGCTGCAGTGGTGAGTGCCCTGTTGCTTTTATTTACCTCCCCTCCCCTGCCACCTCCTCACCCCCTGCCCCCCACGCCCCATGCCCCCCCACGCCCCCTTCTTCATCCCAGGATCTCAAAGCTCCGCGCGCCCCCTTCCTGGGGAGCTTTTTCCTTCCCAGCCACAGATGAAAAGCACTGGCCTTCCTGCCGGGGAAGAGGCCTGGGGGCTGGGGGGGGGGGGGGGGGGGGTGGGGCACCGGGCCAGCACCTCACGGCCCACCCCACACAAACGCCGGGATTCAAGAGCTACTCCCCATTAGGGCTGTGGAATGCCGGGTTCCGACTTGCAGGAAATGAAACGCTCTTCTGTTTTCTGAGACTTGGCTGGTCTCTCTCTCTCTCTCTCTCTCTCTCTCTCGGAGTCTTGCTCCTGCTTCGTCGCGCTCCGCGGCGGCACGGCCCTCTTTGAAGTGTGGGAGGTTAAGATAACTGGCACGGCCCTGCGTCTCTCAATCGGCCTGTTCACCTCCCGGGGCAAATCAAAGAGCCCGCAGCTGGGCCTCCTCCCCCTCCCCCCCCCCCCCTCCTCCTCCTCTTCCTCCCGCGCCCTCATCCTCTCCCCCACAACCGCTTTGGCTTTCTGACCGGCCCGTAAAAAAAAAAAAGAACGGAGAGGAGAGAAGTAAAAAAAAAACGGGACAAATTGCTCTGAAAATAAGCGAAGCAGAGCGGTGAGATGACTTCATACTGGGCCGGGCAGACTTTACTATGGCACAGGTCAAGCCACTTGGGCCGAAGAGGCCCGAGGACGAGAGCGGATTGGTCAGGAGAAGAAATGGCAAATCAGCTGACCATGCGTTCCGCATCTCCCCAAGCCTGCACCGCGAGCGAGCGAGAACAAGATGGCTCTTCGACTTGCTCGACATGGCAAGTTCTGCACCACATCTCGAATACCTTACTCAGCTGGAGACGGACAGAAATAGTTCTTAATATAAAACGCAGATTTACATGCTACAGTCTTGTATGCTAGAGAGAGGAACTGATTGACAAACGTGAAATATAGATGGAAATGTTCTGGGGAATCCTTGCTCGGAGAGCTCAAAGTGTTTTGAGATTTATGAAATCTAATCATCTGGAAAGCCCCTAGCACTGATCTCAATGTGGGTGAGTGACCTCGGCTGGCTGCGCTCGGCTCGGCGTTTTGTTTGGCAACACCCTCTCACAGGCAGCAAGTCTATAAAAGTCAGACACCCTCTATAAGCAGTCCAGTGCTCGGAGGAAGACGGTAAAACAGAACCGAGTAATAAAAACGGCACCTGGAAGAAAATGATGTTTTAAACAAACTGCTTCATTCTGTCAGCAGTTCCTTTGGCCCAGAGACACACACACACACACACACACACACACACACAGTTCCTTTGGCCCAGAGACAATAACATTAAAGGAGCAAGGAAAAGTGGCCTCGGCACAATTATGTCTTTATAATTTCACTGGAACAAAAAAAAAAAAAAAAAAAAAATGCAAAGAAAGGTTGGGGAGGAGGAGGAGGAGGGGAAAAACTCCTGAGGAGGGAGACACAAAAAAAAACGAGAAAAAAAAGCAGGGCTCGGTTAAAGGGATAAAAAGCTGAAATGAGTTGGAGGTTGAGGGTATTGCCTATACTGGGCTGGAGGGTAGTGGAGGGTGGTGGAGGGTGGTGTAGGGTGGTGTAGGGTGGTGGAGGGTGGTGTAGGGTGGTGTAGGGAGGAGGGTGGAGCTCTGGAGGAGAGGAGCTGGGGGTAAGGCGAGAGCCACCACAACCTCAGGCATGTGCTGGGGAGACTGAGGGGCTGGTGGGGGGTGTGAGCGTGTGTAAAGGGTGGGAGGGGGGGTGGGGGGGGGGGCTTCCCACATCTGAGGCGGCATCACTGGAGGCCCCCCGAGCCCTGCGCCGCTGCAGCGAGCGAGGGGGCCAGGCGCGGCGTGGCGTGCCCCTGCGCAGCCTGAGCTGCGGGCCAGGGCGGCACTATCAAAGAGCAGCACAATGACTGCTCCCCTCCGCCGGCGCGAGCTTCAAAGGCCCTGCCGCCACTTGCAGTCAGCAGCGGGAGGGGAGGGGAGGGGGGGGGGCAGGGAGGGAGGGGGTTCCGCCTGCGTTTACAATAGAAGCCAGATTTACTCCAGAGCAGAGGAACTCCACTACACAGAGAGAGAGAGAGAGAGAGAGAGAGAGAGAGAGAGAGAGAGGAGAGAGAGAGGAGGAGGGAGAGGGAGGAGAGAGAGAGGAGGAGGGAGAGAGAGAGAGAGAAGGAGGGAGAGAGAAAGGGAGGGAGGGAGAGCGGGAGAGAGAGAGGGAGGGGGAGAGAGAGGGAGAGAGAAAGAGCACAGGAGGGAGAGAGGGGGAGTGGGAGAGAGAGAGAGAGGAGGGAGAGAGAGAAGGAGGGAGAGAGAAAGGGAGGGAGGGAGAGAGATCGGGAGATAGGGAGAGAGGGAGAGAGAGCGGGAGAGAGAGAGGGAGGGGGAGAGAAGGAGGGAGAGAGAAAGGGAGAGGGAGAGAGAGAAGGAGGGAGAGAGATAGATAGAGAGCGGGAGAGAGAGGGAGAGAGAGGGAGGGGGAGAGAGAGAGGGAGAGAGAGAGCGCACAGGAGGGAGAGAGAGAGAGAGAGGGAGTGGGGAGAGAGAGAGAGAGAGAGAGAGAGAGAGGGAGGAGGGAAAGAGAAAGATACCACTAAAACAGCTGCCAAGCAGCCCCCTTGCTGCTTCCTCCTCCAGTCTCGTTTGCTCTTCCTGCCTCTCCCCTTGCCCTGGTACCTGGGGCTTCTCATCCGCAGATAACCATCTCACAGGAGGGGCTTTTACAAGGTCAAATCTCATGCCTCCTAGGCACAGAAACATGGAGAGAGACCGGGAGGGAGAGAGGAAATGGAAAAGACCAAACTTAGGACCCTCCTGTCCCCCATGTTGCTCAGCAGCTGGCTCAGACGTCTACACAGAACCAGCCTTTCGACCAAACAACAACAAACCTCAGCCCCAGCCTAAACAAAAGGCACGTACCTCGGCCATTTCCCAAGAGGAGAGGCAGATAAAGAAAAGAAAAACAAAGGAAGAGAAAGATTGGGTGCCCTTCCCCCACAGAATGACTTCAAAAGAAGTCACTCCATTCACACCAGCCTCTACCTCAGCACACCTGCATGCTCACACACACACACACACACACACACACACACACACACACACACACACACACAGACCCCCCCCCATCCCCATTCCCCAACATCAAATGTGCACGAAACTCGCCAAAACTGCTGAGGAGGCTATTCTGCTCTTCCTTCTGCCCCCTTCAATGAGGCCATGGTGGCTCTGGTACAGGTAGGCAGGTTTAGCCTTACTCTCCCTCCCTCTCTCAGTCTCTCTTCATAGAGCTCTCCCTCCCTCTCTCTCCTAGTCTCTCTTCATAGAGCTCTCCCTCCCTCTCTCTCCTAGTCTCTCTTCATAGAGCTCTCCCTGCCTCTCCTCCTTTCTTCTTTCATCAAAGGCTGACAGCTGACTCCTGCCCCCCCCCCCCCACACATCACAGACGAGGAGCTGGGCCCAGAAGCAGCAGCAGCAGCAGCGGCGGCGGCAGTGGCCACGGCTCCAGTGAGAACAGCGCCTCCTTTCATGTCGGTGGGCCGGGCCTGGCCGCGCTCTCCGCCACCACTGGCCCCCTTTCCCCTCACCGCCACACGGACACACACACACACACACACACACACACACACACACACACACGGACAAGGACCTTCAGAGCACGGCCCGCCTTCACGCTGCCAGCACCTATTTTAGGCACAGCGAGTGGGACAGCAACATCAATCTCTGCAGCCCAACAAGGCAAACAATTGCAGTCAGAGTCGAGCGTCATGGTGAAACGTACACACATTGTGTGTGTGGTGAGTGCAACAAGGAGGCTAGTGTGTTGGGTTACCGGCGGCAACAAAAGGGGGCAGGCTCAGATGTGTCAGGGGCCCAGATGACTCACAATGACTCTGCTCTTAGGATCGAGAGGGCTGGCCAAAAAACGCAGGTCAGAATTCACATTTCTTTTAAATGGTACTTTTGTTACATTACCTTCCCCACTTTCCAATGAGGAGAAAAACATAATGGCAAAATAAGTGAGAGCCTTTGGGGGGGTGTGTGTGCGTGTGTGTGTGTCTGTGTGTCTCTGTGTGTGTGCCTATGTGTGTGTGTGTGTGTGTGTGTGTGTGTGTGTGTGTGTGTCCCTGTGTGTCTGTGTGTGTGTGTGTGTGTGTGTGTGTGTGTTTCATGAGTAGATAAGAATCTCAAAGCCAGTAAATCAGACAGAGAGCCCAACAGGCAGACCCAGAGCTGAGGGAGGTAGGGATGGATGGAGGAAATGGGAGGCCTTCACTTTGGGTCATGTAAATGTCCACTACATCACTCCTCCGTGTCTAACCTGTCAGCGAGTCATGCCCATAAAACTACTGGCGGCATGTAGGAGTGATTGACAGGCCAGAGATAGGGGGGCAGCCATGAAATGCTAAAAAGGCAGCTTGAATGTTTTGGGTTGGCTTCCTGAACGACAGCCCTACCATTTACGTTTATGGGCCACACAAATCAGGAGAGAGAGACAGCAGATGATGCATCGTGTCTTAACAAGGCTCCTTCATTTTTGTCCACAATCTGAGACGTATGAGAGAAAATGAATTCATTTAAATCACATGTAAATGGATTCTTACTGTTCTAAAACTCTTCATATTACTAAGAGCCTGAGAGTGGAGGGGGATAAGAAGAAAGACAAATAACCTAATTTTTCAAAAAAATGTGTGTGTATATATATATATATATTTATTTATTTATTTATGCTAAGCTAACCTCAAATACAGCTCCTAGGATCTGCATAAATTGAGGGCTTTCCACATTGCATCAGTATTCCTGGTATTATGCATATGAGTTTAAGGCTGTCACAATGAATCAGCGAGGGTGTCCATCCCGACACCACCAGGCACTGCTAATTATTGGATCAAAAGATGAGATGCTTTCTAACTTGCTGTTGGAAAGCCACAGCAGTGTAGCTATAAGACACCAAAGAAGAAAGGCAGTCCAATCCAGTCCTTCTAGAAAGCGACACAATCAATCAGAACATCTAGAGCTGTACAGCTTCAGCTTCACTATGCTTTTCTTTACAATAAACTAGCAATATTACAGGATACCTGGAGACTCTTTCCCAAATATATATATATATATATATATATATATATATATATATATATATATATATATATATATATATATATATATATATATATATATATATATATACACACACAGTGGTGGCCAAAATGATTAGAACACTTGGCATATTTAAGAGGTTTCAGTTCAGAGACTTAGGACACAGCTGTGTGATTCTTTTGAATGTATAAAGCCTATCCTGCTCATTACTGTATATATATATTTCTTTTTAAAGGGTCACTCCATGTTTGCACCATGTTTGTATGTTCACAGCAGCCCCACTAGGTGAGAAAACTAGCTTGAGCCACATGGTATCGGCTAGTTTCCCCTTTAGAGTGGGGAAAGGCACATGTGAGGCGGAAACTCCTGGCAAGGCTATTATTCAGACACGCCATTGGACCCGATCACACATGGGGGACATATGAGCGAGAGAATCTACATCTGGGGCTGCAGTTTAAAATCCCCCCGCACTTTGCCTACAGGGATCTCAGTGCACAGCGTCAGCTCTCGACTGAAGAGCCTGGAGGGGCACATGTACCAAAAGCCAAAAGGAAGAAAAAAAAAAAAAGAAGTGAAAAAAAAAGAATGGTAAAGAATATTGAATGTGAGGGGGAGTGTTAATGTTGTTGTTTGCTGGTTGCACTAACAGTGAAAAAGAAAGATGTGCGTAGACATGGTTACGATTAGCCAACCACACATTTGTGAGTAAACAACAACAATGCAATACATGATGTGTACTCCTCTACTCTGCAGAGATGCCTGCGGAAAAACAACACAATACAGCTCATTCCGTCCTTGTCTGCAGGGCAGTGAATGGGTGACAACGTGATGGCATGGAAAGACATCGTGTACAATATGAAGGCATGTCATGTCACAAGCAGCACCATCTCCACTACAGGCAGGGAGCGGATTAACTGGATAAGTCCCTGGACTGGACAAAGGCACTGGTTAAGAGGAGCGGAGAGGTCATGAAAGAGAGGACATACTGAGCATTACATTAGGGTTTGGACAGAAACACACAGCACACAATTGGCCTCATTGGCCTCCTCAGCATCCTCTGGCAACAATGAGTGAGTCATGGGTAGGTAGGTGGGAGCTTTAGGATTAGTCTGTAGAGATGTGAGACCCCAAGAGCAACACATGAGTATCAGAGCAGTGGACACTGGAGAGAGCTTAGGGTAGGTAGTAGCACATGAGTATCAGAGAAGTGGACACTGGAGAGAGCTTAGGGTAGGGAGTAGCACATGAGTATCAGAGAAGTGGACACTGGAGAGAGCTTAGGGTAGGGAGTAGCACATGAGTATCAGAGTAGTGGACACTGGAGAGAGCTTAGGGTAGGGAGTAGCACATGAGTATCAGAGTAGTGGACACTGGAGAGAGCTTAGGGTAGGGAGTAGGGTGTGGTCTTACCATAGCTCAGATGTACGCCGTTTTCATTCTCTGGCCTGTACCTGCAGGAAGATCGTAGCTTTTAACAGTGGTGGACTTTTTGGGGTTGCTACCATCCACCAAACGATCCTAATTTTCCTACCCAAACAGTGATTTTTTAACATACTGGCCAGATGGAGTACACTCGAGAAAGAATAGAAATCTAATTCTAGCGCTGAAAGTAGAACCTCAAGCTAGATCCTAGATGCACTGGAGATTAGTCATATTAAACTGTACAGTGTTGGGGTAATACATAAGACTATTGTGCTCAAATGTGTCTGCACAGGGCTGCTGCAGCTACAACTTCTCACAGGTCAGCAAAAAAAAAAAAACAGCAAGCAAGCAAACGAGAGAGTGAAAAGCCCGAGGCGGGAGTCAACTAGAATGGCCAGACTAATCCCAAAGTCTGCAGAAATATGTGGAGGGAGGAGAGCTAGGAGGAGGAGAGTGGAAAAGAGAGGGAAAACGGAGTGAGTGTGTGTGTTTGTGTGTGTGTGTGTGTGTGTGTGTGTGTGTACACACACACCTCTCAAGTGTACCTCAATAACACCTAAAAATACCCAATGGTGTGCCACAGGGAGGCGGGAGAGTGGTGAGGGTGTCTAGGGGTATGAGATGGAGAGGATGGCAGTGCTATGTGGAGCTGGAGCTCAGAGCAGACGCAGCTGGATGTCCCCCAACTTTAAGGACAGTGGGACGGACGTGCCCACAGAAACTCTTACCATACGTGTCAATCACAAGACTGTGAGAAGGATAATAGAGGATGCATATAGTTATTGCAGATTATTTATGAGGCCCTTTAATTTAACTGGGTTTAATGGCTTAATGGTTTAATGGTTTACTGCCAATAGCAAGGCACTGGCCCTCTAAATGTGACAGAGCACTGAGTTGGTGTGGTGTGATGATGTGACATGATGTGATGTGGGCTGTGATGTGATGTGATGTGTAGTGGAAAGTTGTAGAGGAAGCACAGAGATGCAGCAGAGGCAGCAGTGACACAGTGGGGGGGGAGGGGGCGGAGTTGGAGGCGGGGCTGGAGGCGGGGCTTACCGGTGGCCTGTTCCTGCATCTTCTCCCGCTTCCGCT
Organism: Sprattus sprattus; assembly: GCF_963457725.1. Lineage (NCBI taxonomy): Eukaryota > Metazoa > Chordata > Actinopteri > Clupeiformes > Clupeidae > Sprattus > Sprattus sprattus. Next base: position 22,798,087 of record NC_137918.1, on the reverse strand, counting down.
TCTTCTTCTTTCCCTATAAAATATACAGGGAGGCTTAAAGTGCGGCTCCAGCACTCACGCCCACTAGACCACTCTTATCATTCTGCCATTTGCCATGTTCACTCATCCCCCACTAGACACTGGCCGGCAACCCACGCCACTCACTGCTCCAGCCAATCACAGCCCAGAGAGCAGCAGGCCCCACCCTTATTATTCACCAAACTCCTCCTGAGGTGGGCGACTTCACTAAAACTATGTGCGCTCGCTCCTATAAATTATATCAAATAAAACGAAAATAAACAGTGCACTGCCGTGATCTTTAAGTTTATAACTCTCCAGTAGTAAAAGTTCGTTCAGCCCTTCATAAGGATGGCCAGTGACGAATCAAAAAACATGTCAAAAAATAATACCAGGGTATCTTATTTTGGCACACTCTCATTTCCATGAAGAGCATCCTGTTCTTTCCAGAAGTCTGGATTGGTATGGATTTGAAGCTTATTCCAAATCCTTGAGGGGGGGGAGGGGGGGTGACTATAGGTATAGATAGCAGTGTGCCGTCATTTTCCCGTCTAATATGAGGGGCGCTTTGGTTTCCTGCTGTAAATTCTGATAATCCACTTATTCAGCCACTAATCTGTGTATTCTGCCCGCGCTGACAGCGAGCGCGCGGGAGCCTCGAGCGCCTCGAGTGCCTCTGTGAAGTCTGTGACAGAGCAGGGACAGGCTCTGGGCCTGGAGGAGCCAAGGCTGGAGACTCCAAGACTGCTGCTAGTGCTCTGGTTAGACACAAGTGCCTAACACAAGCACACTCCACTCGCTCTGATGCATTTCTGCCGTACCAAATTGATCTGCCTACTAAAACAGTGGTCTAAAACTATTGTCGGAATACAAAAAACACGAATTGTGTCACTGTACTGAAAGTCCTTCATTAGGGGTAATAATAACATACAGACAATAACATATAGACAGTTATAGTTTATCAGCGACACCATCTAAGAGTCTATCCATCTAAGGGTTCGAATACACATAAGCGTTTTCTTTTTTAAAACGGGACGCTAGAAAATACATTGATTCCTATGGTACGGCGCGCTTTGCGTGGAAGCGCGCCGTACCATAGGAATCAATGTATTTTCTAGCGTCCCGTTTAAAAAAAAAAAACGCTTATGTGTATTCGAACCCAAAGAGTGCTGCGTGGCCTGGGTATAGACAGTAATAGTTCATCAGCGACACCATCTAGGAGTCTATCCATCTAAGAGTGCTGCGTGGTCTGGTATTATAGACAATAACATATAGACAGTAATAGTTCATCAGCGACACCATCTATCTAAGAGTCTATCCATCTAAGAGTGCTGCGTGGTCTGGTATTATAGACAATAACATATAGACAGTAATAGTTCATCAGCGACACCATCTATCTAAGAGTCTATCCATCTAAGAGTGCTGCGTTGCCTGGGTACCCGTGGCCCTGGTGGCCCTGTGTGTTGTGAGCTGGCTGGGGCAGGAGGGAGGCATGAAGGAGAGGGCTGCCTGCCGTGCCCGAGGGGAGGCAGATAAACACCACAAAGCAACCCAGTGGTGGAGTGGATGTGAGTGCTGGAGCCACACTTTTAACAGAGGCAGGCGCGCTCACATACTCATGAACACACACACATACACACACAGCTAAAAAACAACTAACGCTGGCATAGAATAGACTAAATTAAAACTCACACGAACACAAGCTTACATGGACATGCACAACACTCGCTCTGTAGCATTTAAATCGCCATTTCAAATGTCCTTCTCTATAAACAGCATTATTAATAATAAAATCTTACACCAATCAGTTATACAGTAAACATTATTCTCAGTTACTCCATTCCTCAATATATTAAATATGTTCTTAATAGTACTAGAAGGTCCTGAGATAATGCCTGTGATGTGTAGCTAATGGACAGACTGAGAAGAAGAGCTTGATGTCATGCAGGAATGCGTGGCGTGGGGTGGGGGGGGGGGTGGGGGTGTCCGGGGTCTCTCAAGTCACACACCTCTCATCTGCTGGGCTGTTCTGTAGATACTTACATAATTGTCTCGGGCGGACCAGCCTGGGTAGAGCTGCATGTGAAGTTGCCGTTCCTTGCGGGCTAATTCGTAATACTTAGCTTGCTCTTCCCGAGATAAAGCATGCCACTGTTCAGTACAAGGGAGATTAGGGGGGGGGGGGGGAAAGAGGCAGTCAATTACTGGCATGCACTTTCAAGTTCCGTCCAAAGAGACGCGTGCTGGTGTTTTGCTTCAAAAATCCTTTTTAACTTCCAAACGATTTGTATGGGAAGAGGGGGGGGGGGGGGGGGGGGGGGGGAGAGAGGAAAAGGGGGGAAAACACGATGAAGAGATTAACATGCACAGCGAAGAAAAAAAAAAAAAAAGAAAAACTTTGATTTCATATCAAAACACTGGTTCCAATTTAGCAGCGCTTCAAAACTATGTCAGCGGGCAATTACCCCACACAGCCGCAAAAGGCGCTTTTGCTGTGGCTGGCTGCCTCCGACCGCCAGGGCTTTGGTTAAGGCATTAAACATGTTTAGCGGTGCCACTATTTTCCAAGTCACAGAGAGAGACGTGCTCCGTCACTGAAAACCATTCATTATCTGCAACTCGATTTTTTCTTTTCTTTTTTAAAACAATTATTTGGCCTGTCACTCTGTGTCATCAGTGAAAGAGGTGTAGGCATGGGGACACTTGTGATGGAGAGCCTCACTGTTGAGGAGGCCCCACGACAGAGGAGGCCCTATGGTGCAGGAGGCCCTATGGTGCAGGAGGCCCCATGACAGAGGAGGCCCTATGGTGCAGGGGCCCCATGACAGAGGAGGCCCTATGGTGCAGGAGGCCCCATGACAGAGGAGGCCCTATGGTGCAGGAGGCCCCATGACAGAGGAGGCCCTATGGTGCAGGGGCCCCATGACAGAGGAGGCCCTATGGTGCAGGAGGCTCCGGGAGAGGCCCCATGGCGGAGAAGAGAGGCAGAAACAGATGCACCAGTGCCACTTACCCTCCTCCCCAGGATCTGGTTGATGGCGGCGCTCTCCTTCAGCGTACACTCGGCCACCACGTTGGCCCGCATCTCTTTCATATACAGCATGAAAGCGTTTAGAGGTTTCTTGATGTGAGGTCTTTTGGGCTCTTGCTTTTCTCTCTGGTCGTGCTGAGGTTTCCTGCAGAAACAGAAAGGAAGAGAGGGAAAAAAAAAAAACACACAGAGGAGTGGGTGAAAGGGGGAGGAAAAAGGAAAAGAAGGAAGGCAACATAAGAGCGAGAGAAAAAAAAACGAGACAAAAAAAAAAACTCAACAATGGAGACGGTGGTGCTAGGCTTTGCCGCCACGACGACGGCGCTAGTGTGAGAATGGCGAGGGTCTGTTTCCTGTCGGCCTCTAGCAGAGCCGCCTGAGCGAGCCGGAGCGCCAGGAGCGCTGAGCGGCAGCCCTTTAATCACGTCCAGTTGGGTCCTTTCATGCAGAGAGATTACTTCACCAGGAATGGCAACCAAACCATTTTCCTTCTCCCAGCCCACACAACTCAAACTGTTCAACTCACTCTTTCACCCTCCCTCCCTCCCTCCCTCCCTCCCTGTCTGTCTGTCTGTCTGTCTCACTGTCTCACCCTCCCTCCCTCCCTCCCTCCCTGTCTGTCTGTCTGTCTGTCTCACTGTCTCTCCCTCCCTGTCTGTCTGTCTGTCTGTCTCACCCTCCCTGTCTGTCTGTCTGTCTGTCTGTCTCTCACCCTCCGCCTGTCTGTCTCTCACCCTCCGCCTGTCTGTCTGTCTGTCTGTCTCGCTCCCTCACGCCTGCCTGCCTGCCTGCCTGCCTGTCTGCCTGTCTGTCTGTCTGCCTGCCTGTCTGCCTGCCTGTCTGCCTGCCTGTCTGTCTGTCTGCCTGTCTGCCTGTCTGTCTGCCTGTCTGCCTGTCTGTCTGCCTGCCTGCCTGTCTGTCTGTCTGTCTCCCCTGTAAGGCAGAAGTGAACCTTCCTCCCTGATGCATTGCAGTGAGTGGGGTTTGGAGCCTGGTGCTTAGACTGCAGGTATGCTGCGATGCCTGAGGGGTAATGGAGCAGAGGGCTAGTGAATGAGAGGGAACATATGCGCGTGTGTGTGTGTGTGTGTGTGTGTGTGTGTGTGTGTGTGTGTGTGTGTGTGTGTGTGTGTGTGGGCAAATGGAGCAGAGGGCCAGGTCTTATCAGCTGGCCCCGCTCTCTCAGCTTATCACTGCTCCCCATCGCGGTAATAGGAGTGGAAATTCTGCAAATGTTTTTGTTCTACCGAGGTCGTCCCTTTCTGGTTGACTGCACTCAGTAATACCTGAAGGTATGTTTGCACACAATACTGTGCTTCGTCTGCACACAATGAAGCCAGTAGGATTCGATCGGCCTGGCGTATGAGTGAAAGTAAGTGAATGAGAGGGAACATGCGTGTGTGTGTTTGTGTGTGTGTGTGTGTGTGTGTGTGTGTGTGCGCTTTCTAGCGACGGGGGCAACAACAGGGTGAAAGCACTGAACACGCCTGAGTTTGTTAAAAGCCGTCTGTAGTTGTTGGTTGTTGAGAGAGAGGAGAGGAGAGTGGGACTGGCGGGCCTTACATGTGCATCAGGTCGGTCTCGTGGTGGGGCTCGTGTTTGACCTGTGGGTTAACGATAGCAGGGTGAGGGATGCCTGTGGCGTGGGGCCCTGGGGGACCTGGAACCATGTGGTGGGAGAACCTGAAACGAGAGGACAGCAACAAACAAAACAGACAAACAAAAAAAAAAAAAAAACACACATTAACAAACAAACAAACAAACAAACATTCTCATTTAGAGGGAAATGTTGTGGAGTGGAGGTTGCTAGGAGACCAGACAATGCATACACATGGATTGGAGCTCATCAGGATCTTGCTAAAAAAAAAATGGACAGATGTACGAAGTGTTTCTAACGCAGACATGGCATGATTATTTTTAGTGAAGAGTATTAGTGTGAAGAGCAGTGCTTATGCATAGGTGCTGCGAGACAGGGCTGTTATGCCCCATCTAATGCCTTCTCTTTCCCTCTCAGCCTCTCTGCCTCTCTGCCTCTCTGCCTCTCTGCCTCTCTGCCTCTCTGCCTCTCTCTCAGGGCCTCCTTCAGCTCTGCCTGGGAACCGGCTAATGAGCGCTAATGAAGTTTGCCCTGGTTGGGCACAACACTGCTGAGAGTAAATAAGCATATAGAGCTTCCCAGAGCTGCTTCATTATCAAATAACGAGCTCTCGCACACACAGCCCAGCCAGTAGTTTCGGGGGGGAGGCACTGAGATCACTTAGTTGTTTGATATTTTTTTTTTTTTGTTTTCATCCCTCTGATGATCCAGGGTCCAGTAATCACCACTAAATCTCCGTAATACTGAATGCTATGGACAAATTGTCCATCCTTTGGACAGGGACATCTACAGCCACCTTGCTGCCCTGTGTGTCGACCACAGCCTGACAGACCATGAGTGAACCCCATAATCAGCCCACCAATGTGGTGCTCATCCTGTAGTTTTCCAGGTCACAGTTTGAATCCCCTCTCACAGCCATATCTGTGTATAATCCAATCCATTTCATTTCCTTCTATGTATTTTTTAACATGGTCAAAACAGTGTTGACAAGGCAGAGAACAGTACAGATTAACAGCCATGTCAATAAGGCCTCTTTTGAATCAGCTTTGGCCCTATACCACAACTACACACTCCAATCACTAGTCCAAAGCAGATAGACACACTGTTCAAACTTAGTTTGAAGACACTGTTCACTCTTTAGTTTAGTTTTGTCTTAGTTGGACTGAGGACGTCCATTGTGTTTGTTCTGCGAGGCTCATTAAGAGCCGCCCATCACATGGAGCGTGGAGAGGTCCGGTCGGCTCTGGCTCTTCTAGAAGGCTTTCAGAGGAGCCCTGAGGCGGTGGCGGTCTCTCAGAGCCAGTCCTCCCTCTCCTCTCAGTCCTCCCTCTCTCTCTCTCTCCCTCTCTCTCTCTCTGCTCACATCTGTCTGGATGCCCACAGTACCAGTGTGGCGCTGACAGCCCTGAATCGAGCCTTTCAGTTCCAGCGGCGGGCGTCCTCTCCCCGCAGCCACGGCACCAGTCAGCTCAACCCACCGGAGACAAATCTGCTCTTGAGAGATGCAGGGCCATGGCTGCTGTGGCCCACGTCTGTTTGACATGTGCCCCAGGAGAGAGGGGTACAGAGCGGCCTGTGAGGAGGAGGAGGAGGAGGAGGGGGGGGGGGGGGGCTGTAAGGAGGAGGAGGAAGAGGAGGAGGAGGGGGAGGGATGGGGGGCTGTGAGGAGGAGGAGGAAGAGGAGGAGGAGGGGGGGCCTGTGAGGAGGAGGAGGAGGAGGGGCCTGTGAGGAGGAGGAGCAGGAGGGGGGGCCTGTGAGGAGGAGGAGGGGGGGGAGGAGGAGGGGGGGCCTGTGAGGAGGAGGAGGAGGGGGGGGCCTGTGAGGAGGAGGAGGAGGAGGAGGAGGAGGAGGGGCCTGTGAGGAGGAGGAGGGGGGGGGGGGCCTGTGAGGAGGAGGAGGAGGAGGGGCCTGTGAGGAGGAGGAGGAGGAGGGGCCTGTGAGGAGGAGGCGGAGGAGGGGGGGGGGCCTGTGAGGAGGCGGAGGAAGAGGAGGAGGAGGGGGGGGCTGTGAGGAGGAGGAGGGGCCTGTGAGGAGGAGGAGGAAGAGGAGGGGGGGGCTGTGAGGAGGAGGAGGAGGAAGAGGAGGAGGAGGAGGAGGGGGGCCTGTGAGGAGGAGGAGGAGGAGGAGGAGGAGGGGGGGCCTGTGAGGAGGAGGAGGAAGAGGAGGGGGGGGGGCTGTGAGGAGGAGGAGGAGGAGGAAGAGGAGGAGGGTGGGGGGGCTGTGAGGAGGAGGAGGAAGAGGAGGCGGGGCTGGGGCAGCCTTGGGTCCACCGCTGTACAGGGGCCGGCAGAAGGAAAAGGGCTTCCTCTTGATGCCATGTCCCATTGTTGATCGGAGTCTCAACTGAGTGTGTGTCTCTCTCTGTGTGTGTGTGTGTGTGTGTGTGTGTGTGTGTGTGTGTGTGTGGAGGGGGTAGAGTCAGAGCGTGGTGAGTATCTGCTTTCACGCATGCATGCCACGACTTACCATCCCAGTGGGGGGGTGATCTGTCCCACTCCTCCCGGGGACAGGGGGTAGAAGTTGGGAATGTCTTGTTGATGATGCCTCTGCATACCTGTGGAGCACAATGCAGGTCAGACACCCGACGCTTTGACAAGGTCCTGTTAGACTACACCAACCTCAAGTCTCCAACTACCGTATGACTAGTAGTTACTCTCATTTGGTTAAATACACACACACACACACACACACACACACACACACACAGACACACACACACACAGCTTGTCACTTCTGCAGTATGACAGAGCACGGCGAGGCATTAGACGTGTATGATTGGCCGTCTGGCGTGTGGATGGGGTGAGACATTGGGAGAACAGGGCGACGCATTAGACGTGTATGATTGGGCGTCTGGCGTGCGGATGGCGTGAGACATTGGGAGAATGGGGCGAGGCCAGTGGCGGCGCCAGGGGGGGGCTAGGGGGTGCTAGAGCACCCCCTAGATTGGCCATAGCACCCCCAAGAAAATAATGGTTTATTTAGGCCTATTATTGTTATTTAATTTCATTCTGAGTTCTTAATAAAATGTATTGTGTGATAATAATATTTTAATCACAAAAGAAAATAACAGAAAATAACAGATTGAAATAAACAGATTGTTCACGTAGCACGACACAGACAAGTTGCGCGTGAACGTGATTGTTCAATGAGTAGTAGGCTAAGTAACAGTAATCCTCGCGATCGGTCAATTCTAAGTCAAGCGTTCACAAAATCACAAAAATGGATCGGTATTTGATCCGCAAATTTCCTCGAGTTGAATAAGATGTTCAAGAGGAAGAAAAAATGCAAGAGGTATTGGATTCTGATTCAGATGTAGAAGAAGAGGAACGTCCTGGTCCAAGTCAACCCTTCACCTCTACTGAGGGCGCTGCTAGCCATGCTGCTAGCACCCTGGGTGACTTAAGCATGAACGCCCAGGATGGTCCGAAAAGACCAATATTACAAAAATGTTGTGGAAAGCTTGCGCTACACGCTGCTTGTCAGGGGATCTCACAGCGAGGCCACATTGAAGATGAGGATTCAGCAAACAGGGGTAATGTCCGCGAGTTGCTATCTGAAATTGGAAAATTTGATAAAACCGTTCAGAAAAAGTTAGATAACAACCCGTCAAATGCAAAGTATGTGCACCATGACGTGCAGAATGAGATCATCAATGTAATGGCAGAAATGATTAGGAAAAAATTAAGGGATGTTTTAAGCATAGTTTTGTGTGCACTTTTTGATACACTTTTTGATCTCTTATTATTGTGGTTTTGAGTGCCTACTGTTTGGTCTCATTCATGTTTTTATTGATTGTGACTTAAAATAATATGCACTTTTTGAAAGCATTTCTGACTCTTTGCCTGTTTAAGTTAATTCTATCTGATATTCTAATCTGCCGTCTTTAGTTAGAAGTGTATTGAACTTGGTATGTTTAGTTTAATTTGTCACACATGGTAGTGGTGACCTGTTAGTCATCTGGCGCAAACTTTAATCCACACACTGAAGTAAGTGAAGTATTTGGGATTACGTTATCTATAACATGCTGCATCCATTTTGACCGTCGGAGATGAACGCAGCTTTGTGCGCGTCCGTCAGAAGTAGCCTAATGATAATAGTAAATACGATCGATTTGAATGACGCTTTTTATGTACCCCAAAGACGCGTTAGAGATCAAACGTGTAAACATATGTGACGATATGGTGGGGAGGTGTTGTAGTAGAGAAAAATGAGACTCATATGCTATCACCCTAATTTCATAGCACCCTCAGTAAAACGCCGAGCACCCCCATAGCACCACCAGAAAAAAATCTCTGGCGCCGCCACTGGGCGAGGCATTAGACGTGTATGATTGGGCGTCTGGCGTGTGGATGAGTTGAGACATTGGGAGAATGGGGCGCATCCTGCGCAGCAGTCCCTCCAGTCCGGTGCGCGGTATAAGCCGATCACCGGCTAATTAAGGACGCTTCTTTGCTCGGGGCTAATGCTACCTCTCGATACGATTCATGGAGCTATGACTGTCACTCCGCCTTTGGCGCTAAGCTCTTCATCAGGAGGGCTCTGCTCAGGATTCAAGGTCAAGAGCTCTTGGCTCGTTTTGGGAGACAACACCGAGGCCTCTGCGATAAATGGATCTGTCAGACTGGCATCTCCTCACAGCTACAAAGCCCCACAGCTATGCACAGGCCCGCAAAAACAGAAGGGAGTGTGTGTGTGTGTGTGTGTGTGTGTGTGTGTGTTTGTGAGAGAGAAAGAGAGTGTGTGTGTGAAAGAGAGAGAGGGTGAGAGAGAGAGAGAGAGAGAGAGAGACTGCCTCAAGATTAACACCATCTCCTAATCCCAAATGGATCCTGGCTTTTCTACCCTCCCCTCCTTTCAAACTGGGCTCAAAAGGGGTCTAGTCCCACAGTGAGGGCTTATAGCTCTAAAGCCACTGTAGCGGTCTCAGATTCCTCCACAGAGGGAACGAGAGAGAGAGAGAGAACGAGAACGAGAGAGAGAACGAGAGAGAGAGAGAGAACGAGAACGAGAGAGAACGAGAGAGAACATGAGAGAGAGAACGAGAGAGAGAAGGGGGAGAGAGAGCGCTAGCATTAATGGCTGCTAATCTCCCCCTGCTTCACTACCTCCTTCAGGGCACGAGGGGAAGGGGAGAACCAGAGACGCTGTACGCAACACCCATCACTACAGCTACACACACACACACACACATCCAACACTAGAGCTACACACACACACACACACACACACACACACACACACACACACACACACACACACACACTCACTCCTGTCAGCAACCTACTCTCCTCTTAGTTCCACATGAGTGAGCTCACGGATCAGAACTTTGTTTCATGATGGCTTTTCCTTGTCAAATTCAAATGTAACCGCTGGTTGACCTCTCCGCCTGCAGTGCTTCATGTAATTAACTCCCCATCAACACAAGGTTTCACAGGCTGACACACCATCCAGAGGATACACTGCAAATGCTTAACTGCTGCAATGGTAAGTCTCTAATGTATATATCCAATAGGAAAGATGTGAAATAAGGCAGCACTGGTGAGAACTTTGTGAAGATTGATTAGTGCACATCAGCCAGAAATGTTTTCCCTAACACGGATAAGATCTCTGAAATATCAGAAATCACCTCTGATCAGAACTGACATGGCATCCATGAACACACCCAGCTGAAGGCCTCCACACACCACTGCTGTGTGTGTCCTGACATAAACCCACCAGTCCCTCAGAACTCCCACGCACTGGGGTGCGGCGCGGCTCTTTTGTTCCTCCGTCTCCCCTCCTCTGGAACGGACCACAGCGCCACGTGAGGGCACATAATTCAATAAAGATGGACGCCACCGGAGCCAAGCTGCTCTTCTCCCCTCGGCTGTAGAGTTCACGTGTTTGCTTTTGCTGCTCTGATGACTCGCCCTCTCTAGCACTCCTTTCTTTCTCTCTCTCTCACACACACACACACACACACACACACCTCGCCCTCTCTAGCACTCCTCTCCATCTCGTACAGTACCAGTCAAAAGTTTGGACACACCTTTAATTTTTTGGAGAAGTGGAGAAGTTACTTTTATTATTTTCTACATTGTAGATTTATCCTGAAGACAACTCAACTATGAAAGAACACATATGGAATGACGTACTAAACAAAAAAAAGTGTTATCTACAATGTAAAAAATAATAAAAGTAAAGAAAAAAAACGTAATTTTTTAAATTAGAAGGTGTGTACAAACTTTTGACTGGTACTGTATATCTACATGGATATTCATCAGTTGTCCAAACTTCACGCAGCACTGGTTCACTTAACTGGCGCTCAGAATCATTTCATTCAAAAAGAATATAGTTTTTGAGAGTAGCCTTTTTGCATATGCATGGTATGAATCAGCCGTGTAGAACTATAGCGCTGATATTATGAGTTGTGTATGCAGTGCGCATGGTGAGCAGTCCTCAAGTAACCTCAGGTTAAGTGGAACCAGATACACAGGGTTACATATTACAGTGGCAGACCGGTGCAGACACCTTGGCATACCCTCTGCCCCAAACCATCTGGTGAGGGAGTGAACAAGTCGTTCTACCCGAGAGCCCATACATCTAACGTCTCAAACAGGTAGCTATCAACCTGCACGCCACTTGCTCACATCCAGCACATTAGCGAGCCAGTTAGCAGGAGACATGTGTGTGTGTGTGTGTGTGTGTGTGTGTGTGTGTGTGTGTGTGTGTGTGGAGTCCAAGCATTAAGTGAGTTGAGGGCAGCCTGGGTGGACTTGGCTTGTGTTGGGAGGCGTGCGAGATGCCTGATGTCTGATTGTGGCGTGCGGCCCTCTGTTGGATATTTATAGCTCCTCCAGACCTGCTGTGCATCATCACATC
>NC_137918.1:22751202-22783702 GCF_963457725.1 Sprattus sprattus | reverse complement strand
GTCAGAGGTCGGGGATAAGCTATGTGCAGTAGTAGCTTTAATGAGCCTTATCCTACATAAAGAGCGCTAATCACAGGCTAGCTTCCACCGTGATGTGTTGCTCTGGGTCCCAGGGCCACAGTGATGGGCCTGTGCTAGTTAGCTAAATGATGGCGTTAGCATCCTCAACCCCTCACTCCCATTTTACGCTTTTCAGATCCCATTGGCTTCTCCTGTGGGAAAGAGATAAGACGTGGGAGGATTTTAATTTAAGCCACAGTCTCTGTATCTGACTCCAGAGAGAGAGGGGATGACTAAAGGAGGGGGGGTTTGTTCTGTCTTTGAGGAACACAAATGCAAATGAATCTGTCTGTCTCTGTCCACACACTCTCTCACACACACACACACACACACACACACACACACACACACACACACACACACACACACACACACACACACACACACACACACACACACACACACACACACACACACACACACGAACAGTATTAGGTTGGTGACTCCCAGCCCCCATGAAATGTGCTGGGCTTAGGAAGGCGTACCCATCCGTCCGCCATATTGGATAGGACTGCTTTTTTTTTTTTGCTCCCCCCAGTCGCAGCTGTCAAAGCCATTTCTCTCAACTTCTTAATAAACTCCCTTCATTGTGTGCTACTTGTGGCTGAAAATCCACCAGCAAAACGCTAGGCCTGTGTGACCAATACATCATCACTGAGGGCTGTGCACAAGGGAGCAATCGAGCGCCACTCAAACCACCAGGAAATGAACCTAAAAATTACCAATTAAATTGAAACACCGTACACATAAACTGTCGGTGAAGCTAATGTTGGCGGCTTGATGTTTTTTTTTTGCCAGGAGGACCAAAACTCAGACCTAATAATTACAGGGAGATGGAGGTTTCTCTCTGGCTGCTTTTAATACAGGCAGGAAGGGCTGGGCCCCAACATGGTTTCACTGGTGAGACGGCAGAGAGGGTGAAAAAAAAAAGAAAAGAAAAGAAAAGAGAGGAGCGAGTCATTCAGGGTGATCTAACACAAGCAACAGAGACAAGTCAAATCCTTCCAGGTGGTTCTATCAAATGGCGGCGCCCGTCCGCTTGCCTTTCCAGCGATGTGTCATATTAAACAAAAACACTTTTTGCTAAAGCCCCCCCCCCCACCAGGGAAGTGGTTGGACAGCCTTGACTGACCACAGTCTCGGGTCATGCTATGTCATAGCGATTTATCCTCTGATCCGGCCGCCGTGAAACTTTCACAGGCTGGGCGGTGGGGATGGAGAGTAGCCATATTGGAGGTCCCCCCCCCTTTTTTTTATTGTGAAGGAGAAATAATAGGCTTAGGCATTTCTATTCATATTTTCAGAGAGGCGGCGCGGATTGAAAAGAAGCGTTTCCATTTGGAATTTTATAACCAGGCTTGGGCCGGGGCCCTCTTAAAAAAGTGCCTCAGATGTGGTTTTTAATAGAAATTCATTGTGCGGAACTCGAGCTGGCAGCAAGCCTACAGAAACTCCGGCGCTCACAGACAGAGAGAGAGAAAGAGACAGAGGAAGAGAGAGAGAAAGAGACAGAGGAAGAGAGAGAGAAAGAGAAAGACAGAGGAAGAGAGGGAGAAAGACAGAGGAAGAGAGAGAGAAAGACAGAGGAAGAGAGGGAGCGTGAATGAAAGGAACACGAGAAAAGGGTGAGGGGTAAAAGGGAGGAAAACAGAAAGCCAAGGAGAGAAAAAAAAAAGGAGGAAAAGTTTTAGCAGGATGGGAGAGGAGCCAAGCACTTGGGTCAGGCGCTTGATTCTTCATTTAAAAGCACAGAGTCCTCCCTCATGACCCGAGCTATTTAGTTCCCCTCACAGAATACCCCAAAACTTTACAGCCAGTTCCTTTTAGATGACCAGAAAACACATGTTTGCTTAAAGCAGGGGAAGCACTGGTATAGGAGGACTGCACTGTGTGGCTTCTCCTTCTCACCCTGTTGGAAAAGAGCTCTTGCAAACCTGACCTCAACAGAACTCGCCAACAGCGTTCTGCTTTTCAACAGCCCATTTAAAAAGTGCTGGCAATCTCTGCTGAACTGAACTCCATCACATCTCCCTCCCTCCCACCCACCCACACCCTCCCCCCTCCCCCCTCCCTGACGGCACTTGGCACTTTAAACATTTCCAGGGAATTATCTTAGCGTTCCCTCAGCGTTCTCCACACGCTACCAGACCCTTTTGTGCTCCACTCAATTACCCCGCTTCTGCGTTGGGGGGGGGGGGGGGGGGGGAGGCGAGAGAGAGAGGAAGCTGGATTTTTTTTATAATAATCGCTTCCCACTTCTGTAATTTATATGCAATGAGGACTCCTCAGGCCTCACGGCTACAATCAAGTGTGTGTGCAAAGCGGTGCGAGGTGTTTTGCAAACAGTCGGGGGGAGATGGCGACTGAAGTGGTGGCGACAGATTCCCATGCTGGTAAATCTCTCTGAAGACCCCATCCCCCCCGCCCCGCCCCCCATCCCCCCGCCCAACCGCCTCACCTGCGCACTGTTTGACTTTCCACACATACTCAAACAGACAGGCAGAGAGGGGTGTGTGGAGTGTGTGTGACTGTCATTTTTTCTCTCTCTAACTCACTCACACACAGACACACACTCATTCTCTCCACCCCCTCACCTCACACAAAGAGTAACGAGTGCCTTTCGTTTCCTCGTGAGCAGGACTTTGTGGTCTCTCGTGGAGATGCTCCAATATGAGCCGACTGCTAATAGAAAGGGCTTTTACGCCGCTGAGAGGTACACCTTCCACACACACACACACACACACACACACACACACACGCACACACGTTTGCAGACAGAGCAGGCCGTGTTCCTGATGTTTGGATGGACAGAGGGAGAGAAAAAGAGGACACACCCAACTCTGCTCTGAGCCGACACACAGAGAGAGAGCCGACCAGGTGTTCCCACTCACGCCCCGAGGAATGCATGACCTTTCAAAAACAAAAGGTGAAAACACCCTCCTCACCAGAGGGGGGGGGGGGGGGGGGGGGCCCATCACACGACCAGAGATATCTTCAAATAAAAACAAAATAAAAGCAGAGAGAGGTGCGTCTCCCTCAATCAAAACAGGGCTTGACCGAGAGGAAACTTAAATAAATAACCAATTAGCATTCAGGGAGAGAGGAACGAGGCCCCCCCGGTCTTCAGCGGAGTGCTGAAAATGGAATGTGTTATTGGCAGGATGGCCTCTTAGCCGTGGGGCTTAATGTAACCGAACCCAATTAATGGAGAAGAAAGGCGAGCCGGCATCACGCGGCACGTGCCCAGGGTAATGAGACGAACAAGGGGATGGAAGGAGTGGAGGAGGAGGAGGAGGTGGTGGTGGAGGAGGTGGTGGAGGAGGAGGAGAGTAACTCAAGGAAAGACTGCCCTGGAGAGAAACGTACATCCATGAAGCCTTCACACCATCCCCAGCCCCCACTGTTCTACTTTTCCCCTTTCTTCTGCTCGACGCTTCATCAGTGATCCACCAACGCAGAAGACGACGACGACACTGGGACACACACACTTCCATCCTCACATTCTCATTGGAGGAGAAGGGTGTGAAGAGCTTAGATGTGTCAGTATTAAAAGTGCCGTCTATTTTCAAATGCGCTATATTTTTCTGTGGAAGATATATTATTGATGCGTACACTAATCTCCTTTAGATACCAGCTACAAGACTTGCTTTTCTCTCCAGTGCCTTCCATGTCAAGGCTGTCCTGGTAGAATACAAGCCAAAAAGCACGGAAAACCATTGATTGAAATGTTCTGCTTTCTGTTCTATCTTGTGTTAAAATGGTAGTATTTCCATTTTAATTGTTATGAGAGGGCTAAGTACAGGATATTGAATAGCTGAGAGACAGAGAGAGCTCTTTCAGGCTGTCATCTTCAGACTGAATGCACACCCCCACCCCAAAGGAACTCAGATCAAACAAATCCCGTTAACGCCCTGAGAAAAACCACATGACCAGCATATGTGGCCCCGGCGCTTTGACAGACACCAACCATAAAACAAACACACAGTGATACATCCATGGCATGCTTCCAGCTCCTCAGAGACTGCATGGAGTCAGTCTCTCTCTCTCTCTCTCCCTCCCTCTCCCTCTCCCTCTCCCTCTCCCTCTCCCTCTCCCTCTCCCTCTCTCTCCCTCTCTCTCCCTCTCTCTCCCTCTCTCTCTCCCTCTCTCTCCATCCCTCAATTACACAGCCAACTCTAAATCATACCACTGCACTCTCGGAGCTAGGACACGCCACCAGGCCTTTGGGTGGATCTATTTACTCACATATTTTGTCCCGCTCATAATTGAATGAATAAATAAATAAATAAATAAACAAATAAAATAATAATAAATAATACAAAATGAGATAGAGAGAGAGAAAGAAAGAGAGACAGAGAAAAAGAGAAAAAGAGAGAAAGAGAGAAAGAGAGGGAGAGAGAAATAGAGGGAGAGAGAAAGAGAGGGAGAGGGAGAGAGAGAGAGAGGGAGAGAGTGTACTTGGCTGGATTGGTTTTGCAGTACGCCGCAAAAGCAGAACAGTGTCTCATTATCAGCAGTACTGTTTGTTGCTCTTGCCCTTGTGGTTCCTCTCTGATCTTTTCTGTGTTGCCTCCTTGATTCAGTAGCATTTTGCACTCCAATTGCTCCAAAGCTGGAGGACACTTTCAAACGCACAGATTTCATGTTACTTATAAAAGTTCGCCGTAGCTCGTACAGCTAGGGTCTGCCGCTCGCGTCAGAGGTGGAGGTTGTGAGAGGGTTGTGTGGTGGTTGTGTGGGCGTCATGTTTGGGACGCGAGGGCTGTGGATGGGTTGCTAGTGGGTTTTGGCCGGGCGCTCGGCACCCCTGCAGCATGTTCACCTTGTGGCTGGGCGCAGGGCTCATTAACACAGCAGGAGCTGGTCACATCAAAGCGCCGAGGAAAGGTCAAACATTCCACTGAAGAGGCACTACCAGCAGGACTGGCTACTCCCACTGACCAGAGCCAGTGTGTGTGTGTGTGTGTGTGTGTGTGTGTGTGTGTGTGTGCATATTAGTCTCCACACACACACACACACACACACACACACACACACAAGCTCAAGAGCTTATAGAATGTGCCAGATTAAACACACACACACACACACACCCACGTGGTCTCTTCTATATGCAGGGTCATAGAGTAAAACTCCAGAGCATAGGCACACATCTCTCTTTGTGCATGAGAGGGGGAGGAAGATGAGGAGAGGGGGAGGAAGATGAGGAGAGGGGGAGGAAGATGAGGAGAGGGGGAGGAAGATGAGGAGATGGGACACTTCCGTGACCTTCTGCCCTTTTACACAAGCAGCCGATTCTGACATAATCACCATGGCAAAATGAAACACACACACACACACACACACACACTCTCTCTTCACTGCATGCGAAACACCTGGATCCCTGGAAAGACACCACGTGGAACGAGAGCTTCAGCTGCTTCACTACGGCTACTGATGATGCAATGCCCCAAAGATGGAGGCAGGTCGAAGGTCTCTGTGACCCCCATGCAGTCCCGCCAACGCGCGGAGCGGCTTTATTTCCCTTTCCAATTGGCTGGCAGCTCTCTATGAAAGCTATTTATGGCAACCGGCGGCCCTGCATAAACAGGCCGTGTGTGTTTACCGTTAGCCGACTGAGCAGCTAACCAACTGATCCACAGACGGAGCTCGCACCGATACTGAACAGTATCAACTGTTGGATACCCGACCGTGCCCCCCCCCTGCCCCCCCCCTGCCCCCCACTCCGCCAGCTCTCATACACAATGACAAAGGAACAAAAAAACTCGATAAAGACGTGCATTTTATAAACTGCTTTCTGGAGTCGCCCTAGAAGCACACCGCATGCATAAATCTGTGAATGGGGAGCGAATAGGGGGATTTGCCTGCTGTGCCTAGATAGAGGTGGCTTCAGCGTTTGCACAGGTACGGTGCACGTGAAAGGCTGTCAGTCTGGATTTGGGAGTCTGGTGGTGACGGGGAAAATGGAGCTCTCTGGCATCTCTTTGTGAGGGTCTACCTGAGTGGGAGGCTTACGCTCAGCAGCCCGCCGACTCCCTCTGGAAGCACTGCCACGGGAGGAATGTTCACAGGCAGACTGACGACAGGGTGGATCCTCTGTGTGTGTGTGTGTGTGTGTGTGTGTGTGTGTGTGGGGGGGGGGATTCGCGTGTGTATGTGTGTGTGTGTGTGTGTGTGTGTGTGTGTGTGTGTGTGTGTGTGTGTGTGTGTGAGTGACAGAGTGTGTGTAAGAGAGAGAGAGAGAAAAAGAGAGAGAGAGAGTGAGAGTGAGTGTGTGTGTGTATGTGAATACCACATTTGAAATGAGAGGAAGACGGGATATGAATGGAGGCTGCCTGGCATGCCGAGTAGTGACCTAGTTTCACAGACACAAACATCGGCACCAGCGCTTTGGCAGAAACTACAGTCAGGCATCGAGCTGGGCAGCTAAATTACAAGCACAAAAAACAGCAGGGGAATGGGCAGTGGAATAAAGCAATAAGACAGCAGCAACATCCTGGGTCCAGTCAGGCTGCACGCTGGAGATCATAGCCACTGCTAGAAGATTCCGCAGCTCCACGAGGCCATCAGCTTTTTAAAAACCAGCTCAGTCACAGACCGTCAGAGAAACCCTCCCGAGCTCCAGGCCTGACACCTGTCTGCCTTCCTGGGTGAACTTTTGACCCCTCTCTGTAACACGAGCCTTGGCCTCTTCACCTCAGCACACCACCTCTGAAAGCACACACCTTATGAGGCTGCACTTCACCCAGTGGCTATTCTCTTAACAGATGACACACACACACACACACACACACACACACAACTCCTCTCTGGTAGAATTCCATGGACTGGACCAGTGGCTTCAGAATGAGCACCAGCTCACACAAAGCTTTTGAAAAACTGAAACATAGAAGTGAATGCCATGTCCTCAATTTCATTCGTTATGTTATCAATGCTACTAAGTGGTGTTCATTGTGCATGCTATTTCTGATGGGTATGCATGCAAACTAGTATCACTAAATCAATGAATAGTTGCCATTTATGGGTATGCGTCATCGGCTTTCATAATAGATTTTTGAAGGAACAATACCATGTTGCTAGCAGTCCAATTATGTGGGACTGCTTCTCTACGTCGATAAGGATTAACTAGTGAGGTACTGCTTTTCAGCACAGCTTCAGGGATCTCAGCTTTGTGTGGCTTTAAGGATACAGCGAGTGAGAGAGCGAGAGAAAGAGGGGTAATCCCTGGTGAACAAATGGCTATTCTCCACCAGTGTATGACTAGGGGAACACTTCAACAACCTCTTGAGAATCAACTCGCCAACAAGAGTGTCCCCTCCCCCCTTGCGTTACTTCTGTAGGGGCTCTTTTGTGGCTTTTGTCTGACTCTATACAAACAAGACAACGAGTGTGTCCAAACATGGCCAAACACAGGAGTGAAGTAGGTACTAGGCCATGCCTCTATTCAAGTAATGCTCTAGCTATTGGTTCCAAGACAAAGGCTAGGAGCAGCGGGCCAAACCTTTAGGCTGATTCAACTTCTGTGTAGGCCAAAACCTCTTGCATGAATTATGCCCAGGTGACAGCATTAAGGGAGGAATGAAAGATTGCTTCTTAATAGTCAGGAAAAAGCACCATTAAACTACAAACTATCCAAACATAAAAGCCAGTACATATACAGGTGGTCATGCTTATTTAAGACTAAACAGCAGGCCAGCCAGCTGGATGGATACATTTTTATCTTAGAATGCAGCATTGTGTAAGCCAGCATTGTGTTAGCCGACTCCTTCACCTATTCCAGTCAAAGATGGCTGCTATTTTCTTTAGAAGATCCAAAGGTAGAGAAAGGGCAGTGATCTCATCCAGGTCAGGGTGACCCTCTGTGTGACTCCAGAGACGGGCAGCACATCAGAGGAGTCACGCACACCTCTCACGTCCCCGGAGAGACTGACAGCGTCCATGGAGAGAGTCGACAAAGTATCGTTCTGGGCATGTTTGCTGTATCTCTCGGAGACCTTGCACCTTTTCCATTCTTTTTTTTTTTTTTCCCAGGATGCAGTGTGTTTTGGTGATGGCAGCGCAGTTACTTTGGATGCTTTGATCTGGCGGGGGCTCAGGGCCAGCCGAATCGATTTGATATTTTGATGCATTGTTTGATGGCCGGCAACTCAAAGTGGCAGCCCAGCCTCTGATGTCCCTGCATTGGGTAGACATGAAAAGGTTCACCTGCCCAACCGCCCCCCCCCCCCCCCCCGTGTGTGGGTAAGGCCATCCGCACCCCAAACCCAGCGCCCACAGCCTCCGAAGCAATCAGACCCCCACTGTTAGACAGCGAGTTTGCATTACAACTTTAGAAAAAAATAAATGCCGTTGCGTCTGTAATGAAATGAATCTCGGCAAAACAAAAATGGAAAGGACAAAATAATCCTGTTGACTTTAATTCAGTTCATCACCATTAAAAATTCTGCCATGACTATGAGCCAACCAGTCCCACTGTTGCAGTGTGCTATTGCTCAGTTTGAGCTTAGTGGTGCTAGACTCTTAGTGACTTTAACAGCCATCAATGTCCTTGCCTCTCAGTCCTTTAACAAAGCTAGAAATCTAATTTTCTTAAATGTGTACATCCCATGGGAGACAGAGTTGCCTTTAATAGCCACCGCAGCGGTTGATCAAAGGCAGGAGCGGCACAAAAGCCCTGATCAGATGAACAAACACATTCTTGCCGAATAGTTTTATGGGTTTCATCATCCTGCATCAAGTGACTGTCCTGGAGTAAACAAAGAGGCGTTCTCTTCACCCTCCAACAGCAGCATCACACACACACACACACACACACTTCTGCACAGAGAGTAGTAGAGGAATGAGAGAGAGAGAGAGAGAGAAGGAAAGAGAGAGCGAGAGAGAAAGAAAAAGAGAGGAGAGAGAGAGAGCGCGAGAGAGAGAGAGCGAGAGAGAGAGAGAAGGAGAAGGAGTGCTGAGCGTATTTCAGGCTGAGAGATAAGAATAGTCAGTGAGAAACATAGCAAACCTGAGAAAAACACTGCCAACAGACGGCTTAAATTCATTTCAAAAGGCACATGATCACAATTTGTCTGGAAGTTGTCAATATTTTTTGGAGGAAAAAAAAACTCCACGAGGATTATAAAAAAAAAAAGGAAAAAAAAGTGTGAATTAAAAAGGTATGCTCAAAGAGGAGAGCAAAAACACTCCCGATGAGGGGAAAACCAAGAAGAGACTGGTGAGAGGGGAGAGGAGAATGCGATACAATGTTAAACTGCGTAGTGAGTTTGTGACTGTCTGTCTGTGGCCATCCACCCTTCACTGCAGGCCCCTCTCCAGCCAAAGCAAATTGGGCCCTGGAGGGAGGTGGACAGTGTGTGCACCGGTGCCAAGCAGAAGGGGTGGCAAGAGGGTGGGGTGTGGGGGGTGAGCTCTGGGCACACGCACTGCCACAAAGGAGCGCCTCGTTAGCTCGCTTGCAACCTCAGTGTTCACGCCACCAAAACAGCCCCGGCGCTAAACACGGGACATCTGCAAGTGTAATCACCCCTTTGTGTCACCATTTTTCTGCTCTGCTGGACGGCAGCGTGGCTCGATTTTCAGCGCCTCCCTCCCCTCCCCTCCCTCCCACCCCTCCTCCTCCCCTCGGCCCCGGCCTCCCTTTGCTGGGGAGACGGACGGTGTGTCGTGGAGATTACAGACACAGTCGCTCAGGTAACAGACCCACTAATCTGAGCCCTCGTTGAATTACACATAATTGCTCCGGCGCTGTGATTGATTTCAGCCTGGAAAGAAAAGACTAGAGCCCCCCCCCCCCCCCCCCCCCTTCTTCAACCCCCCCCCCCCCCCCCCATCCTCACCCTCCTTCCAACACACACAACCCTCCTCCCTTCCCCTTTCTCTAAATCCACCCCCCTTTCTCTCTCTCTCTCTTTCTCTCCCCCTCTCTCTCTCTCTCTCTCTCTCTCTCGCTCACTAGCAGCAGCCAAGCCTCTCCATCTAGTAGGAGGCAGGAGGCTTTGAAGAGATCAAAGCCAAGGCCGCGAGCAGTTGCGCGCCCTGGGAATACGCCGAGCCTCTCCGCTCCTCAGCCCTATTTTCCAGCGTCATGTCAGATTGCAGCTGTATTGCATTTCGCCAGTTTTCTTAATGCTCTTGGTTTTGACTTTGACATCAGTGATCCCCCCCCCCCCCCCCTCCACCCTCCTCTTCTTCAAAAACAAGGGGGAGACGAAGGGTGAAAATAAAAAAAAAAGAGTGAAAAAGGAAGAGGGAGCAAAACTGAAGGAGCAAAATAAAGGACAGGAACAGAGAACGACAGAAATGGAAGAGAAGGAAGGGAAAGAGTGGAATAAAAACTGAGAAGTGCACAGCAGAAAGAGCAAAAGCAGAGGGGGGGGGAGAGATAGACGGGGTGATTTTTATTTTCACAACTCCATAATTGGGCAGTTCAAAGGGAAGGGGGAAAATACAGCATTTGTTTTCAATTCAGGGGCAGATATGAAAGGAGCGACACACTTTTATGGGTTTCCCAAAAATTAAAGACAGGCTCTTTACCCAGTCAAAGAACAGGGTGTTTTTTATGGCCGAGACCACACATAATGAATTGATAGCAAACCCCTCCCTCCGTCTCTCCTCCACAGGCTGGAACAAAGTCAGAGAGTCACAGAGAGAGAAAGAGAGAGAGAGAGAGAGAGAGAGAGAGAGAGAGAGAATTAAAATGAAAGGGGATGAAGATGACTATAGTTTGAGAAACAAAAACAGTGAGTCCCTCTGTATCTGAGCTTGAATGAGGTTGGGGGGGGGGGGAAGAAATGGTTTGATGTGCTCAGTTAGAAGAAAAAAAAAATGAGTGAAAGGAAAAAAGGAGTTGTATCCATCTATCCGTTTAACGGCTTGGCTAATAGAGCCTGGTGGCAAGCCACCCTTTGTACTATAGCACTGCGAGGGCCTTTACCAAACTCCTACACCAGGGGACCATTAATATTTCAGCACTGTCAGAACCACGAAGCATGGGAGGCTCTTTTACTCACACACCCACAGCAGAGCAAAAATAATGAGCTTCTGAAAAAAATATGAAAAGAGAGAGCGAGTGGGAGAGAGAGAGAGAAAGAGAGAGGGGAGAGAGAGAGAGAGAAAGAGAGAGAGGGGAGAGAAAGAGAGAGAGGGGAGAGAGAGAGAGAAAGAGAGAGAGGAGAGAGAAAGAGAGAGGGGAGAAAGAGAGAGAGAGAGTGAGTGGAGAGAAAGAGAGAGAAAGAGAGAAAGGGGAGAGAGAGAGAGAGAGTGGAGAGAGAGAGAGAGTGAGTGGAGAGAAAGAGAGAGAGAGAAAGAGAGAGAGAGTGAGTGGAGAGAGAAAGAGAGAGGGGAGAGAGAGAGAGAAAGAGAGAGAGGGGAGAGAGAGAGAGTGAGTGGAGAGAAAGAGAGAGAAAGAAAGAGAGAGAGAGAGAGAGAGAGAGAGAGTGAGTGGAGAGAAAGAGAGAGAGAGAAAGAGAGAGAGGGGAGAGAAAGAGAGGAGAGGCCAAACCTCCTGCAACAGAGCTGCTATTGATCATCACTCCACCCTCCACCCGAGAGGAGTCCTCCTGCCTGCGCCTCCCCGTGAAATGGAGAAGAGAGGAGCGCCTCTGCACCCCCACGCATGCACACCCCCTCAAGGCCAACGGTCACCCTGTCACTCTGTGACACCCCCCTCTTATCAGAGCCCCACAAACACTAACGCCTCAAAACTACATTTAACGATCTCAATGAACAGCCATATTAATTCAAATTAAACAACAATGCATTATTAGGAATTATTAGCGGGGGGAATCTACAAAGACTTTGTTGTTTTCCTCATAACGCAAAAAGAAAAACTGCCCAGATCCGTCCTCCATCACTCGACTCAACAGGCCTGAGTGTGCTGGAACCTTCTGCGTCTGAAGCAGCTGTGTTTGGGGCGGCGGCCATGCTGGGGCGGAGGGAGCAGCGGCCGACGTTTGGAGCACGCACCGCAGGAGCGTCACGGAGGTCAGCCCCAGGACCAGGCCGTCACAGCGAGGGGTGGCCGGGGCGATGACAACTGTGACAACACACGGCCGGCTGGCTGCTCCAGACTGGGCTCAGGGTGACGAGTGACAGGAGCCCAGCAGGTGGCGGGGAAGGAGGGAGAACCTCCTCACACACACACACACACACACACACACACACACACTCTCCTCACAGGGAGCAGAGCACCCCAGAGACCCCAGCTAACCAGCACGCTAGCTAGGACTGAAAGGGAGAGAGAGAGAGAGGGCCAGAGAGCGAGAGAGAGAGAGAGAGAGAGAGAGAGGGAGAGAGAGAGAGGGGGCCAGAGAGCGAGAGAGAGAGACCCAAGCTAACCAGCATGCTAGCTAGGAGTGAGGCCCCCTTTACACGGAGCCTAGTTTGCCTGCGTCCGAAATGAAACTAATACAGATAGCCCTATCGTAAGGACGAACACTCTCTATCCGCACACGGTATCTGCAACGCTTCGAATCGGGGGTCGAAAGTGAGTAGATTGAGAGACAGGGCCGTTCAGAGTCTATCTGTGGAGCTGATCTAGGTTTGAACTACACTGAACAACAATCAAAAAAACGATATCAGGGAAAAAAAAACTCTCCTAATTGAAACCTTTGGAAACATTCTGATTGGAAATTGCGAGCAAAAAAGAAATGTATCTGCAACTGCAGGCTTAAACATCTGTGTGTAACATGTGCACTCATGTACACACACACACACACACACACGAAGAGTAAACTGGTACAGCTGCCACACACTAACAGCTAGGTTCTCCTTTAAGGAAAAAAATCTAAACCAAAAGAATAATTAAGGAGCCCACATCAAGAAGTGTGGCTTTCACAAAAAAACAGCGATTTTCTCATAACCGTGATGCCAAGGGCTTTGATGTTGCAATACGATACAAAATGGCTCAACTGTATTTTGCTTGAGAGGGACATTTCAAAAATGCCCAACTCAAGACATTGTCAGGGGGTGGCTTTTACAAGAAGAGAGAGAGGACACATGGATCCAATAGGCCTGTGTTTCTTTGCTGCACCAGGGGAGTGTGGGATGTAAATGAGGTATCGATGGCCCTGTTTAGAAAGGCCCGGGTGTGCTGCGTTGGTTGGAGCGCTTGAAAAGGCCCGGGGGCAGGGGCGCTCTGGGAGGTCCAGGCATGTGGGCGATCAGGGGGACCTGGAGAGCAGATGACGCCGCCGCCGCCGTCCCCTACGCCTCGCTGCGGCACACACACACACACACACACACGGAGCACAACGGAGCTCTGTACCAGCAGACGAGCTCGGCACGCACATGACCACAACACTCCTCCCTCCCTCAGTCCATGTGCTGTGCTATGGGACAACGGGCTGGACAGGGTTTGACTTGAGTGAGTATTTAACAGTGCATGCCTGAGGACAAGCGGGCGCGCACGCACACACACACACACACACACACACACACACACACACACACGTGCATTTTGTGCAATTCATTACATACAGAAGATATGGAAATTCTATTTCTGTGGTGCAGTTTTAGTTATAGCTGCCTCAGTGAACAGCAGAGGTTGGTAGTGAATATTATGCTGAGATGAAGCTGACAGCCATGCTCCGGATGGAAACTACACATCCAAACAGCACACCAATAAAGCATAGGGAAGTTGTGTTTTTGGTTTGCTGGGAACTGAAGTGTTCAGGTGGAGACACACACACACACACACACACACACAAACGCACACACACACACACACACAGTTGTGCTGTATTAAATCCTGTTAGTAAGCCCGGGTTTGTGGGGTTTGTGATTCCACGGCACATCCACACGGTGCAGGAGATCCGTCACGTCCCACATCAAAGAGAAGTGGGAGTTTCTCCTCACAGCTTTATCGCCACTGGGCCCTGGCGCTGGCGCTGGGGGAAGGGGGACCAAGAAGGGGCAGGGACTCTCCACTCCAGTGCCAGAAACCTGCTTTAAATCTTCACCAGCACACTCCAGACTGCTTGCACAGGCTGGCAGACCAGCACACAGCTAGCTCTCTGGAAGGGTCACTGGATTGTGTCAAATTGCGTTTTTGGACCACGAAGAAACTATTCTACTCTAGAACTAAAATAAAACTTAATATAAGAAACACATTTTTTTTTAATATACATTTCAAATCAATCAAATGTAG
Organism: Sprattus sprattus; assembly: GCF_963457725.1. NCBI lineage: Eukaryota > Metazoa > Chordata > Actinopteri > Clupeiformes > Clupeidae > Sprattus > Sprattus sprattus. Next base: position 22,769,496 of record NC_137918.1, on the reverse strand, counting down.
ATAAATGTAGATAATTCTTCAAGAGGTTACTGCTCTGTATTACTAAAAACGAGTGCTAGTCACGCTAGTAACGCATCTCTGTTCTCCTAGCTCAATCCAACCCTGTGTTTAAAAGAGGATGCATTTGCTGAGACGCCTTCTTAGGTGCATAATGTCCCCAGACCCCACAGCAGCACCACAGCTCCATGCGTGTTTACCTCTATGGAGGGTTAGCAGCCAGAGCTACATGCGTGTTTACCTCTGTGGTGTGTTAGCAGCCAGAGCTACATGCATGTTTACCTCTGTGGTGTGTTAGCAGCCAGAGCTACATGCGTGTTTACCTCTGTGGTGTGTTAGCAGCCAGAGCTACATGCGTGAATAACCTCTATGGTGTGTTAGCAGCCAGAGCTACATGCGTGTTTACCTCTATGGTGGGTTGACAGCCAGAGCTACATGCGTGTTTACCTCTGTAGTGTGTTAGCAGCCAGAGCTAAGCTCTGTGAGGAGCTGGATTTTGTTCCTCAGGCTCATTTAATAAGAGGGCGAGTTGGCACAGTGCACGCAGACTTTGGCCTTCGTGCAATCCAGCAGTGGCCAGGTGGCAACCAAAGAGACAGAGAGCCGAGCAATCGCACATGCAGTTGCTTTAAATAATCCAATATGTAACAGTCAAACCCCACACGACCTCCTGCTGAAGACACAAACACGGGGGGCAGCTAAGGAGGAACCCATTACGCCATCAAATGAAATCCAAACCCTCGCCACCATTGTGATCCCACAGATGGGGGGCACGGGGAGAGAGGGAGGGGGGCAGGCAGGCAGGAGAGGCTAATGCTAAATGGAAAGAGAAGGGCTCAGAGTTGGCTCGTTCTGATTGCTTTGAGGCACAGTTGCTACAATTTCAGCACAGAAAAAAAAAAATAGGTAGACCACTTTGTTTCACAATTTAAATCAGAGCCCGCTCCGTGAAGGAATTTAAGACTATTTTCAATGTCGTTTTCAGAGCACCTGGACGTACAGCGGCTCTCAATCACCTACTCTGGGATCACGCTAGCTGCCCGGGTCAGAGAGATTGACCTACAACTCAGAATTGCTTTGCTACCATCTCTGGCACACAGAGGGAGACCCGTAGAGCTGAAGGACTGGGCTCTCTGAGGGACTGGGCTCTGTGAGGGACTGAGTAAAGCTGAGGGACTGGGCTCTGTGAGGGACTGAGTAAAGCTGAGGGACTGGGCTCTGTGAGGGACTGAGTAAAGCTGAGGGACTGGGCTCTGTGAGGGACTGAGTAAAGCTGAGGGACTGGGCTCTGTGAGGGACTGAGTAAAGCTGAGGGCAAGGCTCTGTGAGGGGCAGATCCCTGTGCAGGGCAGATCTCTGTGAGGGACTGATCTCTGTGAGGGACTGGGCTCTGTGAGGGACTGCCTCTGTGAGGGACTGGGCTCTGTGAAGGACTGGGCTCTGTGAAGGACTGCCTCTGTGAAGGACTGAGTAAATCTGAGGTAACTGGGCTCTGTGAGGGACTGGGCTCTGTGAAGGACTGCCTCTGTGAAGGACTGAGTAAATCTGAGGTAACTGGGCTCTGTGAGGGACTGCCTCTGCTGCAGAGAGCAGGCCCGGTCAGGAGCAGCAGTGGAAACAGCAGCCGCAGTGCAACTGGGTGGGCAGGCAGGCCCAGGAATGTCATGGTCAATGGAAATCAATCCAAACTTGAGGGGGTAATGAGAAGGAGGAGGGGAAAGAAGCTGCCTTTGAAGTCGGTGAAAACCAATCCCAAGCCTTGGAGATACTGTGTCTGTCCGCAGATTTGATCAATACAGCGGCGAGGGAGTGTCGAAAGGCAGGCTGAGAGAGACATACACTGACAGAGAGAGAAAAGGACTCGTACGTTCCATCAGACCACCGTCCACTGAGTGACAGATGGATTAATGACTACTCTTTTACATATTATTAGAGAGTGGGCAAATTTAATGCATGGTTAACAATAGCTAATAAAAACAGAAAAAAATATTTCAAACTGTGTGAAAAGTCTCATACCACATAGAATGAGCGTTTAAAAAAAAAAATGTAAATAATTGAAATCACTTTTAGAGTTCAACAGCCATCCTCTCACTGCACGAGATCTCAATCCTCTCGCTGCACGTGATTTAACACTCTAAGGTCCAAGGCCTTTTAGACTTTTCTAAGTTGTCTGACATGCCTTGATGTTTTTGTACATTTTGCTTAACTAAAAACATTGATGCACAAATGGAATATATGATTCTATTCTAGAAGACCTCAGCAATAATATTAGAAAAGGGTTCAATGTTTCCGTGGTTGTTCTTTTTATGTCTCTAAGACGAAAACTCAAAAATAAAAATATCCCGGACGAGGGATATAGACCTTTTAGTGTTAAGTACAACTACAAAACATATATGTGCTTACACTAGTCCTCCACCTCCAGCTTAACAAAATGAAATCCAACTGATACTCCATCTAGCAGACTATCCCCACTGCATCCACAAAAGCTTTGGTGAGGTTCGGTGATTATCCGGCCTGGATTTCTCTCGTCCAGGCGTGGCAAAAGCCCTCGGTGTTAGCTAGAGCGTCGTCGAGGTGCAGCCACGGGCCTCGGAAAGCAGCAGACGTTAGGGAAGGGTTTTTTCATTCGCACCCTGAACAATGTATGTGATGAGTGCGCTCTCTGCACTCTGCAGGCAGGGGCTGATCTGCAGTCGCAGCCTGCTGGTTCGGAGAGAGGCAGCCGGCCATATCCAGACAGGGTGTCTTCCCCACACAAAACACACCAAACAGGATTAGGGTGTGCAGCTGCTGGCGTGTCCACCAGCTCTCTTTTCTACATTGTCTGTCTTTGGGAAATTTGCAAACAGGACAGATGGAAAAGTGAGGACTGTGAGGACCAGAGGATCCACCACAGAATGCTGCTTGTCTTTTTGTCTTTTTACACACACAAGCAAAAGGCTCTACGCTGCTCCTTTTCAGAGACGTGAGGGAGATATGGTGTACGTGTGAGATGACGAGGCTTTGTGTCTGATTATTTACGTTTGCAAATTTACCACGACTGTATAGAACCTGGAGGAAAGCACAGGAAATGCCAGCATTTTTACCCCAATTGATTTCCTTAAAACAAGTCACAACTTGAGCCATAATGGGGCTGCTTCGAAATGCTACTGCGGACATGACCCCGAACCAAGGTGGGACAAATAAAAGAACACACTGCCTCCTTGTCGGCCATATGAAAGGGGAGACACCTCCCTAGACGGAGGAAGGAGAGGAGAGGAGCAGAGAGAGCAAGAAGTATCAGAACTCGACTCACCGTTCTGGGCATGGGTGGTGAGAGTGAGCCGTTGTTCATGTACGAGTCGTTGTTCATGTTCATCATGATGTAGCCTGGATAGCCAGAGTATGGGTGCCCTTTGTTGTACATGTCTTGATGCTTGCCTAGAAATGGGGTAAACAATCCAGACGCAATTGATTTCAAGCCAGACACACTGAGAGGTGTAGGGCAAAAGCTATAGACACTCAATGTAACAATCCATAAATAACTAAGTCACAACTAAATTCAACCGTTTACATTTAGACATTTTGGTCCAAAAGAACAATGATAACACTAACGACACGAACTTCTGTAAAACTAGCATGTTGCTTGTTTGTAGAGCTCAAACCAAATGGTGAAACATCAGAAACCACAGACTAAAGTGGTTCCTATTGGGGAGTTTGTTTTAAACTTTTCGGATAATGCCTGAGAAAGCTAGTTAGGTCGTATGATTTTACTGAATTAATTTGACCTGCGCTCCGTTTTACTACAGCCTTTTGTTCACCACCTAGTCTCGCTTCACAGGGGGAGGCCGGTGATATTCAATGGGGACAATAGAGACCCTACGTGCTAATTAGCCACAATTAAGGGCAACACAGACTTGTGTCAAAACATGAGACGCCCCCTCTGTTTGCTGTCGCCTGCCATGCGACTGGAACTAACTCCTCAAGACCGAGAGCTCACCAGGCCCCCGCATGTGAATGGGCCGTCCGCACGTCGCAGGAAGCTTCTCTCTATAGCAGAGATGACTGGAGGCGCATTGATGGCACACAGACTGGCGAGGTGTTTTTAGTCTTTTTGAGAGGTGGGGGTATATTCACAGAAGCCCGAGCACAAAAGGAGCCGACACACTTCACGTTGATGCTATTGTGCCCTGGCTGTGTGTCATCGGAGGGCTGTGGGGCGGGTGGGCAGGGCACAGATCAAGTGAACGCCATGGCAACATGTTGTCAGTGACAATAGTGGCTGAGTTTATGTGCAAAGGGGGCATGGCGTGACAGGGGACTGGTCTGAGTCCGCTGGCTGACCCTGATGGCACGTGTCCTGACCTCTACAGTTAGTTTGCTAACTCAGTTCCAGGAACAGCCTTAATACTAACTCAGGCAAAGACTGATGGTAAGGTCAGAATATTCTATTCAACGTTACCACCTTTTCAGTTCTAATTTAAATCCAGTTTTGAAGCAAAAATGGAATATACATTTTAAAACACATTTCAAATTCTGTGAATTTGATACAATAACCTATTAATACAATAGCTCATGTGAAAAGCCAATCCAGAATGTTCAATGTTTGAAATATTTTGCGAAGATTATTTCACATTTTCTATAATGAAAGAAAAACGAAAAACAGCGGATTTCCTGGAACATTAATCATCCAGGAGCTACAAAATCAGCATCAGTGGAAATAAAATACAGGCATACTCCCTCACCATCATCTGTATGGTCTCTGAGCTCTTTATGGTACGAGTCTTGGATTATCTGCGACTGTCTACCTGCCTGTGAAGAAATAATATGAGAGAGAGAGAGAGATATATAGTAACCATTATGCAACTAAACATTATTTTTAGACAAATAAAGAAATAACAGGAGAAACAGTAAGAGAAACACACTCACAGAGAGACAGAGATCAGAAGGAGTTTGAGCATAATATGATCCAAATTACTATAGTATGTTTCCCATCTAAATTACTGCAAGCATCTTAATGTACTCTGGTATATTATGTCAGGCCATATTCTTCCTGAAATGGGTTTAAAAACGAATACCACTGAAACCATCTGAGTGTGCTGCTGGGCTTATTGCTGGGTTAACTATTCTTTGCGGAAGACGGTGGTTCTGAAAGCCACCAAACATACAAACATACCCACAACCCTCCTCCTCCTCCCCTCTCCCTCCAAACAGAATTGGTTAAAAAAGACCCAGAGTTCAGCTCCCTTAGGGTGGCCTGCAGCAGAGTCAGGCAACTTCACTGGATTCCCAATTAACATTCAGCCCTTTATTTCATTTTCCTCTGTGTCAGTGTGTGCAAGAGATGTGGAAGAGGACCATGTTTCATTAACACTGCTTAATGGCAAATTACACTACATAGCTACCAGAGGGTTGGGTCCTGTTTTCCATCTGATCTCACCATAGCTGGTGCACTATACAAAATACAAAAACATTGAAAAATTTCAGAGGGATACGCTCTCGTTCACCAATGGCAGAAATTTGATCTGATTAAATTTTTTACAAACAACTGAAAGAGTGCAATGAAAGTGGTCTTAAGATCAATGTTTTCATTCAACAGGAAAATCGAATTTACTTCTGATTCAAGGACAAATCATAGAAAATTATATGGGCATGATTGTAAACATAAATCCAAGTGGATCTGAAGCACTTTCTCAACTCATCAGCAATGTAATATATATAATGTTAAATGGACAATAATAAATATTTTCAAGCAGTAAAACATAAATAGCTGAAAACCACAATAAGCTTGTCTGGAAAAATGTGTCTTGTTTTGGCAGGCCTAATTCTAAGGCATCCAGCTATAATTTTTTTAAGGATGCACAGACAATTTATTTTCATTAATTAAAATCAGTGTTTTGCTTATACTTTAACACTCAAGCTAAAACACAACAATAACTTCTCGTTCAATAAAACACTAATTCCTCCATAGTTGGCTATGGATGTGGTTCTGTGACAATGTAGTTTATTCATCGGTGACTATTGGAATGATTTATATGTAGGCTGCAGTGTATTTATTATTTCAGTTCCTGGGCTAACCCTTTGGATGATTTCTGTCAATATCAATGATATAAATAATAATGTTAATAATAGACAAATAGACAAAAAAAAAACTAATTTATGAGTTATCCCCCACCTTGTTGATGTTTCTCAGTTATTATTGACATTATTAATTCTCCATGGAGACACACACCTGTGTCGCCAGATCCGTACATTTCACAGTCTGCATAAAACAAATCGATTGTTGAAGCCAAGAAAAGGCAACTTACATCATGATTGTTACTGTGTGGACTTGTCTCCGTCTCATTGACTAAAGAGGACTTGATTTCATCCAAGTCCCCTTCTTCTTCCGAGTGGTTAATCTCTGCAAATATCTGTTCTTTCTGCGGGTCTCCTTCGTCTTTGAAGGGAATCATTTCGTCGGTGGCGCAGAGCTCCGGGTCCCCGCCGCCTCCTCCACCGGCTAACTGTGGCATTTTGATTTATTCAAGCACCCACACAGTTCGAATGGGGTTCAAAATCCCGTAACTGAAAGTTGAGAGATTCCAGAAAGAGGAAACAATCTATGCTTGAAGTCGAGCGTGATCACACGGCGTGCAAACACGCTGCTTATGTTTTGGCTAAAGCAACAGGAGTGCGGCTTGCTATGACGTTTGAATTGTATGTAGGCTATTGTGGATTCTTCAAATTACTGAGTCCAAAATAAGGAAATGAAAGATGTTATCGCTACAATCGTAAATTCTGTGTACACATTCCGAGTGTGGCACACTCCTGTTTGGCTCTTTAAAAATGGCAAGTTAAACTTCAGACGTGCCTTATAAATAAGCGGAAGAAAACACTCTGAATTGCTCCCTTGACGGTCCCGTGGTAAAATTAAACAAAAACCGCATGAAGTGATGTCTCGTGTAGTTCCCCGTTCTCAACCTCGGTGCCAGTAGCTGTCCTCTTGTGAAAAGTGAAAAGAGAATAAAACTAACGAAGATAAGAAAAACAAGAAAATAAACTCGAAAAACGTTGAATCACTACAAAAGTAACAAACTCACACGCGTGCTCTGTGTTTTAAATATAACTTGCCGAGTGGTCATTTCTACTTCTAAATTCGGAATACATATCTGAAAGTGTTAATTTAACAGTAATAAAGCTATACAAATTGTTAAGATATCGTAAGCGAAGCGCTGTAGACCCGAGTTCCAATCTGGAGCGCCGCTCCACGAGTAATGTAGCGTCTGTAGATGTGTTTGTAAAGTAGCTTGCTCTCCTCCCCCTCCTCTCTCCGTTCTCTTCCTTGCAATGACTGTGAGCGTGAAGATGAAAGAGAAGCCGCCGCTGTGATTGACACCACACCGATTGACACTCCTGAGAGAGAGGGAGAGAGAGAGGGAGACAAATGGGTAGACAGGAAAGGGAGAGAGAGGCGGGGAGGCAGTGTCGAAGCTGACACCAATCTACAGACTCACTCCACTGATGAAAATAGGAGAAGGTGGAAGTTTTCAGTGCTCCGCTACAACTTTGTGTACGATACGTTGGGATATAGACCGTCTGAATTTAGGTGTCCTATGTGAGTAGCCCATGCGTGTTGAGGTCGCTTGCTATGATCAGTCACACGTGATCAATGAATTTCTTTGCGACACAGTTTTTTTTTTTCAAGAACTCGCTATCTTAATAAACCCGCACATGTGTAAGGCTACGTACAACTCCATCTTCAGAAAATTCATAATGTTGAATAAAAAGCAGCCCCTTTATTCAAAGATCGCGTTCGCGTTGATTGCACCTGTTATTGAGACTAAGATTGTTCATGTATAATCAGTAATCTTTTTTATTTTATTTTATTTTTTTTTAACTTTAGGCCACTTCACCTCATATGGTGAATGGGGTAGAAGGACGTGTTTCAGACTTGAGGTCTTGCCTGTGGCCTGAATTATTGTGAATAAAATGTAGCCTATATTTCATTTCACATGTAAGCTTGAGGGTATACCTATGGAATTCATATTTTGAAATTCACTTTTTTTTAAGCGTAGCCTGCTTTTTGCAGGCTAAATGTTTCCAGATTGTGATAGTCAACATTCTGATAGATGGTTGGTTCATGAGCTCCCCCCACCATTGTCTGAATTTTGTTTAATTAAAAAACATCAAAACTGATTTGCACGGTTATAGCAGTAGCCTATTGGAGAAATAAATAGGCCTACACAGGCTAGGTCACAAACAATTCCGGCTGGGAATTACTTTGCACGTTTACAAAAAATCTGATACTCAGCGTGTAATATTTTACACTGTTTTTTTTTTTAACTGTTACATCACTGCAAAAGGTGTTAGTGCTTACACACACCAATGCCTCCCTCAGACCTCGACCACCACGAATACGAATGACCCAGGTGTCTGAAATTGCTTTAAATTTAACACTAGAAGCAGACATTGGATGAAATAATACCGCAATATTTACACTGTCATTTTAAGTGTTCGAACAGTAATTGTAATTTAAACACCGTATACTTTAAACACGGTAGGCCACATATACGTTCAGCATGTAGAGTAAGTAAATAAACACAAGGGTCTCCCTCAAGACGAAATGTTTGGTGAAAACAAAAAGGAAGAAAAACATGGGGGAGTGTGTTTCTGCGGCTAGCTGTGGAGAGATTGCGTGAGAATAACTTTGGAGTAGGAGGCAGATCTTTATAAAGCACGGAGGTGGGGTTAGCGGGAGGAGCCGCGGCTGCCTTTGATCTTCGAGCGGCTGGTTCTTTCATCCCCGGTTTCCCCCCTCGCTCCCCTTCGCCTTTGTATGACTAAATTTGGTATGAGGATGGAGACGGGCCAACATTTCCACGTGTGCGTTCATCCCAGCTGAGAGGGAAAGCAAGGGTTCTCTTCCGGGTAAGGAGACAGCGAAAAAGATCAAAGGCTTTAGATTTGGATCCGAATGTGGATTCAAAAGAGCCGAGACTGGCCGCATTCCAGAGTGTAGCGGAAAGCCACACAGACACGGGCTACTCACACTTAACAGTCGTCACAAATTACACAAAATATACTTTCGCTCATTAATGAATAATCGAATCGGGAAAAAAATAAAGTTCTGAATAAATAACCTTTAATTTGTTTTAGCTATTAGAATTCTGCAAGGATCATCCACCAATTTATATGCTTTTCTCGTTTTTGATCGCCAAAAGTTCATAAGAAGGAAGCGCTTCCAATCTTTTTCATTTACTTTATCCGTATAAAACAATGGCAATATCCCTTAGCCTACGAGGATTCACATAGCACTAAGCACTCCCAATTTATGACTGAACGCAAAAAAAGCCCTTTGTAAATTTCAATTCAAATCTGGGATAGGTGAATTCAGTGTACTATGTGGTAGTTTTTAATTAATCAGAGCGTATAAATGAAGGAATTATATTTCACTGATGGATTTTTTTTTTTTTAGCGGGAGTCCATTCTTAAGACGTTATTCGGAATTATTTCAAAGCATCTTAGCACCACCTTAATCAGCAAATTTTCACGTTTACAGTAAAATATTGTTTTCCATCACCAAACAAAACCAGTCGTAGTGAAGCTATTGTGGGGAAAGGCTTCGTTGGCAACTGCCCTGCTTGTTAATATCACTGTCAGAGATAAATGTGGAATAAGTGGGAAACTTTAAAATGAGAAAAAGTATATTTTAAGAAAAGGAACATTTGCATTTCTGTTCTAATGAGTTCACTGTGGTGACCCCTCTGGATCTCACATGAAAAGGAAGCTTTCCTGCTGTGCTATGACCTGAATTTAGTTGTCTCTCACGCTCAGCTTCTGCATTTTACATGTTATATAACCTTGAAGGAGCAGAAATATATCTATACACGGCATAATTTATCATGGTATGTTTGAACTGCTAATCTGAGAATGGGAGATGGAATTCAATCTGGACAGAGGGATTTCTTTAGCCTCTTCCGAGAGAAATGCACTTTTTTATTGATCATCGCTGAGATACAAACCAAACTGAGTTGTTGCATTTATGTCATAAGGGTGACTGAATTCTAGGTCTGAGGTCATGTGATTCATTTATACCATTGATTTCTTGTTGTTGGAGTGAGAGTGCTAATCAAGTGTCCTCATCTTATAACCAATGCTTAGGAAATGTAGGACAAAACATAGTGCACCAATTACATTTATACCACACGTGTGTGTGTGTGTGTGTGTGTGTGTGTGTTTGTGTGTGTGTGTGGGTGTGTGTGTGTGTGTGTGTGTGTGTTTGTGTGCCTGCGTGTGTGTGTGTGTGTGTGTGTGTGCGTGTGTGTGTTACCATATTCTGTGTAGGATTGGCATAGGCCACCGCTCCGATTCCACCTGCTGCTGTCCTGACAACTCCCGAGCTCTAAAATTATAGCTCTAGCGCTCGCAGCCACAGCCAAATAAACGACAGGAAACAAACATCAAATTAAGATGAAAAGAGCATGCAATTAAAGTTTTGAAAAAAGGATGCCATTCATCAAACCTTCGAGAAAAAGACAGTGAGATTCAGACTAGGGGGGAGGTCCAAGATGAGAGATCATTTTCTCTGCCCTTTGATTGGAGGGAGACAGGTGATGTTAAGAGGAGAGGAAAGTGTCTTGGGGGGATGGTTTAGTGCGTAACACCACTTGCTTGCCTGCTCTGTGATCTGGTGATTTACTGCTGCACCGGCAGAGGCGAGACATGCTGTTATTAAATTAAAATGATCTTCCCTCCGCCAGGGGAGGGGCGAGGACCAGCGGGGGAATTTGACAGGTCAGGCAGGTAGAGTTTTTGAAGCACATAATTTGTGAACAAAGCTTGTCTCAGCATCTTGGGCTCTCTCTCTCTCTCTCTCTCTCTCTCTCTCTCTCTCTCTCTCTCTCTCTCTCTCTCTCTCTCTCTCACAGACACACACACACACAGACACACACACACACACACACACACAGACACACACACACACACACACACACACACACACACACACACACACATACACAGTTTTTATAACTTTGTAGTGCACATTCAGACTCACAGGAAATGCACCCAATTCTCAATTCACATCATAAATGGGGCGTTCAAAGTCACGTTTGCCTCTCTATCATATATAGGAAAATATATTTAGCAAATACCTTTGTTTCAAAGCACCTCTTGTTCTGATTATATCTCTGTGCCATGCAGTACAGAGGAAACGTCTGACTAATTCACATGAGGTAACGTTTCAACACTCGCTGAGCGCACATACAGAGCACCCAAAGCATGGCAGTATTGTTTCTCTGCTGTTGCAGCTCAAGATTAAAAGCCAGTTTAACATTGGCCTGACCCAGACCTTTGGTACGCCGAAAACTATCAGTATGGAGGACCTGTTGTGTACATACACACTCTCACAGGATTGTCAACAGTGTTCTCTTTGGAGCTGACATCGTCCCGGAGGTGCCGTGGATTTATAGCCTGCCTAACTTCTTATACTGACTTGACAGCAGTGCTCATTACAGAGAGAGTTGAGCTAATGCAACACCTTAATGCAGAGAAGATATATGATTGGATGAAAGAGCTTATAGGCCCATCTAGCTGACATATCGGGAGCTGATTCTTTTGTCTTATACAGTTTGCTGAACAATATATTAAATAAGCACTCCCTGTTATTTTCTACCAACAAGAGGAATGTATATAAAATCCCATTTTATTTTCATGAGGGATACACACATGAAATCTTGACCTTATAGTGCATAGAAGTCATAGTGCTGTGTACATGCTTTGTGAATGCTTTGTGAGGAAAAGAAGGTCTTCAGTAGTAATGTGTGTGGACGAGATACTGTTGTGGATGATTATGATACTTTGTGTGAAAAATAAAATAAGTCAGTGTGTCTGATGATAGACTTCTGGTTATGGTTTGATGGTTAAATAATAAAAATATTTTCCTGCATATCCCAGATGAGGTTGATTTATCATTTCAGAATGGTGGCTGAAACTGTACATGGTCAAATTCTGGAACCGCTATGAATGCAGTCACTATGCTCCTTGTGTGATCGGCCGGCAGCCCTTTTGAATGAGCCCCAGACAGACGGTACGAGTGTGCCCGTGTGTAGCTGGTGTTTGGAGGAGGAAGCGTGAGGAGAAAGTCCTGCAGTGGTGCCTGGTGCTCTTTCATCCTGTCGTGTTATTGGAGAAGGCATTGAGCCTGTGTCAGGGCCTGCTGGGGACGGGGTCAAAGGTGATGGCTGCCCCTGCTGGGGGGTCATGGGGCCCCGTCCAGCCTGTAATCAAGCACACAGCTCACAGCCCCCCCCCCCCCCCCCCCACACACACACACACACACACACACACACACCACCCCCCTACCTCCTACCCACTCCACCATTGCACCATCCCGCACATCAAACGAGCCCCGTCCCAAGAGCTATCAGCCCCTGTGTCCGATCATATCAACACCAAGAGGTAAACAGTAAACAGGCAGCTGTTTGTGTGTGTGAGTGTGAGGGAGGCTACTTGTCTCTGAGTGTGTGCACATGCATTTAAGTGAGTGAGTCTGTAGTGTGAGTTAAGTGAGTGTGTCTATACGTGTGTCAGAGAGAGAGAGAGAGGGAGTTGTGAGTGTTTGTGTGTACGTATGTGTGTGTTGTTTCTGTTTTGGGTGTGAGTTAAATGAGTGTGTGTTGTTTCTGTTTGTGTGTGAGTTAAGTGAGTGTGTCTATACGTTTGTCAGGGAGAGAGAGAGGGAGTTGTGAGTGTTTGTGTGTACGTATGTGTGTGTGTTGTTTCTGTTTTGGGTGTGAGTTAAATGAGTGTGTGTTGTTTCTGTTTGTGTGTGAGTTAAGTGAGTGTGTCTATACGTGTGTCAGAGAGAGAGAGAGGGAGTTGTGAGTGTTTGTGTGTACGTATGTGTGTGTTGTTTCTGTTTTGGGTGTGAGTTAAATGAGTGTGTGTTGTTTCTGTTTGTGTGTGAGTTAAATGAGTGTGTCTATACGTGTGTCAGAGAGAGAGAGAGAGGGAGTTGTGAGTGTTTGTGTGTACGTATGTGTGTGTGTTGTTTCTGTTTTGGGTGTGAGTTAAATGAGTGTGTGTTGTTTCTGTTTGTGTGTGAGTTAAGTGAGTGTGTCTGTACGTGAGTCAGGGAGAGAGAGAGGGAGTTGTGAGTGTTTGTGTGTCTGATGTGTGTGTTGTTTCTGTTTGGAAGTCTTATACCACCCCCACATAGTTTAAAATATAACTAGCAGTCTGGGCATTGGAGGTAACCGAGGGGTACTGGTGTGTGAAGCCGATACATGCTGATTGATTCGGCTTCCTCTCCGAGAGGAAACCCCAGAATTCCCAGGTGCTATTACTACTGCAGAGAGAGAGCTTTTCCACATCCACACATAAGCCAATTTGACAGATTTGTCTTCAGTGCTAAGATGGATTAAGCAGAATCGGATGGCGTTTTGTTTGTGTGTTTTCCGAGAGAAAGAGAGGTTTTTTTCCCCCCCGTTCCCTCTGTCTCATCTCCAGCCTTCCTCCACCCAATCCCAGCGCGTCCCTTTCCAGAACCTGACTCATACCTACCGGGAAACGTCTGCAATGAAATACATTAGAAGTACAGTCTTGCCTTACTCACCACTCGCTACATTCAGCGAGGTTACCGTTTGGCTGGAGGCAAACTAGTGTGATTCATGTGATGTGTGATTTTGAATACTTTACTGGATTTAAATTAAAACTTAATTCCAACATCGTAAATTTAAGTGTCAGACATCAGTTTTGCTGACTGGATGTTATTTTTGGACGCGAGTGACTATTTCGAAATATTTCACAAACCTGTAGTTCAGTAATGATGATTTGTGATGATTTGTCACAATGTGTGAAGGAAGTGTGATCTCTCAAATTGTGTTTTTAATTTTCAACTCAAAATGATTTCTTTAAAAAACTAAAGAATCCAGAGGTGAATAGAGGAAACTTCATCTAGCTTTTGCTCCAAATGTGTTAGTAGTCACCAATGAGTCGCTTATCTACACAACTCGTAGGGGGACCATACCATATTTTTCTGACACCCTCTGTCTCATACTCTGTTATATGAGCATACTTAGCCTGCTTCGTGAGGAAAAGAAGGCGTTCAGTAGTAATGTGTGTGGACGAGATACTATTGTGGATGATTATGATACTGTGTGTGATGATAGACTTCTGGTTATGGTTTGAAGGTTAAATAAAAAAAATATTGTCCTGCGTATCCCAGATGAGGTTGAATTATCATTTAAGAATGGTGGCTGAAACTGCAGCCAGTAATAGTAATATTATAAATAATTATCATATCAAGTAAGCTTGATCTGGCTAACTTTAGCGGGACGACTAACCACTGATAATTCAGTCCAGTTCTCATGTTTGCCATATTGTTGACCTCTCCCAATGGCATGCTGAGTGCGCCAGAGCTTTGTTCATAAAACCTTAAAGGCACCCAGTGCAACTTTTGAGGCTCTTTCGAAACATTCAATTTCTAGTCTTTTTTACCCGTAGTAAGTTTCAATAACTCCATACCATTACATATCGACATTCAAGGAGCAAAGATGAGACGTCGTTGTGTGGTGAGAACTGATAAAAAATCGTAAACAACAACAATCGCAGCCATTGCCACCAATAAATAAAGCAGGATTCCAGTCAATGGAAAAATGGCCTCTCCCCACCGGCGATTGTTGTTGTTTACGATTTTCTATCAGTTCTCACCACACAACGATGTCTCATCTTTGCTCCTTGAATGCCGATATGTAATGGTATGGGGTTATTGAAACATGCTGAGTGTGCCAGAGCTTTGTTCATAAAACCTTAAGGCACGTACAGTACCAGTCAAAAGTTTGGACACACTTTCTCATTTTTTGAGAAGTTTTTCTTTACGTTTATTATTTTCTACATGGTAGATAACACTTTTTTTGTTTAGTACATCATTCCATATGTGTTCTCTCTTAGTTTAAAGGTCTTCAGTATTAATCTACAATGTAGAAAATAATAAAAGTAAAGTAAACACTTCTCAAAAAAAATCAAGGTGTGTCAAACCTTTTGACTGGTACTGTATTTCAATACTGCAGACACACACGCCCTACATTTCCCCCAAAGGAGTTATAGTAATGATAATGGCATTATAATTTACTTGGTTGCATTGATTTAGCTTAGTTTCAGAGGTGACCTCTCATTGACACAGCTGCAATCGTTTTCTATGGTCAATCAAAGTAACAGAGAGTGGCATTCAATATATAATGGGTAGGCCAAGATGATGATAATGAGGAAATATGAGGAAGCTTTGAGGAGCAGTTCCTCGAACACCCAGAGCCATCACTGCTACTGCCACAAACATTTACAGTGTACAGTGTGGCCACATGGGTTAACTGATTTAAAGTATATTTGGAAAAGTACCTATAGTGTGTTGTAAAGCTAGGGGTGAAAGTAAACACGATAGGTGGATGTGTCAAATATCCCATCAGAGTTGTATAATGCTTAGAAATATATATAAAAAAAACTTTTTTCACATTTCCACATTTATATGTGTGTTTATGAGCAGGGGCATGGGAAGGGGGGGTGCTGAGGGTGCTGCAGCACCCCCTAGCTCCAGGCAGGGAAAAATAAATAAAGCTCTTACTAATGTTTATGTATTAGTTTTTAGTTATCACAGGTAGCCTATGCATGGAGATCTTGCTATGAGGTTCACGTGTGTGTGCTGGAGTTGGAACTGTAACGGATGAAGAAAAACGTAAACGAACTTGGAGTATTTTGGCAAAAATGCGACGAGTTAGAAGATGGAGATTCACAATTCCTAATAATAATAATAATGAAAATGGCTATGTCTGCGGTAAACTTGACTGTGCAAATCTGAGGGTGTAAGTCAGATGGGATTCACAATTCCTCACCCTAAAATGTATTAGAATGCAGGAAATTGCATCTAAAAATCACAACATTTTCTGGGGGAGGACCCCCAGACCCCACGCTACTTACAGCACCCCCTGACCAAAATGACTTCCCGTGCCTCTGTTTATGATGCCATCCCCTTCAGTGATTGTGGATTCTAGACACTACCAGACTGACCTCGAACACCCAGAGCCATCACTGCTCCAGTGCTCCAGTACTGCCTAACACACACTTACAGTGTGGCCACATGGGTTAACTGATTTGAAGTATATTTGGCCCGCAGTTAGGGTGTATCAGTTACAGGAAAACTGTCCATCAAATGTTTACCTTCAAGGTTTTACACGTACACTGACTTAACTGAGAGTAAATATTTAATACAAAATTCCCTCTTATCAGTTCCCTGTTTGCTTATATGGGAATCCTCACGTGCACTGCAGCTTAATGAGTAATGATGCTGGGTAGTTACACTGAATGCTCAGCTACAGTGGTGCCACGTTAGGTTTCTGCACCTCAGTGCAGCACCTGATACCGCCCTATACCACCGTATAGCACCGTATAGCACCCTATACCACCCTATAGCACCATATACCATCCTATACCATCCTATACCACCCTATACCACCTTTTACCACCCTTTACCACCCTATAGCACCCTATAGCACCCTATACCACCCTATACCACCCTATACCATCCTATACCACCCTATAGCACCCTATGCCATCCTATACCACCCTATACCATCCTATCCCCCCCTTTACCACCCTATACCACCCTATACCATCCTATACCACCCTATAGCACCCTATAGCACCATATACCATCCTATACCACCCTATACCACCCTTTACCACCCTAAAACACCCTATAGCACCCTATACCACCCTATACCACCCTATACCATCCTATACCACCCTATAGCACCCTATGCCATCCTATACCACCCTATAGCACCCTATACCATCCTATCCCCCCCTTTACCACCCTATACCACCCTATACCATCCTATCCCACCCTATAGCACCCTATAGCACCATATACCACCCTATACAGTCCTATACCACCCTATAGCACCCTATAGCACCGTATGCCATCCTATATCACCCTATACCACCCTATACCATCCTATACCACCCTATACCATCCTATACCACCCTATAGCACCCTATAGCACCCTATGCCATCCTATACCACCCTATAGCACCCTATGCCATCCTATATCACCCTATACCACCCAATATCACCCTATACCACCCTATACCATCCTATACCACCCTATACCATCCTATACCACCCTATGCCATCCTATATCACCCTATACCATCCTATACCACCCTATAGCACCCTATGCCATCCTATCCCACCCTATATCACCCTATACCACCCAATATCACCCTATACCACCCTATACCATCCTATACCACCCTATACCATCCTATACCATCCTATCCCACCCTATAGCACCCTATGCCACCCTGTAGCACCCTATACCACCCTATAGCACCCTTGGTAATTTTACTCAAGAACCAGGTCTGCTGTTCGAACCCTGTGTATCTGATCGGATATAGTATTGTGTGTGTGTGTGTGTGTGTGTGTGTGTGTGTGTGTGTGTGTGTGTGTGTGTGTGTGTGTGCACAACATATGCTTTTACTGTGCATAAAAAAGTACCTATAGTGTGTTGTAAAGCTAGGGGTGAAAGTAAACACGATAGGTGGATGTGTCAAATATCCCATCAGTTGTATAATGCTTAGAAATATAAAAAAACACTTTTTTTCACATTTCCACATTTATTTGTGTGTTTATGATGCCATCCCCTTCAGTGATTGTGGATTCTAGACACTACCAGACTGACCTTATGCTCTTCCATTTACCTGCACAGACTGCACCCACATCCCATTTTACGGTCAGGCCCCACCTCACCAGTCAAGCCCACCCCCCTCCTCCCTCTTCCTGGCCCTGGTCCAACCATCTGCCTGCTGAATCCCAGTTCTGTGTGCCCTGGAGGAATACTGATTTCACCACCGACCGACTTTAATGAAATCACACAAAACAGCCACCGAATCTGTGCAGGGTTTTGTAAATATTTGCTTGCGCTCCCTCTATGATCTTCCCTCCCAGAGCACCCAGATCCACGGGTAAACAAGGAGCACACGGGAGCGAGCGGGACGGATCCCATGGCCTGTTCACACACACACACACATACACACACACTCACACACACGCACACACACACACACACACACACGCACACACACGCACACGCACACACACACACACACACACACACACACACACACACACACACACACACACACACACACACACACACACACACACACACTCTCTCACCACTGTTTACGCCGGTGTGTGTGATCGTCTGACGTCCTTCCTCCTTCCCATGGGCCCCTTCTTCTTTATCTCCTCTTCATCGCATGGCCTTCCTCTCGCAAGCG
>NC_137918.1:22743702-22746202 GCF_963457725.1 Sprattus sprattus | reverse complement strand
AACTGCCCAAATTGGTTGAGGAGAGTAAACGAAATCTAAAGCTGTTTTGCTTGAGTGTCCAAATCCTCAAATAAACTTGGGTGGAGGTGTGTGTGTGTGTGTTTGGAGGGAGCTAACGCTGGGATTGAGCAGAGTACTAACTCAGACTGTGTGTGTGTGTGTGTGTGTGTGTGTGTGTGTGTGTGTGTGTGTGTGTGTGTGTGTGTGTGTCAGTGTGCAGACCATATCCACTGGAAAGACAGTGAGCCTTTTGGTCTCCTGATTTAAGTGGGGATTAGGAAGCTGAAAGAGCACTGTGCCCCCCTACCAAATTGGGGATGGGTAATTGCCTGACTCCCTGAGATGGGAGTCTTTCATGCCTGGCCTTCGCTTTGGGCATAATTTACTACTGCATATACACCTTCACAATGTCTTTTAATGTGAAATACAGATGAAAGCATCAACCAACTTCTGATTTCAGAATGATCTAAACAGAAATAAGATGTTATGTAGTCGAATCAGTCATCTTAAAAGGTCTCGCATCATGCAAATGTCGTCCTGTTGTGGCAAAGCGCTGGGCAAGATCTGAGGAGTGCACAGTAATTGCAACCACCGAAAACTTTTCAAGAGAGCCAGAGAAAGTTCCAGAAGTCCATGTGAGCCCTTTTCTGTCTATGATGAGAGTGATGAGCTAGTCTTTCAAGGACTCCCAAAGGATAGAGCACTTCAAGAGCTGTTCAGAACCCTTCCAGCAGGCTCCATCCCAGCCTCTCTCAGAGAGAGAGAGCTCTGTGTCAGAACGAGAACGGGAGAAAAAGCGAGAGGAGCTCCAGCGATGTCTGAGAGAGAGAGAGAGACTGAAAAGAGAACAAATTCTCCGACCAAGAAACTCTAAATGAAAGAAAAAGGGCAACAGGAACTCAGGGGGGTTAAAGAAAGCATCAGATAAGATAAGAACACAGTGAGCTGCTGGACTCCCCCCCCCCCCCCCCCCCCTCCCTCCCTCCCTCCCTCCCTCCCTCCCTCCCTCCTTCCCTCTCTCCCTCTCTCCTCTTTTCAATCTGATTGAATGTAAGACTAAAAGAGGACCAGAGGAGAGGCGAGACCAGCGTGAGCGTGCCCAGTAGCTTTTAGTCAGCAGTCTAATGAGTTCCTGAGGGAAGGGGGGGGGCTGTCAATCATGCCGCGCTCCTGTTTTTTTTTTTTTCTCTTCTCTTCTACCGCCAACACTATATCATGTCGTCCTGTAACTGTAAGAACCAAGGGGCATGAAATAATTAGAGATCACCAAGTTACCACTACTTTATTTTTCTTACATGAAATGCAGAGAGGAGAGGCAGCCAAGCTCATTTACATCGGGGAGGGGTGGGGATGGGAGCAGACGCTGTTCTGTTCTGGGTTTGGGGGGGGGGGGCGGTTTCAGTCGGGGAGAAGGCTTTACATTTAGTTTTTTTTTTATATCAACTTTTACAAAGATTGGAGCAGGAATCCAACTCAGTGCTCCATGTAAATGTTCCCCTCTTTCCTTCTCTCTCTCTCTCTTTCCTTCTCTCTCTCTCTCTCTCTCTTCTACATGAAATGCAGAGAGGAGAGGCAGCCAAGCTCATTTACATCGGGGAGGGGTGAGGATGGGAGCAGACGCTGTTCTGATCTGGGTTTGGGGGGGGGGGGGGGGGGGGGGCGTTTCAGTCGGGGAGAAGGCTTTACATTTAGTTTTTTTTTATACCAACTTTTACAAAGATTGGAGCAGGAATCCAACTCAGTGCTCCATGTAAATGTTCCCTTTTCCCCTCTTCCCTTCTCTCTCTCTCCCTCTCTCTCTCTCTCTCTCTCTCTCTCTCGTTCTTCTTTCATTTCATGGCTCCCTTCT
Source organism: Sprattus sprattus (assembly GCF_963457725.1). Taxonomy (NCBI): domain Eukaryota; kingdom Metazoa; phylum Chordata; class Actinopteri; order Clupeiformes; family Clupeidae; genus Sprattus; species Sprattus sprattus. Next base: position 22,744,353 of record NC_137918.1, on the reverse strand, counting down.
CTGGCGCGCTGGCTGCTTGTTCTTTGTTGTGTGAAGGAGCAGAGTGCACCCCAGCCAGGCGAAAGTGGGTGTAGATGGGGAGCTATGCAGAGTGACACATGATGAAAGGTAATGCTGCTGCTGTGGGAGCAGTCAGAGAGCATCCTCCCCTCATGAAAGAGAGACAGAGAGAGGGAGAGAGGGAGAGAGGGAGGATGTGAGAGAGAGAGAGAGAGGCTCTTGCGTCAGGCCCATTGTTAGTCAGATGCACAGCAGCAGGGTGAGTTCAATGTGGAGAGGATTGAAAAGGGGGGGGGGGGGGGGGGCGGGGGGGGGCATGATGTTACATATTTGTTGATTAAATATTTATGAGCCATCACGAAGAGCAAAAGATGGTGAGTGAGAATGACGGAGAGACTTCACAATGCTGAGCATCTGACCAATTAGCATTATGGCGCCACACTCTCTTCATTTGAGCGCTGTGTTTAGAGGCGTGGGCAAACGCACACAAACACGACAGAAGGAACGGGGGGGGGGGGGAGGGTAAGCCGACACACAACAAGCCATCCCCAAAACAAAAACAAGATGGGGGGATTTAGCCAAACATCTGCATGTGAATGGAACCCCGGCTCAGTATGGCAGTGGACACTGGCGGGGCAGAGCCTGTAATTG
>NC_137918.1:22736202-22738702 GCF_963457725.1 Sprattus sprattus | reverse complement strand
AGAGAGGAAAGGAGAGAGAGGGTAAGACATGGAGAAAGAGAGTGCGCGTGCGAATGAGAGAGAGAGAGAGATGTAAAGAACGACAGAGATAATCCACCAAAGTCTCCGACCTCTTCAGATACTTATAGGATAAGTGGAAGGTGCCAGGCTCTCCCTCTGAAGTTGGGTGAGGGAGGTCCTCGCCGCTGCGACCCAGTCAGAGTTGGTGCTGTCACCCTGATGGAGCTCTCCTCTGTTGCTGCTCTCAGCTCACCACTGAGCCCTCTTAAGAGTGCCAGATTAACTTGTCCCCGTTTCAAACACAATCGAAAGAATAGGCTCTGTTTGTTTTGGTTCATCGTCCACTGACGATGCCTTATTATTCTCTACGCTGGATTTAGCCTGCATCTATATTCATTGTAATTGGGGGGGGGGGGGGGGAGGGAGGGGGAGCCACCAAAGACTCTACTTCATGCACAGAATTGAAATCCATCCAGCAGTTTTTCCCACCAAGCCATAACTCAGATCAATATTAGGATCAATAGGGCGGAATGCAAACAGAAACACAGAAATGCTGCGACTGTTGTTGCTCCAAGCAAAGGGGGACGTATTTCATCTGATTGGGACAGTTTAATTGATCCGTGCTTTTCCAGGCCAAGTCATTGGCGGCTGCGCCACTGGGAGCCTCCGGGGATGTCTTGACGCTCTCGCACTCGGCAAGACGGTATCACAGAGCCTGCTAATCTAAAGATTACAGCGCAATAACGAGCTGCAGTCTCCTAAAAGTTTTTAATTGGGGGGGAGAAGAAAGAGGCTCGCACCCTCATCCTGAACAAACTTGGCAAGCCTGAGTCTCCCCCAAGTGTTTTTACGAGGGATCCAGCGAAGTTTAAGAACTCCGAGTTTTGAACATTTATTAAAACTCCACAAGGAGGGAAAAGTTTGTATGTTTGCATGTATGTGGGCACTCACACTAAGTGTAGGCACTCCGAAAATAATCAATAAAGAATACCTTCAAAATAAACATTCAAAGTTATTTGGTTTGTATTTATTTTGTACCTACATCAATATCTGTGACGCCAAATGTTTTCCATCCTTGAATATTGCATTTCACCTGAGCACATCACCACATGTAAAACGCTGCCCTCATTACCTAGGTCTATTGTTCTGGCATGAACAGAAATATACTCGTCTTCCGTGGCACGAGCTTTCTTTGGTCTAATTTAGGATGTCTGTTTTTAAACCTGAAAGCATCTGCTTGTTAGTCAGTCTGTTGGTCCTGTCACAGGCTTGTCTTAAAAGTGATGACAGCAAGAGTAAAACATTTTGAACCATCAAAACATTAAGGGGTTTGATCACACTCAGGGTGCATAGCTGTTACAGTCTATTGAGGAAGAGGACGTTGTAAACACCTGGTTTTCAAAGAGACCAAAAAAAGAGGCGAAATCGTAAAAGGTGTGCTCAAAGGTTTTTTTTGTTTTTGTGATTCACTGTCAGGTATGACACATGCAGTTATTTCCCTTTCTCTCCGCTGATTTCGTTTATATTTTTATCCCGGTGTCTAAAATGAATTTTTCATTGTTCTTTTAAAACATGTCAGTGTTGCCCTTTGAAGCTAGAAGTGTCAGTTGTGTGCTAGTGACACTGCCAGATATGCAGAGAGATGAAACTCCTATTCCAGGAGCTGAGGAGTGAGAGAATGGGAAAATAAACGTGTGTCAGGTAGTTTACCCGTTCTGAAAGCTTTTTTTCTCTTTCTCATGTGACCATAAACTATGTTTGTTCTACCTTTTGGGACATATTGAGCTGTTGACTTCACGGCACTAATCCATATAGTGCAAATACAATATGAATATATTTGACAGTGATATAGTTTACATATTCTTGTGTAAGGTGCACTAAAGTTTGTGCAACTATATATCCTGTATATATCATACTTCAATCTTTATAGACGACTGCTGCCAAGATTATGGCATAAAAAGGCCATGGTTTCCATGGTTGGGAAAATTGTTCAAATTCATAAAATGAAGGAAAATCATTCAAGCTCATTTGATCTCTCGTACTTTCCAAAATCCAACCAATATAAAATAATGTGATGGACCATGGGTGGTCATGATGTTCTGTCTGGAGAATTTACTGACAAAGTTGATGAACCGACAAACATATTTAAGAATACTGGGCACTACAGACAATTATAGGAGAACACCAGGATGGAAGTGTGTGTTCTTTTGAGTGGATGACACGATGTGTACACGTGTGTGTGCATGCATGACATACATGTGTGTGTCCTACAGGCTGAGGAGGACGGCAGCGCTGCCATGATGTGTGGAATTCCCCTCTTGGAGATCACACACTCCAATTAACTCTTACTGCCTTCACCTGGGACCAGAGGGAGGGAGAGGGGGGGGGGGACAGGGCTAAAGGATTTGAGGAAGATTTGAAGTGATGTAAATAGAGGCCCTGACAGCTAGTGCACAGCCCAGATGATTGATGGATGACTGAACTGACTGAACTCAATCTT
>NC_137918.1:22721202-22728702 GCF_963457725.1 Sprattus sprattus | reverse complement strand
CAGAGACGGAACACGTGTGGGCATTCATGCATGCAGATATGTCTGTGTGTGTGTGTGTTTGTGTAAGCATTTGTGTGTGTGTGTGTGTGTTTGTGTAAGCATTTGTGTGTGTGTGTATGTGATTTTGTGTATATGTGTGTGTGTGTGTGTGTGTGTGTGTGTATATATGTATGTATGTGTGTGTGTGTTTGTGTAAGCATTTGTGTGTGTGTGTGTGTATGTGTTTTTGTGTATATGTGTGTGTGTGTGTGTGTGTGTGTGTGTGTGTGTGTGTGTGTGTGTGTGTGTTTGTGTATGCATGTGTGTGTGTGTGTGTGTTTTAGTGTGTGTGTGTGTGTTTGTATTTTAGTGTGTGTGTGTGTGTGTGTGTGTGTGTGTGTGTATGTGTGTGTGTGTGTGTGTGGTGGGTGGGTGGGTGAATGAATGTATGTGTCTGGCTGTCTGAATGTGTGCATAGGTGCTAAAAATGATCTGACCTCAATGTGTGGTCTCTCTTTTTGGAGACCCAGTCCACATTACATACAGTATCTATCAAATCTACCCACACACACACACACACACACACACACACACACACACACACACACACACACACACACACACACACACACACACACACACAACATTATTTTCAAAGTTAAAGCAGTGGCCAAAGATAGGGACTGGTACATTATGAAAACTCCCATTACTGAGTGATTAATGATACGTGGCATCACTGGGTGACTTCAAAGCTAAAAACAGGGTCAACAGCCTATTTACAGAAAGCCACAACAACTTCTGCAGCCTGCACGCACGCAGATGATAATTGGGGCAAATCCACGTCTTTTTGATATCTTCCATTAGCCAACCATACGCTGATAACACCTAATGTTACATCCTGATATACCGCCTCAAACCGATCAATGAGTACATATCTCTTTGAAAAAAAAAGAAATCCAATATGATAAAAGGAAAAAGTGTGCATCGGAAAAAAGTTTTCAGATCCAAACAGCCTCAAACACACAAGTATAGTAGCAACTAGGGGGCAGGTTTGTTCTGACTATCTGCGTCTGTCATCCAGGGCCGGGGTGCGTCGGCACATCAAAGGCCAGATGAAGTGTGGTTGTCCAGACGGATAAGGCTGCTAAGGCCCCAGCTTACCTCCATGGCCTTTATCTTCACAGCTCTTAAGCGTCAGCTGCATCGCCACCTATCCCTGAGTCAGTGTGTGTGTGTGTGCGTGTATGTGTGTGTGTTTGTGTGTGTGTGTGTGTGTGTGTGTTTGTGTGTGTGTGTGTGTGTGTGTTTGTATATGCATGTGTGTGAGAGGCCTGGCCTGGCGGAATAGGGAAGATAAACTCATTACCAACACAGCTGTGCAGCCCTCAGTCTGATCACATCTACTAGCTCTCGACTAGTTTCAGTTAGTTATCATTTTTTTTTTTATATAAAACTTAGTTTTAATTTTTCTTTCAGTTAACGAAAAAAATAATCACACCTCGTTTTCGTTTTTTCGTGAGGTTTCGTTTACGATAATAACCTTGGTCTGATCACATCTACTAGCTCTCTACTAGTTCTCAAAAGAGCACTAAACAACCCAAGAATATTGACACAGCGTTACTGTTTGGAAATGTTATTATGGACCTGATATTGTCAACTTAAAGCACCACGTGGGTGCTTTTGAAGTTGAACCACGGATTTCAGTTCATACTCTTCATGTCGGTGACAACTATCTGAGGAGTCGGTATCACCGAAGGGAGTTTAAATTAAAATTGTAAGTAAGAATAGCACAAGTCAAAACAAGAGGCTTGCTGAAGGTGAAGACGAAGCCATGGGTGCAGCCTCCTCGGTGGAGAGTATTTCTGAGGCAGACGCTGAAACACTGGGGCTTCCCCTGCTGGTATTGTGTCTGAACATGACTTCCCTTCCATGTCTTTGAATGCTGTATTAATATGTAGCTGAAGGGGTAATTCGGCGCAGGCTACAGATCCTGTGTAGTTTCCAACACACAGATGGAGGTTTTTTACTACTGTGCTAGTTAAACACACAGTGATTCACAACACACACACACACACACACACTCATGCACACACACGTTTACCACACAAACACATTTATCGCACATGCACACGTGCGCACACGTACACAGACACACAGACACACAGACGCACAGACGCACACACACACACACACTCACACACACACACACACACACACATTTGAAATATGTCTTTGATAAGGATGGATAATTGATTTACGGGCTGACTTTTATCATCACTCCCTCATAACCCCTTGGCCCCCCCGAGGGCTCCCCTGTGCAGGAGCCATCAGAAGAGACACACACACACACACACACACACACACACACCCTAGCACTCCCCTGTGCAGGAGCCATCAGAAGAGAAAAGAGGAAACCACCTGCTTTGATTTATGGACAGCTGAAAACAGGACGAGCCGTCTGGCCATCAGGAACACACACTCACACAGCTCGTGTCAGGTCTGCCGTTAGCACCGAGGCATCTGAGCAGTCCTCTTCGTTCAGGCGATACGGGCGCAGGCTGGCAGAGGCTAGCAGAGGCTAGCTGGTTAGCGCTGTCACTGATGTTCAGACATGTTGATATGTGCAGGGGCCCCAGCAAAGCCCAGCTGCAGCCTCTGTGGGATCTGCATTGGAAATGAGTTTGTGGAGAGGACACCCCTGGGCAATCAAGCCCCCCCATCCCCCCCCTCTCCCCCCCCCCCCCCCCCCCCACGCTCCCCTCATTGTTTCATGGCTATCTCTGCACTCACTCGCCATGGTGCGGGGGCATGCCGCACTGAACCATGGGATCTCAGAAAAACACACACACACACACACACAGTGACACACACACACACACAGTGACACACACAATCTCTGATTCTGCGCCGATAGATACTGCGCCGCTGATGCCATTAAGCCTCAAATTAAAGCAGACACATCAAAGCGGCACAGAAAAACAGAGAAATGGTGAAATGGGCCGGGGAGCAGGAGAGAGCTCATTTGTGTGTCACCGAACGGTACAGAAGCCAATTCTACACATCACAAATCAATAGAAATAAGGCACAGAGTCTCACAGCTCAGCCTCAGGGGCTTTTGCTGCGGAGCGCGAGCTAGAATGTATTTTCTCTTCAAAGGCAAATGCTATAGGTGAGAAGTAGAGCAGCTCAGTAGCAGAAGAAATGAGAATGTGCCGCAGTTTGATTGAAGCTGCTCATATGCTGCAGATGATTTACAATAAGAATGGTTGTGAATAAGAAGAAAATGCTTATAGATGACCTTTTTTAGCATTAGCGGTACATGGTGCATGTTACGGTACACACCCTTGACCGGTCCCCTGATACAGCTGCATCTGCCACTCTTTCCCACTGGGTGAGTTAACAAGAGGAATCCAAATGGCCTCTTCTCCCTGCCGTCGTGCTTGTCTTTTCCAGAACAGTGGGTTGCTGGCTCCAGTGTACCTTGCCCTCCATGAAATGTTACGATTTTTGTGAATATTTTGACTGAAAGGCCAAGAGGATAAACAGCAAAGATATTTTTTCATAGCCTAGTTTTGCTCCTATTCACTAAGGGTGCCAATCATTCTGGAGGGCACTGTACTTTTGCCACTTGTTGAAACCCCGTTGGTTTGGAAGACTTTTGGTATAAATGACCCAGAACTCTCTCACAGGATGATATACTACTGCCATCAAATTAACCTGTTACTAGGAAGAACTAAATGCGTTCCATGGCAAGTTAACAAATAGCAGAATAGAAGATCTAATATGGATCATTTTTCTACTGTATGGCATCAATAAATAAATACATAAATAAATAAATAGGGCCAACTCTCTGTTTTTGCCATTTGCATGAATGCACGTTGAGATCTGAAATCAAATAGGCTTGATCTGACCCCAGAGCTCCCCTTGGCCGTGCGCCCGTGTGTCTACAACAAGGTAAGTGGTTCTCGCTCGGGAGCTTATTGTTTCATTCAGGCTTATTTATTGTTCTATCCAGGGTGGAAAATGTTTTCCATTCCCCCGGGTTCGGAGGGATGTTTTATCACGGCGAGCTTTCCCAGATGTTCCCCCCGATTGGAAATAGGAAACCGGTACGTGACTGCGCTGCGATTCCCTCCGCCGCTCCTCCGGCAGCCTCTCCCACGGAGTCCTCTCCTCCTTGGAGAGCGAGGTGCAGGGGAGGATGCGCAGTGCGGAGGCGCCCTGTCGGAAGGCCCGCGGCGGGGGCCGACGCGCGGGTGGCAGAGGGGTTGTCTTGTCTGGCCGGCCCCCACAGCTGCCTGCCTGCCTGATTGCATCGCCACACAAGCAGTGGTGTGTGTGTGTGTGTGTGTGTGTGTGTGTGTGTGTGCAAGCATGTCTTCAAAGGCTCCCCCCACCGCCCAGTTTGACCAGATAAGACCAGTCAGGCCACGGTTCAGCTCCTGGACAGGAACACACAGAGGGGTCAAACGTAGTGCCACCGGCTCCCCTGGACACAGAGATGCGTCAAGCAGCCTCTTTCCAAGAGAGCGGAGAGGGCCAGGGGAGTCTGTGTGTCTGGGTTTCCTGTGGGGCAGGGCCCTGGAGGGATGCTATACCACAGCGGCGTAGATAATAATAATAACAATAATAATAATAATAATAATTCATTTCATTTTTAACGCACTTTTCATTCAAAGGAATCTCAGAATGCAGATGGGATTTTAGAACTGGGGGGGACACTTAACATTTGTTTAACTTTATTTACTGATGATTGTCGCCTTACGTAGGGAGAGTGGTGGGGACGGAACAGGTCACTATGAATCTGGGGGGGACATGTCCCCCCCGTCCCCAGTGCTATTTGCGCCCCTGCTATACCATCATGACTGAGGCCTTAGTGGTCAAGCATTCACTGTGACATGCATCTAACCATTCGTTGCGCGTTGTCCATGGACACATAATAAGACTGGCTTTTGAACAAATGTTATCTTTTTACTTTGTGTCATGGATTCACAGGAAAAACACAAAGAGAATTTAGCTTTGCAAAATACTTCCAAAACTTTTTGGTGGTGCTCTCCACATTTGATAGAGCGCATTGCTGAGGGGGTGTTGTGTGCTACGTCTCTGCGGACGAAGTTTATTTTTAAAACATTAACATTTCAGCTGTAAACTGCCTTTGTCAGGGTCACTGTGGCCATTAAGCACTTCAAAGAGGTGAGAAATTGCAAGTCCAAACCTTACTACAAACAAGCACATTTTGCAAATACACACGCACACACACACACACACACACACACATACACACAAACACACTCACACACAGACACACATACTCACACATACACATACACACACACACACAACTATGTGGTGTTTATGGCATTCATTAACGTGTGTTGATGGCGGGGGAACAACCACCTGTCAGGAGGACGGGTGACACGGTCACATTCCCATGTGTCACTCCTTGAGTCAGGTCGGCCGAGTTTGAAGTGGATGACATTTATACGACGCCAGCGCCTCCCAGCCATTCCAAGAGCGACGGAGAGAAGGGGGTCCTGGGATGCTTTGTAATCCAATGCTGTCAACTCTCTGAGAAAGCGAATCACTTGCCCCGTGGCATACTTTAACGCTGTCTAAACAGCCCCTGAACCTGCACGTCACGCTGGGTGTCTGCGCCTGCCTGGGTTCATATATCACAGGCAGCAGACGCCCGAGAACCCCTCTGGGCATGGCCCTCTCTCTGGGGAGGGAGGGTGGTGGTTCTCCTTCCCCCTTTGGCTGACTGATCCATGGGTGTGTGTGTGTGTGTGTGTGTGTGTGTGTGTGTGTGTGTGTGTGTGTGTTTGGCTGACTGATCCATGGGTGTGTGTGTGTGCGTGTGTGTGTGTGTGTGTGTGTGTGTGTGTGTGTTTGGCTGACTGATCCATGGGGGTTGGGTTGGGAGGTGGATGAGTACAGTGACAACAATGGCGGCCCCTCCGCCTCCCTCGCTACCGCCGTGGAGATTATCGAGACAATCGGTAGATAATTACAGTCATCACGGGTTCACGCTTAATTACACGCAAACGTGCGAACAACGCGCCAGCCTTTCTTCGGGCCTCAATCACAGTGCGACCGCAAAGTTTGAAGCTCGCATGACTTCAGGCCCAAAGGTGCTTTCCCTCTCACTTGGGAAAGGCTTGACAGGGAAAGGCCAGGCGGAATCGATGAGGTGCAACTCCATCTGAAGCCTCCGGGTGGCTCTGGTATCTGGTTGGATGTTGAAGAGAGAGCTGTCAGCGGTGGTAAAGTGGAATACACACACACACACACACACACAAACACACACACACAAACACACACACACACACACACACACACACACACACACACGCACACAGACACGCACACACACACACACACAAACACAGACACACACACACTCACACACACACACACACACACACACACACACACACACACACACACACACTGGATGGTGAAAAGAAAGCTGTCAGTGGGGGTAAAGTGGTGTCAAAAGGCCAACGTGATGAAGAAGGCTAGAAGACAGGTGGGAGCAGACCCCTCAGGTGTGTCTCTTTTAGCTGCTTAATTCTCCTCTGAAATACACACACACACACAAACACACACACTCAAACACTCACACACACAAACACACACTCACACGCACCTACACACACACACACACACAAACACACACACACACACACACACAAACACACAAACACACAAACACAAACACACACACACACACACACACACACAAACACACACGCACCTAAACACAAACACACACACACACACACACACACACACACACACACACACACGCACCTACACACACACTCACACACACACACACACACACACACACACACACACACACACGCACACACCACTAGGCTGTCACTCAAAGTGGGGACTTCACTCTGGTCCAAACACTTGTCTTTATGAGTGGTTTAGTGAAAGCCAGACCCAGAGATAAGTGTGTAAATGTCCTCTATGACTTTATGACTGTATCATGGCGTGTAACTGTGAGCAAGCGGAGCCTGGATCCCTGGTGATGGGAGCCAACAGGGAGGCCTGGAACGGGGCGCTCAGCTCACTCTAATCACGTTTTGTTTGGAGAAGTCTCTAACATTAAAATAATGGGAAACAAATTGCCCGAGCACGTCCCTTCTCCAACCACGGGATTCCCTAATCCAAATCCACCGGAGATACTGTTGAGAGAGAGAGACAGAGAGAGAGAGAGAAAAAAGAGGGCGGTTTGGAGTCACTGTTAAAGAGCAGAACCCCAGCCTGGGTTTGGCAGAGAGGGAGAGAGAGAGAGAGAGAAAGGATGAGGGAAAGATAGAACTGGCTTCTGGCAAAGGAACCCAACATGAATAAATCACATTATAATCCCTGTCACCATGAGAGAGAGAGAGAGAGAGAGCGAAAGAGAGAGAGAGAGAGAGAGAGAGAGAGAGAGAGAGAGAGAGAGAGAGAGAGAGAGAGAGAGATGGGGGGGGGGAATAAACCGGTCCAACCATATGGTTGTGG
>NC_137918.1:22623465-22718465 GCF_963457725.1 Sprattus sprattus | reverse complement strand
TTCCCTGATTTCGGGAATTTTGTCATCAACCCCCCACACTCATCCAGTGGTGACGGAGAAAGTGCATGAAAGGGAGAACGAGGAAGAAAAGAAATGGTGCCATCCACTGTCTGTTCAGTAGATGCAGCAGTTTTGCTGAGAGGGGAAGAAGACTATAGCACAGTTTAAAGTGGTAATCCGGTCCAGGCTGAGGCATTAGCTCCCTACAGCTATTTAGCCCCAAAAGCCCTTCCTTTCAAAACACACTGAGCATTCTCTCTGTGTGCAGCTCGCTAGGCTGGGACATTTAACCCTGCCATAAGAGAGCCCTAATCTATAACACACACGGCGTAGGCTAAAGTGAATGCCACAGCTTCTGCCTGGTAATCCAGTGAGCAGGATGAGCAGCGGCGGTTCTTCATCTAGTGTGAAAGGGCCGATTCGCTCCTCCGTTATTTTTGGACCGGCTAGTTGCCTGCCTCTCCGTCTACAAGCTCAGTATTATGTTGATAAGCAAACACTGTCTCTCTCTCTCTCTCTGTTGCTTTTGGACTTACTGTCCACGGCCCATATTAGATGGAGTGTGTTATGCTTATTGAGCAGTACTGATGACTATTCAGAACTGAAAATAGAAACCTGCTGTGATTCTATACTGAGAGCAGCAAATCTGAGGGGCACGTTGAAGCCTCCTTTGTTCTGACGCTCCGTCACTCGGCACAGTGACCTCTTGTGGTAGTCTGCTGGAGTGCAGGCAACAAAGTTTTTCTGGACCCAGTCCTCAGATTGGACTGCTTTGATATTCCGAAAGGAGTCTTAAAAATGGAAAAGCTTGACAATTTGGACATGCTAGCACAACAACAACAATCAAACCATACTGAAGAGAGAGTTGGAAGGGGTTATAAATAAAGAGAACGACTCTCAACACAACAAGAAGTCTTTATTCTGTCATACAAAGGTCTGACAAACATGATGGATGTCTGGATTTAAAAAAATAAAAAAGTTGAGAGATTTCAGATGGGCCTTTATCTGACTTTTCCACAAAGTGTTTTTAAGAATGCAAGTTCTCTATTGTATTCACTTCTGCTCATATAAGGACACTAAATAAAGTATATGGGAATGTAAACTTAGGATGCTGTGAACATTATCTTCCACAGCGAAATAATAATAAATAACAATTAATATAATGTAATGTAATCATGCACAGCATTTACACTCAAAGCTTAATGTGGGTGTTCATAATTTAGGTCTGTGGGAAAGGTATGTACACAGAACAACACACACAACAACATGAACAGTTGATTCTGTCCTGATGATTTCAGCTACAAATTTACATTTACATTTAGTCATTTAGCAGACGCTTTTATCCAAAGCGCCTTACAATGATGTATACACATTTCTTACATTAACACTGAATGCACACTGCACATCAGGAGCAATTAGGGGTTCAGTGTCTTGCTCAAGGACACTTAAACATGGAATCGAACTAGCAACCTTCTGATTACTAAACGACTTCTCTACCTCCTGTACCACTGTCGCCCAAATGAAGTGTTAAAGGCACACATTTTTCAAATCTGGCCGTGGGTTACTGTGAACAGGGGCGCTGCAATAAGACAGAAGCAGTGCCTGTAAATAGAAGGAATAGAGGCAGAGGAGGGAAGACTAAACAGTGGAGGCCCAGAGAGCAAACAAGCGACTGGATTCCGAACGCTGGTCACATCTGGACCTTTTGATAGGGAAGAGGGAGCCTGCGCTGTGGACGTGGTGTGGGGTAGCTCCCACACAATGCCGAGAGGCTATATCCAGCCGCCAGCCGCAGCGCAGGCAGGGCCACTGTCAACCTTTGGAGCAGACACAAAGAAGGGACGGGGCAGGGCGCACGAAACGCCACAACATCGCCTCGCTCTCATTGTTCTGCCCCTCGTTTCATCTCCTCTCTCACTCCAAAATATTTGAAAGAACGCTCTGAATAACATGGCGGCAGTGAGAACCCGCTCACTTCTGTATATTGTTAAAAGGAACTCTGGAAGTACAACTTTTCTTCAAAGGCATTGTTGTGTTTTGCTTGGCGTTTTTTTTTTTTTTTTTTACCTGCGGTGTATTCGAGTGCACACAACACGGTTTTTAAGGATATCTTATTGTTCCAGGGGAGTGGGGCCTCAGCTAGGAAGCCTCCTGGTCATGTGATGCTTGTGCTCCCAGTGTCAGGATGAGAGAGAGGGTGGTGAAGGTGCTGAGGGATCAACACCGAACGGAGAACATAATCATTCGTGCTCAATACAAACATCCACTTCACCACTGCACCACACACACACACACCCCATGAGTGTGTGTGTGTGTGTGAGAGTATGGGTTTGCGCCGCTGGCAATCCTTCCAGTTGGGCACTACTAGATTGACAATTGGTGAGATTAGTCAGCTATGACGCACGCGAAAGCTTTTCGGGTGTCTAAAAGTGTGGCCATTCATTTAATCATTCCTTTCTGTATTGAGTCATTCTTTTTTTGACTCCATGGCAAAGGATGGACAGTTCCACTGTTGAGCCGTAAGTGATATCACTTTGGGGGGAGACAGGCTGAGCGGCGCAGCCGTCGTGTTTATGAGTCGATCAGCGCCGGGCCTTCTGGAAGTTTCCAGAGCGGGGGCCGGTTGAGCGTGTGTGTGTGCAGCCCTCTCTCCCCGTTTTTGCGTTTGATGGCGCGTTCCTGGGGACGGGCGCATTGATTAGGCCCCGAGGGCGCCCCGCGGTGCTGCTCTGTCACCGCGGCCGTCTGACTGACAGCTCTAATGAAGCGTGCTATCACCGGGCGGAGGCTCACCAGAGCTGCCAAAACTTCAATCGGTCCGTGCGGGGCCGTGAAGAATCTGGCTCCTCCTGTGGGATGGAGCGGAGGGAGACACGTGGCGGATGAGGCGGCCCCCGTGGGACAGAACCCTGGCGTGGCTTCATGGTGATTAACCCTGGGTGTACCTTATGGCAGCAAGACACACACACACACACACACACACACAGACAGATTTATCTCTGAGGTGAGTCAGTGCATGGAGCTGGCAGGATTACCCAAGGACCACGGAAAAGACCACCGGTCAAATATCAACCTTTACAGCACTCGGCACCCGTCACAGCGAGTGTCTCTCTATCAGTTCAGTAGCTCAGTAGCAAGTCTCACAGCCATTGGCTTAATGTCTCCAACTCTCTTCTTGCATCTCTTTCCCTTTCTGTGTTTCGACTGTCCTCTTTCAGTCTCTCTCTCTCTTAATCTATCCTTAAATCTCTCTCCCCCCTCCCCTCTGTGTTTGGAGAGATAGATAGATAGATAGACAGATAGACAGACAGATAGACAGACAGACAGACAGACAGACAGACAGACAGACAGATAGACAGACAGACAGACAGACAGACAGACAGTGTGTTTCGACTGTCCTCTTTCAGTCTCTCTCTCTTTATCTATCCTTAAATCTCTCTCTCCCCCTCCCCTCTGTGTTTGGTGGAGGGGTACTGATGTGCACTGGAACCTCAGAAGGCTCGTCCGCACTTTGTTCTATTATTCACCAGTTCAGCTTCAGAACTCACTGCATCTCAGCAGGCTTGGAGCTCTGCTCACAGAGTGGCATAGATGCATGGATAGATAAATGGATGGAGGGACAGATGGAGGGGTGAATGAACAGACAAACAGATAGATAGATGGATAGAAAGACAAAAAGATAGATAGATAGATAGAAAGATGGATGGATAGATAGACAAATAGATAGACAGAGAGACAGACAGATGAAAGTTATTTACTCTGGGTAGAGCCTGAGAGAGTGAGGGTAGAACAGTAACATTCCGTCTCCATGTTCCATGTTCACAACAGCAGGCCATCAAAAATAAATCAAAACCGCAGGCGCCACTCATTTGTTCTCTGACACTTCACTTGACACAGGAACCAAAGGCTGGGATGACGAACAAATGGGAGAGAATTCCTTTTACCCTATGAAATCTGTCGCTGACAGTTCTCTCACAAAAGATGACTCAAAACAACATGGAAATTCTCCCCATCACGGCGTCCCTGTAGAACAATCTGCCCTCAGCCCATCTGTTTTTTTTTTTCTGGGGTAATTTTTTACATCTCTGAATACTCTCACACAAACTGATATTTCCTCAGAATGCTCATTTGTACCAGCATAAATAGTTATTTGCGAGATAAAAGCAAACATGTTTGTTTTTTGTTTTTGCTTTTTTTCCCCTCTTGACTCCCCATAGGCATTTATGAGCACTTTGGTAATAAGGACTAGTAGAGGATTTAGCACTGAAGGAGTGGAGAGGCTTTGATGTGCTCTCAGATTAAGTGAAGTCTACAGCGATGTCTACAAAAATACATATATACACAGAGCAAAACTAAACCCTCAGTCTCGAAGGACCAAGCCCTTCACAGTCCCCAAAGCAAAAGCATGAAAGACTGTCTGTGTTGTGCGGTGGCAACGGGAGATTTGTATGGATCGTGTCGACAACTTCTGATAAACCAACCCTCAAAGCGAAGTAAACTGATGCCAGTCCAAAGAGAAATCTTTCCACAACTTACTTTCCTCTCTCCCTACAGGACTCGAGATGGAAACGAAGACCAAACTTTAAGAGAGAGCTACTTTGCGGCGTTTGAAACTCGACTAAAAGTCGACTCGAACTAAAAGTGGTTTAACGAATGAGCGCAACCTCTCGAGAGCCATAACGGGGATAGATGGAGCCCTCCACACAACATTCGGTGTTGATTTCTTCTCTCCCCAAATCATTCAGGCCCTCTCAATGTTGAGCTTGTGTGCATCTGCAGAGAAATTAAACTTAATTTAATCAGGCCTCAGTCCTCAGGAGAGGCTTGAGGTGGTGACCATGTTTGCAAACAAATATCTGAAAACTAAAAATACACTAGTGAGCTGCTACTGAGGCTGTTTTTCAGATTATACACTTCATAACAGGGTATACCTTTATTTTTTTAATTGGACGTAATGTCAATGTGAAGTCCTCAAAATCACTTTTGGAAGATATGGGTAGATTTAAATCAGTTTAGTTTAGATACATAAAAGATAGTGTACTTCTGTCTAGTTTTATTTAATTTAGTCTTTTTAGGTGGAGTTAGTTTGACACTTTATTAATAATCCTGAATAATTGTATTTATACAACAGAAGTGTTTTACAGCCAACACGACAAGATATCTAAAAAGAGTAGATAAAAGAAGGAACCAGAACCATTTAGAACAAGATGTTAGACTAAAGAAGAATCACAATGATCAATCCGTCTGTAAACTGCCATTAATGAAAATGAAAGCTGTTAAGTGAAATAAAAAACAACAGCAACAAAACAGACAGGAAGACAGATAAAATAACTCATTTAGTATAAAAGTGTTTGGTAAAAATAACAGTATCTGTACGACATGGCGGAGTTGTGCAGTCATACTGATTGAATTACCAACAGTGAATGGGGCATTGCTGACCCCTTCAGGAGCATTGGTTCATCAGACTAGTGTGTGTATTTACACAGTATATACTTAGTAATGGTTTATCAGACTAGTGTGTGCATTTACACATCATATACTTAGTAATGGTTTACAAGACTAGTGTGTGCATTTACACATCATATACTTAGTAATGGTTTACAAGACTAGTGTGTGCATTTACACATCATATACATAGTAATGGTTTATCAGACTAGTGTGTGCATTTACACATCATATACTTAATGGTTTACAAGACTAGTGTGTGCATTTACACATCATATACTTAGTAATGGTTTACAAGAGTAGTGTGTGTATTTACACATCATATACTTAGTAATGGTTTATCAGACTAGTGTGTGTATTTACACTGCGTATACCTTTCAAGTAGGGTTGATATTCAGAAGCCTATTTCAAATAGCGATTACACTGTAACAAAGGAAAGGAACGCAATATCATTCTTTTTGAGTGAGTTTGATTGATGCTTTATGCCAAATTGGTGTGAGTCCTTGCTAATACAAAGGTTACATTTGATTTAGACACAATTCATTTTCACAGGCAACAGCTCACAGTGGATAAGGATTAAGACCAAATCAAATGTCCAGGCCACCCAGCAGTGAACCCGTTTAATGTTTGCACACGTTCTATTCCTGATATGACTCTTTAAAATCCCTTAACCTTGAATTTTCTCTATTAAGAGGTCTATGTCTTCATCCAGAGCAGAGCATCTTTTTTCACCAGTTGCCCTATCAGCTTTTAAGCTCTGTTCCTATCACCTTCTTGTCACTTATTACAACAGAACAAGACAGAACAAATACAAAAAGAAAACCGATAAAACATCAGCAACAAACAAAAAAAAACAAAAAAAATCTAAATCTGTGCCTTTGGACATTGGCACTGTTTTGAAGTTCAGCGTTCCCATGCTCATCTAAGACTGCCCATCCGTGGTGCGTGCGCTTTCCAGGCTGTGAATTATTTAGTGATGAATTATTAATAAATAATAACAGAGGGCTCGGGGGAGCCGGGGCTCGGTCAATTAGGAGAGGAGAAGTGTGAGCGGGAGCAGCAGGGGGCCGCGCGCGTTAGCAACAGCCATCTACCCGCGCTCGTCATTATCTGCTCCGCCGTCAGACACAATTACCTTCCTTGCTCCCACCATCTCCGCGCCAGCACAACTTCAAACGCCGGCGAACAACGGCCAGAGCACCGCACCGCAGCTTGACATCTCTCCATTCTCCTCTACCACCCCCCCCCCCCCCCCCCCCCACCCAGTCTATCCATTTCTCTGTCATCCTAACCCCCCCTTCCAACTCTTTGGTCGTTCTCTGCATGCAGTGGTTCTCCCTCTCTCTACTAGTTCGAATTTTCTCTGACTAATTAAGAAGAATTTGAGTTATCAGGGTTTCTCTATGATATTCTGCAGGCCTTTGATGTTCTACCTCAGTCAATCTGATATAATTAGATTTTTTTTGTGTGTTAACTCAATGAGTGTTTGTGTGTGTGTGTGAGTGTGTGTGTGTGTGTGTGTATCTGTCTCTGTGTGTGTGTGTATGTGAGTGTATGTGCGCAAATGAATGTTTGTGTATTTCTCTCTGTGCATGGTTGTAGGACTGTATTGAAAGAATATATTCAATCTTTGCCTTATTATTTACAACAAGCTGCTAAAACAGGCTCACCATTATTCACAATTACGTATACCCTCTTTCCTTTGATGCTTGCATAAAATGGTACTGCTGAAACCATACTGTCTATCCCCAGCTTGCCTCTCAATGTTTTTCTTTGTTAGTGTATCCATTTTCAATAATACCTATTCCATGAGGTTCTGTGAATATTCCTGCATAAATTCAATGTTGTTCGATAGGCACTAGAGGGGCCCATTCAGCATCAAATCTAGTCATCATCTTTTCATCATGATGTACTGCCTGTGAGAGCATTTTTTGTTTTGCTGTTTTGCATTTGTAGAAAAAAAATGTTCCCTGCTGAAATATTTTATGCCATGTTATGTTTTGTTGGCAAAAACTGTGCTGTCAGCAATTTGTAAATTGAATGCCAAAGTGAAACATAGAATATGATGTAAATTGTGTGCTGTGTTCTTTGAATTTATGTCACAGTTATCCATAATAAGAGGTATAGTCACAAAGGTGTTTGGAAACGTTGTTTGTGTGTCACACTGTACATCTGACTCAGAAGCCCAGTAAACTATACGACTTGGATTATGGGAAAGACCATACATTTCTCCTTCACTACAACTATAAACAACCACTAGAGGTCGCTACCTGCTAGCTGTTATTTCCAAGGCCCCATTTGTTTCCAAAGAACACTCTGAATCGTTCGATGAGTAAAATGAAATTGTTATTTTCCCCGGTAATTTGCCCCATTTTTCTTATGGAAATGGAAATGGCATGGAAAAGTTGTGTTAAAGCATGCATATGTCTAATAAACTACAGAAGAAACCCTTCTAAAATGGCAAATAAATCACATTCTGTTTTATCCAGTATCAGAATCAGAAACAGAATCAGAATTAGGTTTTATTGGCCAAGTAAGTTTGCACAAACAAGGAATTTGACTTGGTTAACTGGCTCTCAGTGTGCTTACACAAAATATACATTACAACACAATACAAAACAAACAGAATACAAAAACAAACGGTGCAATGGTCTATAAAGTTTAATAAAGTATATAAATATATATGCTACTATGGGTTAGTTGTTCAGTAGTGAGACGGCGAGGGGGAAGAAACCTATTGAAAACAATTATTATAAAACCAAAATACAACTGATTCATTCATCTATCCATCATTCATCTATTCATCCTCAATTACATCTGTCAGCTATCAGTGTTGGAGATTATTCCATTTTCTGCAGTTTGCCTACCGAGCAAACAGGTCAGTGGATGATGCAGTCAACATGGGGCTGCACTACATCCTGCAACATCTCTACTCCCCAGGGACCTATGCAAGGAATCTATTTGTGGACTTCAGATCAGCGTTCAACACCATCATCCCAGAAGTCCTTCTCACCAAATTCACCCAGCTCATTGTGCCCGCCTCCACCTGTCAGTGTATTACAAACTTCCTGATAGACAGGAAGCAGCAGGTGAGGCTGGGTGAAATAACATCCAGCACCCGGTCGGTCAGCACTGGTGAACCACTGTTCAATTACTCCCATACCCTTACTGTATAATCGTCATTCTCATACCGTCTAACATTTATCCCTGCACTTCTTGGACTCTCCACTTCTTTGCACTATTGTTGTGTTACAATTCACAGCTCCTGTATATAGGCTTTCCTCCTTGTACATACTTTTTTAGACTTCTTAGACCGTTGCACTGTTTGCTTTGTTTTTTGTTGTGATGTATATTCTGTGTAAGCACACTGAGAGCCACTTTACCAAGTCAAATTCCTTGTTTGTGCAAACTTTCTTGGCCAATAAAACCTGATTCTGATTCTGATTTACTTCGTAGAGCTATCAAAGTCCCCATAATTGCTTAAAGAGAATGGCTTTAGCTCTGAATGACACAAACAATCCCTAAATTCCAGAGAAAGTCTCAGGTGCTTCGAGCCAAAGAGAATGCAATTTGTGTCATAAGTTAGTAGATCATGTAACAGTCGTGGAAACCTTCACTTTTTAATCCTGAACATTTTAAAGAGAAAATGTTCATACAGCTTTCCTCAACTACAACAAGAGTACAATGTGCTTTTCTGGAATGTCTGACAAACCACTATGGCCGCTGTGTAACTGATGTAAGTATATTTACAGTAGGCCTCTCATAAACAGAATAGACATGCTTAGCACTGTTCAGATACAAGAACTGACTGCACAAAATGTAACTTACCATCAGTTTCAGTGATGTCATCAGTTTTACACTATTGCAGGTAAAAAGATCTTCCCCTCCCCTACACAATGAAACAATAATCAGAGATTCAAATGTCTTATAGAAATAATTATGACATGTGATTTATTCCCCTAGATCATGTTGCCTGTCTATTTGCTATTCCCTCTTTCTCTTTAATCTTGTAATTTCATCAACCCACTGTCTTTCACGAGTATTGACAGAGATAAATACTGTCATTTCATCAGTCCACTGTCTTTCACAAGTATTGAGAGGTATAAATACTGTAGCGTAGCTGGGATTCCGCTACGCGGACTAGTGTTATTGTTATGCCACGGTGAATTATGGGAGTAATACACCACAGCTGTTATCCTAGCCATAGTGCTATGTGTTGTGTATATCTCATTGTTGTGTGTGTGGTCTATGTAAATACCTGCCTCTTATGTGATTTGTACATATAACTTGAAGTGCCACAGTGTTTATGTCATAGATGTATTGTGATTATAATCTTCTGTATTTACCGTTAATCTTTGTCTGAGTATGAGTGTTCGAGAACAGTAGAGAGTTTGGAACACAGAGTTGACTCGAGCTCATTCTTTACTTCGCCACATTGGTGTCAGAAGTGGGATTTGACGAAGATAGAGGATGTTCACACCATGGGGAGCACCTGGAGGTGTCATCGAACCAGCAAACTACTCAAGGACCACTCTACCAGCCTTCAGGACAGAGGAGTCACCGCTGGACACACCACTGCAACGCCTCTACGATGGAACTGATGGAGCCAGTGCCTGCGGCAAAGGAGTGACGTCAAGGTAGACGATATCACCCTGACTGCCTTGGATCAACTGCCCGCTCTGGAGCCGCTATACACGGGACAGCTGCAGGGTAGACAGCTCCCGATGCCGACTCTGGACGCCCGACCCATCTACAACCCGCCCAGGCAAACGACCATGAAGCTGCCTAAGTATCACGGAGAGGGACGGCTGGAGACGTACTTCATCTAAGTGCAGCTGGCGGCCAACTTCAACGTCTGGTCGAGTGAGGAGACCGGCGTGTAAGTCACACTCGCGCTGGAGGAGAAGGGCGCTGCAAGCGTTGATGGACTTGACGCCGGATCAGGGACGCTTTGCAGCGTCGTTTTGCACGGGAGAGGCTAGCCAACCGCTTCAGAAGGGACGGAGAGAGCCTCGGGGCATTCACCGCTGACCTGCGGTTCTACACGCGGAGAGGCTATTCGACCTTTGCCGATGCCGAGCAAGAGGAATTCACGCTGCAGGCGTTTGTGCAAGGCCTGCGCCCAGAACGGATCGGTTGAACATGTCCTGTGCGTAACCAGACTTCACGTACGGCAGGCAGACGTGACGGTGGAGATTGGCGAGTGGAGGCAAGGCAAGCAGCGGCGACTGACGCACGGAGATACCCCAGACGGGAACCTGGACAACATCATAGGAGGCGAGACGACGGCTGCTATCGGTGCAGGGAGCCTGGTCATGTGGCCCGCCAATGCTTGGAGCCAGCACCACGGATCGCACCTCAGCAGCCGTCTATCATCATAGCCCCCTCCCCTAAATCAACAGAGACAAGGACATATTGTGCCCGCGCGGGCGTTGGTAGACAAGGGGTCCACCATCTCAATCATCCGACCCGGTGTTCTACCCAACACCAACCAGCTCACACCACCGGGCTGGATGGCCACAAAGACACGCATCGCGACAGTGATTGGAGAACAAGCGTCAATGAAAGGGAGAAAAGCCCTGACTGTCTCCATCGCTGGCCGTACAGTCCAACACTCATTCTGGCTGGCCAATAGTCAAGATAAGAGCATCATTGGCCTGGACATATTGACTCTGTGGGGGGCTACTGTGAACATAAAAGACTTTCTGCTTCACATAGGCAAAGTGACCGTGCGTCTGCGCGCTGTTGGAGAAGTGTCGACAACGAGAAGCGCTGCAGCAGTCAGTGCCTTGCCGACAGCTAGAACGTCATCAGCTGCCAGGCAACCGAATCTACAGGAAGAGTTCAAGGCCAATCGAAAGGCTCATCTACAGGAAGTGTTCGAGGCCATCCGAAAAGCGGGGCTGCGATTACACCCGTGGAAATGCCATCTGTTCCGAAGGAAATCTGCTTTTCTCGGACACATCGTCAGCGAGGCCGGCGTGTCCACTGATCCGGGCAGAGTCGCAGCTGTGAGAGACTGGCCAACCCCCCGCGACGTCGCTGAGCTGCGGAGCTTCCTGGGGATGGCGTCCTACAGCAGGCGCTTCGTCAGGGGCTTCGCAGAGAAAGCCAGCCCGCTACATCGACTGATGCAGAAAGCACAGCCCTACGACTGGAGTGAGCACTGCGCCGACTCCTTCGACAGGCTGCGGCAACGCTGGTGGAGGCACCAGTGTCAGCATTACCTGACCGCACTCGCTCCTTCATCCTTGACACCGACGCCAGCGACGTGGGTGTTGGGGCAGTGCTCTCACAAAATGGAGAACACGTGGAGCAGGTGATCGGCTACTTCAGCCGAGCCCTCAGTCGACTGGAGAGGAATTAATGCGTCACGAGAAGAGAGCTGCTGCCGTTGGTGCTGGGGATAAAACCGTTCCAGACGTATCTCTATGGACATAAGTTTCTCCTGCGCACAGACCATGCTGCCTTCACCTGGCTGTTGAACTTTCGCGAACCGGAGGGGCAGCTAGCTCGGTGGCTAGAAACACTGCAGGTCTATGACTTTGACATCCAACACCGGGCTGGCAAACTGCACGGCAATGCGGACACACTGTCACGACAACCGTGTGCGACTCAAAAACATCGGCTCCGGTCACGGTTCTACTGGCCGGGTTGCCGCCTCGACACCAAGCAATACGTGCATTGCTGAAACGCCTGTACAGCCAGGAAAAGGGCCTGGGCGGCCCGAGGCGTACGCCACTTCCGACCAGAGTGCAGCAACAACAGCAAAGTTCCTGGTGAACAAGATGTTCTCTCGTTTCGGCGCCCCGGAGGAACTGCACAGCAACCGGGGAGGAACTTCGAGGCAGAGGTGTTCCAGGATGTCTGTCGGTGGCTGGGCGTAAAGAAGACACGGACTACCCCCCTACACCCCCAGAGTGATGGACTGGTGGAACGCTTCAACAAGACGCTGGCGGAGCAGTTGACCATCACCGGCAATCGGCAGGCAGATTGGGACCTCCACATCCCCATGGTACCCTGGGTTTACAGGAGCGCAGTCCAGGAGAGCACCAGACGCACATCCGCTGCCCTGATGTTCGGCCACTAGCTCCAGACGCCCGTGGAGCTTGCGTTTGGACCACCCCCGGAGCCAGCAGTCGAGGGCACGCCAGGACTGAGCTACTACTACCGGCTTCTAGCAAATGGATAGGGCCATGTGTTGTGTTAGATAAACTGTCGGATGTTGTTTACCGTGTGCAGTTAACAGGGCGTAAAAGAACTGTAGTCCTCCACCGTGACCGCCGCCCTACCGGCCATTAGGTCGCCTCAGTAAGGAAATAGAGACTGTGGGGGAATCGTCCACTGGGACTGTAACATCTCCGCCTGCAAAGAGGACGCCATCGAACCACTCAGGGCGTACCCGCAGGGCCCCTGTCCATCTTCAGGACTTTGTCATGCAGGCTGGGGTTTATGGGGACATGTAACCCGCCTGGAGGGGGCTATGTAGCGTAGCTGGGATGCCGCTACGCGGACTAGTGTTATTGTTATGCCGCGGTGTATTATGGGAGTAATACACCACAGCTGTTAGCCTAGCCATAGTGCTATGTGTTGTGTATATCTCATTGGTCTATGCAAATACCTGCCTGTTAGGTTCTTATGTGATTTGTACATATAACTTGAAATGCCACCGTGTTTATGTCATAGATGTATTGTGATTATAATCTTCTTTATTTAACGTTAATCTTTGTCTGAGTATGAGTGTTCGAGAACAGTCCACTGTCTTTCACGAGTATTGAGAGGTATATTACTGTAATATCACCAGCCCACTATCCATCACGAGTTTTGGCAGAGATAAATACTGTAATTTCAACAGCCCACTGTCCTTCATGAATATTGACACATACTGGCACTAAGCTTTGGCTCAGGTCCCTAGTGCACTCTGAGCTTAAAGTGACAGTACATCTGCGACAGTCCGTTTACAGTGAGGATGGAAGCACTAGTGCAATCTCTATTTGTTCTTGGCTCACAGTATCCTTACAGCAGCTGGAACAGAGTCATAGACACATAAATAACTTTATTCTCAATGTGCTAGCCGCTGCCTTATTGGTTTCCAATTGTGAGCTAATAGCCAAATATCAATCTGGCCTGAGGGGCTGACAAAGCAGAGTCTGACAGGTTCCCTTAAACTAATTAGTTTCTGTGTTACCTTACTCTACTAAATAAAGAGCATTCTTTCTGCTCGCCTACCATACCCTATGAAATAAAATAATATTTCAAACTTTCCTTTACCTCTAAGCAGTGACGTTTATAACCTGCAAAATGCAAGTATTATGAAGTGTACACCTGGAATATGACATACAGACCGCATTCCATTTAGAGTGCATTGGATTTGGCGCCCATAACAAAAGGCATAACTTAATTTCCACACAGGTGGAGACACGTAACAAACTCTAGGATTCCTTACAGAAGAATGAAAAAATATTCAAAAAGAAAAATCCCAAAGTAGGCTGGAGGTGGCCAGCTGCCCATACCTTGCAGGTAGTATTGCATGGGTATTTTGCCCAGGGAGTTACTGTATCAAGAAATGAATCCCTGTAGCATGTCTTTGCTATTGGCTACTCTGTCCCTCGTTCTATTAGACACAGCGGGGCACCAGCATCATTCCTGTGGAAAAGGAGAGAGTAGACTGAGTGAAACACACACACACACACACACACACACACACTGCAATAAGTGTTCGGAATCTGTTTGATTAGGCCTACATTCAACTGCGAATGTGACATGGCTCTTCATTTGATAAAAGTCGGACAGTATGTTTTCGTAGGGAAATGTAATCACAACGACCTTCCGGATTTGTTACCATCAAAGAATCTACTCAACCAATAGGAGGCGCTTTTAGACTTGAATAGTGGAATCGTCACAAGAGTGCAAGACAGCCTCTGTTTCAACAGCGCTGGGGGAAGAGGACGTCTACATAGCGGCAGTATATTGATCAATAGGGCGTCGTTTGAAATAGCCATTTATACAAGGCTATATATGAACAACTGTCAAGTGCCGAACTGTGCTCGCTTCATTATGATACAGCACAGGAACTAATAGCAGAGATGGCATCTATAGGACTGGTCGCCAAACTACAGGCTGGAGTTATTAGGCACGCGATACCACTCCGCTCACTATTGAAAACAACTGCTAGTCCTGTCCGCTTGACCCACAAGGTAAGTTTGTGTAAAATACGATTCGTGTAATCTACAATACTTGCTTGGCTGTACGTGCGACAGTGGGCTATTCAAATGGTTCGCTAAAACATTTTCATCTGTAATACTAGGGGGACTGTTGGGCGAATAGGAGATAAGTTCCTTTTGGCAAACTTGTTAATGTTGTCAGCTGCTCCTTTGATGAGACGAACGTAACATTATGCCATAGTGCGCACAGGAAATAAACATAACACATCGCGAAGTTAACCGAAGTTACTCCCTCCCTCCACCCATAAAATGGTGGAATTTGGGTGTTTCAGCACGTTTGTCTCCGCTTCGGTACAGTTAGCTTTGTAGAATGTAGTACATTGTGTTTTTTGCGTTGCACATTGAAGCAGGCTATAGCCTCACATTCTTACGACTTTTGGAGTTGTCTGCGCACGATGTCTTCTTCTTGCTGTTTCTGTATTCCAAGTCGGGCCAGTCGGCCAAAGTGTAACTGGGATGTGACTCGCATTACAGTTCTGATTACACTGAACACTGAACTAATTCTAGCAGTGACAACAGTAAGCAATAAGACAGCTGCAGTTGATGTTCCTTTGAAATATGGATAATGCTGACATTGAACCTGAAGGAACACCTATTTAGGAATGCACCTGGTAGGCCTAATTTCGAGGCTGCTGACTCTAAGCATCTAAACAGCACACAGGACTTCTGGCAAAGGCCTATCTGCGAGTAGTTCTAGGATTGCTCTGTAAACATAACCTGTATAGTTGTGAATAGACGGGAACACATCATTTTTCAAGCACAAACTGTTAGGACAGGCTCAAAGGGTTACACAAATGTTGACACATAGGCTATTGATGATTTGCAGTGCAGAGGTATATTGTTGACTTTGCTCAGCTTACGTGATTCAGACCTAAAATCTGAATTTATGCAGCAGTGCTTTGTACAGAGCATTGCCATTTAGATTAAGTTTATTTGGGGTTCATTCTTCATGTATTGGGCTCTGGGACTCAGTAATGGGTCTTCTAAATCAAACCAAAAGCAAATAAGCTGGGAAAACTTAATGTTGGTCACATAACAGAATAGGCAACCAACCACATTTGTGCCACCCACCTAAATCCCCTTGGATAATATGGGTACACCCATCCTTCCTTCTTCCTGGTGATTGAGCGGGCTCCACTGACTCGATTACTCCGTGATTAAATGGGCCTTCTGATCTGTCTGGAGATGACTGGGGAACATGTTGCTGCTGCTGCTGTCTAGACAGTAGTGTGGATCCGTCGGATTGTACCGTACCTTCATGCCCGACATGCGGACATGCAGCTAGTGAGATTGCAGCTGACTCTGAGACAAAGCTGGCCTGTGCACACATCCCCTGGGCCCGTGCCATGTCAGGCCAGATCTGTCCTCTCATTCCACTACACGCATCAGTGCTGGTAGACTTAAGGTTGGCCCGCATGCTGTAGATGCAGAAATGCAAGCGCATGCATTGTGCTGTGTAGTTATATAACACCACTTATGCATTCCACTACATGCATCAGTGCTGGCAGACTTAAGGTTGGCCCGCGTGCTGTAGATGCAGAAATGCAAGCGCATGCATTGTGCTGTGTAGTTATATAACACCACTTATGCATTCCACTTCATGCATCAGTGCTGGCAGACTTAAGGTTGGCCCGCGTGCTGTAGATGCAGAAATGCAAGCGCATGCATTGTGCTGTGTAGTTATATAACACCACTTACGCATTAATGAATAGGCCTAAAAAAAAAATCTTGGAGTATGCTTCACTGGTTGCGATGGCATCACATAAATATACCTGCAGTAGGAGCCAAGATTGCTTCCCTTCCCCCATTCCTGGGACAAGAGAAGACAACGGTCGTGGACGGGTCATATTTCACCTCTGGTAGACAGGTTCATTCACAGGACTCATCTCGCATAAATCAGCCCAGCCATTGCTTGGTTCATAGCACCTTGTCCTCTAGGGCTGTGCTCGGTCATGTTGTACTCAATCTTGTCTATTCTGCAAGTCTCTAATGTATAGCCCATAGCCTCTACTTAATAACAGATGGCAGTTCCTGTGATTTTACAGCTTATTTGTGCACCTCATGTTCGTTCGAAAGCATCAGATGGGCAAATTAAGTTTCAGTGTTATAATGTTCAACTGTAGTGAAATGATTATTAATTCAAAATAGCAAATTGATTTTAAATCTTCCCTTGGAGTTTTAATGTAATTCAGTTTAATAAAGAATCAAGCCCATTTTGAAGTGTTATATTATGTATTGTGGCTACTTACCTGACCAGTTTCTCAATTGAGTTCTTGCCAGCCCCTCACATAGGCAAACTGCTACTGTTCTGTTGTGTACTCATTTCAGGCACCTATTGTGGCAAGAGCTTTTGTCATCTTGGTGAGGTGGTAATTAAAATGTGCTCGGCCCTCACTTCATGTTCACAGACACGTGTGAATAATAAGGTATTTTTTCATAACCATCGTTTTCATGTACCCTTGATCTGTTTTATTAGCAATGTTCCACCTTTTCATAATCATGGTTGCAAAGCTAAAGTTAACACAGTTTGAGTCAAGGTCCCAGCTAAAGGAAGCACAGTTTGAGTCAAGGACCCAGCTAAAGTACACGCACAGGAGCTTTGTATGGTGTATTGGCAGACAACCCACTGCAGTTTAATATTCAATTCCGGGCTTGCTAGGATTTGTTACCAAATTAATGTTCCTCAACACAAATTCAGTGGGTTGACCTGGCTTGATGCTGGGCTGCAGTACCATCACCACTGTATAGGATACTGTAGGTCCCCATTCAGAGATATCAGCCCTGTCTCTAACATTGAACTGCGTGTCATAGTGAAATCAAAGGATATGGCTAGTGTGAATAAAAGCATGGTACAAATCATCTTCTGTTTTCCTAATTGAATCATTGAGACATTTGCCATCTCCTATAGCTTAAAGGCACCTTGCTGCACTACTGATGATATAATGGTGTAGGTTTAAAGAATAGTCATACATTTTCTCCCTACCTTGTTTACATTTAATCATTAGCCATTTTAGTTGGGTTAAAAATGGGGAACATTCTGCCTGAGATCAGGCTCCGTCGCAAGGCTTTTGAAACCCGCTGTTCAGTGAGTCATGCATTGGCATGCAGGAAAAGCCGAATGTGAAATGCACTCGAGTGTAAGACCTCAGTGCGGTGCGGTGGGTATAAATAAGCACTGGGCCTCAACCCCTTCTCCCATATTGTTATGACGGCAGAGGAGTGAGTCACAGCTGTCCGTCTGTGTCTGAGTTCTCGAGGGGGACTGGCATGGCGTGTGTGTGTGTGTGTGTGTGTGTGTGTGTGTGTGTGTGTGTGTGTGTGTGTGTGTGTGTGTGTGTGTCTGCAGGGCAGGGGGCGCATTAGCACTCGTTAGCATGGGCATACCAGCGTGGCATGTCCGTCAACAGGTGCACCCACTGCCCCCCTGCCCTTTTCAGTGCTCCTAGAGAGAGAGAGAGAGAGAGAGAGAGAGAGAGAGCAGTGACTTTAATGAGTCCAGAAGTGTGACCGTGATGTTTCATAGCTAAATGAAACCAGGATGTTATGGTTCTCCTAATTCTGTGTTTATTAACACTGATACATGTTGAAATGCACAGCTACAGATTGACAGTTTAATATCCGACGGCAAGGTCCGTTGACAGTTGACTGCTTTTATTCTCCTCTTCTAAACTGCGAGTGTCAGTCAGCTGTGGGACTGTGGCTGTGCCTGCAGACTGGAAGTTGGGGAGAGACGTGCTCAGTTAAACAGCATATTGACTGGATGCTATCATCCAAATGATCAATGTTGCACTGATGGCTCTTCTGAGACGAGTCAGATCTAATTCATTCATTTCTTTGCTGTATTGGTTTTGTGCTTCAGACCGCTTAGCCAGCTTTCATGCAACTCTCCTCATCCTGGGGACTTTAGACTCTGATGTTATCGTTCCTGATAAATTGCTGCATAGCTGAATTAAAAGCAAAGGGTTCACTTTCTGGATTGTGTACTGTCATTTGGCAGTAAAAAAGCAACTGGCACCATCACAACTGATGACACTATGGTGACAGGGGGCTTACTGAACACTACTCAGCATCTTCAGTCACCACCACAGGAAGCAGATAAGCTGTTACTTACTGTTGCAGTGCAGAAGCATCAGTATGCTATGACTAACACTGTCAGCCTAATTCATTAATCTATTTATTATTCATTCATCTATTTATTATTCATTCATCTATGTATTAATTGTTATTTATTATTATTTAGTTGTGGAAGAAGTCTGTTGCTGCCTCTACTGTCTCGTTGTCTTTGTGACAATGACAATAAAGTACTTTGAACTTTTGAACTTTAAGACACTGTGTGTGAAATGCAGGCTTTAAGCAGCAATAAGTAGTTCTGCTCCAAAACTAGCAAGCTAACTACCTTAAAGGCAATGCAACAACCTTGCAAACACCACCATGCCCAGTTGGCACTGATAGAAGCTTTCCAACACACTAATTGGTGTCTTTTGGCAGTATAGCTGACAGTGTCATGCTGTGTAAGCTTTTCTTCCATTTTTGCCGGGTGTACCAGCCAGGAACACAGAATTACATAGTGCAGGTGTTTTTCTTTCTTATGACCATATGCTATCAAAATGAATTTGAGGATGGTACCAAAACCAGTCGCCTATAAAACCATACCTCAAATAGTGTCAAATTGTTGCATAGTGTTGCTTTAAAGAGGTGGCCTTGTAGGCCTGTTAGGGATGATCGGTCATGCATTACCTCCACTCGACCTACTCGACAAACAACTTTCACGTCTATGTAAAACACAACCAAAAACAGAGCAGACGACTAAGAACATTTCCATTGTGCTCTACATTTCTTGAGGCTATTTATTTGGCCAATATGGTTCTACTCAGACCTGCTCTTCCACTGGCACACCCACAAGACTAGGCTCACCTTACTGTGTGGAGCCGCTCACCTTTTAAGCCCGCCCTGTTTCCATCTAAAACAAGAATGGGAGCATTCAGAGAATGCAAAACTCCGCCTTGTGACCTTGACCTTTGACCTTGACATCTGAAAATATAATCAATTATTGCCATTATATTACCCAATCTCCCCACAAAGTTTGATGGAAATCGGTCCATGCGTTTCTGCGTAATCCTGCTGGCAAACAGACAAACAAACGTACAGGGGTGAAAACATAACCTCCTTGGCGGAGGTAGTAACAGCAGAAGGAGAAAGGGGGTGTTTAGACAGAAGCCTGCATGCAAATGGATTTTCACAGGAGAGTGCAGTTGAAGTGCAGTTACCATGACCGCCTCTGTAATTTGGTTCAACATGGCATCACCATATTTCATCCAGCATGGTGTCAAGCAGGGGGAAGGGGATGGCGGGGGAGGGGCGGGCTTATCACACCAGTTCATTTCCCTGTTAGCCTCCTGGGCTGTGTCGGCGAGCGAGGAGAGAGCATACATCCTCTTGTCAGACTCGCCCGGGCCCCAGTGCTCACGCTGTGGCCGCTAGCCGTAATGAAGAGCCTGTGGGGGGGAGAGTTGGGTAAGGCTGGAGGGGTGCAGGCGGTGGGTCCACGGCCGTATTTCAGCGCTGACAGCACCCATAACGGCCTGCAAGCCACAGGGGCCGGTGGAATAAATGAGCTTGGCTGTGATGCATGATGGCTCTCATCGTCTCCATGGTCACTCACTGTCAGCTCATGAGAGCAGGACAGGCTGAAGAACACGACACTGGACAGCAGAGGAAGAAACATTTTTTATTCAGGAAGGCATTTCTGGCCTTGTGTTAAATCTAGAACCACTAAGTTTTCTATTATGCTTATGTTAACACATTTTTTTTATATTATTGTATTATTATAGTTAGTTTATAATAGGTAGGCACTCTGAGATTCTTTTGAATGAAAAGTGCGTTAAAAATAAAATGAATTATTATTATTATAACTGTGCTCTCAAAAGGTTCACTCGATCTGGAACCCGGAATGCTGCAGAACGGACATAGCAATGATGCTAATAATCCTCAATGATAATAAATGCTGAGGAAGGCATTGGACCAAGAGATGTTTCCTCACAGCTTTTCCTCTGCAGTGAATTGTGCTATATAAATATTCTGCTCAGCACCGCGGGAAACTAAGAAAATTACTACTAGAAATCATATGTCTGAGAAATGAGCTTTTCACAAAAAAGTTAAATAATTTGTTCAATTACACTCCAACTTTGCTTTCTAGACACATTAGCTAAGCATGGGGTGGGGGTGAAGCTGATGGTCCATAAAAGGAATGCACAGTTATTCAAACTGATACCACAGGAATGCTTCTTTCTCACGTAAAGCTTGATTGTGATGGTTTGTTATGCTTCTGCTGACAGGCACCAAATGACTCAAATTGAATCCACAGTGTTTCGGTGTCTGTTTGGAAACAGGTGGCAGACAACCACTTCCATTATGGACCAATTCCATGTTAATTTCATTTGCCCATATGTTCTCCTTCTCCTCAGGTCCCGACTATGGGCTATGAGCGCTAGTTATTCAGGTCCCGACTATGGACTATGAACGTTAGTTATTCAGGTCCCGGCTATGGGCTATGAATATTAGTTATTCAGGTCCCGACTATGGGCTATGAACGTTAGTTATTCAGGTCCCGACTATGGGCTATGAACGTTAGTTATTCAGGTCCCGACTATGGGCTATGAATGTTAGTTATTCAGGTCCCGACTATGGGCTATGAACGCTAGTTATTCAGGTCCCGACTATGGACTATGAACGTTAGTTATTCAGGTCCCGACTATGGGCTATGAACGCTAGTTATTCAGGTCCCGACTATGGGCTATGAACGCTAGTTATTCAGGTCCCGACTATGGACTATGAACGTTAGTTATTCAGGTCCCGACTATGGGCTATGAACGTTAGTTATTCAGGTCCCGACTTTTGGCTATGAACGCTAGTTAATCAGGTCCCGACTATGGGCTATGAACGCTAGTTAATCAGGTCCCGACTATGGG
This sequence comes from Sprattus sprattus, assembly GCF_963457725.1. NCBI lineage: Eukaryota > Metazoa > Chordata > Actinopteri > Clupeiformes > Clupeidae > Sprattus > Sprattus sprattus. The sequence goes on along the minus strand of NC_137918.1, from coordinate 22,696,828 downwards.
CTATGAGCGCTAGTTATTCAGGTCCCGACTATGGGCTATGAACGCTAGTTAATCAGGTCCCGACTATGGGCTATGAACGCTAGTTAATCAGGTCCCGACTGGGCTATGAACGCTAGTTATTCAGGTCCCGACTATGGGCTATGAACGCTAGTTATTCAGGTCCCGACTATGGGCTATGAACGCTAGTTATTCAGGTCCCGACTATGGGCTATGAACGCTAGTTATTCAGGTCCCGACTATGGACTATGAACGCTTGTTAATCAGGTCCCGACTATGGGCTATGAACGCTAGTTATTCAGGTCCCGACTATGGGCTATGAACGCTAGTTATTCAGGTCCCGACTATGGGCTATGAACGCTAGTTATTCAGGTCCCGACTATGGACTATGAACGTTAGTTATTCAGGTCCCGACTATGGGCTATGAACGTTAGTTATTCAGGTCCCGACTATGGGCTATGAACGCTAGTTAATCAGGTCCCGACTATGGGCTATGAGCGCTAGTTATTCAGGTCCCGACTATGGGCTATGAACGCTAGTTAATCAGGTCCCAACTATGGGCTATGAACGCTAGTTATTCAGGTCCCGACTATGGGCTATGAGCGCTAGTTATTCAGGTCCCGACTATGGGCTATGAACGCTAGTTAATCAGGTCCCGACTATGGGCTATGAGCGCTAGTTATTCAGGTCCCGACTATGGGCTATGAACGCTTGTTAATCAGGTCCCGACTATGGGCTATGAACGCTAGTTATTCAGGTCCCGACTATGGGCTATGAGCGCTAGTTAATCAGGTCCCGACTATGGGCTATGAACGCTAGTTAATCAGGTCCCGACTATGGGCTATGAACGCTAGTTAATCTGGTCCCGACTATGGGCTATGAACGCTAGTTAATCAGGTCCCGACTATGGGCTATGAGCGCTAGTTATTCAGGTCCCGACTATGGACTATGAACGCTAGTTAATCAGGTCCCGACTATGGGCTATGAGCGCTAGTTAATCAGGTCCCGACTATGGGCTATGAACGCTAGTTAATCAGGTCCCGACTATGGGCTATGAGCGCTAGTTATTCAGGTCCCGACTATGGGCTATGAACGCTAGTTATTCAGGTTCCGACTATGGGCTATGAACACTAGTTATTTAATTCCCGACTATGGGCTATGAACACTTGTTATTCAGGTCCCGACTATGGACTATGAATGTTAGTTATTCAGGTGCCGACTATGGGCTATGAACACTTGTTATTCAGGTCCCGACTATGGACTATGAATGTTAGTTATTCAGGTGCCGACTATGGGCTATGAACACCAGTTATTTACAGGTTTGCATTTGAATGCATCTGAAAGCTCTTCCTGTTCATAGTTCCTCATGGAAGCACATTGTATTCACTTGCAAGGAACTTTATTGGTTTGTTGGCCATCGGATTGAGCTTATTATTAAGACATTTGTGGTAGCATCAGCTGTACCGTTGAAGCCTACACTGTTTGTCAGCCTCTGGAATTCCTGTCTCGCGCATGTTCTCCAGTGAGAAATGAAGTCATGGTCTTTGGCAGGGAGACAAACAGCCTAGCAACCGGGTCTGATGGCACGTTTCCTGCTCCTAGTCTTTCACAGCGCGTGCACCTTTCTCATTAGCATCTTGATGGTGTGTGCCACTAAACACACAAACACACACACATACACACACACACACACACACACACACACACACACACACACATTCTGAGTGGTGTTGTCACGCTGCACACACCCCGAGCATGGTACAGAATCTAATGAGAATGCACTGAGGCAGTATCTCGCTTTTGTTTTCTCCAAATCGCAAACGAATTACCCCAGTGAACACTCTGCCACTTTAATCAGCCGGGCCGCGCATAAATAAACCTCAGTGGCTCGCAAGGTACAGCATTGAGAGGTTTGGCTACTTGCCTTTCCACTCTAAATAATAACAAAGAATAGTCATAGTTTATTTGACTAGTTGTGTAAGCTGATGTCATATTCAGTGAAGTATTAGAGCCTCTGCTTTTGACTATATGTGTGGTTCAGAACATCTCTAGCCTAATCTGATAGTCAATACCGTAGGCCTAGGTGTTGTTTTGCCATCTAATTTAGTTTCCCGCAGTGCTGAGCAGAATATTTATATAGCACAATTCATATACATTGGTAATTCAAAGAATATAGAAAAAAAATAAGAGATTAAAAAGGTAAAGTGCAATAAAACAGGTAAGCCACAGAATAGCTCAACTTTGGAGCAGGGTGTTGGCATATTAAATTGAATGAAGACATCATTACACACTCCTCCTCTGGCATCTATGGAGCCTCAAGAGGCACAGTCTGAACAACAGGAAGGCAGCAGGCCTCTGCTCTGACAGATAAAGTACAATGTGTCTGTCGACTGACGGGTCTCGGGAGGGAGGAAGTTTAGTGTTCTAGCTGGAGAGCAGCTCCTTGCAGTTACTTGTGCAATCCAAGGGCACCACTCTGCTACGCCTCGCATGCTATGCAAAGGTTTTCTATTTTACAATTGGACAAGGAGAAGCATACTGTCTGCATTTTGGACAAGGAGAAGCATACTGTCTGCATTTTGGTCAAGGAGAAGCATACTGTCTGCATTTTGGTCAAGGAGAAGCATACTGTCTGCATTTTGGTCAAGGAGAAGCATACTGTCTGCATTTTGGACAAGGAGAAGCATACTGTCTGCATTTTGGACAAGGAGAAGCATACTGTCTGTATTTTGCTGATGTCAGCCAAACTTAATTTGAACAGACTATTATCGGGATGCATAGATGCTCCAATAAAATAGTTTGGAATATGCTACAGCTACAAGATAGATAGATAGATAGATAGATGGATACTTTATTGATCCCGAGGGAAATTAAGGTCATCCAGTAGCTTACACTTAATTCACAAACATACATACATGCATCACAATAAACACAATACATACAATACAATACACATAGGGAGAACATGTACACAGGGAGTGGGGTGTTTACAGGTACAGGATAGATCTGGCCCTATATAATAGTGTGCATTACTTGTGACAGTGTTGAAAGTAGTGGAAGGTAGTGCAAGAGTGTTCATGTGCATGTGTGGACAGTGCAAAGAGTCCTGTGCAAAGTGAAATAGAAAAAAAAAAGTAAAGACTGTCCAAGGGGCTAGTGTAGCCAGTAAAAAAGGATGGGCAGTGGGATGGAATAAAGTGAGATGAGAAGGTGAGGGCAGACTGAGGTAGACTCATGCAGAGAAGTCCATCTCCCTCCCCCTCCCCTTCTGCGTGGCGTTATAAAGCTGTATGGCCCTGGGGACAAAGGACTTCCTCAGCCTGTCCGATGAGGTCCTTCTCTCTGCCACTGTTGTTAGGCAGTCCAGTTCGGTGCCAACAACAGCTCCTGCCTTTCTCACCAGCCTGTCAAGTCGCCCTGCATCCCTCTTCTTTATGCTGCCTCCCCAGCACACCACAGCATAAAAAAAGGACGCTGGCCACAACAGACTGGTAAAAAATGCGCAGGAGTTTGTTGCAGACATTGAAGGACACCAACACTAGTTGTGTTTCCTCTAGAATACACCCAACATCCTCATTTGTTAGTCAAAGCACCTTTTTTCATCTACCGAATATGCTTATGTAGGACAGACAATACATTCATTGATTTAGGCTTTATTTTTAACTGGCACATTTACAATTTAATCCATCCGAAGAGGGCTGAGATCTCCCCATGCTGCAAATGAGCAATCAGTGAATCTGTTCCAACGTGAGGTGAAGCCACTTGGGAATAAAAAGAGCTTCACCCCCAGTCCTAGGGTCTGATTGGTTCATTAAAAGAGCTTCCACAGTCCTAAGGTCTGATTGGTTCATTAAAAGAGCTTCCACAGTCCTAGGGTCTGATTGGTTCATTAAAAGAGCTTCCACAGTCCTAGGGTCCTGATTGGTTCAAGGGGGTGTCCAGATCCCAGCCCTCTTCCCCTCTGTGCCATCATAGGATTCGTTCACCTGATTGTGTGGAGCTCAGGTCTTGATATGGATCAAATGACCTCCCAGGCAGAGGACGAGGAGCTTGGCCCCCAAGTCCCACTATGTCACTGTGACAAGAGGCGAGGACAGCTGCCTTATCCGCAGAGTGTGGCCGTTATCGACCCACTGGAATCTACTTGGAATTCAAGCGGACAAGAAAGATTATCTCCTAAGGAAAAACGACAAACGCTCCTTTAGACAAATGGATCAGTCTTCACCCCTATGGGAGTCAGTTAGGCTCCATTTTAATTAAACAGTGGTTATTGATGCACTACAGAGTACTATTACTGTCTCAATGGCATCTCAACCTAGCATAGCTCAGCAATACACGGACCGGGATTTATACATTATTCATCTTACCAATTAATTTACACACAAGTGACATCTTAAGTAGTATGTGTTTCTAATATGAGGTCAGCACAGAATGCATTCTGTGGATGTGCTTTGAATGTCATTTGAATGCCAGACGTTCCTTTTTTTATGGAATAGTCTTCATGAAAACCAATACAAAAATGCAGAGGTGCAGTAGACGGTGATTCTGTGATTTCTCAAAAGTACTGATTTAATCAATACATGACCTAGGTAGCTGTGCATAAATCATCATTGATTACCAGCAAAATCAATGGTGTAAATCACCTGTCTTTCAATTCTAGACAAAATGAGAAGAGTGAAAAGACCCATCCTTTGTGCTTCTTGTGTGACCTTCTGTAGAGGAATGGTGCATTCTATGTTGACAAACCTGCAGACTGTACGATGGAGTCTCACAAACCAAACTAGGTTTACGGTGATTATCTCAACATGGGACCACCACAGCCTCCTCCTGAGAGACAGGCAGTCACCTTTAATACTGCTGGTCATCATGTATCCTCCTGAGAGACAGGCAGTCACCTTTAATAATGCTCCTCATGTATCCTCCTGAGAGACAGGCAGTCACCTTTAATAATGCTCCTCATGTCTGGTTCTACCCCCCCCGTCTGCTTGTTACAGTGTCAGCTGGCAGAGCTGTACGCTCTTATGAACCACCTTTGTGTTGACTCATCCACAGCGAGTCCAAGCATGCAAACACCATATCCCCACACCACACCCAAGTTAATAGGTGAAAGATTGTTTGGATAAGATGGCCATTTTAAACTCCTCCTTTGAACAGTTGTTCATGGGGGACATTCTATTGCTCCACAGGAAAAACAACTCATCCTAAGTAACTGACTGATTTGCAATAAAACACAAACTTCCTATTTTTGTGTCGTGCCTCCATATAAATAGTGTTTGACGTTGCTGGATATGTGACCATGTTAAGCACCTTGAAGACCTCTTTGTATTTTAAAGTGTGCTATAGAAAATAAAATCCATTATTATTATTATTATTTATTATTTATATGGAAATAATCATTGACTTCTGCTTTTGTTTTAGGCCCAGCCCAGACTGCCTCCGTGGAGATGCCAGCAAGTTCTCTTCTGCAGCACTCTAGCGCCCTCCAGTGGTACAGTACAGACGTCACTTCTATCACACACCACCCACATGAGTGCAGTTCCTTTCTGTCAGAGTGCCCTCCAGTGGATCAGTCAGGAATATCCTCTTGTCTATCCAAACTAAATGAAATGCTCCTTTTACTGATCACACATTGTTAAATGACGAGTCCGGTATTAAAGTAATTTACAGGTAAAATGGTTGTACAGGTAACTAGTTTTGGTACCACCCTCAAATTAACGTTGATAGCATATTGTCATGTGAAGGACAGATAAACACCTGTGTCTTCCCCACTAGCCATCCAGGATTTTCCCTATGTAGTTCTGTGTAACCGGCTGGTACACCCTTGAAAAATGGAAGAAAAGCTTTCACACAGCATGACATGGCCAGCTAAACTGCCACAAGCCACCAGTTAGTGTGTTGGCAAGCTTCTATCAGTGCCAGCTTGGCTGTTGGTGGTGTTTACCAAGTTTTTTGCATGCCTTTTAGGTCGTTTGCGTACTAGTTTTGGAACAGAACTCCGTATTGCTGCTTTAAAGTAACCAGTCCCCCATCTTCTGGACTCCTTTGTAGACGTGTCGGTGCAGTACAAACATGGCCGCCCCGTGGTGGCCCTCCCACTGCCCTCCAGGAGAGAGACCTGCCTCTTCTTCCTCAGGCCCATGCTCATGACGGTCAACGACTTCATACAGGACCTGCACAGGGAGGACCCTGGGATCACAGCTGCAGCTGTACTCACAACAGGTAGGTCTACACAGGCACACTCCTGATGGTGGCACAGGACAAAATGAAAGATGGTTTAATTTTTCAAAACAGACACAATCAAGCAATGATATATACAGCCGCGGAAAAAATTAAGAGACCACTCCAAAATTATCAGTTTCTCTGGTTTTACTGTTTATTGGTATGTGTTAAAGTAAAATGTACATTTTTGTTTTATTCTATAACCTACTGGCAACATTCCTACCAAATTTCAAATAAAAATATTGTCATTTAGATCATTTATTTGCAGAAAAATGACAATTGGTCAAAATAGCAAAAAAGATCTCGAATAATGCAAAGAAAACAAGCTCATATTCATTTTTAAGCTACACAATACTAATGCTTTAACTTAGGAAGAGTTCAGAAATCAATATTTGGTGGAATAACCTTGATTTAAAATCACAACTTTCATGTGTCTTGGCATATGTGTGTCTATCTCAAAGGGTTTCACAGATCCCACAGCCTGTTTGCAATTATAGATCAAACCAGACAACTGGGTAGAATTAAAGGATTAGTGGTAGTATTAAAATCACTGCACTGGTTACCTGTTAGTTTCAGAATAGATTTCAAGATTCTCTTACTAGTCTATAGATCACTAGTTTATAACAGACATGCTCTGAAGGTACACACGCAGTAGATCCCTGGGGTCTTCTGGCACGGAACTCCTAACCGTTCCAAAAGCCAGGACAAAGAGACCTGGAAAAGCAGCTTTTAGTTTCTATGCCCCCAGCCTTTGGAATACTTTGCTAGAATATCTAAAAATGGCTGAAACGGTGGAAACCTTTAAACGTGCGTTTAAGACATACCATTTTAATTTCGCCCATCAATCGCTGAAGTATTTATGTGTTTATTTATCTTGGAAAATCTGTGTCTCTTTACAAGTATTTGTAAACCCCCCCCCCCTTTCTGTGAGGCACATTGTGTTACCTAATGGAAATGCGCCGTCAAAATAAAGTTTGATTTGGTTGGAGTTTGATTACAATTAGGTATACGTCTTTTCCTGAGCTGTGTCTGGTTATCAACACCGATCAAGTGAATTTGAACATGTGCTAAATAACGCACCATCCTCATGATGTTCAGTCAAATATCTAACGTATGGAGAGACTGTTAGGGGGGCCGATAGATTATAACTCTGCTTAATGTTGTACTTACAGAAGGGGAGAAGGTGGCATGTACCACATCCATTGGCACACTCCTTAGTAAGAACTTCAAGCTGGTCATCAATGACGCTGTCTACAATGTGCACACAGCACAGGAAGGTATAGTGGCCTCCTTGTAATGCTAATAATAGTGTTTGGTGTTTACTGGTTGCAGTAACATTTGTAATGGTGGTACATGTTTGTTATTTGCACTGTTGACTTGAAATTAAGGCTTTGTACACAACAACACATGCTTCAGTGAGCATTAAAGTAAACATTTCAGGCAAACATTGAAATGCTTCGAAATTGATTTGATATTTCAAAAATGTTTTTTAAAAACAGCAAGTGAAGTCAGCAAGTAATAATAATAATAATTATTATTATTATTAATAATACATCACATTAATATAGCACTTTTCAAAGGTCTGACACTTGAAAAATGAAAATAAAAAATGGTTTAAAAAGTAACATGAAATGGATAAGCATGTCTTACTGAGCGGGCTCTCTCCCATGTCTCCTCCTGAATGTGACCCATGTCTCAGAGACGAGCAGCCATGAGCATGCCATGGGAATGGCGGATGTGAAGCACATGGTGCACCTGCTCCACACGGCCCTCCACCTCCCTGGCCACCACATCCTGAAGGAGAGGGAGCTGCTGGAGAAACTGGACACCATCAAACAGGAACTCAGCCCACTAGAGAAGGTGCTCCTGCCGACCAGTATAGGATCTGCTGGGCATGACAATGTTTCTGTCTGAGGTGCAGAGATATGATTATTATTTCTCATTCTTGTTTGTTTGCATGGTATATTCCTGTGTGTGTGTGTGTGTGTGTGCCTGTGTGTGTACGTGTGTGTGTGTGTGTACGTGTGTGTCTGTGTGTGTGTGTGTGTACGTGTGTGTGTGTGGTTGTGTGTGGTTGTGTGTGTGTGTCTGTGTGTGTCTGTGTGTACGTGTGTGTGTGTGTGTGTGTGTGGTTCTGTGTGTACGTGTGTGTGTGTGTGTGTGGTTCTGTGTGTGTGTGTGTGTGCGCTCCAGGTAAAAGCCCAAATAGCGCGGCGTGCGGAGCTGAGCTCCACCGGGGCGGTGTGGATGGGCCTGGGTCTGCTCTCGGTGCAGGGCGGCGCGCTGGCCTGGCTCACCTGGTGGGTCTACTCCTGGGACGTCATGGAGCCCGTCACCTACTTCCTCACCTCCTCCACCGGGATCGGGGTGTTTGCCTACTACGTCCTCACCAAGCAGGTGATGGGCCATCCACACACACCACAGGCATTGTTATGAATGTAGCAACATTGGTACAGGAGGTAGAGAAGCCGTTTGGTAATCAGAAGGTTTGCTAGTTCGATTCCCTGTCACAGTGTCCTTGAGCAAGACACTGAACCCCTAATTGCTTCTGCCGGCAGTGTGCCATCAGTGTAATACATGTAAAAAAAAAAATGTGTATACATCCTTGTACGTCGCGTTTGATAAAAGCGTCTGCTAAATGATGAAATGTAAATGAAATGTAAGCAACATTTGGCAGAAGCAGAAAGTATATGCTTAGTTTTAAAGCTACACCTTTCAGTAAAACTTGTTTATACTATTGTCCATTGTTCTGCAGGACTATGTGTATCCGGATGCTAAAGACAGAAAGTACCTGCACTATTTCTACAAGGGTGCCCGGAGAGCTCAATTCAATGTGGAGAGATACAATCATCTGAGGGAGGAATTGACCGAGGTGGAGAGACACTTGTCAACTCTTTTTTTTTTTTTATTATTATTATTTTATATTATCTTATTCATTTATTTGATGTCTATGAGCAAATGTAACCTGTGTGCCCGTGTGTAATCCCTAAGGTGGAGGGGGATTTGCGACGTCTGAGGAACCCAAATCACCTCCAGCTGCCCCTTGACCAGATCCAGCCCCCGAACTGAAGATGATTCATGCTGGATGGAACGCTTTTTTTATTGTCATAATGGTGCCTTTTCATTTTAAAGCATTTAAAGACAGCCAATGTCCTATTACACAATATCCTATTACCCAATACATTTTCAAGAACTGGAATTATTGAAATAAAGATGAAAGAAACATTTGTCTCCATGTCCAGAATATAATAAAACACTGTCTGTTTGTATGTGTTGAGCAGAATTTCCAGAACAAATAATTAAGTAGGAATCTTGAAGTAAAAATCTTCATTTTTATTGCACCTCAACTAGTCAACTTAATCAATCTAAAAATTACACCACATAGTACATTACCCAACTGCACTTAAAAAGAGGAAACAAAATACAAGGGAGTCTTCAAAACTCATGGATAGTGCAAACCCCCATCACCATACACCATACAGGTATTGTAAACATCGGCTTAAAGTACAGATACACTCAACATGAGGAATGATTGTGTGGCTCTGATTAATAGTTCATTTCAAGGACTATGACTCTTAAACAGAATTCTCTTGACCAGTTGTTACCGATAATGACACATATAGCCAAGCCAAGCCTTTACACAGATTGTACAGCTTAATGATGCCACCATAACTGGTACCGAATATGGTGGCCTTATATATTGCTCTGAAAGGCTATAGGAATTTGCTATATAAAAACAAACAGGACAGGTATAAATCTAGCTCTGAAATGGTCCTGAGTGGTTGTTAAGTGTGTACAAAAGGCACATCGTCGGTGTATGTTTGTGTTAACTTGTAAAGCAAAAAAAGGATCAGTACATCTTACTGTGGAATCCTTCAAGGTCACTATCATTGTGCTACATATAGAAAGGCTTTTACCCAGCGCTTTCAATTTGGGTACCAGGGTAAATATTTGTTCCAGTGAATTAATAGTGGAGGGCCACGGAGTGAGACACTCGCATAGATGACTCGGCAAAAGTGAGTGTGTGTGTCAAGCTCTTGTTTCTGGAGGAGGAATCTCAGAACTGCAGCGGGTTCCAACAGCACCTAAGACACCCCACTCCCTGAGGTACTTTCCATATTTAAAGGCACCCAGTGCAACATTAGAGGCCTGAGACTCGGAAAAAATAAACATTACATTTCTAGTCTTTTTTACACGTAGTAAGTTTCAATAACTCCATACCATTACATATCGACATTCAAGGAGCAAAGATGAGACGTCGTTGTGTGGTGAGAGCTGTTAGAAAATCGCGCTGCCAGCGCCGCCGGTGGGGAGAGGCCATTTTTTTTCCACATCTTTATTTATTGGTGGCACCAATAAATAAAGGACTACGCTCTTGAGGCTAGTTTTAGCGCTCTTTTTAATGCCCAAAGTATCAAACAATGTTGCAAATGTGCTAATATGGTGAAGTAAATGTCAATATAAAGATTGTCTTTTCCAGAATATTTCCATTTTGATGCCCTAATGTTGCACTGGGTGCCTTTAAGCAGTGTGTTAATGCTGAGAGAACAAGATACTCCAGTGGAAATGAATATGGTAAAAGGGTTTAACGAATCAAAGTTGGAGTGACAACAACTAACAGTAATTCCCTTTTTTGAAAGCACATAGTGGAGGTCCATGTAGGTACAATGCCTGATTGGAAGGTCATGACGTAATGAACTGAACTGGTATTTCAGGTTTTGGTTCTCAAGAATTGCAGGGGTTTTGAAGCTGGTTATTTAACTCCTCAGGATATCTTCTACCCCAAAAATTACTGTTTATATCAGATAAATGGTCTTAAAAAACCTGTACATAATTAAGACCCATACGTTACTACACACCTTTAGGTTTCCCCCAAAACGTAGAGAAAGTAAGTAATTCATTATATGCCCCTGCTGCAACCATATGTTGGTTGCCTTGCATTCTCCTGTACTCAATTGGGTATGAAGAACACATGAGGTACTATGTAATATTTTGAGTTTGATCAACCCAGCAATCTTCCCATAATGTAGTAGTTTTCTGTGAAAAGGATATGGAGGAGATTCTTAAAATCAAAAGTTTAAAATTTTGCTAGCAAGGACTTTTGAACGTCACAATATTATGCACCATTGTGTCTGATTATCTGTTGCCGATAGTCATGACTTGGAATAGATGTCATGATGAAAAACATTAATAAAAACCCTTTAGAAGTCACGAACCCCCTGTGTGTTACAGACGAATGGAGACACTAAGCACTCTTAGGCCTGAAGTAGAGCTTCTTGGTGAGCATTGAGGCAAAACAAGGCACCTGCTTCTTTCCAATGGCAGAAGGATCGTTGCATCGGCCAACACTGCGTCGGGACACCTTGCGGTTGACTAGCGTCAGAAGCTCAGTGAGCTCTAGGCTCTGGCCGTGCTCCTTCAGGGCCTCACACAGGTCCTGGATGTACCATGAGCCGTTTACGGTTTCACGGTGGGAGTAATATCCTTTTCAAAACAGCAAAAAAAAAGAGACAATAACAAAGAAACATTAATTTCAGTAAATTTTCCTCAACAAAATTAGTATTTTGATAACATTAACAATTTCTTTTCAAATCTGATATGGCTGGCAACATATGATGTGATGAGATCTGTGTATCTAGCGTATCCAGGAGGTTAACTCACCCTCTGCCACTGAGTAGCACATGAGGAAGTCTGCCCCAGAGGGCAGAGTGTAGACCACCCCAGCGTCGACCTCTACTTCATTGGTCTTTGTGTCATGGTCCACCACATCCATGGGGGTAACTGGGTCATCATGTTTGTCCCCACGGCACGCCTAGGATCAATAGATAACCAGGTATGGTACACAAATTAAGATCTGCAGGTTCGGCTGAGATCTGCAGGTTCAGCTGAACATGCAGATAAGAGTTGATTTTGGCTATATCGTCACCTGTAAGATGAATATCTTGGGCTTCCCGGCGAGGCTTGGGCATTTTTTTCCTTTGAAAAGACCCGTCACATCCTGGATGCAAATCTTCCCATCGTAGGCAAACACATGATCATTCTCCCCATGACTCAGGAAAATACAGATAAAGCAGTCAGAGTCCGTATGGTCGTCCTCGGCCGCTGTGGAGGGGAAAGTCTCAGCTAAAGTGAAAGTGAAACAAATCTGTGCCTAATACATAGTTACATAAATCCAGTAAAAAATATACAGTACGTGCTGTTCAAAGTTTTATTATAGGCTAAGTGACATTTTATGGAGATGGCAGGTAGCATGTTTTTCTCTATAGAAGAGTACTTGCCTTCACTTATCTTGGTCAACACCTCCTCCAGTTTGAGGTTGTCATAGGCTCTCACTTCAAACTCCAGCACCTCGAATCTAAGACAACGCTGTAATAATTAGTGTGCGTATGCACTTTTTTTCTGTTTCGTCACTTCTGTCTCTAGTCCTGTCCTTCTCACTTCATTGTTTAAAACAGCAAATAAAGCACAGCACTACGTTTATTTTGCTTTGTTATGTGGATGACAGCTCATCACTGAATGCAATAAAATACGAACATAGGTACAAACCTTCTGACCAAGTTGTGTCGATCCATGTTGGTGCCATTCCTTGGAGGCATCCCCAGACGCCAAAAAAAGTGCTCCTGATTGAAGATGAGGACCAGGCCTCTCTTTTTGTGGCTCATCTTGTACTCTTCGCCAGGGTCCAGGGAGACAGAGCTGGAAAAAGGATAAAACGCTTTGTTTAAGTTTTGTCTATATGGTGTTTTGAATCCTTTTCACTAAATGACACAGGAGGCTACTCTTACCTGTAAAAGGCATCGGTTTCTGTGACATTCTGGGTGACACCTGAGATGAAAATGGTTTCAATTTGACAGAGATCATTGTGCAATTGTTGTGCATGACAAGCTCAGACTTGACAGGCCTGCTTTCAAAACGTCCATTCTCATTACAAAGCCATTAAAATGTCTATCTTTACCCTCTAACCCTAACCACACAGCAAGTTTTTAAGGTGAACTCCCTAAAAGAGGATTGAGCATTTTGGCTCGGAGAGGTCAACCCTCTATTGTCCACAGGCACCTGGTGCCTGAGGGGTTCAATGGCCTGGTGACAGAGCGCAAGACAGCATAGGGGTTTTAAAAGGACGGGATTTTAAAAGTGATGGAATGACTTTTCTTTTCAGATCTTTTAAAATATTACTGGTGCACGCCACCAAGGTTTCGATTTCGTATACTACTGTAGGTAACACATAGTGCATGAACCCTGTAAAACGTAGACCAGGTGATAACGTGAGTCATAAACACTCACCTGAAATGATACGTCCGCTAGACGTACTGTCCTTTTCAACGTTCCCTGAAAGATGATTAAGAAACTCAAATGATTGGAATAATATCATCAAAACTTAAGTTATAAAGACATATCAAGACCATGGTTGCTACATGTTTAAAGATGAAATGTGTCCCACAGCCTATAGCTTTCAGTCAACAAAACGACTGCAACTAGAACTAGAACCAACTTCAGCAGTCTTGACGGTGTTAAAACTTAATCAAACCAGGGTGATACACCTTCAACGAGTAACGTTAGGCAACGAGTGATTAAGAAACTAAAATGATTGGAATAATATCATCAAAACTTAGTTATAAACACATATCAAGACCGTGGTACCATGGTTGCAACTACATGCATGTTTAAAGATGAAATGTGTCCCACAGCCTATAACTTTCAGTCAACAAAACGACTGCAACTAGAACTAGAATCAACTTCAGCAGTCTTGACGGTGTTAAACTTAATCAATACACCTTCAACGGGTAACGTTAGGCAACGAGTGGTTAATGTTTGTGATGCCTTTTGCCTCTGAGAAACACAGCTAACCTTCCTGGCAACATCAAGAAGAACCTTCCCTACATCACTAGATACTGAAACAGTTACAAGTCTATCCAAATCATTTTCTGCAAGTATTCTCCTACCTGGTGTATCTGTCGCATGACTCGCCATATTAATTCCTGCTTGCCTTCAGATCGACAAATGTTGTTAACACAACGCTGAAGTTGGACGTACTAGTAGAAATGATCACCGCTTGTCTCATTGGATAAGTGTTGACATGAGGAAAACACGATTGGCTGCTTTTGAAGCCAGTCAACTATGCGTAGCAACTTCCGTGTTCGTCCTACCACCACGCGAGGGGGAAATTACCCTCTCCACGTTCCCTTGCCTAAAAGTTGCCAACAGTGTGGCCTGGTGGATTTACATTGTACACGCAAGTATCCTTGGCCAAGTGCTTTTCTCCCATTAGTCCCAGCCTACACAAAATACATCTCATACACATTATATAAAAGTCTTGATGGTTGGCTTTGTGCAAAAAGTGCATTATGCACTAATATTTTATTTGACAAATGAATCCATAGCAAAGGACATAGCTGAAACACCCACAAACCCAGTCACCCATTCATTCAACATTCATGAACGCAACATAACAACAGCCATGTTGTGTAAGTACACCTCGGGGAACATCGTGTTACTTGTAGTATTTCAAACTCATTATACACGTTCTACTAACATTTCAGGTAACTGATGTTAACCCATATACAGCTGTTGTTAACTTTTCTTAAACATAATATTTCTTTAAAATTGACAACACTCTAATTCATGTACTCAATTTAATCCCTGAGATAGTTCATATACACCACAGAAGTGACATCATTAAACAGTCACAGAGTAGACACACTAGCTTAATCATGCTCTTCATGTCATAATGAATCAGGTACGATCAGTGCTACGATGGAGGTCATCTGCTGTTTCAATCCTGAACGGCAGGCCTGGTAGTTTCAGTGTATTCCCAGCACTTCAAGGTAGAACTTCACAGATCCCTCTTCTCCTCATAGTGACAGATGCATGAGGCCCTCTGACTGTCCATGTAGGGCTTGCAGCCCATATGCATGACCGCATCGAACAGGAGAGTCACAGCAGACTCACAAGCTGGAAAGAGATATTGCGCAACAAACAATTAAGTCATTACATCATTTACACACCTGATTTGGCATTATGACATTTGACAATGTAGAGGGAATATAGATTTATTTGTATTATTATTATTATTATTTCGTTTATTTATTTTTTTTAAAGATCAATATTCCATTGTTTCTAAAAGGAAGCAAGAGACCTATCACCAATGGGATCAAAATGGACTAAGCAGTCACATTCCCAAATCTGTGGTTATATAAACAAACACTTATGCCTATTGGGATCTACATGTAAAGCTTGAAATGCTGCTGCTAGTACCTGAACTAGCATCCATTTAGAACAAGAGCCTGTAGTTCAAAATATTATTTATTGTGTCAAGGTGAAATGAACCTATGAGTGACTGGAGAGCATTTAACACTTAAAGTGCAGTTTCTCCAGTATAGACCTCGTAAGGAGATGACCGTGAAAGAAACTGGTGAATGCTTACAGAGAACCAAGACTCGCACTTTTTCAGCTCACTAGTGTTTCTGTATCTGCATTTAGTATAATAATAATAATAATAGTAATCTTTATTTACAGAACACATATTTACTTATTTACTTTTTTAAATCCATGATTCAAAGTGCTTCACAGAGGCAACAAAATAAAACAGTCATCAAATCATCAGGTTTTAAAAGAAAACGAAGAAAATAAATACAGTGGCACCGCAATACAGATTTTTTTTTGTAGTCTTCCCTATATAGTGGTAAAACATGGCACTTTATCTGATCCTGTAGCATGCCTCTGCATTTATTGAACAGAGTGTGCTATGTTAAAATAAAGCCTCACTTAGAATCAGTTTGGTTTTACATTTCACTTCAATTTATTTTATGACGTATAAAATCACTTGAACTTGAGCTTGTTAGTATGTGTTATTGAGAGTCACTGGGCATTGAAACCCAAATTGTTTAACACTTAATTTTTCCTTAAGTATACTAGCTAGTTTAGACAGTCCATGGATACAGTGGTTCTGTATTGACTCAGGAAGGGCTCACCTTGGACACTGTGGTCCAGGCCTAGTGTCCTTTGCAGTTTCCTGCAGATGGTCTCCAGGCAGTATTGGAACTCCTCGTCACAGACATGCTTCTCTGTTGCACACGTGTCATAGCATCTGTCATGCTGATTACAGCACTTTGTCATGGATGGGATGCCAATATCAAACTTTGAGACAATAGATGTAGGGGGAAAATGCGTTATTTCAGTATAAGTGCATTTTTTGGATATAAGATAATATGCTTATGTATTAACATGAACAGTATTATCACTGATACCTTAAACCCAAACAGAGGTGACCCACACCCATTAGGTGGAGGGGGCTTGTAACCTGGACGCGGTATGGGTATATAACCTGTATGGAACAAAAGTAAAGATGAATGCTCTCCCACCTCAAACTAACCGGCTATCTACAAAGATATTCCAATGGTCTGAGATTGGTGCAGCTATGTTTTTCAGGGTTTTGATTAACCAGGTGGCTATAGCGTGGATATACATGGTAAGTCATACATTATATAGGGTAGGTAGGCCCACCTTGTGAGGTAGCAAGTAGTTTAAAATAAGAAACGTTACTGTGTTTTGTAAAATGTTCTCACAGGGGCAAAGTTTGCTGGCCCTTACCATCACTGCATTTGAAGTGACAAAGTCCATCATCCCCACCAAAAAGATCCAGAGCTGCATTTAAGTATTTGTCTATCTTGTGAATACCGTTTCGTATGGTTTTCAAAGTCATTCGCCAGTCTGGAGTTTCAGGCTCGCGGTTATGCTGGGATGAAAACACACCAGTCAGAATTAGCATTGCAAACGCGAAGCCGGCAACGACGTGCATAGTAACCTACACCCGCGAAAACAATAACAAAGTCTTATACAGAAGTGACATTCCGCTTAGACTGACAGAGGGAACACTGGCGTAATTTCCTAAAATCGAACTGTTTCTATAGCGCGTTTAACCCAATGGTGCACTACAAAGTAATACTTTCCTAACAACTGACGGCTTCATAGACTGCTTCTGTCCAAGAAGTTCACACTTCCGGACTTGCGTCATGTCAAAACAATAAACCAATGAGATCCCTCGTGGCGTAACGGAGGTTAGCGTGGCATCCGAGCAAGGTCCAAGTAGATGCACCCCCACACCCTGCATTCTGTATGGGATCCATTTAGGGAAGAAAACGAATATTTAAAAGGCAGCCTTAACGTCACAAAAAACCGATATGGGCAATTTCTCTGTCGTGAGCCTGGTTACGTTTTAGAGTTAAACACTGTCTTAAACGTGCATGTTACGGAAGAAGTCACGTGTCATAAGCGCCTGTGACCCTTCTAATCTCTCCTCAAACCATCTGAATCATCGCCCTAGGTTTCGCGAACACAACGCAGCAAGTTAAAACGCACAAAAAGCCACCTCTAGTGGTAATTGTGAGACTTCGTGATGAACCGCAACTGAAATCAACATTAACCTGAGCCAAACCACAGGTGCCTTTAACAAAACACTGGGTCTTAAGATGCCACGTAACTTCTTCTGCAAAATGCGAGTTTAAATATGTGTTCAACTATAAAACACAGCTAAGCTAACGACAAAGCAAATGCTTGTTTGTGAAGTTGACAGTTTTCTAAATCCTTTTGTCTTTAAATTGCTCCCATAGGACCAGCTAAACCCATCTACCAGCTCATGCTGGTTTTCAGCAGCTTTCACCCAGCAGGTTTGAAACTGCTCCTTTGATATAAGGATATAAATAGAAAGCCTTTCCAGTTCCACCAGTGTCCAAGTGTAAGTGCACCCTAAATTGTATTTTTTTAAAAGCTGTAAATTGAGATTGATTGAAGTGTGATGCAACACAAGCTGTTAATACTGGTGTTAATTTTGACCAAATTCCCTTCGTTATTTTAAATCAGCATTTTATCGATTGAAAATGGCAGCACGGCATCTACTGTTTAAAATCATCCTGAACTTACATATGTGTGAGTCTGATTAGTATTTGCTGATCGTTCACAAGAATTGGATCCCCTACATCCTCAACCCCTCTCGGTCCCTTGCCCACTTTTTAGCATTTTTTAAAATGCAGTGAGGGGAGGTAGGCTCAGAACGGGCAGGGGGTGAATTTACACTTTAATTAGCTCAGGTAAGCCAATTATAGCCTAGCAAATAAATCCTGTTTATAATTAACACTTAGACAAATACTAATACATTTTTCTTTTTGAAATCCTGAGTGTCTACAGTAACAGTACATCATTAGTTGTAAATCAAAACAGTTTTGGTAATAATTTACATTTTATTCAAATGATTAGTCAAGCAATGAAGAAATACTATGTTTTCTAGAAACTTAAATTACTCCAGAAGTTTAGACATTCAGAAAAAAGTACAATAAACATCATGAATCAGATGGTTCAGTAGTCCATTCAACAGGATCCTCACACTAGGCTGCAGAGCCCAGGAACAAGTCCCCTTCCAAAAACAGTGGCAACCTCTTCACCATCTGTATCAAAAGTCCAGTCTCCTCAGTGAATATGGCATTGAAAGGCAAGGAAGCATACCACTATGACGAGCTCTTCAGGGTACTAGCACTCTTCTATGGGTGTCAAGGAAAGCATCTTCTGACGTTCTTAAATTCCATCATGATTGAGAATGAAGGGAGTGTGTGTGTGCCTCCATCAGATTGGCAACAGGAACTTACAGTATATTTAACAGTCTGTCCATTAATGACAAAAAGAAATCATCAGACTAGTATCTTATTCCAGTAACTAAAAAAAAAGGAAGATTTGCAAGGTTCTGTACTGGAAGATTGACCACCTCTCTGTTGGTTCCCGGTTATGCATCCAGGCAGTTCCCATGGAGTGAGTTGGAAAGTGTGTTTGAAGGGAACAACTTAAAAGACCTCACAGTATGGTTAGCATTGGTCTGGTTTTAGTAGAATTTTCCTATCTTCATGGTTTCTTAAAAACACATTTACATATTACATACATATATTCTCTCATATATATACTCTAAAATGTCCAGAGGCGTGGGCCTCATCCTCCACGGAATAAGCTGTTTAGTCTGTCAAGTTCTTGACAGTTATCCATGGTCATCTGGTCAGCTTTCCGCCGAAGACGTTCATCTCTATAAACCTTAGCAGCATACAGCAGATCTGTTTCTGAGAGAGAAAAAAAAAAAAAAACAAACAAAAGAGACAGTCATTCGATTGCAGTTTGAACAAGGAACTTGTTAAACATGTTTGGAAATCAGATGAAATCAGACCATTCCTATCCCTCTAATGGCGGAAGCTGAATTGTGTAAAGTTATTTGGTTGAGCCTTCATTTCAAGTCAGGATATTTTTGTGTTTCACTAGAACTGAAAGAAAGTTGGCTATCCACTGTTATGTTACAACTCATTTAATAGCCAGAACAGCCACCATGATACAGCCAATTACCACAGTCAGTGCTCTTTACCAGTAACATGAGAGCAACAGAAGATTCTAGGTCCAACGTTTTGCTCTCTCACCAGTCTGCCTTATATGTGCAGTAAAACTGCTTTGATGCTACGCTATAAGCGTTGTAGTGAGTAAAAGATTCAGCTCAATGTTCCACAAATGTCTGCAATCTTTTAAAGCTACTGGCAAAATGCTGGCTATTCTTGGCAAATACACACCAACATAGGCAAATGTTAACCCACCTTTGGAACACATCACAAACATGAAACCTACCTACATAAAAGCTTTGTGAGTAAGACAGAAAGAGAGAAAAGTATGGCAGCAACTTACTTGTTTGTCTCTCTTTCCAGCAGTTGTTTCGCACATTTGACACATAGTCCTCCTCTACGCCCTTTTCAATTTTCTGTAATGTTGTCCCCTTGTATTCCGATCTGAAGTCTCTGTTGACGAAGTAATCTACTTGCAGGTTCTCAGTCTGCCTCTTAATCGTTTGACCTGTTGACCTGAAATAAAACAACACACACAACAGGCCTCAGATAACATGTCTGAAATATACTTTACTCCAGGACCCTGACCTTTAGACGTTGTTGTTTTTCTTTCTCTGTACAGACTTCGTAGTGGCTTATGTCAACATAAATTCTGTTACAATCTTAAGTTAAAAAAAAATACTTTAAGTACTGTTCTATTTACTATAGAGTTCAGTACTCAAGAGCTTCAAACAGGCCAGCATGTATTTGTAAATGTATCAAATTGAGTTCTGACTAGGTGCTGTTTAGGCTACATACGGTTTGGAGTAGAGGCTGTGCGTTTAATCAAATAGAGTTGTGAGCAGGTGGTGTTTAGGCTACATATGGTTTGGAGTAGAGGCTGTACGTTTAATCAAATAGAGTTGTGAGCAGGTGGTGTTTAGGCTACATACGGTTTGGAGTAGAGGCTGTACGTTTAATCAAATAGAGTTGTGAGCAGGTGGTGTTTAGGCTACATACGGTTTGGAGTAGAGGCTGTACGTTTAATCAAATAGAGTTGTGAGCAGGTGGTGTTAGGGCTACATACGGTTTGGAGTAGAGGCTGTACGGGGGCGTGGACACCATCATCTGGCTCAGGATGGACACCAGCAGCAGCACGATGATGGGCATCAGCTGGATAAACATGGAGAATCCGCCCTGGAGGAAAACAACAGGCTTGACTCATCACGGGACACCAGTAAGCAACATGCATGCATGAAGGTCATGGTCGTACATAAGGTATGATATGAAGAAAATCCAGACATTAAAGTTAATAAACAAGCTTTTAAGTGTTACTGCTCCTTAAATGTGAAAAAATTGTCTGGGTTGAAAATGGCTCAACACGCCATCTACTGTTTAAAATCATCCTGACCTTGCAAGGCCGATGCTGATGTAGAGTCACCCATTTGGGACTTAACTAAAAATTAGTGTGAGTCTCATTTTCATTAGCTGATTGGGACTATCATCACAGGAGTTTATGCCCCCATCTCAGCACCACTTGCCCGCAAATGATGCAGTGGGTGGAGTTACACTTTAATTGAGTTTAGATATCGCATGGAAAAAAAAAAAAACACCTAACTGAAAACTACAGCTGCACTAAAATTAGTGTAATTCAGAAGAGAGACGAGGAAGGCATGTTAGCGGGGAAGGCATGTGGTCTCAGAAGGTGCAGTGTGATGGCCAGCATGTTAGCGGAGCGGTGTGGTCTCATAAGGTGCAGTGTGATGGCCAGCATGTTAGCGGAGCAGTGTGGTCTCAGAAGGTGCAGTGTGATGGCCAGCATGTTAGCGGAGCAGTGTGGTCTCATAGGTGCAGTGGCAGCATGTTAGTGGAGCGTTGTGGTCTCATAGGTGCAGTGTGATGGCCAGCATGTTAGCGGAGCAGTGTGGTCTCATTAGGTGCAGTGTGATGGCCAGCATGTTAGCGGAGCAGTGTGGTCTCATTAGGTGCAGTGTGATGGCCAGCATGTTAGCGGAGCAGTGTGGTCTCATTAGGTGCAGTGTGATGGCCAGCATGTTAGCGGAGCAGTGTGGTCTCATTAGGTGCAGTGTGATGGCCAGCATGTTAGCGGAGCGGTGTGGTCTCATAAGGTGCAGTGGCAGCATGTTAGCGGAGCAGTGTGGTCTCATTAGGTGCAGTGTGATGGCCAGCATGTTAGCGGAGCGGTGTGGTCTCATTAGGTGCAGTGTGATGGCCAGCATGTTAGCGGAGCAGTGTGGTCTCATTAGGTGCAGTGTGATGGCCAGCATGTTAGCGGAGCGGTGTGGTCTCATAAGGTGCAGTGGCAGCATGTTAGCGGAGCGGTGTGGTCTCAGAAGGTGCAGTGTGATGGCCAGCATGTTAGCGGAGCGGTGTGGTCTCAGAAGGTGCAGTGTGATGGCCAGCATGTTAGCGGAGCAGTGTGGTCTCAGAAGGTGCAGTGTGATGGCCAGCATGTTAGCGGAGCGGTGTGGTCTCAGAAGGTGCAGTGTGATGGCCAGCATGTTAGCGGAGCAGTGTGGTCTCATTAGGTGCAGTGGCAGCATGTTAGCGGAGCGGTGTGGTCTCAGAAGGTGCAGTGTGATGGCCAGCATGTTAGCGGAGCAGTGTGGTCTCAGAAGGTGCAGTGTGATGGCCAGCATGTTAGCGGAGCGGTGTGGTCTCAGAAGGTGCAGTGTGATGGCCAGCATGTTAGCGGAGCAGTGTGGTCTCATAAGGTGCAGTGTGATGGCCAGCATGGGCGCCCACTCACCTCTCCCCTCTCCTCTGCCCGCTCCCGCCGTGTCTGCTCCTGGGGGCTGTAGCGGGCCCTGCCGTTGGTGAATGTGTGTGGGCTTGCTACAGACAGAGAGGAACACACAGAAGCCATCAACATCACCTGCACACAAAATCCTCTTAAAAATACTAAAAAGGTCCATTTTGTTACTTTGATGCAAATAAAAAGAGGTTTTGCAACACATTTTATTGCCTAATGAAACAGGGTCCTCGGAACTACCTAAAAAAAAATCCCTCTGCAATTCCCGAGCCACCATCAGCGCAGATGAACAAAAACGCAGCAGGGTGAGAAATTAAACAGGACATATACTGCACTGCAGAGAACAGAAACTACATAGTATTCCCTATACACATTCAAATGTACACATTCACATCAGCATGAAGATGATCATTCTTTCATTAGGAGGAGGTCTTGTGTTTGGATGATGACTCACTAATCTAGAACAGAAGCATGACTGGTTAATTGGGACACTTGTATTCTTAGACTGCAGGTGAGGAGCGGAGGCCTAAATTCCTCAAATAACCACCATCACACGATTCTGTACATCAGGCAATGACAGCAATAGAAAAGGGCCCTTGGGACCAAGATTCTTAGCCTTGCTAAAAACGAAAATGGCCCATTAGCAGTCATGGCAACACAAAATCTGCAGTCTTTTTTGACCAACTGTCAAAATGTCCCAAACATTTTAAATGTCCCAAAATACTGACACTAAGCAAATTAAAACACACTAAACAAAGCACTTTAAAGTGTCATGTGAGAAACAAACATGACGTGCTTAGAGCATTTCACAGAAGGTTTGATGACACAAGGTTCAAAGACAGGCACTCACAGGTGAAACCTCCGCCAAAGAACATGTTGAAGAGGTCTTCTGGAGTGATGTCCGCCTCGAAGCCGCCATGTTGGAAATTGAAGTTGCCGTGTCCCTGCCCTGGGCTGCTGGGCTCCTCCCCTCCTGTGACATCATACTGCTTCCTCTTATCTGGGTTGCTAAGGACGGCGTAAGCGTTGCCGATCTCTGGATGAAATGACACAGGAGCAAACGCGTGTCAAAGCACAGCTCAAAAGCGAAGCGGTACGTTTGCATAGCACAGTTTTAATGGGGGCTGTCTGACAGGAAGAGGTATTATTATTACTTTTGAAGGCCTCCGTAGCCCCGGGGGCGTGATTCTTGTCAGGGTGAAACTTCAGTGCAAGTTTCCTGTAGGATTTTTTCAGGTCCTCATCATTAGCATCCTTGCCCACTCCCAGTACTTCATAGTAGTCCTTGCATGTTTTTATCCTGAAGGAAACAGAGAGAAGAAAAAAAACAACATCTGTATCTTCAACTGTAACGGGTGAATATAAGAGACCATGACATTTATATTATAATGTTCTCAAGTGAAGCTTTATAGCGCCATGACTAATATTAAAAACATGAACAGACATTCAAAGTGTAAGTGATATATCA
This sequence comes from Sprattus sprattus, assembly GCF_963457725.1. NCBI lineage: Eukaryota > Metazoa > Chordata > Actinopteri > Clupeiformes > Clupeidae > Sprattus > Sprattus sprattus. The sequence goes on along the minus strand of NC_137918.1, from coordinate 22,673,031 downwards.
GAATTAGTAAAAGTTTAAAAGAATGGTGCAGCGAATGTAATATGCACATGTGAAAACCTCTTCCAGGTGCAAAACATTACGATTGCTATACGATAGCGTAACCATCACTACAAAGGCTTACATGATAAGTACAAAAGGTTAAAACAGATTAAGTTTTAAGACTGTTTTGAAGACAAATACAATGTATCAACACAACACACGACCCTTGTATCCTCCCTGTGTTCTTTCCTGTCCTCTAAATACCATAAGCCCACCAGAGAGCAAATTAGCCTTCACTTAGGGAGGCGTGGAATTCAGAGGTTTGATGAACAACACAACACGCTGTCCCCAATGATCAAAGGCCATGTCCTCAAGGATGGGCTGAAATAGCTATCCGACTGTCTTCACAGACTTACAACTGAGTTCAAAAAGCAGTTTAAAAGGTGTTACTCTTCCACACATCAGTGCTTTTCAGGAATGTGCATCTCTCCTCCAACGTATCCCACTTCTCTGACTAAATGTGTTGGCCATCCAGCAAACACACACACACACACACACACACACACACACACACACACAACTGGTCCCTTCCCCCAATGGCCTCATGGGCACTTAGCCAAGTATCAAGGGTTTCCATGGCAATAGCAGGGTGAGTCGAGCATTGCAGAGACCGCAATGTCCTGTTTGAAGGGCTGATTAAAAGGCAACACATCCCTTCAAAAGCAGTCGCATCAGCCAATGCAACACACAAGCCAGAGGAGAGCAGGTTGTGACAGAGCCCCAGGGCCAGCTCAGCCCCTAGCTGACGCAAAACAAATGCAAAACGGGCACGACTTCTCCTTGCCAATCTTATTGCTTATCTTCATTTATCTGCATAATTCTATTGGGCTCCAATCCTTTACAAAGAAGTCTGGGGTGGAATACATTTCACACACATGTGCTCCAAAGAACATTAACATGTCTTAAAAAGTGGTTGGTGTGAAAATGTGTAAACCTACTCTTGGACACCTTCTGTAGTCATGTTCCATAAAACAGTATAAATAATTATAAAAATAGATGCTGCAAATAGAAGTTATATATTTGACTATGATGTGTTTATATGCCCATCTTCTCTTTGAACATTTGGGTTGTCTGACTGGGCTGTGGACGTGTGGTGTATGTCCCTCCCTACTCTTTAGTGTCCGATTCACTATGGATGGATACCTGGCCTTTGTTTATATAGCACAGTTTATATTGTCATGTGTGGGTTGTGATTTTCCATAAAAGATTTGTGTCTGTGGCTGATGGACTGATGGGCGCCACCATCAACTATCCACCACTCTTCTAGCCTGTTAAAATCCTCTGTTTTTATTCCAGCAGTAACTAAATGCAAATTCTGTATTTAAATGACCACTGAGCCTGGTGTCATTATCCTTTTGTCACACAACTCCAAGGGTCTTGGTGTTGTAGGAGCAGCACAGCTCTTGGCTTCAGCTATATTAGCAGGGGACACTGAGCTCTGCTGCGGGCAGGGCTCCATAGCTCTCACATGGGTATACTGATGCAATGCTGAGACATGACTAGCACTGCACTCTCAGAGCATCCACAGTAACCTTCCAGAGCCTTTACTGTCTGTAGGACATAGCAACTTGGTGTTGCCCTTATGTATGCTTACCAAATGCAAAAACATTAGCTTTGTTCTGTTAGAGATTCTTATCATTGGTACTGGCAAATGTGGGTAGAAAATCCTGGTGAGATATGGGAAACTACAGGTTAATGAGTTTCTTCTGCATGGTGAATGGCATTTAGGTGGAATTCCCAGGTTGTAGGTACTTACCTCAACTGCATTGCAAGAAGTCTTATCTCGTCTCAAGTGAGAAAACATTTAAGGGGAGAGTGCACAGACCCATAACCAGAAAATCAGGTTTAGACTAGACACACGTATCATGAAACGATCATTCAGTCGTTTGTCCAGTCAGAGCCCCAAAGTAACTTGCATTATGTAAGTGCCTGTCCGGGGTTAAGTGCAGAACATTCTTTGGCTTGACAGTTTGCGATATCAGTAGAGAGATTCCCAAACACGTCGTTTTTTTTATTCTTTATTATTACACAGAAAAGATGCTAAAGTCCTTGTGCTACTGGTTGTGGACTTCTCCATAGGAACATTACTGAGCTGAAGCGTCCATTTCACAGACGATGACTAAATCAGCTGAACTGCACATGAGCCCACAAACTAGGCCATGGCGAACCTCAAATGACCTCTCGAGCGGAAAGAGTGCTACCCACTGCCACAGTTTTTCCCCCATCAGCTGCACAGAACTGGGACACAGGCCCATACCAAACAGAGCCCGCATTAAGGGGTCTTGAAAGGGTGAGCGAACGCGTGGAACCTGCCATGACCATGGAGGTATACAGTAAAGAAATACGGAGATCTGTGCTCAGTGAGGCAGAGAGAGGACCGTAGAAGGGGGGGGGAAGTAACATGGAAGAAAGGATGGGTGGGCGAAGGAATGAAGAGAGCGACAGAAGAGAACATGTGGCAGCTTCTCACCTTCGTACACCCTCCGTCTGATCCTTGGTGAAGGGCTTGGCATGCTCTCCTGCTCCATCCTGGCCAGCTCTCTCCGACCGCTGGTTGGAGTCACCACTCTCAGAGGGCTTCCTGTAGTGAGCATTGCCATTCCCTGCAGAGCTGCCATTTCTCGATGTAGCATCTAGTAACACTGCCACACACACACACACACACACACCAAGTAAAATACTCTCCTCTTTTGAACACACACGTAACCTAATCAGTCTTTGTAAAAATGACTCAGGGGCTAATATAAACGGGATGTACCAAATATCTAATAAACAATTTTAAGTCAAGCGCAAAACTGCCAGTTTGAGGCCCAACTCCAGCAAGTCAGCTACAAGGACTCAGCCCTGGGGAACCATGAACATGCGCTCCTGACAGCCTGCCTGAGCGCTGTTAAGCTGCCCTTAGAAACTTCATGGGTGTCAGGGTCAAATTCTATGTACACAAGGGGTTTCAGTTAATCCTTCTTCAATTCTGTAAACTAGTGAAGTCAGCTAAAGTTCACTTTAATGAAACAATCTCTTTTTGTGAAGATTAGACCAGGTCTAAGTAGTCCAGAAAAAAAAAAAACATGTTATCTCATTGATGATCCATTATACACAGCAGTGACTTATAGTGGAAAAATACAACTCTGATACGAAGGGACAACAAGTCAAGGCAACTGAGGTTAGGCAAGCCTCATCTCATACCTGCAAGATGATTGGCAAATCAATCAAACCTATGATTTGATGATGAGCGCCAGCTGGGTTCAGTTACAGAGAGCCACAAGCAGAGGCTCCACAGAATAAGTAACCAATTTTAAATAATTGAGTAAAATGGAGTAAAACTGAACAATAAAGAGAGATGTGGATGTGCATACATCATACATTGTGCAGACATGCAGGCTACACAATGCTTTTACTCAAGTTGTTTGATATTTTTTTGTTGTTTTGTCCCATTCCCTTTCCACTTTCTAAAACAACAGACAATACAGACAGACATGTTGATGGTAGCCTGGTATCTCTTTTAGAGTCAAACACTTTATTGGAGGATTGTGGCCAAGCCTAATCATCTCTTACTGCTTCCAGTGCACCCCATTACTACCCTGTGATCCATGCTCAGTTCTTACCTACTGCCCTATATCCCTTCAAATCCCCTGAAGATTAGCCAGACACAAAAGCATGGTGCAGCTGCACATTATTGTAGGAAGGAGCCTGATGAGGCCGCCATAAAAGGCAAACTAATTCAGCAGACAGAAACCAACACTTTAGACCACATACTTTGTAAATGTAACAAGTGTTCTCCTCTTCGCTAGACTAACAGCCGACTGGTGGTCGTCATCGGGGTACCAACCACACACACTGGCCATTTAATTTAATTTTAAGGCCAATTGCACCAGTCAGGGGGCAGTAACACTTTGATCTACTGTGTTGAATAGGGGTGTTAATATTATATTTTTGAAAATTAGTATGTCATTTGCCCGGTAGTCAAATGACACGTCAGTGAAAGCTCAGGCGGCTTAACTTCAGTCATTGGATGACATGACTGACATGATCGAAACCTGGCACTTTTGCGAGATTGAAGGACTGAATCCCATTGCAAGACCTTGTAATTCTCTAACTACGAACTACAGTCGATAACTAGTTACATTTTATATAAAAGGCCATCAGCTACGACTGAACATAACGTCAACCAGCGTTAGCGTTGCCTTACACAAAGCTCACAAGTTAAGTGGGAGTCTAACATTTCAACATAACATTTACATCCTGAACAATCTTTCGTTTAAACTAGCTAGCAGTAATTTCTGTTTCGAGGTAATGGTAGCCATTCGTAAGATGTCTGCATAATATCCTCTGTTGATCATTACCAGCTAGCTAGCCATGTTTTCAATTAGCTACCAAGACCGAAAACATCGACAGAGCTTCTATCGTACTCGATAGATATTATTAGCGACATTATATGGTGGCACCAGGAGATGATGGTGTAAAGTAGTTATTTACCGAAAGTAGGAGGTTAATTGTCACTGAACAGTCTGATCTGACTTGGTCAGTGGTCATCTAACTGCTACGTAACATTAGCCAAGACCTAGCAATGATGCTAACGTCAAGGGTTAGGTAGGTAACGTTAGCTATCATTAACACTGTCAATTTAACACGACTGCAAAACTGACACATTGTCATACATCATTAACCAACAGTTCGGTAACTGGGTCATATTAACGTTAGTTAAAGAAGTTCACCATGCGATTCTGTAATAAAGATATCATCAAAATCAGCTTCTGTCGTTAGCTAGCTGTCGTTACCTATTGGTACCTATGTGTGTAATCCTGGGAGGGTTCGAAGCTAAAGAAATTCAAGTTAGCCGTGCTACCCTACTATTTTACTACAAGTTAGCTTAGCATATATAAAATAGCTGATGTCTAACATTAGCTTACAACTCGTTAGCTAGCTAGCTAGCGAAAGCCAAGTTGAATTAAGGAGGTTAGCTTGTTACTACAAGATGACTTTTAATCTTACCTTTCGCTTTGTCTGTTGGATAGAGCTTTTCAGCCTTATGCAAAAATCGCACTGCCTTTTCCTTATCTCCTGCTTCTAAGGCTTTAGTGGCAATGTTTATACATCTTTCAGCTTCGTCTCTGTTGCCTTCCATCTTCCTTCCTCTTCCACCCCCCGCTCAGCTGATACCTTCAGAGGCTCAAAACCGCAAAGCGATGTATTCCATGCTTTTGATTGCAGCACATTCGACTGTTCTGTTTCTGGACAAATTATAGACTAAGACCTTATTAAAATAACCGAAAGACAATATTATTTTCACGACAAGTCATACACGTTTTGAATTTTGAATTTAATTTCGATATTTACCAAAGAAGCTAAAGAAGGATTTAGTCAGGTCCACATCTTATTCAATCATTCATGAAGGTAGCCTAGCCTATGAAGAAGGTTGATACATTTAGTTTCACAGGATAGTTAGCGACTGCTACCTAGGCTTACCCCTTATAGTCTAGCCTGTCCTTAAAAGTAGCCTACATTCGCATAAAACTGAAGTTATATAATAGCTAACTGCAATTCTGAAAGGCCTTATCAGGACACCAAAATTAAAGGAGATCAGAGGAAATATTGCATCATACAGACATAAACCACAAATGTCAGAATCTCAGTGACAGAAATGAGACAGAGAGACAGACACGTAATATTGTTATTATTAAAATGAATCAGCCTTTAATTTATGAGTGGCATACAATGATGACATTTAATTTAAAAACAAAATAAAAATCATTTGCACTTTGACCTATAGGAGCTCATAGGGATGGTGCAGGCAGGCTGACATGCTGCTGTTGCATGGTGCCTTCCACAGGATGGCCCATACTAGAAAGTGCTGCATGAATGCGGAAGTGCAGTCTTGATTCCATGGAGTAGTCCTTGTAGTTCATCCTGCAATGCAATAGATTTGGTAGTCGTTTGTTCTTTGTACAAATAAGGGGTACCAACTGAGTACTTAAGCACACCATCCATCGCTTACAGAATTTAAAAAACAATTATGAATGTTATGCTGTATGTAATTGGCCTGGATTGTGTCATTATTTGTGGAGTTAATGGGGACATAAAATAGTCAGAGATACTTTACTCTAGCCACTTTTACTGAATTAAACATCAGCTTTGTAGGTTGTCAAGAGAAACACTCACTTTGCATTTTCAATGTATGTAATGGCTTTCTTCGTTTCTCCTTGCTGGTTGTAGAGGATGCCCAATTCATACATGGCAAATGGCACCAGGTAGTCATCATATTTAATACTCTTCTCACTGTGGAACCAGAATGTATGGTTAATTCAAGTTTCTCCACATGAACTCGTCTTCCTTTCTATTCAACAGTATGTACTCTACAGGACAATTGTAAGGACTGTATTTGTGCTGCTTGTTCAGTCAAATGAAACCATGTTACATTGTGGAAGTGATTTCTCTTGGCACGCCGTTATATGCTTATTTCTGCTCTCACTTTGAGATGACATGGGTGAAGCAGCTCTCCGCCTCAGGCAAGCGGCAGAGGTGCCTCAGACACAGGCCCTTCAGCATCTGTACCACGCACTGGTCATCAGCAAGGTACTCGGATGGCTCTAACAGATAAGGGAAACACCTCACTGGTAAATCAAATCAAATCAAACTTTATTTGTGCGGCGCATTTCATACACGAAGGTAACACAATGCGCCTCACAGTAGGAAAGAAAGAAAAGGGGGGGGGGGGGGGGGGGTTACAAATACTTGTAAAGAGACACAGATGGATAAATAAGTAAACGTTACATAAATGTTAAATAGATACATTTTACATGATAACAGGGCACCACATAACAGCAGGGCATCACATAACACATGACAACAGGGCATCACATGACAATGGTAAGTCAGTTGAGTCAATCAATAGTAGTGTGGGTATATAGCAATGCAGTGCTAATGTCAATACCACAAAGAGACCATCTACTTACTAGGATCGTTTGTCAGCTGCTCCTCTGCTGCCTTTATGGTGCTGAGGATGGCCTCTGTCAGTTCCGGCCTCTTGCCCACAATAGCATAGCCATTCCACACATACATCATTTCCTGAATCAGACAAGAAAGGGATGTACACAGATTTGTATTCCTGCGTGTAGGCTTTTGGGAAAAGTAAATGTGTGGTGGAGTGCATCACATGGTGATGGGTGGACTGTGCTAACCAGTGCTGGAATGACCAACTTGGTTGGCTCCGGTTTACTGTAGCGACCTGCTTTCCGTGCTGCAAACTTCTCAGTAGGAACAGACTTCCCAGCAAACTTCAGTCGAAGACCGTCTACTTGTCTGAAGAATAAGAACAAACCGGTATCAACAATTACACCGATGGCATACTCACTTAAAACAAACAAACAAACTTTGTTGTGAAAGGGGTTCTTTTTTTCAAACACATGTGGCAAAAACACTGTACAACTTCAGCTTTTATAATAATAATAATAATAATAATAATAATAATAATAATAATTCATATTTATATAGCGCTTTTCTAACACTCAAAGACGCTTAAAGACGCTTTTCAGGGTCTTATTCTTGCTGCCACTCACCTGAACAGGTCCTCAGCTGTCTCTCCGGTTTTACTCACTTCCTCCTCTGGCATCATGCTCAGAATGGATGCTTTCTGAAACACATAGGTGGCCTAACGACCCCACACGTGATTATGAATCGGCATGCTTAGATGACTGGACTACACCACGTTGATCCAGAAAAGGAACGAAAAGATATGTGTGTATGTAAACAGACAAACGGGAGGAGAGTGGTTGTTGAAGGGAAGACAGGCAACGGCAAACAGAATTTTTAAGTTCACAAAAATGATCTGTACCTGGGACCATTTGCTCTCTTTACAAAGCAGGTCTGCATAGCGGTAGGCCTCCAGCCAGTTCTGCTGGAATGAATAGGCCCACATCAGCTCCCAGTAACACAGGTGGTGGACTTGGCGCCATTCCTGCTGAACAGAAATGCACTCCAAAAACTTCTCCTGAGCCTGTGAACATGAGCATGTGCAATATAAACATTTTGTTTATCAACTGCATTTCAGTATGAGCAACTCAAAGAAGAATTTCCCTGTGCCTTGTGTCGTATGGAATGGCAACTCACCATTTCAAAGTTTCCTTTGAGCACCGCAATTCTGGCCGTGTAGAAAAGCATGAGAGCGCCCTGATCGAGGAAACACAGGTTAGAGTTGGAGGAGGTTTATAGCTTTCGTTGAGGAGAGAAATGTATGAAAACAATTGCTTACATTGGGAAAGTTTTCAACATATGGCTCCAGTAGGGTTTCAGCCTCTGCAACATTACCCTCACCAGTCCCTAAAAAAACAAAATACCAGTTTAACGGTCCCTCAAAAGGCTCTACACAATATTACATACTCCAACCACAAGAGGGAGTACCCACACACCACTTCCATTACAACTTTGATCAAGGCCCCAAAATCCCTCATTTCAAACAATACAATGTTTCATTCACACATGGCCTTGTGTCCCTATGTGTGTGAGGGTGAAAATACATTGTTATACGGCGCATTGTGATTATGCTGGCTCTCTAAGGACACTTACTCAAAGCCAAGTGGCTAAAGCATGAATGAAGTGTGATTGTTGAAAAGAGTGGCTAGTGTTTTTCTATCTCAATCTCTCTCGAACACTCATTGTCTCTCTCTCTCTCTCACACACACACACAAACACACACGCACAAACACACACGTCTATGGTCTCACCCAGTATAACAGAGATGTAGGTGTGAAACATAAGGAGAGTGAGCGTGCAGAGGATGGAGCGTAGGCTACTGCTGGATGCTCCTAGATGGAGCTCGGACAGCCCCACCTCCTGGTGAAAGACAGGAAATGCAAAAATGTGATGAGAACGGTTTACTTTTACTGCCAACAGCTATTTATGCAAGTAGGGCCTCCTGGATTTAATAGATGTCAGGACAAGTAATAATACTATACCACATTATCTCTCGATTTAATTGAAGTCAGGACAAGTAATTATACTATATAGCACATTATCCTTGAGGTGGCAAACTCACTCTATTTCCACCAAAGCCGAGAAACTCCAGTAATCTAAGGACTCGGGCAGGAAATAGGGACAGCACCTGAAAATAGTAAGACCCATGAGCTGTACACGGAAAGACGCGAACAAACACACACACACACATACACACACACACACACAACATACCAAGTTAAAAGAGCCAATGCCCATGTTGACTCCTCCAGCAAAATGTTTGAAAGTGTCACTTTCTTCAGTCTGGTTCCGATACAGGTCTAACAGTTCCTGACATTGTCTGTTAGAAAGAATAAAAAAACAGAATAACAGGTCAAATTCTAGCCTGATAATTGTATTATATTCACACACATATGTACGGCAAAAGTATTAATTTATCAAAAGGGAGGCAATGTCTTTAGGTAAATCAAGGGACCACTGATGAGGTAAAAATGAAAATCACTCACTTGTATATTTGATAGCTCTCTCGCATTTTCATTCCTCCTTTAATGAAACCAAACATACTCTCGTCCTTATGGGGTACAAAACAGCCTTTAATTAATTACTGCATTTGTGGGACTCAAACACATAATGTAGGCACAAATCACTAAACAATCAAAATCCATCAAGCAATAGTTTAAAGTATTAACAATCCAGTCCAGTGCTCAATAGATTTGTGTTTGTGGTACTGTACCTCTAAAAAGGTTAATGCAGCTCTCAGGTATAGAACATCAGCGTAGCACAGTTCAGCATGCATTTCCTCTACAGGATATAGAAGTCAGGTTTAGGAGGACAACAGGAGAGCAAAGAAACAACAGTAGAGAATGACCACACATTTATTTTATTTTGTAAATGCTATGTTTGATATATATGTTAATGCCTTTTTAAGTTGTTTAGCCATTATCACTCTGTTATGTTTGATATATATGTTAATGCCTTTTTTACGTTGTTTAGCCATTATCACTCTGGCAGGGGGACTGCCAATGGAAACTAGCCTTTCGGCTACAATTGGGTACATTTACATTTTAATGTCCCTCTTCAACAAATAAACAAACTGAAACTGAAACACAAAGTGACAGTGCAAAAGACCTTCAGTCATCTGCGGCGGGACCCGTCTGGAGACCATGTTTGAAATGACTTCAACCAATGTAACCTTCCTTCTGAACCTGAGACAGGGGGGGGGGAGATAGCACCCATGTCATACTATGGCCATACACAAAATAACATGAGACATTCAGGCTCTGAGGACCTGGGAGCACCTTTGGCATGTAACAAGGGCCTCCTGAAGTGCGGTCAAGGCAGCCTCCATGTCCTTGGGGTCAAAGGTCATTCCAGCCTGCATAGTCAAGATGCTGCTGTATCCCATTGCATGATACATGCTGTCATTCCTCCTGCAAGTGAGAATAGCATACATAGCAGCAAGCACTGCCAAGGGTTAAAAGTATGCTTATACAACAACTGAATTGGGATGAAGAATGGAGTTAGTATCCAAATTATGTTTTTGCATAGGGTGCACATACCATGGTCTGAGGACGTCAAGCGCCTCTAAAAACTTGTTGTTCAGGAATAGATTCAGTGCCATAAAACTCTCATTTAATGCCACCTTAAGGTCCATCTGGGGTGGCCTATGGAATAAAAGTTCAAGCTTCAGACATGAACCCATAAATTGTCATCAAAACAGATAATGCATCAACCAAGTATCAGATAACCAAAAATAATTCCTAAATCTGTCATGGGATCATCACTACGACAGCGATTGATTCAAAGGTTACAGAAGTTTATTATTTGGGGGGGAAGAAATTCTTAAAACGGTGATATGCTATGAGGTGAAGTGCTATGAGGAGTGTTGTGGCTGATTACACCTTTTCTTTCAATCAGAAGACTGGAGACTGGATGTAGAAATCTGCAGGTTTATTGTAATCAATAAGTCACAATAAGGGGGTGCCCATGGATCATCTCATTGTGTGAACATTCTGTATGTCTTTTTAAGGCCTGTATCTTGTGTGGTGTGTTCTGTTTGGCTGTTTACGAAAACCAATCAGAATTAAACTATTCCCTCTTCTCTAACTCCCCTGAGACCCACCTATGTGTGTGTGTCGTGACTGGATTTCCTGAGGCTCCCTGAGACCCTCTGAGACACCCTCCTCACCGTTTTTTTTTTTATGTGCCTGTGTTGTGACTTTAGTGCTGACTTTAACATCAGTGAATCATGTTTATGGCGAAGTTACTGCTTCCTGCCTGTTCTGCCTTTCCTAAAGTGAGACTTTCATACTGATGAGTTAATCCATGTTCATCTAAACATAACAAATATCCCACAGGAGCAACAATTTGCCATGAATTTGTTTTGGCCTTTGTTTCACTTAGTTTTGCATCTATTTTGTCTTTCCGATTCAAAGAAAAGGCTAAATATCTCATCTTACAGATCATGTAATCATATAAAAAAAAAATAATAACCAACAAAAAAAAATAGATGCTCATACAGACTTACATAATGCTAACAAAGGCATCTTCATCCTGAAAGACAAACAAACCAAAGATGATCAATCCTCCACATAGCACTGACAAAATAATAAGATACACACACCGTTTCATGGCTCCCTTGCTGTTTGACATACTTCCAACATCAGTTTGAGTTTACCCCTAAAATTTCAAAGGCACTTTAACTTTAAGGTCTATTAAAAAAAAAAAAAAAAAAAAACGTGGAAAACAAAACTCCATAACTCACAAGCTCACTCAGGATCACACTCTTCTCCAGGCAAATATCATGTGCGGACACCTGATGTGAAAAAGAACATCTGTTCTTGTCCCAAACTAACAGCTAAAGTTTTAGCAGATACATTTGTGTGGAGCAACACTACATTCAGAACACATATACACCTGAGAACGGAAATACAAAATAAACTCACCTTTCTTTCAGGACTTGAAATTTCCACTTGAGCCATGGCAGCCTATATTTTAGGTTAGAAACAGGCTAGGCCACACGTGTACCCTCACAATATGTTTGCAAAAGCCAACCACGCCGGTATAAATCTTACTGCAGTAATTTAACTACGTCGCTGTCTCTGACCAAGTAGAACTAGTAAGTAGTAAGGTACTAGTCTTCTGTGTGTGAACATCCTTTTAATGCTTGTGCAGACGTATAAAGTTCGTCATTTGGGCAACGCCTTCTCGGCACTTTTGAATTCAGCTAATGTAATACATGCCTTGTTGGGTCATTATATCTGTTCAAAGCCAAGAATGAAAACTATGAAAAGCGATTTTATGACCTTTGCATTCCTATTTTCCTCAGTGCATTTGTCACAGACTATGACATTAAATCATAGCTTCATGAGGTTGGCCTTTTCGGATCTATATGAATTATATCATAAGGATTCATGAACATTCTTCTGATCAGCGTTTTCATAAAGCGAATAGGTTTGCTGCTTCAAGTAGACTTTTGCAAGTAGCCAATGCTAAAGTTAGACCCTCAAGTCTGATTGTAGGCGTTTATGTGAAATACTTTTTTTGTGAAATGTAACATCACAGAAGCATGTTCTAATATTGTAGAAATAGGGTGGAACTAGCACATGTTAGCAAGCTAACTGGCTTTTAACAATGCCAACATGCATGTTGATGTTTGCAAATGATCTGTGTAAGCTTGCGTTTTAGCTCATTACTTACCTAATTTCACACATTAAACATTTTTTCATTCAGGTTAGGGGTCAAGCAAGTAAGTGACCTACATTTCCCAGAAGCACTAAGCGTGATGACGTAGTTTGAAGAAACATGGCGGAGAGCAACGCAGATGCAACGCTAGGTGAAAATGTTCCTAGATATGAATCTAATGATTTAAACTCGCAGGTAATTCATATCGGATCGTTCAGAAATTTGTGGCTAGAAACACTGCCATCCGATTTGTATTCCTACGAGATAAAGTCTGAAGAAATTGAGATTGCTCAACTCGCAGAGTCCTTACAAATACCCACAGAGACGTTAAATGAGCTAAAAGACATCTGCAGGTTTGTGACCTAAACTTGAATTTGGCTTGGGTTTGATTTGTAAATCTTCTTTTGTTATTAGTCACTGATATCAGTGTCATGCTCTTTCTATGTATCCAGTGTCGATTCATTGAAGAGTAACCCTGATGACCAGCCAGTTGACTCAAATGTCGTGCCCCAAGACCCTGAGCTCGCATGTTTGCGGTTCGTAGCCTCCTAACGTTATGTTATTCTTCACTTGTTGTATGTGTCTGTTGCAGAAAGTTTTGTCTGTCTTGGAATTATATCTCGTCTTTCAATTACTTATTGCAGGCTTCGGAAAAAACGACAAGATTACAAAAAGACTCTTGTTAGAGACTCAGTTGGAAGACACGACACCTACTCGAATGAGATGGTTAGTTCAATACGATTATGGATAAGACTTCACTAGTAATAACTGATTAAATGTAAGCAGACATGTATCCTCAACTCAGTTGTCCTTAAAAGGATGGTGAAAACAATGTAGGCTTGGAAAAGAACCTTTAATATCTATGAGTGGACCTGATTCATGCCAATGTCCACATGAGAAATGCTGAGTTGTTGAAACTTCTAGACATCAATTTATGGAACATGGACAGAAATATGTTTGCTACTGTATATTCCCACAAATCCATGTCAAACACACACTGAAGACTGTTAACCATCTCTAAAACTATGATGAGAAAACTGTCTAGTTTACATGGCTTGTCTTGGCTTAACTTGCACTTAAGCAGTGACAGGCTCGCACTTCTTTTTCTTTCTATGTCGTTTTCTATTTCTTTTTTGAAAAAAAAAAGCAGTATTTATTGTTACACCAGGTTTTATTGCTCTTAGCTTGATTGTTCTCTCCCTTGTACGTCGCTTTGGACAAAAGCGTCTGCTAAATGACTAAATGTAAATGTAAATTTCTACCTCTTAGGAGTGTGTACACATGGGGTTGATGCCTGAAGACTCCGCCAGTGTGGTCCCTGAAGGAGAAATAATCCTGAGTTTCAACATTGTCTACCCAATTCTATTTGAAAGGGTGTGAGCTTTTTTTTTTGTCTCATCGTAATAAAGCTGAGGATACTTAGTCATCCAAAACTAATTATTGAATTCAAGTTAATTAGCCTCTTTTGCTGATGTCACCCTCCTTTGTTTTAGTTCAAGCATGTGAGGGCCCACCAGACAATGCAGGTGCTTGGGAGCCAGAATCTGACAGAGCTGAGGGATGCTATCTGCTGTGTCAGTGATCTGCAAGTGTTTGGGGAATTCAGCAGTACGCCTGATGCCACACCCCAGTACATCAGCAAGGTCAGAAAAGGATGAAAACTGTGTTTAGTCTTGATGGCTAATGACTGGTTACATCTTTTGTTGTTTCAACTGTGACATCCTCATGTAGGTTTTTGTTGTGATTGTGTACTGGCCTACAAAGAAATCTAAACAGAAACCTCTCATTTTCTAGGATCACTACAAGTCTGCTTTCTTCTACTTTGAGGGAGTCTTTTATAATGACACGAGATATCCAGAATGTCGAGACATCAGCGAGTAAGCCTTTTATCACCTCTTCTTTCTTCCAAAGACTCTTCTGATAACTAAGTGACTAAACTGGTTACACCAGCTCCTGTAGGCTTAAAGCCATCTAATCAATTTGTTTTACTCAGGCGTTACACAGACCTCTGTGTCTTGTGAGCCATCAGTAGAATCGATTCATAGAAGCACCATTTCCTCACACACACAAAATGTCAAACGTATCACAAGGCCGGCCCGGTGGCTTTTGCAGATATCTGTGGTCTCTCCATAACAGTATTCCTGTGTAATTGTACCAGAAATCTCTACAGCATGAGCAACTGTTTAATTGATTGCCAAGGTAGTCCTTAATCCATTGAGGTTCCATAATGTTCGCCATTAGTAAGGGTTTTGTGCTCAAAGAATTTGTGCTCAACAGTAGAGTCTCTAATGGTGCTATCATGATTTCACAGGACCACACGCGAGTGGGCAAAGACCCGTGACTTCCCGGAGTTTAAAACCGCCAAGATGGAGGACATGACATTCTATGACCTGAGGATGAAGATTGGCTACCCCTACTTTTACTGCCACCAGGGAGACTGCGAGCATGTGATGGTCCTCACTGACATAAGGTGTGCGGTTTAATAATTCAATTCAATTTTAATTCAATTTTATTTGTATAGCGCCATAACAATACAATTGCCTCTAGGCGCTTAACAGAGCCCAGAGCCTAAACCATCCAAATCACACATAGATATATGGTATCTATGTAGCAAGCTATGGAAAATGCTCATTGGCATGAATCATGGCAAGGTGCAAGACCTGGAAAGCAGTGGCAGGTTATAATTTCTATTAGAGGGCCAGAATCAGAATCCCAACGCTTAGGTTATTGATGTGAACCTGGTGCAGGCCAATGAAGCTGTCTGAAAAACTGTGAGGACATTTGCCCATAGAGCCATTACTCTCAGCCCTGCTCCAGAACAGGAGAAAAAAACACGACTCTTTTCCCCCCAGACAGGTCACTCTGGCTCAGCCCCATATGTACAGACTGGCTTACATGTGTTGCCAGGCAGGTGATGAGTAGACCAAATAATGCCTGTGGAGGCTATCCTGTAAGCCTCAGTGTGGACGGCAAGTGTTCTCAACGTAGCAAATGATCTTATTCCAGGCATGAGCTCTCTTCGGGTGGTGTTCCCGTTTATTATAAAGTTAGAAATGTGTACATAAAATTGCTACTTTTCACCCAGTGCTGTTTGCATATTAGCCAAGCTAATAGGTGTGACCGCATAGGTGTGACCGGTTTGTCAGTGAAGTGGGTTTCGGGCTAAGGTAAAGGCTTTTTTATGGTACTCCGTACGACACGTTTTTGGGCACATAGGAACGCCTTCAGGTAGTTGGAACGCCTTCTCAGGTAGCTGAAACGCCCTCTCCGTGCTCTCCAGAGCCGTCGGACAGCTCTCCGTGTCCCCGCAAAAATTTCTGTCGGTCCGTTCATGGCGACGGATACGCCTTGGCCGTGATTGGCCCACTACGACATCATTTCCATACGACATCAACTCCGGAAACTAACATTTCTGGACCTAGCGTTTCCTGTTTCATTACCTTTATATCCATATATATATATACAGCCGCGGAAAAAATTAAGAGACCGCTTCAAAATTATCAGTTTCTCTGGTTTTACTATTTATTGGTGTGTGTTAAAGTAAAATGTACATTTTTGTTTTATTCTATAACCTACTGGCAACATTCCTACCAAATTTCAAATAAAAATATTGTCATTTAGATCATTTATTTGCAGAAAAATGACAATTGGTCAAAATAGCAAAAAAGATGCAGTGTCTTCAGATCTCGAATAATGCAAAGAAAACAAGCTCATATTCATTTTTAAACTACACAATACTAATGCTTTAACTTAGGAAGAGTTCAGAAATCAATATTTGGTGGAATAACCTTGATTTAAAATCACAACTTTCATGTGTCTTGGCATGCTCTCCACCAGTCTTTCACATTGCCGTTGGGTGACTTTATGCTACTCCTGGCGCAAGAATTCAAGCAGCTCGGCTTCTTTTCATGGCTTGTGACCATCCATCTTCCTCTTGATCACATTTCAGAGTTTTTTTATGGGATTCAGGTCTCGAAATTGGGCTGGCCATGACAGGGTCCTGATCTGGTGATACTCCATCCACACCTTTACTGGCCTGGCTGTGTGGCATGGAGCATTGCCCTGCTGGAAAAAACACTTCTCAGAGTTGGGGAATATTGTCAGAGCAAAAGGAAGCAAGTTTTTCTTCCGGGACAACGTTGTACTTTGCCTGGCTGAGGTTTGTAAAAGACCATAAGGATTGAACCAAAGCCGACTGGAGGGTCTCCTAGTTCGTCTTCTCTGATGAGTCCAATTTCACAGTAGGTGCCAGACTCTGTGGCTTGTAGGCCTCTCCAGGTCTCCGTCTAACCATCAGACGACCATGTGTTGGGCAAAGCTGAAAATTGGACTCATCAGAGAAGACGAACTAGGAGACCCTCCAGTCCGCTTTGGTTCAATCCTTATGGTCTTTTACAAACCTCAGCCAGGCAAAGTACAACGTTGTCCCGGAAGAAAAACCTGCTTCCTTTTGCTCTGACAATGTTCCCCAACTCTGAGAAGTGTTTTTTCCAGCAGGGCAATGCTCGATGCCGCACAGCCAGGCCAGTAAAGGTGTGGATGGAGTATCACCAGATCAGGACCCTGTCATGGCCAGCCCAATTTCGAGACCTGAATCCCATAAAAAAAACTCTGAAATGTGATCAAGAGGAAGATGGATGGTCACAAGCCATGAAAAGAAGCCGAGCTGCTTGAATTCTTGCGCCAGGAGTAGCATAAAGTCACCCAACGGCAATGTGAAAGACTGGTGGAGAGCATGCCAAGACACATGAAAGTTGTGATTTTAAATCAAGGTTATTCCACCAAATATTGATTTCTGAACTCTTCCTAAGTTAAAGGATTAGTATTGTGTAGTTTAAAAATGAATATGAGCTTGTTTTCTTTGCATTATTCGAGATCTGAAGACACTGCATCTTTTTTGCTATTTTGACCAATTGTCATTATTCTGCAAATAAATTATCTAAATGACAATATTTTCATTTGAAATTTGGTAGGAATGTTGCCAGTAGGTTATAGAATAAAACAAAAATGTACACATACCAATAAATAGTAAAACCAGAGAAACTGATAATTTTGAAGTGGTCTCTTAATTTTTTCCGCGGCTGTATATATGAACAACAGCCACTGTCAAAGGTGCAGATCCTTTCCTTGAAAACTATTCCCTGTATATCACAATACATGAGCCGGCCCAAGTAGCCTACTGCCAGAGAACCAGCACGAGCGACAGCAATTAAAATATTTGTCCAAACGACCTGAGCCCCACGGAGTCAAAGTCTCAACTGTTCATTCTACTGACACATTGACGTATTTTATGAATAGCCTGCCTTTATTTAACTCCGGCATCAACATATACTACATGCACTCGCTCACACAAACAAGCCCCTTTAAAAGTACAACTGCGCACAAGAGGTAGATAGCATATTGAAATTAAATTATTCATTGCAAGAACGGAATGAAATAGCCTACACATTACACATGATAGGCATCTGCTGTGCCCAAATAAAACTCACATTGTATGCTACACCAGAAGAGGCACAACAAAAGGGTCTTACCATTGAAGATAGTCCACGTACAACGTTTGTTAATAAAATGTCTACAAAGTCCACCAAGGTTTAATCCATGTTGTTATGGAGAAAGCAGATGGCATCAATTCTATTTAATTAAAAGTTCACACTTCTTTCCTTGGACATATCTATCATTGGACATATGTTGCAGAACTTGTCACTCCATTGTTTATAACCGACGGTTTCCACTGTATTTTAAATCCAGCATGCATGTTGATTATACATTTCAAACGGCAGAATAGTCTGTTCCGTTAAAGCAAAATAATGGCAGTATGCTACATGTTCGCTTAATAGGCCTAAATATTAGGGTTATTCTCGAATTCCGATTGTGTTTGGGATATTTTAACTATTTCATGAAAGGTGTGGACTTGTACAACACTGTCAGTCGTTCAGATGTTGTGCCTATATCGTATCGTCTCGTCACATGATCAAATAGAGATTACAAAAATTACCCAGAAATCATTGCAAATCTGAATATGACGAAAATACCAAGGAAAATAAGAACGTATTCATTTAATTCAATCGTTTTTTTTTTTACAGTTTCTATAGTGTAAGACAAGCATATAATTTTGTTGTAGATTGCAACTATTTCTCCCACAAAAAATACCTACCATGATAGAGATAAGTTTGCCCTTTCACGTGTATATCTAACATTAGACAAAGCATGAAAGGTGTTTGTCTGCTGATACCTGTTGCATTTCAGTAGCGACAGCTGGTGAGAGGGAAGTAAGTAACAGTTGTGGAGGAGAGTGAAAGTTAAATAACGATTTCCATCGCACGAAAATGTCATGGGGTAGCTTGTCTTTCGGCACTAAAACCGTTACTCCCCCTACTGTTCTGGAAGAGAATTGTTTTCAGCACCCACAGCCGTTGGAGTACTATAAAGGGACAAAAATGCTAACTAGTACGTACTATCCGGCCGCCGGCCCACTGCCCGACTATCCGAAACGACCGTTTTGAGTACTCTATAAGGGCCTTAAGAACCGGGTGTTCCCCGCCATCCACACCCTTCCCCTAATTGATCAACCTGTATTATTTACCTTATTCCCAGTGACGTGCCACACCCAGTGCAATACTCCCCCAAGTGGCTAAAATAAGTAACACTAAAATAAACTAAAAGGTGGATAAAATGGCTCCTACAATGCCATTGCATTTAATGGTATGTGCAGATATTCCCTGCTCTGGGCTTTAAAACTGTCTGGAAGAGAGACAGTCAATTAATAGATTCTACAAGTAAACTATCATATCCAAACAATCATTATTTAAAGTAGCAATAAGTAGTTCTGCTCCAAAACTAGCAAGCTAACTACCTTAAAGACATACAAAATCCTTGCAAACACCACCAACAGCCCAGTTGCCACTTATAGAAGCGTCACAACACACTGACTGGTGTCCCTTGGCACTATAGCTGGCAATGTCATGCTGTGAAAGCTTTTCTCCCATTTTTGGAGGTTGTTCCAGCCCGAAACACAGAACTACATAGTGCATGGCTAGTGGGAAAGACACAGGTGTTTATCTGTCCTTCACATGACCATATGCAATCAAAATAAATTTGATCGTACCAAAACTAGTTGCCTGTAAAACCATACCTCAAAAAGTGTCAAGTTGATGCATATGTTTGTATAACACTGTTCATTTCTTTATGTTGGGTTTTTAGTGATTTTGTTTTTAAAGGTTTCCCTTATCAAGTTATCAGGCTCATCATAAAGCATCATTATGCAACAATTTGCCACTTTCTGAGGTATGTTTTTTTATAGGCAGCTAGTTTTGCCATCATCTTCAAATTCAATTTGATGGAATATGGTCATGCGAAGGACAAACACACACACACACACACACACACACACACACACACACACACACACACACACACAGACAGACACAAACATATGTGTTATTCCCACTAGCCATCCAGGATGTATTCACTATGTAGGCTAGTTCTGTGTTCAGGGCCGGAACACTCTGGGGAAAAAGCTTTCACAGCACAACATTGTCAATTATATCACCAAAAGACACCGGTTAGCATGTTGGCAAGTCTTTGTCAGTACCAACTGAGCTGTGGGGGATGTTTGCAAGGTTTTAGACCAAAACTAGTTTTAGACCAAATCTCCATACTGTAATACTGCCACCGGCTAAACTCTAAACTTGGTTGACTCTAAAGTTGAGAGTAAAACCTAGAATGCAAGCTGGTGTCTCCAAACTTGCTTTAGGCTGGGTGTTACTAAGACATGATGGCATTTTATATAGAATAAACTACTTAATGAGTCGAAGTGAGTTAAAGCAGAGATGCCAAAGATGCTGGGCTTGGCATTGCTGCTGTCAAAAAGCTAAACCAAAAAAAAGGTTTGATCATGAAGAGTAATCAAGACTGTTTTTATGTATTCAATTAGATATGGTAGTCTGTACAACTGGAAGAATGGCATTGAAAACAATTGAAAACTATTTGGGGCACATATTATAACCCTTCCCTGACGTCCTGCTGTTAATTGACCTTATTACACGGCTCTTCTTAATGCTGTAGAATGCTTCATTCACTTGAATGGGGCTTCCCAACGTTCTGCGGTCAACTATTTTCCGATAACTGACCGTTGCTATGCAGTTAATGACCGCTGTCAAGGAAAGTGGCCTTTTTGCCTCTGATTCACATCTTTCGTAGCACTCCGCAAGTAGTACGGTAACTTATCAAGGGAGTTTCAGCGGACGGTTGAGCAGCTGTGTTCTAAAGAATGTTCAACTGTCTTTGAAGTTCAACGTCTTTGGCGAACTATTTCTCTGCTTTTTAACACTACGTATAGTAACAAAAACAAATACATTGTAAAAAGACACACTGTGTTAAGTAATTGTTTAAGTTTTAGCCGTATAATAAGCGGGATAATGTATAGAACGCCGGTCATTGTCGGGAAAATAAGCCCCTTCACGGTGAATCAACACCCCTCCGCTTCACGTCGGGGTGCTGTTCGCCCTGTCGGGGCTTATTTTCCCGACAATGACCTGCGTTCTATACATTATCCCTTACATATTTCTCAGCTTCTTCCACCATCTCTGACCACAAAAAGGGTTTTCCCTAATCTTCCCTAACACTTTTAAGATAGGAGTCTAAACTTGCCGATACTCCTGAATCAACATTCTTAACACTTTTAAGATAGGAGTCTTTAATGCATGGGTCAGATAACAACACTGGCCAGGCACAGAGTCCTTTGTCCCACCACTGTCTCCAAATTACACATTCCTCCATATTAACATTCCTCCTTCTGTCATGTCTGCAACCCCCAAAAACTCAGCCTTTGGTCCCACTGTCCCTGAAGCCATTTTTCAAAAACAGCTGGAAGAATGGCATTGAAAACAATTGAGAACTATTTGGGGTACATGTTTGAACTTGTAAAGGCAAGTCCTTGTGTACATTTTTTTTCCATGGAAGTCCTGCAGGTAATTTGCTGAACCTTAGGGGAATTTGGTATGTGTTGCATCTATTATGGTCAGCAATTCGAACCAGGATGTGATGTTCTTAACAGAATTTATCGTAGGATTCAAGCCACAACAAAGAGATGAAATAGATCTACAGGATAAACCCGCGCCACATCATTTTAAAGGTTATCTTGAACCTCCCACCTATTCCCTGTTTGTCTGACCCCTTCAGCCAATAAAATGTAACCTCCGATCGGATCAAGTCAGAGGTCAATCCCTTATCTCATGACACACCAATTATTCTCCCTTGGGTCAACTGGGGTCACACTTTCTTATTTCAAATTCCAACTGTCAACTTGTAAACTCTGTCTAAATCTAGCCCAAATCTTAACCTTAAACTAATGCAATGGGTATCCTGTAAATCCTTTCTTATTCATACAAAAACATTCCTACTCATGTTTTATAACTGGATTTCAAATCAAATTTTGACAGGTTGATCCATCCCGACGACTGCAGAGACAGGACCCTGTACCCACTGCTCAGCCACAAGCACCGAGTTATGACGCGGAAGTGTTGCGTGTGCCACCTGTACATCAGCCGGTGAGGCCCACATGCAACAGTATTGGTGGTGGATTTGACATTTTACAGATTGCTTACATTTAGTCATTTTTTGTCCAAAGCGACGTACAAAGGAGAGAACAGTCAAGCTCAGAGCAATAAAACCTGGTGTAACAATAAATACTGCTTTTTTTTTTTCTCTCCAAGAAATAGAAAATGACATAGAAAGAAACAGAAGTGCGGGACTGGCACTGTTTGCCACTGTTTGCTTACTTATTGACTGTGGCTCTTCCTCAATCTCCCCAGATGGATCACCACCAATGACCGTCTGGCTCCCATGGACCCCTGCCTTTTCTGTGATAAATGCTTCCGCATGCTCCATTATGATGCCCAGGGGAATAAGCTGTATGACTTCCAGGCTTACGTCTATGTGGATCCTGGAGTTTTCAACTAAGTCTCACTTTTTGCGTTATTCACTTTTGATTTGATAATATTTTGTTTACATTGAGAGGACCCATTCCTATTTTTTTATTGAGAGTAAATATGTACAAACATTGACAAATATATTTTATTTATTAATTAAAGTGCTACCATTCCTCACTTCGCTGTTGCAGTCAAGTCCCTATTTCGCATTGACATCGTTGAGTAAAATAATTACTTCAGACAATAGGCTCTAAGTTCATTGACGGTTAACGAGCAAAGCATAAACCTAAGTCAACGGCACATGAAGTGGAGGAGGAATAGAGCTGAATCGCAGCATTTAAATAGGCAGGTGCTGATTCAGTGGCTGTCCTGTAGGCCAGAGTGAGGCTGATTCTGTTGCTGTCCTGTACTCCAGAGTGAGGCTGATTCAGTTGCTGTCCTGTACGCCAGAGTGAGGCTGATTCAGTTGCTGTCCTGTAGGCCAGAGTGAGGCTGATTCAGTTGCTGTCCTGTAGGCCAGAGTGAGGCTGATTCAGTGGCTGTCCTGTACGCCAGAGTGAGGCTGAATCAGTTGCTGTCCTGTAGGCCAGAGTGAGGCTGATTCAGTGGCTGTCCTGTACGCCAGAGTGAGGCTGAATCAGTTGCTGTCCTGTACGCCAGAGTGAGAGATTTTAATTTAGTTCTAGCAGCTATAGAGAGCCAGCATGTTCTATTTGGTTGATCAAAGACCAAACCTGCGTCCACATTCTGAATCCTTTGCAACAGTCTCAGTACACATGCACGCAGGCCCGTTAAAATGACAATATTCCAGTTTAGACATAACCAAGGCCTGCACAATATGTTGTGTACTTTATTAAGTGAGGCAAGGTCTGATGATCTACATTTTATAATATTATAAATATTATAGAGTGTGAACCGGCAAGACCTATGGACAAGCTTCATTCTCAGAAAAAATGATATTGGTCATCAAATATAACTCTGTTAAGTTCCGTGCATATTTAGTTGGGGGCAATGAAAAGAGTCCTCCTGGGAGAAAAACAAGTGCAGTTGAGTGTCATCTGCATAACAGTGATGGGCGAACCCTTGGGAAAGAAATGCTAGTCTCACCTAAGGAAGGGGTGTCAATAGAAAAATGAAAGTATGAATCCTTGAGGTACAACAATGGAGTTGGTGAGATTTTTACGCTTGTCCCTGCCATGACTCACTGAATGAATGACCACTGAGGTACGATTCAAACCGACTGAGTGCTTTCCCTGAATTGCTCATTTGGATGTCGGAGGAGTAGGATGTCATGGTTCAATGTGGCAAAGGCTGCTGGCAATTGTAGTAGAGTCAGAACTGATGACAGAGTCATTGACAGTAAAGGCCTATGCTCAGTCAGTAAAAGAGCAGTTTCAGTAGAATGACCACTCTGAAAACCAAACTGATTAGGCAAATTATTCTGAGACCGGAAAATTCAGAAACGTGCTTGACGACAACCTTTTCAAGAATCTTTAAAAAAAGGGAGACAGTTCTATAATTCTTCACGACAGAAGACAGATTACGTGAAACTTTCTTTAGCAAAAGAGTAACTAAATGTGTAAGAATGTTTCCTGAACTGAGTGAAGCCTTGACGGCATGCGACAGGTGAAACTGTAGACGAGATAGACTGGAGAAGGGTGGTTGGAATGTGATCCAGAGGATATGTCGTAGCACTTTCAGAAATAATAGACGCCTTTCTCATTGAGACGGGAAAATGACTCCAACCATTCTCCAAAACCATGAGAAGTAAATAACTTGCCAAAAATGTTTAGCTAATTTAGTACCATGAACAAGATCTGAAGTTCAACAACCCAAAACAAGCCTGTCTGCTATCCTCTCAGATAGCTACTGCTAAATCTCTAGAATGATTCATTTATAGTTTGGTTTTTTGGTAGCTGAAAAAATATTTACATTCACACTTCTCCAGTGACCAACCAAACGCAGCAAAACCTGATTACAAAATCGAGCTTAATCAGAAAGTCTTCATGTCAGTCTTCACATCTTACCTTAACTTGTCATATAAATCCCTTCTGAAAAGAGCTACATTTTGAATTGCACTAGGAAATGATGTGTACAGTCTTGCAAAATTCTCCTCAAGTTCCCTTTTAGGTTCTGGATCAGAAGGATCTGCCTTTCAATCCAGTTTTAGCCTGCATGCAAGCTCTTTGTGGAGTGACTGGGAGCAGCTCTGAAGGAGTGTTGGAGTGGAGATCAGTGGAGTATTGCTGACTTTTCCAATGGCAAATGTCCACTGGGTACTAGATACACTATACTTTACAATAATACAATGTTGGTAGTTTATGAGGACTGAAAAACATACCGTACAAATGAAGCTGTTGATAGAAAACAGTAATATCACAGCCGTGATGCAAGGACTTTTGTTCAGACCATAAAAAATACATTTTGTGTTTCAATCTCGTCAAGATCCAGAGAAAATACAACTTTACCACACCAATAATCCACTAAGGGGAAAAAAAAGCACATTCTTCAGCTTGAGCTGTAACCACTGCTTTATTAGTGCGAACAAAAGTGTTCCTCTTTAAGACAGGCACAAAAATACTCTTATTTACAGTACATGAATGCCAGTAAAATGGATGAGCTGTAAAAAAAAAAAAACTTGACGGACAATCTGAATGAAGGCAAAACAAGCAATTCCTTGGTGGAGTGAATTTTGGCACGCCTACCTAGTAGCACTTCTGACACTCGGAGTACTTTAACAAATATGTACATCTACACTAGGGATGAAAACACATCATACGTTAGTGAACCACAGGCAGATAAACAGTTCAGTACACTATAAGGGTTAACACCATCCGACTATTTCACTAACATACATACAACTAACTGGCCCTGTATAGCAGGTTGGACATCATGGCAAGGAAAGTAAAATTGGAGATATCTAGTGACCAGAAAAAGAGGCAAAGGTACAGACCAGGAATGTCAGTGACGGATTTCACTTCAAAATTGACCAAAACTGCAAAATGGTCCAAACTGAACTACTTCTGTAATGTCAAGGTCATACAGTTTTTTTTCAATAAAACAAAAAGGCACAAAGAGGAAAAGATATGTGCATAACCTTTGTGTGACCTTTTAAACTGTTAAATTTCAGCGCACATTCAGCATAACATAAGGGTGACTAGCACTGTTTTAAACCCTTCAGCAGGTACAGTCATGCCAGTCTGTTTAGAAGATTGAAGAATGGACGTTCTGAATAATGAATATCTGGGCAAATCAAATAAAACATGGAATCTTAAAATCTTACGTTGTTCAGGACCGCTATTTTTATATTAGAATCCCTAATACACTGCCCTGCTGAAGGGTTAAAATCAAATTCCTTAAATTCGGGACAGATTTCTCAGATATCTCAATCTTTTAGGGGCTGGTCAGGGAACTTCAGACGTGTGCAAACAGACGATGCTGAGGATGAAACCCTGTTCAACTAGTCTTTGACGAGAGGAGCTATGATCCCAGTGGAGACTCTTAGTGCTGGAGGGTGACAGGTGCCTGGAAGATCCCTGAAGGCCGGTTCTTCTTCTTCATCAAAACAGAAGCAGCTTCTTCTTCATCAAAACAGAAGCAGTTTGATTCAGCTAGATTCCTGTTGGGTGACTGGAGCACTGGGGGGAGAAGAGAGATGGATTTACAGTCTTAAGGTCAATTTTCAGAACTCAGTCAGTACACATCCTGACACTTCCTGATCCCTATGCGCACTAGCAAACTCACACCCCATACCTCGCTGACTGGTCACTCAAAACCCTCATGGACTAGGTGCTTCTCAGGTTCCAGTCTATACACTAAAAAACCTTAACTGAAATACAGTACCAGTCAGAAGTTTGGACACACCTTTAATTTTTTAAGTTTAAGTTTTTTCTTTACTTTTAATTTTTTCTACATGGTAGATTAATACTGAAGACATTTAAACTACGAAATAACACATATGGAATGATGTTCTAAAAAAAAAAGGTGTTATCTACCATGTAGAAAATAATAAAAGTAAAGAAGAAACTAAAAATTGGAAGGTGTGTCCAAGCTTTTGACTGGTACTGAAATACAGTCTAGCACAACCAAGCTGAGGGGAAGACTAGAAAAAAATCCTTACCTGTTCTCCACAGCTTGGCTCTCTTCAACTGCTTTGCTTTGCTCAGTCTCGTGCTGCTTCACCTCCGGGCTGGAGTCTCCATTCACAGCCTGTCCCTCTGTGGTTCACCAAAACATCACCAGACTCTCAATGATTGTGATACAAAAACCCAGAGTAATGACAGTGGGAGCATTTACATTTTTAATATTCTGACAAGGATGCCAGTCAAGAATGGTTGACATAAATGTAGTATAATGCCCCTGACAGGGCTGTAGTGTAATGCCCCTGACAGGGCTGTAGTGTATTGCTCCTGATAGGGCTGGAGTGTAATGCTCCTGATAGGGCTGTAGTGTATTGCCCCTGATAGGGCTGTAGTGTAATGCCCCTGACAGGGCTGTAGTGTTATGCCCCTGATAGGGCTGTAGTGTAATGCTCCTGATAGGGCTGTAGTGTATTGCCCCTGATAGGGCTGTAGTGTAATGCCCCTGACAGGGCTGTAGTGTAATGCCCCTGACAGGGCTGCCTCGTGGCCTGCTCACCCATGTTCTGCTCTTTGGCTTGCTCGGCTTTCTTCAGTGCTCCTTTCTTGGCCTCCTCAAACTGCCTCTGCTCAGCCAGAGACTTGTTGAGAACCTGGCTCAGCACGGAGTCTCCCTCACCCACCAGGAACATGGTCTTGAACTTGTTGTACAACATGGAGGCCTTGTCCATGATGTCCTGGCTGGCCTTAAACCTGCGCATCTGAGGGAAGACACAAGCCCCAGATTAGAAATGAAGTTTCATAGAGGATTACGAGGCAGAGCATATTTCAGCCCTGAAGGGAGTGCCTGTGAGTCAGTCAGTGGGATAGAGTGACTCGTGAGTTCAGAAGGAAGGGGTTGAATTGAAGCTGTTGTGAGTCTGTACCTTTTTAAGGGTGGCTATCAGATCACTCTGGAGGTGCTGGGTGGTGACCTGAAGAGAGCCCAGCTCGTCCAACGCCACCAGGCATTTCTTCACATCCTGGGGATAAGCATTAAAAGGGTGCTGAATGCTTTAGCAAATACCACTTCAGTTCATAAAGGAACAAGACATACAGTTTCTCTGTCTCACTAATACACACACGGTCACACACCGAAACTAGGCAAGCATAACGCCAGACAAACAAAGGGAGTTTTTCATTATATCCAGAGCAGCCCCAAAGCACTGGTGAGAGGAAAGGACAGACCTATTTTTAAACAGTTAACTCATAAAAAGATAGCGTTTTAATGACTGGACTCAGAAACTCACAGGGTTGTCTATCTTCAAAGAGATTTTGATTTCTCCATGCAATCTCTGAAGACGTTGCTCTGTAGACATTTCTGGATTGTGTGAAACATATTGACACAAATCAAAAAAATGGGGGTAAAAACTTCAAGAACACACACACGCATGCATACGAAGACGAGTCATTCAAGTTTAAATGAGGTGCGACTCTTTCAGAAATGCACAAGAACCATGGCAGCTCCCAACCAGAGAAATATTTCTGAAATTCACCTTTCTTTCGGTCTCCTTTCCGCTCATCCTTCTTTACGTCTTCTTTTCCTAATCTACAGGAGAAACAGAACAAGTGCAGGACAGTCTCATCACTGCCAAAGCAGCAGAAGCAGCAGCAGGAAGGCCTCCTCCCAGAACCCCTGATGGAACACCACTCCGATCTTAACGTTAACACACCTACGCGTTAGAATGTGTTGATGCGTCAGGGTTAACGGATCCCGATTCACTTTGAATGGGGTGACGCCATCCTTTGCCGAACTGAACGGAGCCACAATCCAGTTCGGCAAAGGCTGACGACACCCCATTCGAAGAGAATAGGGATCCGTCGCCCTTAAAGGCTCAACGCATTCCTACGCGTACGTGTGACAGGTGTGTAACTACTTCTCTCTTTAAGCAAGAAACTCTCCCACAGACTTCGAATATGTGAAATGAAGAAAAACCGAAAGCAGCTTAACTTTCCAACACCACATGCAATTCCCAATCCCATTCAACCCCCAGCATAACTTAAACCAGAACGAAATATTCTCTCATTTTGGTCTGTGATCCTTGAAGTGTTTTCAGCGCTGCCATTTCCGGCGCACTGAACTGAGATCGGACGGCGGCCTTGACTCACTCTTTGGTCTCGTCTGCCTTGCGGCGGCGCTCGTCCTTGTCCGACTCTGCCGTATTCTGCTGAGCTTTCAGCGGGTTTCGTTTCCGGCCTGGTCCACTCCTCTTCTACAGGGGGGGGTGAAGGAACACAAGTAAGGGTCATCGCTGCCGAGTGGCGAGACCTGCCTAAAGGGACTTTGTCTTAACCTACTACAGCATTATATAGCATTGGGTAGTGTAGCCTAGCATTGTATGCTCAAGTTTAGCATGGCATGGGTTAGAGTGGTGTAGCATAGCATGGTTGGGTTTTATTTAGCATAGCGTTGTTGAGGATAGCCTAGTATGCATGGTGCATGGCCTAGCCTAGCCTAGCCTGGCCTAGCCCAATCTCCCTTGGACACTCACTCTCACTCTCTCCACATATTCACTTGCATATTGGAATAGGACTGCTGTGGTGCTCGTGTCTACTACCTCCTCATCCTCGGAGTCAGATGAGCTCTCATCCTTGGACACTCACTCTCACTCTCACCACATATTCACTTGCATATTGGAATAGGACTGCTGTGGTGCTCGTGTTGAAGGGATTGGTCATAGTCAATAATTCCACTCTTATTTATACCTATAATATTTATACCTATAAGTTTATTACTTTTATTGGCATTTCTTGGTGAGGGCTCTTTGTTCATACCTGGGGATGGAGGTGAGAACTCCCTTCCCCCCAGGTTGAGACAAAGGTGTCTGCAGCCATGGCCTATTTTGAATCAATGGTAACACCCCTTAAACATTATGTATATAAGAGCCTTTCTCACTAGAGGTAGGTTAGATAAGCTAAGGGTGAAGCACTGTGAGTGAGTGTGTGACTTCAGCCTCTGTCTCAACAATGTGTGGCCGCCATTGTTATAAGAATAAACTGAAACATGACTGACAAATCCATGACTGAGTTTTCCAATATATATAGTAGAAAACTAATTTCTATCAATGTCTACTACCTCCTCATCGTCGGAGTCAGATGAGCTCTCATCCTTGGCGTTCTTCCTCCTCTTGGCCTCTGGCTCCTTCTTCACCTCCTCCTTCCTCTTCCTGCCATCGGCCCTCCTCTCATCCTCCTCCTGGTGCTTGCTCTTGTCGTCAGATCCTCGTTTCCTTTTACGTTCAGAGTCTGCAGCGGTGTCCCTGTTAGGTTTGGCACCACACCGAAACAAGTGTGGGAGTTAATATGAATCTCACAAAAATGCCTCCCCCCTCCCCCCGCACCCACACTCCACAAACCAGGTGATCAACGGCAATAAACCACAACACACCACACCTACTCTCTCACACACACACACACACACACACACACACACACCCCTCCTCGCACACACATGCACACACACACACGGTGGTACTGGTGGTGATGAGAGGAAGCTGGTTACATGTCACTGCCTGATCCGTGAGGGTCTTGTGATGCCTGCTGCAGGAGGAGTAACTTCTCTGCCTTGGGCTTCCTGCCACGACGCTTAGGCGCAGGTGTGTCTCCACCTATAAAAAACAGTGCAAAGTGCAACACACACACACACACACACACACACACACACACACACACACACACACACACACACACACACACACACACACACACACACACACACACACACCATCAACATACTGTGGTAACAGTCTGAAATGAGAGTTGTGATGGTGCAATGCGTTACCAGGTGGACTTGAAGTTGGACTGCCAGCAGCCTCGTCTTTCTCAGAGTCCTGCTCCGTTTCACTCTGAGAAAGGACAAGCAGAAGGTAAAGTTGAGCCATGTGGGTGAGTACTGAAATTCTGATCACACAGATGCCTGATGAATAGGCTTACCTTTTTCTTTCGTCCTCTTTTTGGCTTGGATAGGGTGTCTGTTGATTCCTTAAAGGGGAAAAATATGTATTTAATAATTCACCAGGTTCACAAATATCAGCTACTCAAAAAACCCTTACACATTTTGAACTCATATCTGGGAAATGGTGTTTCTGAGAAAAGTGCATGCGGTCCTGTGATTTTTTTTACCTGCTGAGGTAAGGCATCATAAGTCCAAAATAAAACTGACCAAACAATCGTCTGGCCTTCTCCTTCATTTTTCCACAACCAGTATAGCATCAAATCATGTCATGAAGTAAGTCACAAACAAAGAGTGGAAGGACATCATCTGATGTTGAACTTGTGATTGTGGTGACAGTGAGTTAGCACACTCATCCCACTGGTCATATGGTTCGTGTGAACAACATGTGGACATATCAAGCACTAGGAGTTGAACCTCTCTGCACTGGAGACCTCTCCTCTTGGGGGAAAGATAAGAGATAAGCCCTGGCCAGCCTGCCTACTGCAGAGAGGTGAAATGCCTCTCCAAAGGAGATATATTGAGAACGGCAGCAGAGGAGTGGAAGAACCAAAGGGTGAATATCCCTCTCTTCATCAACACGACCACTTCCAGGTGGCTTTGCCACAAGACTAGAAACCATATGGAAAATGAAGAATCCAAAAGCGGCTTAACTTTCCAACACCACATGCAATTCCCAATCCCATTCACCCCCAGCATAACTTAAACCAGAAGGAAATCTTTCCAGCAGCCACCGCTCCCCCTCATGCAGTGGACAGTACGTACTTCCTCCAACAGGGGCCCTTGCCCTGATACCTCCATCTCCCCTTCCTCCTCCTCCTCCTCCTCCTCCTCTTCCTGACCCGCTTCACTGCCAGACACCTGGGCCAAAAACACAAAGGGCCCATGGTGCAGGTGTTAAACACAGGGCCTAGCTTGCTAAAGGGACCCAGCAGCAGCAGCCCACTGCTGCCCCGCCGGCAGGCTCAGTGGCAGGACTTCAGCACGGTGATCACCCTGCCCTGGCAGAAGACCTGCCCTGAGAGAGGCACCTAACCTTGGGGGGTTTGAAAGAAGTTTTCAGGGTGGGTGAACAGAACAGGATCACAGAAACACCACAACTTGATGGGCAAAGTCAGCAAGAAGATACCCACCGAGGACTTCCTCCCCTTCTCCCCATCGTCGTCATCCTCGCCTTCATCGTCCTCTCCCTCAGGGCCGCTGTCGGAGTCTTTGTCTCCAGCTGACTCGGCAGACATCCTCTGACAATGTAAAGATGATTTTGAGACCATTACCATTCAAAAGAAATACATCATTATATACATCATTATATACTGCTTTCGGTTTCTATATACATCATCATTTTTTTTTTTAATTGAGGGCATTGTCAAATCTCAGCTCAGCTAATCAAGAGGGGTTCTCGTGTGTGGCTATAGTCGGACACCATGTAGAGCAGTGGGGAGTGGGGGGTGCAGGAGTGTGTATCCCTGCTTTAGACTCAAACTGAACGTGTTCCTTCTCTCCCGCTATAGTCGGACACCATGTAGAGCAGAGGGGAGAGGGGGGTGCAGGAGTGTGTACCCCTGCTTTAGACTCAAACTGAACGTGTACCTTCTCTCCAGTGGGAGGTGCACGAGTGTGTACCCCTGCTTTAGACTCATACTGAACATGTACCTTCTCTCCAGTGGGAGGTGCACGAGTGTGTACCCCTGCTTTAGACTCAAACTGAACATGTACCTTCTCTCCAGTGGGAGGTGCACGAGTGTGTACCCCTGCTTTAGACTCAAACTGAACATGTACCTTCTCTCCAGTGGGAGGTGCACGAGTGTGTACCCCTGCTTTAGACTCAAACTGAACATGTACCTTCTCTCCAGTGGGAAGTGAACGAGTGTGTACCCCTGCTTTAGACTCAAACTGAACATGTACCTTCTCTCCAGTGGGAAGTGAACGAGTGTGTACCCCTGCTTTAGACTCAAACTGAACATGTACCTTCTCTCCAGTGGGAAGTGAACGAGTGTGTACCCCTGCTTTAGACTCAAACTGAACATGTACCTT
This sequence comes from Sprattus sprattus, assembly GCF_963457725.1. Classification (NCBI taxonomy): domain Eukaryota; kingdom Metazoa; phylum Chordata; class Actinopteri; order Clupeiformes; family Clupeidae; genus Sprattus; species Sprattus sprattus. The sequence continues at coordinate 22,640,326 of NC_137918.1, read as the reverse complement.
CTCTCCAGTGGGAGGTGCACGAGTGTGTGTACCCCTGCTTTAGACTCAAACTGAACATGTACCTTCTCTCCAGTGGGAGGTGCAGGAGTGTGTACCCCTGCTTTAGACTCAAACTGAACATGTACCTTCTCTCCAGTGGGAAGTGAACGAGTGTGTACCCCTGCTTTAGACTCAAACTGAACATGTACCTTCTCTCCAGTGGGAGGTGCACGAGTGTGTGTACCCCTGCTTTAGACTCAAACTGAACATGTACCTTCTCTCCAGTGGGAGGTGCACGAGTGTGTGTACCCCTGCTTTAGACTCAAACTGAACATGTACCTTCTCTCCAGTGGGAGGTGCACGAGTGTGTACCCCTGCTTTAGACTCAAACTGAACATGTACCTTCTCTCCAGTGGGAGGTGCACGAGTGTGTACCCCTGCTTTAGACTCAAACTGAACATGTACCTTCTCTCCATCCAGCTCCACCTTTGGGTTGTGGTCGATCTCCCACAGGCCTTCATTGAAGCCTTTCCTCTTATTGGGTTTGGCATACTTGTCTTTGTTGGGCAGGTATGGGTATATGTCTTTGGGACCAAGGAATGCCCTACACCAAAGAAAATGACAAAGGAAAGCCATTAGAGATATGTTGACAAATTAGCAGGCTGAAGTTGATGAGATTTCCCATTCTACAGCACATCCTATTACTTCCTTATATTATATATGACAATCCATCAGATGCTACAACACATCCGTGTTACTCCCCTATATTATATATGACCATCCATCAGATGCTACAACACATCTGTGTTACTCCCCTATATTATATATGACCATCCATCAGATGCTACAACACATCTGTGTTACTCCCCTATATTATATATGACCATCCATCAGATGCTACAGGTCATCCGTGTTACTCCCCTATATTATATATGACCATCCATCAGATGCTACAACACATCTGTGTTACTCCCCTATATTATATATGACCATCCATCAGATGCTACAACACGTCCGTGTTACTCCCCTATGGCCATCCATCAGATGCTACAGGTCATCCGTGTTGCTCCCCTATATTATATATGACCATCCATCAGATGCCGCTAGCCAGGCCCCTCAGGAGCAGTAGGCTTTCTTTTGCAGGATGGCACAGAGCAGGTGAACTCACGTTTCATGGGTGCCAAAGAAGAAGATGGGAAATTTGACATTGGCTGGTTTAACAGCTCCATCTGGAACTTCATCGATCTTCCAAAGGAATTTACAGAGAACAAAAAAGTAAGATGTGTCACATCACTGAAGGGCATGCTTTTATTTACACACTCATTACTGACTGATTGTTCAACATTACTCCTATTAAGTGGTTATGAAAGAGACATGAGTGGAATACACAGTGCTTACCCTGGCTGGCCAATGGGGATAACCCTTCATTTTTGCAAAGATCAAGTCACCAGGTTTGAAATCCCGTGTCATGTTTTCTTCTGATATGACGTTTAGACCTTGAATGAGACAAACATTTAGAAGTATTATTATATACGTTTAAGTATAATTATTTCATGCTCAAAGTATATTCTTCAGTTTAACAAAATAAGCTTAATAATAAATCACGCCAACATAGATGGTTTAGAGAAAAACATGAAAACGAACTGCAGCAACAGTGTAACTTTGAAACGTCACTGCCATGCATTGAAGCCAAACATTAACGCGTGAGGAAAATTAAACCTTTTGGGGTGTGGAAGGGTCACGGTGATGTCCGCTGACCCCTCCCCCATGCGATGCAAACAAATAAAACGTGCATTCACCCACGATTTGTTGTTGCTATTTATAAGCAACCAGGCGGCATGACTGCACAATACTCCTCGGCTGCGTTCACGTGGTGGCAGCTGTATCACGCAAGTTCGAACTGCCCGTGCATTTCAATGGATACATTCGGTTTCAGTTGTTAGCTAGGTTTGCATTTTCAGCAGACAGACCTGCTGGTGAGCTTTAACTATGACCTCTGCTGTCAAATTGCTATGGCACATCTTGGCAAGGTGACTGAAGTGAGCCATGATGCTAGTTGTATGATGGAAGCATGTCTACCACATTCACATTGTAAACTATCTTAATAATAGACACCATGCTTACCGGAATTAGCCTTACTCCTTAGCAACACAGCCAGGCAGCAACCCCTTCCACTAGCAGCCTCTACTCCCGCGCAGCCGAAAACAGACTGTACCAATTGAGAGTTGAAATGGGGGGGTGGGGCGAAGTAAGTTCAAACACACAATGTTTCCTTTACGTTGTTACATTAAAGGAATAATACAGATACATGAACATGTTCATAGCGTGACAGCGGAATCAAATGGCCAGTGTTATGGAGAAATATCGCGACTGTCATGCTCATGACTGCGTCATGTCAACAGGGACGCTAGGCCTAAACTAAGACAGTCGTTCAGGCTTCGAACATACATTCTAAGCATCCTAGCCATTCATTACCGACATTATTCATTTACCTACATTAATGGTTAGAAATAGTCTTATCCACAACAACCCACCGATGCATTTAGTTCGTTCTACACGGTAGCATATTTTAAAGTTTTCAAGCACTGTTATTATTATACTTACTATTGTAAGTATTTAGGGCTCTAAATTCTAAATTGAATTTGTAAAATGCATATGCTAATGACTATATCACTAATAAAACATCCTAACAGTAACGACAAAAACATCAAAACAAAACTAAAGTTACATATTTTAAGGACTTCATACAAGTTATTACAAGGGTGCCATCTGGTGGGAGTAATAAAATGTTCACAAAGCAGATGTGCTAAAGCTTGGAGGAATACAGTCGTTTAGCGCCCTCTACTGGTGACACATAATATTTTCATTATTTATTGAATGCTTGTTAGGAGAAAAGAAATACAGTGTATTCTGGCAAATTTTACAATATTTTATAACCAAATCTCTCTCTCTCTTTGTATATATTTCTCCCTCCCCTTCTCTCTCTCTTTCACTAGATGGGCTTTTACACAAAATGCTTCAAAAACGTGAAAGGTTAGAACTCTTTGTGTTTACTGTGCTTATTGCAGTGATGATGCAATATTGCAATAATAAGCAACATCAGCTTAATGTACCGTGCAGTACACCTTAAAGGGGAATTGTGTGTGTGTGTGTGTGTGTGTGTGTGTGTGTGTGTGTGTGTGTGTGTGTGTGTGTGTGTGTGTGTGTGTGTGTGTGTGTGTGTGTGTGTGTGTGTGTATGTGTGTGTGTGTGTGTGCGTGCGTGCGTGCGTGCGTGCGTGCGTGCGTGCGTGCGTGCGTGCGTGCGTGCGTGCGTGCACGCGTGCGTGCGTGCGTGCGTGCGTTGCTGTGTGTGTGTGTAAAAATCACCTACAAGCAGACACACACACCGGTCTCAGCGAGGGGAAAGACAATAGGGGCATGTGATCGGTGTGAAGGACAGGCCATGTCAGCCGTGAGGGTCCCTGGCGAGGGGATTCATGGAGCCAAGAGTGGTCTGGCCCAGGGAGGACTCCCCGCCCAGCCCCGCCCAGCCTGTGGGGTGAGACCCCTCTTTTGGACGGGGGCCAGCTCTGTGGGGGTCTCGCTCAGGCGGATGTCCAGGGTTGGTAATCAGGCATCTACCCTTCACCTCGCCAGAAGAGTAGTTGGCATGGTATCTCATTCACAGTCACTCTCTCTGGGGCCTATAGGTGTCCTGTGCCCCATCTAACTGTCCTCTTCTTTTCCCTCTCACTCTCTCTCCCTCTCTCTCTCTCTCTCGCTCTCTCATTCTCTCTCAAGCACTCTCTCTCTCTCGCTCTCTCAATCTCTCTCATGCTGTCTCACTCTCTCTAGAATCCTCTCTCATGCTGTCTCACTCTCTCTAGAATCCTCTCTCATGCTGTCTCACTCTCTCTCTCAATCTCTCTCATGCTGTCTCACTCTCTCTCTCTCGCTCATTCTCTCTCATGCTGTCTCACTCTCTCTCTCTCTCTCACTCTCTCTCTCATGCTGTCTCGCTCTCTCTAGAATCCTCTCTCATGCTGTCTCACTCTCTCTCTCTCTCTCTCTCATGCTGTCTCACTCTCTCTCTCAATCTCTCTCATGCTGTCTCACTCTCTCTAGAATCCTCTCTCATGCTGTCTCACTCTCTCTCTCTCAATCTCTCTCATGCTGTCTCGCTCTCTCTCTCAATCTCTCTCATGCTGTCTCACTCTCTCTAGAATCCTCTCTCATGCTGTCTCACTCTCTCTCTCTCAATCTCTCTCATGCTGTCTCACTCTCTCTCTCTCTCGCTCATTCTCTCTCATGCTGTCTCACTCTCTCTCTCTCTCTCTCTCTCTCGCTCTCTCTAGAATCCTCTCTCATGCTGTCTCACTCTCTCTAGAATCCTCTCTCATGCTGTCTCACTCTCTCTCTCAATCTCTCTCATGCTGTCTCACTCTCTCTCTCTCTCGCTCATTCTCTCTCATGCTGTCTCACTCTCTCTCTCTCTCTCACTCTCTCTCTCAATCTCTCTCATGCAGTCTCGCTCTCTCTAGAATCCTCTCTCATGCTGTCTCACTCTCTCTAGTATCCTCTCTCATGTTGTCTCTCTCTCTCTAGCATCCTCTCTCATGTTGTCTCGCTCTCTCTAGTATCCTCTCTCATGTTGTCTCGCTCTCTCTCAATCTCTCTCATGCTGTCTCTCTCTCTCTAGCATCCTCTCTCATGCTGTCTCACTCTCTCTCTCTCTCGCTCATTCTCTCTCATGCTGTCTCACTCTCTCTCTCTCTCTCTCAATCTCTCTCATGCTGTCTCGCTCTCTCTAGCATCCTCTCTCATGTTGTCTCGCTCTCTCTAGTATCCTCTCTCATGCTGTCTCACTCTCTCTCTCAATCTCTCTCATGCTGTCTCACTCTCTCTAGAATCCTCTCTCATGTTGTCTCTCTCTCTCTAGTATCCTCTCTCATGTTGTCTCTCTCTCTCTAGTATCCTCTCTCATGTTGTCTCGCTCTCTCTCTACTTCTCTTTTATGTTCACTTTCTCTTCAGTTCATTTTCTACTGACTTCCTTTTAAAGTGTATGGCACATCTGCTGCGGGTCCTTCCAGTGGCCCAGCCTCTGTGATGTATGACTGCAGTTAGGACTTGGGAACAGACGGAGGCGCTGTTTGATTGATGTGCTAACATGGAAAGCCTGGCACTTCTGTCCTTTTCGTTGTGGACACTGACTGGCACACATATTGAGTATGAAGGGACTATAGTTTATGTCGGGGGGAAGGTGGCACATCTTCCTTGGGCCGTAAAATCTGAAATATTCTTGGAAAAAGGAACTTAGACTTATTTAAGCTTAGTCAGTTCCAAATAAACACCCAGCACCCACTGTGTTCACCCCTCACCTTATGAATGACAACCTCAAAATGACTCCGAATGGATGGATGTAAACACACAGTTTCAAACAGAAACGAATAAAGAATTTCAAAAACATTAAAAATCAGGATGACTCTGAAGCCCCACAGTCCTTTCAGTTTGAAGTCAGTAGGTGTATTGTGTTATGATTCATAGTATTGAATCATCTATCAGTAGGTTTCAGAGACATTAAGTTTATATCAGTATAAACTGAAAACAAGGAAGTTGAAAAAACACATTTGTTGAATGTAAAAGCATTTTTATGCCAATGACATCTTTATTAAAATGACAAAAGCACCCCTACACTTGAATTTATCAATTTATAATTGTATGTGTTCTTTAATCATCAGGGGTGAAAGAGCTTCAGACTTATGTAATACCATTATGTATTTGAAACAAATACAGAGACACACACACACACACACCCCAACAGACACAGACATGCACATAAATACACCCTGTGTCCAGGAGGTCTTGGAGGTGAAAACAAAGAATCCCCGATCTTGTCCTCTTCAAGGGCACCTTCCCAAAGTTGAGTGAGCGATGGTGTCCTTGAGCCGTCGGTGTGTTTGTGTCGATTGGCATCCTTCCCCTCTGTTGCTGGCAACCCTACAGCACATTGGGGGGTGGGGGTGCCATTGGTGAATGATAAAGTGGTCGCTAGGCAGGTCAGCACCTCCATTAGAAGCCACAACATGTTATCCTGCATCTTCTAATGTCAGGCAGTGCTGTAATGTTGCAATGTGGTAATGTTGCTTCAATGTTTGCTGCTTACATTTAACAAACATTTGATGTTTTTATTTGAAGGTCAATCAGTCTGTATACCTCCAGAATCATACTTCAGTCTTTGTCAATTTGTGTTTGTAATTTAATCTACATCAGATTCAGATCAAACACAGAAATAAACTGGTTCACAACAAACAGGAATTGAGACGGTGTGGTAAATGTAAAATGATGTTGTGAAGCCGGGGAAATTCTGTATGTTTTTTTTTTTTTCTGCTGGCAGGAGAAAGAGGATTTGATTGACTGGTGTTCATGCATGGTTTGTGTGCTTGTGGAAGGTGGAGATACAAGAGCCTTTCTCAGGGAGGCGCAGGAGAGCTTCAGATACGTGGCTGTGGAGGCTAGGAGGGAGGGAGGGAGGGAGGGAGGGAGGGAGGGGGGGGAGGAGAGAGAGACAGATACGCTGCAAACAAGAGTGAGAGAAAAAAAGAGAGAGAGAGCGAGCGAGAAAGTGAGGCAGTCAGGGCCTGGGACAGCAGGTGAGTGTATACAGGCTGAGGGTGGACGACAGATGCTTCTGTCAGCTCTCCAACAGTCACCGCTTTGTGGGAGCACCACAGATGCCTTCCTCCTCCTCCTCCTCCTCCTCCTCCTCTTCCTCCTCTTCCTCCTCTGCCTCTCCCCCATCGCCTCTCAACCCTCAGCTCTCGACAGGCGGCACTGAGGATGACAAGACAGGCATGGTCCTCTCAGCGTGTGGAGTGACCAGGCTGGGGGTGGAGGAAGGGGCCCCATGATGGAGCTGCGTGGTGGGGCCTATAGCACCGCAGCACACGCCCTGCCTCTGCTGCTGGGCTGGTTATAAATGCTGGGGTCAGCGTGTGAGGACAGGGGAAGGGCTCTCGCGCTGGGCTGTGGCCCCGGCTGAGCCGCGGGGTCCGTGCGTCCCGCCCCGCAAGGGGAGCAGATGTTTTCGCTTGGGGCGAGCCAAATTTCCGTAGCAACCTTCAGCTGCTTGGAGGTCAGGCCTTCAATAAGGTGGGCGGCGTGGGGGGACATTTCGAGAGGCGAGCGCATCAACTTTGATACAACAACATATTAATTATGGAGCTAGACCCAGGGCTGGAGGGCTGTAGTGGAACATACCACCCCACTGCTTCGAGCTTCCGTCGGTTGACATTAGCCAAGGTGGTTGGCAGGTCCTGCAACCTGCTCCATAATACATTTTTTCACAGTAAAATTAGGGAGGGCTCCCTCCCTATCTCTCACCAGAATGATTGTTTCGAATGCTGAAGTACAGTCGGATTTTTGTCCTACTGATGAGGCTTGCATGCGTGTTGCTCCTGATGTAGAACGGATGGTGTTTCATATGTTCTGTATTTGTGTGTGAAGAGCTGGATGCTAGCCGTAAGAGAAACCCATTCCCACAGGTGCAAATTGAGAGATATGGGAAGATTGTCACTTCACTTTTAGTAACTTCCTAAACAAATGAGCGCAGTGCAGCTCACCCGCTAACAACCTCCGCATTGATTCCTTTTGAAAGTGGAGGAGCAGAGGATTACCCAGAGAGCTGGTGGAGAAGACCCAGCTTATTGGCCCTTTTTAGATTTGGCAACGGGTTTGACAAAGACGGGGGGAAACAAAATCTAGGGGCTTATGGCTGTTACGCGGTCCCGAGGAAAAACTTGAAAGACTTTTCTGGTGCTGGGAAGAGAGGAGGAAGAGTTGACTCCTCAGCTCAGGGCCGGGGGGGGGGGGGGGGGGGGGGGGGAGCACAGGAAATGAGCGAGAAACGCTACGGCACAAACATAGCCGGGAATTGAGACGTTTAAAAACCTTAACAGGGGACTCTGTGATCAAAGGGGCCTCATGATTCTCATTCGGGTGTGAATGGACCCATCAGCAGGAACAGAGGGGATTTATCGTGTGAGGGATCACGGCGTGCGAAAGTGTCAAATAAGCACATTAGCTTTAGAAGGCCCTCGGAATAGAAGACGATCCAGATCATTATCCTCCCGGGGCGCTGAGCCCTTCGCCAGGGAGAGAGCCTCATCAGTGGAGAGGGCTGCTCTGGGTGCGGCTGCTTAAACTGCCTTCACTGTCAGGGAAGAACGCAGGGATAGCCACGTACCTCTCAGCTGAATTCGGTTCAACACAGGTCAACTAGTTATAATCAATTTAAGTACATGACCATGGCTCGCGTGGGACAGTGGCGTTAAAAGTCGTTGATTTACATGCCATTCAGAAAGAATGATTTTAAAAGCTCTAAATGGACGACTTGGCTACTGGACTGTGTGTTACGGCTCCCAGTGGAGAGACTTCAATGGCCGTACGATATGAACATGCACCGAAGGGAAGACCTGCTTCTCTCACCATCCTCCACCACCACCCATGGAGATTCACCCAGCATGGAGGTCACGTTCCTCTCTCTGTCGTGACTTTCCCTCAACCTCTCCTTTTTTACTTCACATGCACCCTTAAAAGCGCCTCAAAAGCCCTCACAAATTGCCCTCTCTTGCTCTACAGGCCGGTCGCCGGTCTAATTCTGAGGAATGTTTTTTTTTTTTTTTCTTCCCCCAGCACCAGGAGCCATACTGAATTATAAATCAAAGCAGGTCTTCCTCATGTAGCCACTGCTAATTGCACCTTCTTCGCCTCTCCATGTCACTTTAAACCCGCCTGTGAGCCACGTGTGAGGTAAGGCAAAAAAAAAAGAGCGAAAGTATAACCTGAAAAACGGCTCCCAAAATGGCCAATTTCTGTCTGAACGGCTGAAATCTAGCGCTGACCGCTCTCTCACACTTTGGTGCCCTGTCCTTGAAGTATATAGGTGACTGGTCTCTCTGGCTGATAACCCAGAATCTTGTTTCTTTTTTTTTCTTTTCTTCCTTCAAACAAAAGTGGGGCCAGGGCCCGCAGCTGTGAGGCCGCTCACACCTTCCGCACCTCTCTTCTATCTGTCAGGTATTTTTATCTGGGTAATTCGGCTCACTTTATTTGTGCCTTTTCACTCTCCCACTGTGTCCTCTGCGTGTCACGCTCCTGTGCTGGACAAGGCTGGGCCATTCATCACGCCGACGGCCAGCGTTCCGCCCGCCCGCGGCCCGCCCGCTCGCCGCTGTGTTAATGAAAGGGGCCGCGTCCTGTCCACTCCAGAGGGAGACGGGGCAGCCAGCGGAGGCCAGGCGGAGGCCAAGCAGAGCCTCCAAGCCCACAATGTAATTACCTCTCTGGACAGCAGGAGGTGAGGGGGACCCTTTGCACTGGCCTGGAGAACCCAGGACCCACTTATGTTTTACTGTTGTTATTGTTGTTGTTTGTTGTTTGTTTTTGTCTTCACCAAAACAGCAATAGAGAGATAGTATAAAAACACCACACCCCTGGCATGTCCAATAGCCAAACATCCCGCCACGCATGGCAGTGGGTGGGCAGAGAAAGAGGTTGGTGGACTCTGCAGGCTCCTGGCGCAGGGGCTCGGGGAAGGACCTGTGCCAAATATTGTGGAGGGGCTGTTTGAACGTGTTGACAGGAAGAGGAATGGACTGTCAGGCGGAGATGAGTAACGAGAGAGAGAGCTGGCCGCCAGTGACCCGCCACAGGGATGCTTGGTAAGGACAGCAACTGGCTGACCCCAGGTCTGTGTCATGCCGGTCATCCCGCCTGAGAGCCCCAAAAGAGGATAGTGAGCCACTGACCCAGAGCCTGTACCTCGCTGGGTACTTGTGTAAAGAACCCTGAGGGGCGTGGCACCTGACTGACCTCAGAACTGTTAGTTCTAACTTTTAGTGCTACGGTCGGGCACTGGCTGTGTAGTGTACTGTAACTGACCCTGCAAACTGTGTCCTGTGTCATGGGCATTTAAAGTGCCAAATGGACATGTGCTCTGGTGATGCTCTTTGTTCAATGTGGAGTCACAAAAGATGGCCCTTGTCATATATCCAAATGTGTAAAATTCATAGTATAAAAAAGCGGTTGTATGTTTAATGAGGTCACAGATGAGGAACCACAATGTGAATGATAAGGAATGTGAAATTGTCTTGTAAGAAGCTGTCATAACACATATGTTTCTACCAAATAATAAATATAAAATATAAACAATAAATGTGTCTCTGACAACACAATCAGTACCCAGAACATCATCCATTCCAGGCCCCATTTATATCTGTCCCGTGTGATAGGGCCCCATTCATTTCTGTCCCGTGCGATAGGGCCCCATTCATTTCTGTCCTGTGTGATAGGGCCCCATTAACTTTTGTCCCGTGTGATAGGGCCCCATTCATATCTGTCCTGTGTGATAGGGCCCCATTAACTTTTGTCCCGTGTGATAGGGCCCCATTCATATCTGTCCTGTGTGATAGGGCCCCATTCATATCTGTCCCGTGTGATAGGTTGGATGGGATGGGATGTGATGGATGAGATGGCAGTTGATTGACAGCTGACTCACTGGAGTTTCAGGACCTGTGCCAGATGTCTGTTGTGGCTGGTTTCAGGAGATCATGTCTGTCACCTCGCCACACCTCTCTTGGCATTCTCAGTGGTGCAAATGTGGTTGCCTGACGTTTGAAAATAAAATTCAACACCAAAAACATGGCAATATTCCATCAAATTGCAGTTAGTTAATAACTTAGCTAACTAATACATTTTTTTTTCTCTTTTCAAATGGATTTTGGATTTAATAGATTGAATTCAGTGATTGAACAGCATGTGTAGAAAGTCATGTGTGTCATATATTGTAGGCTTTATTGTCTTTGAGGTATATAGTCTGTTAACACAGGTTATGGCCTATAGATAAGGCTATATTGTCTTTTGAGGTAGTATAAAGTGTGTTAACACTGGTAATGGCCTATAGCTAATGTCAACTATCCCTCTTCGCACACACAGATTGCCACTATGCAAGGCAGTCGGCATAAGGACGAATTGAGCCAATCAATTTTGCTGTTTGATCTCGCTGGTCTCTGAATAAATGTTTATTTAAATGCTCCTTTGAGCAAACATTGACTTTCCCGCAGCTGCAGCTGATTTTCATGATATTTTGGGACGCTGTGAATATCCCCTCCCTGTAACTCTATTTTCCCCTCCCTGTAACTCTATTCTCCCCTCCCTGTTTCTCCATCTTTCATTCGCTCTGGCTAACTCTATTTTCCCCTCCATGTTTCTCCATCTTTCATTCGCTCTGGCTAACTCTATTCTCCCCTCCCTGTTTCTCCATCTTTCATTCGCTCTGGCTAACTCTATTCTCCCTCCCTGTTTCTCCATCTTTCATTCGCTCTGGCTAACTCTATTCTCCCTCCCTGTTTCTCCATCTTTCATTCGCTCTGGCTAACTCTATTCTCCCTCCCTGTTTCTCCATCTTTCATTCGCTCTGGCTAACTCTATTTTCCCCTCCATGTTTCTCCATCTTTCATTCGCTCTGGCTAACTCTATTCTCCCCTCCCTGTTTCTCCATCTATCATTCGCTCTGGCTAACTCTATTCTCCCTCCCTGTTTCTCCATCTTTCATTCGCTCTGGCTAACTCTATTCTCCCTCCCTGTTTCTCCATCTTTCATTCGCTCTGGCTAACTCTATTTTCCCCTCCCTGTTTCTCCATCTTTCATTCGCTCTGGCTAACTCTATTCTCCCCTCCCTGTTTCTCCATCTATCATTCGCTCTGGCTAACTCTATTCTCCCTCCCTGTTTCTCCATCTTTCATTCGCTCTGGCTAACTCTATTCTCCCTCCCTGTTTCTCCATCTTTCATTCGCTCTGGCTAACTCTATTTTCCCCTCCCTGTTTCTCCATCTTTCATTCGCTCTGGCTAACTCTATTCTCCCCTCCCTGTTTCTCCATCTTTCATTCGCTCTGGCTAACTCTATTCTCCCCTCCCTGTTTCTCCATCTTTCATTCGCTCTGGCTAACTCTATTCTCCCTCCCTGTTTCTCCATCTTTCATTCGCTCTGGCTAACTCTATTCTCCCCTCCCTGTTTCTCCATCTTTCATTCGCTCTGGCTAACTCTATTCTCCCTCCCTGTTTCTCCATCTTTCATTCGCTCTGGCTAACTCTATTCTCCCTCCCTGTTTCTCCATCTTTCATTCGCTCTGGCTAACTCTATTCTCCCCATGTTTCTCTTCAGCTGTGTGTCTGAACTGTGTGTCAGAGGTGTTGACAGTGGCGTGGCTCGTCAGAGGTGATGAGAGCTACGGTTCAAACTGGAGCGACGACAGCGGATCTGACCGGCCCACGTCTGAGCCCCCCCTACCCCCCCAGCTCCCTGCTCTTTCCCAGCCTCTCCCCTCATTCATATGCTGCACACATACAACACATACACACACACACACACACACACACACACACACACACACACACACACACACACACACACACACACACACACACACACACACACATACAACACATACAGAACACATCACCTCACTTTACCCATGCACACCCACATTCAACTCCATGGCCATACACAAACCTGCATACAGTATATTCATGCTCTTTGCTTGCTTAACTACACGACACAACTGAACCCACAAACAAACAAACTCCATCACTAACACTCACACATACAAGGTCTGTTCAGAGAGTGTATTTTGATTACATTACTCTGGCTCTGGTAGTGCTCCAAACCAAGCACCAAACAAGTAACTGCAACTCTGGTTGAATGCCTCGGACTCTTGCAGCAGGTCTTGTGTAGCATGTCAGCACACATAGCATAGACTCGCTCTCATTCCCAAGAGTGCAGACCCACACCAGACACACCACAAGATCTTAAGGCTCTCTGACTTACATCAGTCAAAGTAAAGTAACGTAAATAAACTTCAAATTTAAGTATCAATCGTAGTCTTATTATGAACATAGCAGCATTAATATGATGAAATGGATTCAGTCTTTGTGCATTTTGGGGACCTGTCCGTGCAGTTGTGCCGAGGAGCTTTGGCCTACTTTCCACAGTGTGAAGCCATGGCCCCCACTCCCCACCCCAACAACCTCCAAACGGCACTTCTCCCTCCTGCCTCTGATGTCCTTGATCTCGTTACAATAACGAGCACGGCCATGGTAATTATGATTTCTTGTAAAACATAGCTGGCTTAAAGTGATTAATGATCAAGGTTGAAGAGATTAGAAATAAGAATAAATTGATTAAACTGAAATAATTATGGTATCTGGACATGCGTGTAAATAATTAATTGTCTGTGTGACGTTGGCGAAACTCAGTGATTAGCAATTTAAATGTCTACAGGGGAGTTTATGGCTTTATACACGTGTGTGTGTGTGTGTGTGTGTGTGTGTGTGTGTGTGTGTGTGTGCGCGCGTCTGTGCCTGCCTGTTCAAAACGTCTCTGTGTCAGCCGGTTGAGTGTAATGTGCTCTAAAAAGGGTTATTTAGTTTCAGGGGTTGTCCTGTGAATAAATAATGTACATGGCTAAGAGTACAACTGTCTCAATGCTACACTGAAAATACGCGCCCTAACAGTATGTGACCTTAAATTAATACAAGGGAATTACACAAACACTGTGATGTGAGCCTTCCCCTTTTCTCTTTTCTAATTAAGAGAGAGAATGATCTTAACGTGGCTCTCACACAGCATCTCCTCTCTGTAGTCATCAGTTTTTTCCCCGCTTTGACTTAGTACCTTATCCTTTTGGGAACTCATCTTCATGGGTTTATACATACGTGTACAAGAAGAGTGCCTATTAGTAGAGAAGACCTCTAAAGAGAAAACTATTTTCAGTTCATCTAATATTTCATTGATCTCTAGCATATAGAAGCTATATCCATTTAGTGGGTATCTCCAAGCCTCGCCTCTAAATCACATGTTTATTTAACGACATTAGAGGTTGTTCACACTATGCAGCAGAACCGCCGGCTATGTGAAAATAAATAACTCGGTGGATACAGTTTTCTGACACATAACCTGATGTGGACTTGAGAGTCACTGGTCCTGTGTTCACTCCTGTTGTAAGAGTAGGATGCCTATTGTACTCTCCATAAATATTCTGAGGCTTAGGGTTTGTGTGTTAATGATGAGTGCTATAGCGTGGACCTGCGGAGAGGGCTGCTCGAGCCTTTGTGTGCATGTGTGTGTGCCCTTGTGTTTCTGTATATGTGTGTGTGTGTGTGTGTGTGTGTGTGTGTGCCCTAGCTTGTGTTTCTGTATATGTATGTCTGTGTGTGTGTGTGTGTGGAGGGGGGATTCTCTGAGGAGGAGCAGACCTTTCTCCACGACCTGAACTGGTTCCTGGCAGCAAAGTGTGTGCTAATAACACAACCCCGGGGCCTGCTGGGATGGCGCTGCCGCTGTGCCTCTCCCGGCCGCTGTGCTCCGGGTGCTGTGACCCCTGACCCCAGCCTGGGCTAATGAGCAGGTTGGGCTGGCGTTGTGGAGGGCCAGAGCAGCTGTGCGGTGCAGGTTCCAGGCAATGACATTCGTCCTCATCAGCAGGGCAGTCTTTCCACTGCGTGCACAAAAAAAAATAAAGACGAAGAAAAAGAAGAAGTCCACTTTTCTCTCTCCCACCGCCTCTCTCACTCTCGCACTTACTCAAACACACACACACACACACACACACACACACACACACACACGTTTCTCAGGAGTGCGCGCCGACTCCCATTAATAATTCAGCGGCAGTAATTATGACTTGTCTCTTGCTCGGTTTGATGCCATTGCTGAGGGCATGTACCAACGCCTGGTGCCTGTGAGGAGCCAGCAGCCAGCAGCCCCTTCTCTTCATGCCATCAGGTTCAGCCCTGGCTAGGCTGCCTATCACAGCCCCCCACCCCCATGGCCACCATGGGACCTAATTAACACAACATAAATTACTGCACTGCTGATAAAGCAGTCAGAGGAGCCATCGCAGGGCAAAGCTCCGCCGCCGCCGCCGCCACTCAGTGTGTGGCTCTCTGGCCACAAAATAGGCCAGCTAATGTGTGTGTCTGTGTGTGTGTGTGTGTGTGTGTGTGTGTGTGTGTGTGTGTGTGTGTGTGTGTGTGTGTGTGTGAATGTGTGTGTGTGTGTGTGTGTGTGTGTGTGTGTGTGTGTGTGTGTGTGTGTGTGCTTCACTCCCTGACAGGCCTGTGGGGTTGTGGATGTGTGGGAGTTGCAGCCTGTGCCACCACACTGGGTGTGCAATTAACTTCAGGTTTGTGGCGCAACAAGCGATCGCTAATTAACCAAAGGACTACAACTACAGTAACCTCTCTGGGCACAGTCCAAGGCTTTGTTCCCATCTCATGTTGTTTTTCTCTGGCCGTTTTATCTCCGTCTGTCAGTCTCAGACCTCATCTGTTCTTTTGTCAATACACCTTGACCACAAGTTCAAATAGAACATCACTGAAAGCACCTCAGGGCACCAATCTCAACGTTTTTCGCCATTAGATATCAACACAGAAAAGTATGTGGTTAAAGTCACTGGAAGGTAAATAATTGATGTAAGCTCAGCGATGATTGACATTTATATGACAAACTTCACTCTCAAGTGGTGCAAACGCATTGCCATCCTCCGTCCTGTTTCCACATAGAGTTAGCAAAAAGAAAGCCCAAACATCAACATCATGTCATCTGACTGTGGAGGGTAAACATGTTCTAATATTAATTTAGCTTGTGCTCTCTTGTGCTTCTGAGGATCAGATGAGTTTCATGGGAAATAAGTGGCAGAGATTCAATATTGGGGGCCGCTTCGGGAAAACTCACTGATCCCTGGGCAAAGAACACACAAGTTCCAGAGCCAGCGTGTCCTCAGTTATCCTGACACCCGCGGGGAGAGCCAAGCCGAGCGTTATTACTACTTACATAGAAAGTGGAGGGAGGGAACCTTTTTTCGTTCAGTGTGTCTGCAAAAGCCACAACACATTTCATCCCTCCAAGTTCAAAAAGGTTTCGTCTACGTAGGCGATACCCATGACATGTCATCCGCGCACTAAGAGCCCCCATATGTTATGATCTGTGTCACATCCCAAAATCAGAGCTGAACAGTCCACGCCAGCATTTTTGGCAGCCTGTCCATGAATGCTGTGAAAACTGGCACTACATTTCTCCAAGCAGTTGGTGATCTAACTGTTCAAAACCGATACGGTTTTCATCATTTCCAAATGTGATGAAAGATACATTGGCAGATGAGGGACAGAGTCAGTTCTCTTGAAGAAAAGGAATAGAAGGAAGTCTTGCCAATCAAAAAAAATACCCTCAAGGACTTCAATCAATGTTAAAAATGTCACAGCTCTACTAGTTTAAATTCCCTGAGCAGCCGAGCAGTGGGATATATTTCTTTCTGATGAACATGTTGATGCGGAACTGCACAGTCTGGAAGCCATTCACAGGACCTTAACCATTCACAGGACCTTAAGCATTCACAGTACCTTAACCATTCACAGTACCTTAACCATTCACAGGACCTTAACCATTCACAGGACCTTAACCATTCACAGGACCAGGGCAGTAAAGATGGGCCTTAGTGTCCACTGGAGATCTGGAGGACTCAACCAGGAGCCGGCTACAAGCACTCAGGCACCAAGGCAGGGGTGACTGGTCAGTCTACAGTCCAACTGTAAAACAGAGGGTGTGACGTGCGTTGAAGTGCACAGTGAAAAGCTGAATACTGTGTGAGGAAAAAACTGAATGCTTGCCAGTTTATACATCCTCCTCTGCAAGATACATTTTTTTGTTTATTCAGCTTTAAAAACTCCACAGGCATCAGAAGTGTTACAAGGTAAGGTGACGATGCGTCGTAGAAAACATTTGCTGAAAATCTACATATACCAGTACCAAAATGTACATACTATAGTCTTATACATTTTGGTCT
>NC_137918.1:22593465-22615965 GCF_963457725.1 Sprattus sprattus | reverse complement strand
TCTTTGAGAGTTGTTGAGTTGTGAATGCTCAGGAGAACTGGGAGAGAAGCCACAGTTAGAAAATTATTGTCACAACAAAACAAGTCTGAAATTTGTGCTGTGTTGAAATGTGTCCATGCAGTAAAAAGTGGTGATAGCGATGTGTGTGTGTGTGTGTGTGTGTGTGTGTGTGTTTGTGTGAATGTGAATGTGTGTGTGGGTGTGTGTGTGTGTGTGTGTGTGTGTGTGTGTGTGTGTGTGTGTGTGTGTGTGTGTGTGTGTGTGTGTGTGTGTGTGAGTGTGTGTGTGTGTGTGTGTGTGTGTGTGTGTGAGTGTGTTTGTGTGAATGTGAATGTGGGTGTGGGTGTGTGTGTGTGTGTGTGTGTGTGTGTGTGTGTGTCTGTGAGTGTGTGTGTGTGTGTGTGTGTGTGTGTGTGTGTGTGTGTGTGTGTGTGTGTGTGTGTGTGTGTGTGTGTGTGTGTGTGTGTGTGTGTGCGCGTGTGTGTGTTGGCCAGGCTCAGGCCAGTAATAACTGCTGACGTGAAGTGCTCAAGAAACTTATCCTGAATTCTCCTTCTCAGTTCTCTCCTCCTCAGTCAAAGAGTCGGCACTTCTGATGTGCTCCTCGTCTTGGGTTTAGGGTGGACGCATCATTACATCATTAATATTTTCTCGCCGGCAAATTCAATTTGAAGCGAGGGGACGGCGAGCGCGTTCGACTCTTTTCGAAGTCGAGAAACAGGGACCCCCACGGCGAGCTGTCAAATCGTCCAGATTAGTTGCTTTTTTTGAAGATTCCGCCACATGCGGTTCTGCTTTACTCGTGAGATAAAGTGCAGCTTTACCGACGCACGGTGGGGCACCCGCTTTGATTCCCCCGCAACATGGCTTACTGTGACAACGCCTTGCAGGGGGTCTCTGTGAAGCTAATCTCTAATCAGGGATGAAACGCGTTTGGAGGAGTATTAGAGCACCAGGTTGATCTTTAAAAAAAAGCTCTTAAGTCAAAAGAGAGAGGAGTGTTGTAGGCATCAGACGAAGTGACTCTTAAAAAAAAAAAAAAAACGATGCAAAAATTCTGCTACTCCTTATGATCCAAAGCTGTCCTGTGAGTTTAACGATGAATCATAGTTTCCTTTCTGAGATTGAAGAGTTTGTCAGATTAAACTGTTGACTTTCTGCAGTTTCTACTGTATGTCTTGTACCTTGGGTGAAACCTTAAGGGCTATACATTCACTTGTATAAAACAAATGATATCCCCAAAAACCTTCTCACGTTGATGACACTAACAGCACAGGACGATACTGAAATACCGTTCTGTCGTGAAACATCGTGTCCTGTCGTGTGTGGCATTGTCAGCTCATTAACTCTTTTTGAGTTCAGTCCACTAATAGGCCTCTTTGTGACGAAAGGCAGGACTTGTGAGATTCTTGAGTGTGTGTGTGTGTGTGTGTGTGTGTGTGTGTGTGGTGTGTGTGTGTGTGTGTGTGTGTGACTTGTGAGATTCTTTTTCCTTCACACAACAGACAAAGACAAATCTGCTGATCCCTCCACCTTCCTATTCCACACTAACAAGGACCAAATAGACAATAAACACAGTCGATGATGCCTCTGTCAAGACCTGAAATTTCATAAGAGCCCGATCAAATTATGAGAGACCTTGCGGTGCAGCGCGGGGGGGCTCTGCGCAGGATTAAGGGCAACTATCTCAAGGCTGCGCTTCTCCGATAACTGCACCTAAAGCGACCTTTTCTCAGGCATACAATTACCTAGCCACAGGCCTCCCCCCTCCCCGCCTGCCCCCCCGTTTGAATTTCATCAGGGGTTTAATTAGTATACAAATAAAACTCCCCTTATCTCCCACTCGTCCTAATTGGCCTGTCTTTACTTCTGGCTGAAGTGTGGGAGAGTGGGGCCCCGTAATTAGGGTGACCGTGTTCACCTTTCCCTCTCAGGCGCAGCAGCGTGGTGGGGCCCCCTGGGGCCTCCCGAGTGTGGGGTGGGTGGGGGTGGGGGATCTCGCGAGCAAGACGGGCTCCGGATTATTGCCTCAGCAATCACTGGGTTTGGTCCCTCCGGTGCGCTCTCTCTCGCTGAAGGGGCTTTGGGTGCCTGGCGTTCCCACTCTCCCTGGCAGTGTGAAGCCCCTGCGCTGATCCCCTCCACTCACTGCTGTCTCTCTGTCTTCCTCTGCCCCTTCTTGCCTTCTTGCTCGCCACTGTGAGTAAGTAAGTGTTTATTGATTAGCCCACTCCCACATTCCAACAACTTAATATCAGGTGACAGTGCAGCAAGCGGTCTGCGTAATTAGAGTTCAGTAGGAAGAATGAACAGGAGAGGAGGTGAGGTGAGGTGAGGTGAGGTGTCCAATCAGGAGTCTTTGTTATTGAACTTGATTCCTTCCTGGTTTTCATGTTTTGCCATTCCTGAATGGCCGCACTCAGTTGACCTCCTGGATCAGAGTCTTTTAAGGGGCAATATGTCATTTATTCACAAACATTGAAAACAAAACTATGAGAATATAATAGTTCAGTTCCCATAGAATCAGTGAGACAACATGATGTTTCGATATACATTTAGCTTTTTGTCAGACAATTACGTGTTTATTTCCATAACAAATAAAGCATAGGAATGCATCAAACCAAGGTGTTTGCATGACGTATGTGAATACTGATAAAAGTTTCCTTTTCATTATGCCTTTTAGAAGCACATTACCACTGGAGAAACCCTGATTACCTAAATTGTTTCTTTTAAAGCTGCTGTGGTTGTTGTAAATCACGCCATCATTAAACTCAATGTATAAACACCAACAACATTGCATTTACTTAAATCCCACCCATTGCAAAAACATAAACATGAATACTGAAATGAAAGAGAGGGCCATGGCACTAGAATGCTGTGTGTAGGGGACCTTATCTGTGTTAGTAAACTATGCTAACAGGCCTTTATTCCATCCCCAAGAGAACCGCGCTGAACCTAGGGACCGACCTGCTAATTACATCCCTTCACACGGCTCACAGCCTGTCAGCAAATCCTGTGCAGATACCTGTCGCCAATCACAGGGCCTCGCCCCACGGCATGCCGCTAATACGATTAGACGGAGGTGCATGGCACCTATTTCAAGGATTACCCAATGGGGACTATTCATTCATCGCCATAACACTATATCTACTGCTCTCCAGCACCTGCAGGGTTTCAACCGGTCTCAAATTTCCCCTAAATCTTCTACGTCCTCCTCTCTCCACATTCTGATGACAAATAAATCTATTCTATTCTATTCTATTCTATTCTATTCTATACCATTCTATTCTATTCTATACTATTCTATTCTATTCTATTCTATACTATTCTATTCTATACCATTCTATTCTATTCTATTCTATTCTATTCTATTCTATTCTATTCTACTCTATTCTATTCTATTCTATTCTATTCTATTCTATACTATTCTATTCTATTCTACTCTATTCTATTCTACTCTATTCTATTCTATTCTATTCTATTCTATTCTATTTTATTCTAATGGCTCACAGCTCTCACACATGTGTCAGTTAGGGGTATCTAATGCAGGGGTCCTTCTTGTTTCTCAGCTCTGGCCTGCCTTGAAAAGCATAACTTCTATAGATTGAGTGACATCATTAACACAATCTTCCCTCCTCCACTCCTTATGCACCTCCTCCTGCGGCTATATGTGAGGCGCAGCCCGTGATTATGGATGCACATAGTTACTCGGCTGTGTGATGCACTAGGGTTCATAATTCATTTTTAAACTGGAAGATGTCCAGAAATATGATTTTCTGGAGGAAGGAAATCTTCTGGAGTTGGGAAACTGTAGTGACAGACAAACCCGAAGGCACAGAAAAAAAAAAAGTGAGCGCCTGCTTTGAGGCGGGAAGCGCACCATGTCAAAATTGACTGGGAGGTTCTCACGGAGCGCCATTAATCAGATGTAAAAATATGGACATGGTTTTGAATCAAAGAAAGGGAAAATCACACCCAAAGTAACGGCATACTGAGCAAGTCAAAGTGGTCAGGACAGGAGGCTGCACCACCCCTCAGTCAAACCTCACACACACACACACACACACACACACACACACACACACACACACACACACACACACACACACACACACACACACACACACACACACAGTCAAACCTCCAGCATTATTTATGTTTCTCCACTTTCCCTCTCTTCCTGCTGGGTTGATTTCAGCTCTGTCATAAAAAATGAGGTTGACTGCAGAAAAACCAATAAAAAGTTGCTTGATGTAGACAACTACGTATACAGCTGAATAAGAACATAGGAAGCTCAATTTTTCACTATGTGAGCTGAATTCCACCAGTCGGTATACTTTTAAATAATGCTGGAAGTACCGTTTTTGTTTATAAAATAAAAAGATAAAAGTTGGCGTTCACAAAAAATAATATCATAATTAGCAATGTTTTTAAATCAAGGATGGGGGTTTGGGATAATGTAAAAGAGTGGTTGTGAATGGTTACTTTTTTTTCGGATTAAGTTTATGTTACATTTGCAAAGTCAGTTCAAAATACCATGAGAGGAACACTTTTGTATAAACCTTTATAATATCTAAATTATATGACTTGTGGTGCAGTGATTTGATATTCTCTGTGATTTGATAAAGAATTGACAAAGATTTGTTTTATTTTCCAATACTCCCTCTATCTTCCTTAACCACGAGAGGCTTTATGAAAGATGGAGGAAGAAACACATTTTTAAAAAGTGCAAATATTGTGATATTTACAAGAACAGACAGTCAATACGAGAGTAGGCTACACATAACGTCTGAAGAACAGAAAAAGAGAAAAAGACACAGAGACCGAAAAGATGAAAATACTATGAAGAGATTAAAATTTAAGACAGCAGCAGCAGTCAAATGTATATATTTATATTAGAGGAAGAATGTTCTAGATGGAAGAGATAGATATATTGATAGAGAAAGGGAGAGAGAGAGAGAGAGAGGGGGAAGAGGGAAATTGAGGGAGAACAGCAGCTGGAATGGTGAACTGAGAAAAAGCCGCCCAGCCCTGAGGGACCCACCTCCAGCAGACACAAGATCAATTCTCTCCATCTCTCTCCAAAGCCTGATAACAAGCCTGACTTCAGCATGGCCAGGAGCTGTCTCTACTTTGAAATGTTCAATCTGGCTCAGGAACATGCAAGATATAGAGACAGACATAACCATATGCACTCATGCATAGAAGTGGAAAAGCGGCAGTGATGCCAACAGGAGACTTACATATCCATATATGTGCATATTTCATCAATAAATCTGAACATGGATCCTAATTCTATTTTTTATCATATCTTTATCTTAACTAAAGTCTGTCAACAAAACAGAGTCTCTCTTCACGAGAAGCGAATATAGGGGTTCAGATGATACGTCTGTTTTTCTTCTTTCAGAGACTACCATTGATTTGTTCAGAAAGAATGCATTACAGACAGTATAAAATGCCGAGCGGTTGCATTCTATCAGAACCATAGCATACTGTAATTTGTGGCTGTATGCGAGCCAAGGGGTGTGTGGTTTGGATGGTGATTGTGGCTTACATTGTTATTGGCCACGACCACAGTCCTCAACTCAAAACACACACCGTGAAAATCTGCACTGTGATTCCCCCAGACACAAATGGTATTGATAACACTCATTTGGGGAATTTTTTGGAGGGTAATGTTTCCTTCCTGTTGGTGCGCGTACTTGATTCACATTTGACTTTTTTTCTGCTTTGGAAACCCTGTACGGATACTGGGAATACAGAGCACACTTGGTTTTCGAAATCCATTTTTCCACAACATACGGCACATTTAAAGCTAGCCTTTTGAACCTGTAGTTCAGGCAAAAACATTCGCACACTGATCCACCTACAAGAACAGAAGATAGTTCAGTCATGATTGTGGTGGAATCCTCTGCCAAGGATCCAATACTCCAACCTTTTACGAAAGAGATCACAAGCCGTGTCTATCACATTTGAAGCCTATTGTGTCTGTCTGTCTGATTGGAGGCACTAGAATTGGACTGCTCTATGTGTCGGTGTCCAGACTCACGGGCTGCGCTGTGGCGAGATGATGGGCTGTGACAGGACCGAAATCTGGTTCTGTTTTACGATAACCGCAAACAGAAATGGCCTCGGGGGAATTGGAATCGGGGAGAGGCTCCAACCATCACAGCAGTTAGACGCTCGCTGAGCTGAGGGCGACGTGATTTTCTTCCCGTAAAAAAAGCCCCAGACCTGGGCTTTGGCGCGGTGCGTAGGTGCTGCTGCCGTTCCTCCGGCCGTGTCGTTCTGCATGTCTCACATTATTACTGTCTCTCTCCTGGCCGTCATACCCCTCGATGTCATAACATCGTCTCCGTAATGTTTCCCATGATCTGCCTGCACACTGCAAAAAATGCTTTTCTAACCTAGTGTTATTACTCTTATATTGAGATGAAAAATCTAATTGGTCTTGTTTCTAGCTAAATTGTACTTACCTAGTGCTTTCTTGGTAAGGTTATTTTGACCTATTTCAAGCAAATATTACTTATTTTAAGAAATCTTAACAAGCCAAATTTGCTTAACGTACTGGCAGCCAACTTTGCTTGTTTTAAGCAAAATCCTGCTTAAATATGTAATTATTTGTCTTAAATCTAGAGGGGCATTTTTTGCAGTGCACTGTGGGAGAGCTGGACCTGAGGTTCCTGCCAGATGAGCCCTTAGCTCTGGGGATGGGGAAGGTGTAGTAGGTACGGAGGCCTCAATGTGACATACAGAACCATCACAATTAGACCTGGAGGAAGGCATTGAAAAACTCAAGACAAACACACAAAGCACTGAGCAATACGTTTATAAGACTGTGTCTATGTAACCACCTTTGTCATGAGTCTGATGAGAATCTCTGTTATTCAGGTAGCTCATTAGCGGCGCCCAGACACAGACACATGTTCATATTTGATTTGGGACTGCACTCTACATGGACAAAAGCAACCAATACACAGCCGTCCATTATGGGCTCAACGGCTAAATCAAGGAGGCTTTTGCCCCGAATCTAGGTAGTAGGCGCTGTTCTGAATGCACGCCTTTGCTTCTCAAGCTTGAGAAAGGGGGACAGCTTTACACGGGTGACCTTTTACACGGATTTCAATTAGAGGAGAGGAGAGCAGAGGAGACGCAGAGGGGTCCCTGTAGCTCGGCAGGCTGCCTCCGCGTCTCCTCCTCCGGAACATCTGCCCACCTCGGCGGCCCGGCGTGTCGGTTCCCGCCTGAAGTCGTGTTGCCGGGGACGACGGCCAGGTGTTAGAGCCTCTGTCATTAGGCGGCCAGCTGTGCTGTCACGTCTGTGTCATCCATGACCCGTCACGGGCCCCTCCGAGCAGCATGGGGAGGGAGAGACCTTGACGGGGCTACGAGGGCAAAGCCACACGCTGCATATATATGAAGGGCTCCAGCCACTCAGCCTTACACACAACCATCACATTTACACACAGACGAAATAATGTACACACACACACACACACACACACACACACACACACACACACACACACACACAAACACACACACACACACACACACACACACACACAAACACACACACACACACACACACACACACACACACACACACACACACACACACACACACACACACACACACACACACACACACACACACACACACACTGATGGGCACCACCCCCACTGTGGCTAAAGACCTGGGCTCCCATCAATCCTGTCATTCAGATGCAAGGACACACCCTCCCTGTGCCCCACCTGTGCCCCCTCTGGTGTGGCCCCCCCATGCTGCGTCTGCGACAGCTTGCTGTCAGGGGCTCCTGCCTGGCAGGCATGTTGACCAGAGACTAGCCATTGGACGGAGAGTAAAGTATAGACATGTTTGTGGAGACACGCTCACAATAGAAACATGAACCCACAATTGCAGTGTATTTTGTCATCCATTTCAATTGGGGTCAATGGGGACAGAAGGTGAAATTCATGCTGAATTACTAGAAAATGAATGCCTCATTGACAACACTGGATTAAATTTGCTATTCCTCTGCTCATTTTAATGTAATATTCTGCAATTTGCTGAGAAACATACTGGACGGTATTCTAAATGACCCCAAAAATTGCACATTCTCTGATTTTTCATGGAACTGAGTAACTTTAACAATATGGCTGACGGCTTAGAGCAACAGTGTAGTTCTGCACCAATAACAAAGGCACGGAAAACACATGTTTCTCCGCAGAAACGTAATGACATTCACATGTTCGACATCACGCACTGTATCAATCACACACCGCAATTTCTACACAACCCTACACCGCCAAGTACATCTGAACAATTTTTGTTTTTGGTTTATGACATTGAGCCAGTCCTGACAACATTCCAGCCTGTAGAACAAGCGTGGATCCCTTGATGGTTGACCCGCGTTGTGAATTTGACACCGCCAGGATGGCTCTGGACATGCAGTTAGCGAAGCCCTCCTTCTTTAAGAGAGGCGTGAATGACATTCTACCGAGCGCAGGAAGAGTCCTCTCTCTCTCTCTCTGTCAGCTCTGCTCTGATCTCCGGACCAGAGCACAAGATGGAGGAAGCAGATGACATGACACGCAGAAATGGGAAAAGGAGAAGAGAAAAGAAACAGCAGAAGAGGAGAGTAAAAGAAAAGGGGGGTAGAAGAGGGGACCATGGCATAGGAGAAAGGGAACACAAAGAAAAACATGAGGTGATAAGAAGACAAAAGAATACAGAGAGAGAGAGAGAGAGAGAGGAGAGAGAGAGAGAGGAGAGACAGCACGCTGCAGTGGCAGGAGAATGGGTGTTACCAGTGGTGTAGTGGTCCCTGGAGAAGTGGGTATACTCTTTAATTTTTTTAAGCAGCCCCTACAGCACAGGATAAACGCCCTGTTTTTAAAAGTGGGTACACGCAATGCTGACTGAAAAATAAGTGGGTATACTCTGTATACCTGCGTATACCCTGGACTACACCACTGGGTGTTACTGCTCCACATTGAGAGCTCTTACTGGGTCATCAGGAGCTGGTGGCGGGCCTGTGTCCAGGGGCGCAAAGAGCACTGTCCCCCCCCAGATTCATGGTGACCCCGATCCGTCCCCACCATTCTCCCTGCGTAAGGCGACTAGCATCAGTTAATAACTCTGCACAGCTGATTAGGCCATGTTAGCGTCCCCCCCAGTTTAAAAACCCCATCTGCACCCCTCCCGTCTTTCACCTCCGCTGCACACCGCACCTCTCTGCCCACCGCACCTCTCTGCCCACCACACCTCTCTGCCCACCTCTCCTCTCTGCCCACCGCACCTCTCTGCCCACCGCACCTCTCTGCCCACCGCACCTCTCTGACCACCTCTCCTCTCTGCCCACCACACCTCTCTGCCCACTGCACCTCTCTGCCCACCGCACCTCTCTGCCCACCGCACCTCTCTGCCCACCTCTCCTCTCTGCCCACCGCACCTCTCTGCCCACCTCTCCTCTCTGCCCACCGCACCTCTCTGCCCACTGCACCTATCTGCACACCTCTCCTCTCTGCCCACCGCACCTATCTGCCCACCGCACCTCTCTGACCACCTCTCCTCTCTGACCACCTCTCCTCTCTGCCCACCGCACCTCTCTGACCACCTCTCCTCTCTGCCCACCGCACCTCTCTGCCCACCGCACCTCTCTGCCCACCTCTCCTCTCTGCCCACTGCACCTCCGCTGCACACCTCTCCTCTCTGCCCACTGCACCTATCTGCCCACCGCACCTATCTGCACACCTCTCCTCTCTGCCCACCACAACCCAGCAGTCACAGCCCCTGGTTGGCTACTCGCCCTTGCAGCACACACAAAGTGGAGAGCGGAGGAGAGGAGCTGAGGAGGGAGGAAGGGGGAGAGAGAGACAGGCTCTGCTGGCCTGAGGACAGGAGCGGGAGAGGTCGGGCTATCAGGAAGACGGCGCATTCAGTGGCGCAGAGAGCACTAGACACTCAGACACCTGACCAGTGACCACTCACACAGCACACAGCACACACAGCACACAGCACACACAGCACACACAGCACACAGCACACACACCACAAACAGCACACACAGCACACAGCACACAGCACACACAGCACACAGCACACACAGCACACACAGCACACAGCACACACAGCACACACAGCACACACAGCACACACAGCACACACAGCACACACAGCACACACAGCACACATGCCACAAACAGCACACACAGCACACAGCACACAGCACACACAGCACACATACCACAAACAGCACACACAGCACAGCACACAGCACACAGCACACACAGCACACACAGCACACACAGCACACAGCACACAGCACACACAGCACACATACCACAAACAGCACACACAGCACAGCACACAGCACACAGCACACACAGCACACACAGCACACACAGCACACAGCACACAGCACACAGCACACACAGCACACACAGCACACACAGCACACACAGCACACAGCACACAGCACACAGCACACACAGCACACACACCACAAACAGCACACAGCACACAGCACACACAGCACACAGCACACACAGCACACAGCACACAGCACACAGCACACACAGCACACAGCACACACAGCACACACAGCACACACAGCACACACAGCACACAGCACACAGCACACAGCACACACAGCACACAGCACACACAGCACACACAGCACACAGCACACACAGCACACAGCACACACACACACACACACACACACACACACACAGCACACACACCACAAACAGCACACAGCACACAGCACACACAGCACACACAGCACACACAGCACACAGCACACACAGCACACAGCACACAGCACACACAGCACACAGCACACACAGCACACAGCACACAGCACACAGCACACACAGCACACAGCACACAGCACACACAGCACACAGCACACACAGCACACACAGCACACACAGCACACACAGCACACACAGCACACAGCACACACAGCACACACAGCACACAGCACACAGCACACACAGCACACAGCACACACAGCACACACAGCACACAGCACACACAGCACACACAGCACACAGCACACACAGCACACACAGCACACAGCACACACAGCACACAGCACACAGCACACACAGCACACAGCACACACAGCACACAGCACACAGCACACACAGCACACACAGCACACAGCACACAGCACACACAGCACACAGCACACAGCACACACAGCACACACAGCACACAGCACACAGCACACACAGCACACACAGCACACAGCACACACAGCACACACAGCACACACAGCACACACAGCACACACAGCACACACAGCACACAGCACACACAGCACACACAGCACACAGCACACAGCACACAGCACACAGCACACACAGCACACAGCACACAGCACACACAGCACACAGCACACAGCACACAGCACACACAGCACACACAGCACACAGCACACACAGCACACAGCACACAGCACACACAGCACACAGCACACACAGGCAGGCACTTCAACATGCACACCACACCACAGCAGAGTAGTCACAAGGCTCTTCCAGTTGTAGCTTTCTCAGTAAATACTTTTTTTTGTTGCTGTTGTGGGAAAGCATCAGGGTTAAGTGCATGAAGTGAGATTTTTGAATTTTTTTTTGAGCACCAATGTGAAGAGATGGGAAGGTATTAAAACTGCACACATTAAAAGCAGAATTTGGGTGAAACCTCATATGTTTCTTGCTGATGACCAAACATCTGTCCGATAAGCTGTCATGACACCCAGTGCAGCCACTACAATACAATTCCTAAACTGTATTTTTACGAGACATTCTTTATCATTATTTTCATTATTGCCATACCAAAATATTATAATTGCAAATGAGAGTCTTATTCATTATATAAACTTAATAATACATATTTGTTGAGTAAAAACAAAATGGCCATGTGTTTGCGGTGTAATTTGTATCAGTAGTTCAATCCCTGAAGTCTTTTAGTCTGAATTGAACTTCACAAAGATGCAAATTGTCGGTAGTAACCCAATTGGAACCATATCTCTCAAGGAATAAAAAAAGAAAACAGAAAGAAAGGAAAAGGAAGAAGCCTGGAATAAATTACAACATAGTATTTTGACATAAACTGCATTCAAAATTAGTTTTCCATTGTTGCTGAGTTGACATGTATTCACAGCCAAATAAAGGCAAACAATAACAGTGAAAGAGAGCCTTCTGGGGAATGAAGTTCAAACGGTCTTTTCTCCGTGCAAAACAAAACTCCCCACCTAGGTTTGTGGAAATAAATACAAAATGGCCATAAAATTGTTGTTGATGTTGATCCCTGGCAGGAGAGCACACCCATTACTATGTCAGTAGAGCAGACGTAAGAATTAATAACACATTTCTTATGTGTGTGTGTGTGTGTGTGTGTGTATGTGTATGTGAGAGTGTGTGTGTGTGTGTGTGTGTGTATGTGTATGTGAGTGTGTGTGTGTGTGTGTGTGTATGTGTATGTGAGAGTGTGTGTGTGTGTGTGTGTGTGTGTATGTGTATGTGAGTGTGTGTGTGTGTGTGTGTGTGTGTGTATGTGTATGTGAGAGTGTGTGTGTGTGTGTGTGTGTGTGTGTGTGTGTACATTATTTCGTCTGTGTGTAAATGTGATGGTTGTGTGTAAGGCTGAGTGGCTGGAGCCCATGTTTTGACACTGTAGAGCTCTTCAGCGTTACTTTCTCTATAGCGCCAAAAAGACAGAAAATACAGATATTCTCTTTAGAGCTTACACTGAGATTTACATCACTGACTGTACAGTTTCTTAAGTGCAGTTATTAGGCATTTTTTTTATCATTTAAACATGTTATGTTTATTTTATAACATTTCTCAGTTTTTGACCATTTCTAATTTTTGTCCTACTTAGGGCAAATAAATTCAGTACACACATAGAAAGAAAAAAAACTGAAATCACCAAACATAGGACAAAACTATAACGACTGTTTCAAATGTAAATGGCAAATCTAGCATACCGATGAAAAACACTGATAACTTTCCATGAATGTTACTCCGATGAGACTCTGCATGCGTTGGAATCTCCCGCAGACATGCTCACTGGCATTTACATGTGGCTCCCGCTACAGAGCGCTGCGCTCTCATCTAAACCCATGCTCTCAGCGAAGCAGATCAATACATGCCTGAGATATCAGCTCCCAACTCTTCCCTCATGTACAGGTTGGTTTCAGACACTAACCCCAGGTGCCATTTAATTTAGTCAGGGTAATACACTTAACAACACTTCATTCAGACACACAACAAAGGGCTGGGTGTTTGTACCGCGGCTCCGGCCGCCCTCCCAAGGCGAGTCCTGGGCTGCTTGAGCTGCGGAGGTGTCAGAGGAGGGAGGCTATTCCCTGCCTCACGTACGTGCATTGGTGTGTGTGTGTGTGTGTGTGTGTGTGTGTGTGTGTACGTGTATTGTTGTCTGGGGTTATTGGCAGCATTCCTTTTTACTCCGACACCAGCGGCTTCCCTGGTGGCCTTTGTCACAGAAGAAAGAGAATGATCAATATCTCAGTTAAACTCGACTTTCAAAGCTGATCGCACCTCATTCGGGCCTCCGCTTTAATGAATTTTCTTTCATTCCGCACGAGTTTTTAAACATCAAACAATAAATCGGCCAGGGCACAGTAAAATATTTAGATCTATTGACTGTGGTTGAAAAATGTAGAGGGCAAAAACTCTGGTGGTTTGATGTTGATACATTCTGAGTACTTTAATCCACCCGAGTGTTTCCTTTTATCTTCTTGGGTCTCTCCAAAAGGGGGAAAAGGGCCTCAAAGAATATTCTCAGACATCCAACCAACTCCGTTAAAGAGCATACCTCTGCCGTACAGTTTAAAGCCATCTTTGGAAAAAGTATACTTTCTTAATTGTACTGCGCTGGCCAATACTGATGCAATCCTCCCCCACTAAAAAATGGACACAAAAAAAGCAGAAGTAAAAGAACAGCACACACACTGGCCGGGTGATAAAAATTACATCACACAAGGAGGACCAAACAGAAGCCTGGCTGGCCATACTGCGCTATGTATTGACAAAATATCATTACACTGACATAAAACAAACCACAATATAAAGAATAACACTATGAGGAAGAACCAAGAAAGTCACAACATTACAGTGTGGTGGCTATCAAAGAACCTAACATCTGCTTGTTTGCTCAAGAAGCCCAAGTAAAAAAATACCAGCTCCCTTTCATTGTGATTGCTGGTACTGACGTTGGGAAGACGCATTTGATAACCCACACAAGCAGGCTTCTAGCTAGGATTTTTTGAGGGGGGGGGGGGGCTCCATTTTGTAATTGAACCTTTATAATATGGCATAAACATATTGAATACACAAGTGTGACACAAGTGTCTTCTCTACTTCACTATCTGTCTCTTGCCGCAGACCCCACCTTCTCTAAGATGCCGTATTTCAGAGACTGTATCTCAGCTTGTCTCTGGCACTTCTAGCTGGGTGAAAATTACTCTGTCCATTTCCGTTGTCAAAGTCACGTTGAGGTGAAACGCTCGGTCCTGACCCCTCCACAGAACCCCCATCTCCCTGATGTGTTCGGTGGTAATAAATTGCTGTATGTGCTGCACGCGGGTGCGTCGGGCTGGCGTGACAGCCTGGCTCTGACGTTAAACATCTGTTGTGTGATTCATTCGTTTCAGGATGTGGAGTGACACTGAGGCACATCTGCCTGAACACAGACTTCCCCCCCCACCCACCCTACCCCCCCACTACTCTCTCTCTCTCCGCAAGCTGACCCTCATCAAAGGGCTTTTGCCATGCAAATGCTTGTGGGATGACGGTGATGATGATGATGATGATGATGATGATGATAATGATGATGATGCCGTCATCTTCTCTTTTCTTGTATGGTTGCTTCAGCCAAGTGACATGACTCTCTCCCTCCCAAACCGGCAGCGGAAGCCAAGGGGCACACACACACACACCCCCTGGGGGCACTCTGAGATGGCAAACACAAAGAAAGTCAATTGTTTCCTCTACATCCCAAACAAAGTATTCTGAAGCATGTTTTAGAGCATGAATCATGCTCACACAGATGTTGAAACTACCAAGGAAAATGTTCTGATAATTGCTCCATCCATCCATGTTAGCATTCATTGTGAAAACATTGTTTTTTTTTAGAAAAGCGCTTGCAGAATGTACTGTACAAAATTCACACTTGCACGCACACACACACACACACACACACACACACACACACACACACACACACACACACACACAGAGTGCTCTTGCAAAAGCATGGTAAAGTTATAAAGCACAAAACAACAATAATAATAATAAAAGTTAATATTATTATGATTATTGTTATTTACATTTTTTTTATCCATACAACTGACGGGGTGGTTTGTTATTAATATATGAGCCTCAGAGAAAAAAAAAAACATTTTCAGCTGTGTGGTGCTACATTTACTCTTTCTAAAAAGAATGGTTGTATGGAGAATTGTAACCTATTCCCCCAAGAAGCAGTTAGTTCACTGTGAAGGAGTCAATAGCTGTAGCTCGGTACAGGTGATTGCGTTTTGACAATGGGATTGTCAATGGAACAGTATGTCCTTTCTATTATAGTTTATGTAATTGCTGACACTTTTACGGCCTCAGATTATAAATGCTTGATTTATCCTGGAAATAAAATACAATAATTGCATCAAGGTTATTTCCAAACATTCCCTGATAAAGCAGATAAAGTTCTAACGAGGTGTCAGCATACCCGTATGCCTATTTCTCCATCATAACCGTGTTTAATAAATATTTAGCAAAAAAGAAATTGTGGATAAGCACGCGCAGTTTCAATTCAATTAGTGCAATTCGACCCACTTTTTTTTCGTAACTTCCGCTCATTTTAGCTCATCAGAATTGTATTAACTCTTAATCTGGTAACCTATTTAAAATAACATGGAAAACAAAGTTCAAGTGAGCGAGGAAACAGGATGCTCAGCACTAAACACCAGAAAAGTAAACTCGTTTTCTTTTAAAACCTGGCCTTCGCCATATCTTCGCGGTTGAGGACAATCCAGCTGAAACATAAACGAAGAAACATTCCTTTACATCCCACCAATATGGAGGAGGTGACGTACCCATTTTACTCATGTACTTGCTATTTCATTCTTGACTAGGAAACCTTGCTGTCTAGCATAAGACACCCTTGCCTGTAGTATTTTTTCAGTAAAAAAATAACAATAACAAACATTGCGTTAAAAACTAAAAACGACTGAGCACGTAGCACCTGTCCAATATGTTTTTAGAGAACTTTGCCTTCTCACTGTTTTACCAGAATTGGTTTCATGTTACACTGGTTTGGCAAGGGGTAGGCCGAAGAAAAGTTTAGCCCATACGTGTTCAAGCGCTCATGAACTTGACTCTTTCCAACTTTAAACAAACATTCTGTTTCCTCTACGATGCATCCTCAATAGTACATTGTTGTGAAAGCTTTCAGCCAATAGGTGGCAGTATGATACTTAAATCTTTTCGTACAGTGGCTCAGCTGCCGGAGGTCCTAGAGCTTCGTTTAGGAGTCTTGTACTTAAAGAAGACTGCAAACCTTCAGCCAGTGACCATCTGTCTCCGTAAACATGATGCACACATAAACAAATACCATACAGCCTTCAATATGGAAAAAAATATCAAATCAATTGACACTAAAAACCCGTTTACATTCACTCAAACTTAAATAAATTGCATGAGATTGTACCAATCTATGTGTTTCATTGTTTTATGTCCTTTATTCTGTTCGAGGCTTGATTGGTTTCATTCGAAATATTAGACATTTCCTCTTTAATTTTTATTTTTATGACATAGTTTAAAAGAGGCAAATAAAAATGTTAGTAGTGTCACAATGAAAGTAGTGAAGCTGAGGATACCTTGAACCTAAGAATGTATGATAAATCCCATAGCAGTATTTTTTGTGACCAGCAAAAGGTCTGACTTATTTTTTTCTTCTAATCTTCATTCACTCATTCATTCAGTCATTCATTCATTCATTCATCATTTATTTTAACCATGTATTCTTTAATTCTTTATTTTTTTTCTGAAGCTGGTTGCTGAAGGATGTGACATACACAAAATGTAGCATCTTTTATTTCCTCCACTATTGACAAATACCATTCCTCCAATGCAGAGACCCGTACGAAGGGAAACCTCTTGTAA
Source organism: Sprattus sprattus (assembly GCF_963457725.1). NCBI lineage: Eukaryota > Metazoa > Chordata > Actinopteri > Clupeiformes > Clupeidae > Sprattus > Sprattus sprattus. The sequence goes on along the minus strand of NC_137918.1, from coordinate 22,598,769 downwards.
TGCAGATGTGACACCATTCCCCTCCAACCATTACTTCAATCCCCACAGAAAGCAATTAAAAGGTAGCTGAAATCCTTAGGATCTAATGGGTTAATTTCTGGGCTTGTTGCTCAGCAGCCCCAGTACAATGAATTCTCTTTGTTTGTTTGCTCTCGCCACAGAGCCAGAGCCGGACTCTATTGACTCGAGTCAAGTCTCAATATGATGAAGCTCATGTGTTTCCGTCAACATTGGCAGGGTGGACAAACACAGACAGGTGACACAGATGATGTTGAAAATATACTTTCTGCTGGCTTTTTTTTTTTTTTGGAAAGTTTTTTTAAATACTATTTCCACCTTAATTTTCAGATGAAGGAAAGCAGTTTTCCATCTCAGACATTCATTTGCCCTCCACACAGAATTAGAGATTTATTTGCTGTGGAGAAAAAAAAAATCAATTAGTGCTAAATTTATTCATGGATTTCTGGGTCTGGCGATCAATGCAAGTCCACTCAGTAGGACTCCCTGGGACCGGGTTCATCCCACTTAATGTGTTTGAAGGGGAATTACCATTGATGTTGTTTTCTCTTCCTTTAGGTCAAAGGGCGCGTGGAGCTGTCATGGCCTATAGCGCCACCAGGGAGGGCCTCACCTCACCATTACCCACAAGGCACTTGGACATGACGAGGACCACTGGGACGGCCAGAGGTGGTGGAGTGTCAGGTTAGCCTGGAGTCATTATTAAAACAGGTCTGCTTTAGCAACCCGGCTTCCAAATCCATCCAACCGGAGGGGATACAAGTACACATCACAGAGATGCGCGCATGATACCAAACATCACGACAGCTATAGAACGCCAGGGGAGGAATCCAGCGAGAATAGCTGACCACTGCTGGGAGCTATAATTGTCAAACGAGTAAAGGTTACCGGTTTGACTCGATATGATATACCGAAAAAAGCTTTTAGGGGGTGGATTTTCATATGTGTGTGCGGCAGGTGAGCTGTAGGAAAAACAGGCAAAACAAGCAATTAGAAACAAACTTCTATGTATCTCAAATAATCACCTCTGAGCTTTTACAGCTGTAGTGTGGCTCAAGGGCTTCGAGTGAAGGATCTTCCCTCCTTCATATTTTCAGCCGTCCACTTTCTCCTCTCTTGTTGATATTTGTAATGTATGCAGTGGTATGACTGTTTGTGCATGCAAGTGTGTGTGTGTGTGTGTGTTAATGTATTTGTTTTTTTAAGACACATACAGTAAACAGCGTGCGTATTGATTTCAAATGCTAACAGCATTTAGGCTATATATCCAGGTCAATTAGAGATAGTTCGACATTTGCAAATCATCTCTTTTCCTCGCTCAGATCCTGAGGCTCTAAAAATGCTCTTTAGCCCCTAATAGCTATGCTTAGACTCTCTGCGGAGCTTGACATCTTGATCCGCTACAGAGACTAAATGATAAGCATTTCCGTATAAATACTCTGACCTGCGGGGGAAAAGTTTAAACTTACAAACTAAATGGGATGTTTTTTTTTTTCTATCTGATTCTTTTATTCCTGTGTCTAGTGCACTTGTCCATCTAACTGCATGAACAAATGAAGAGTAAATTCATTCTGCATTATATACTCTCATACAGTAATAACAACATTGGGAATGTACTGTATCTCTCTGTCATTTAGGATTACATTTGAGTCTGTGGTCAGGAGCATAATGGACTGATTGGTTAATAACAAAAAAAATGATCATCGGTTAGTAACCAATGATAGTTTAGCTTTTTTTCCCTGATACTGTACTTGGATAATGTGATTCTCTTTGTTTAAGCCTTGTCATTGCCATCCGTGAGCACATCCGTAGTCTCTTCATTTAGAACTTTAGTTTTGCTTAAATTTCAATCATGTATTTGAACGAGTTTGGTGTGCCTTGACAGTGGCTTTATTAAAATCAGGTATAATGAGTCCTGAATATGTACGTATGTAGTGTGAGAGAATCTACACAGAAGAGAGAAACAAACAGGCATTAAATGCATCTTCTCAACTGACAGTGATTTTTTTTTTGGTGTTCTCGTGGCCACAGGCAGTCTTTCAGCTGCTTCAAAATCTAAAAATCTCGAATGATTTTTTTTTTTCTGGTATTTACCCCATTTTGGTTTCGTATGATACAGCGTGAGCAAGACAAGGGTGCATGGATGTGTATGTCCACACAAACATGTAATGAGCACTGCATTCTTCACTCATATCTTTTCAATAGCAGTTTGCTTGGAATGTATGTCCTTCGGATGTGTCTTCTATTCTATAATGTGTCGAATGTGCCAGGCTGTGTAATGTGACTGCTTACTCTGCTGTATTTGGCATGTCTAAAGCGTTGACAGACTATACTCAGTCGGAAAAATGAGCATTCCTTTGTGCTGCAACTGATACTGCAACTGAGGTTGAATGAGCAAACGTGAAGGCGAAATATAGAATGGGTGCACTGGTCAGCTCAGCACAGAATAGATAGTAGTACACTACAAGCCTTTAGTTGATTTAAGAATCAACAGCATTTCAGACCGCATTATCCTATCATCTGTTATCAATCAACAGCATTTCAGACCGCATTATCCTATCATCTGTTATCAATCAACAGCATTTCAGACCGCATTATCCTATCATCTAACTTTTTTATTTTTGAATATAGTAGTATCCAGACTGTTAGGTAATGATAAATAAATAAAAACCTATGAATATCCATTTATGTTACTCATTGTTAATAGGATTACTGTTTTCTCATGCTGCACATGCTTTCATTATTATTTCATGACTTGTAGACACTTCTCCCATAAAGCAGCCTGTGTCTAGCTCTTTTAAACGGACCTCTTTTATCTACAACAGAAGCTGTCTCGTGCAAACGCTCTACATCATATCTGAATATGAGATCAAACAGGTGCTCTGCCTCCGCCACTGCTGTATGATTATATCCATCCAGAGAGCTCTGATCCCACAGATAGATAGCAGCACCCTACGCAAACCCTATGTAAAGCATGGTGGAGGATCAACTACTATATTTGTACTGTGGTGCGTAGTGTGTATCAGAGTCACTTCCATTTTCCCTGGCAAAAATACTGACGCAAAAGATTCCCTGGGGACTTGGATCACTCTCTTGCCAGGAAGAGAAGGCAGAACATGGTTGGGAGTGCAGTCTTCACCAGTCAGTGTGCTGAAGGGGAAGTGGGAGCTACGTTGTGTGCTCTGCGGGAGGAGAGGGAAGGGGCAGGTGGATATGTCCCTCCAGTGGTACAGGAGGCAGCGAAGTCGTTAAGTAATCAGAAGGTTGCTAGTTCGATTCCCTGTCGAAGCGTCCTTGAGCAAGACACTGAACCCCCCTAATTGCTCCTGATGTGCAGTGTGCCATCAGTGTAAAAATGAAATGTGTATACATCCTTGTAAGTCGCTTTGGATAAAAGCGTCTGCTAAATGCCTCAAATCTAAATCTCCCTTCACCACTGAGTGGGCAGAGACCACGTGCAGGTGTGTCTGGAGGTCATGACCCCAGCGTTGCCTTCCACGTTGGGTTTTTCCACCCCGGAGAAGGTGCTGTATCGCTGAGAGAGTCTCTGCTGTTGGGGAATAGGCAGTGTAGTGCTCTTATGAAAGGGTAAACAATGCAAACGAGGAAACCTTGTTCCTCTGCTTCATCGACCTTTTAACTAGTGAGCATTTGCTCCAAAAACCCAGGAGGTCTCTGTATGTTCTTTTAGCTGTGGGCCAAGGCTCACCTCTGCTCCTCTTCTATTACTGCCACAGTTGTGTGCGGGTCAAAAGAACCGCTTTGGGTTATTAAGAGGCTTTAACCTGCTGAAACTCGGAGTGTTTTGGGTGTGTGACTGTGCGTGTGTGATGGGGTGTATTTGCGTATGTGTGGTTGTGTTTATGTTTGAGGGGTAAAGGTGAGGCTAACCTCTGAGCGTGCACCTCAGTGTGTCCTGATGTTCTGGGTGTTTTTTTGTCAGTTGTCTAGGCGATTGCTGGAGTAGTGATGCTGCACCCTGTCAGCCAACTCCCCCCCCCCCCCCCCCCCCCCTAACAGCAGCCCAACCCCCCCCAGTCTGGACTGGATGGCAATCTTAGTGACAGGCCCTTGGTCGGATCAGACCATGAATATGCAAGCTCCTGACTTCAGCACGGGAAACAAGGGAGAAGCAGAGATGCGGGGAAACGGGAAAAATAAGCAGTTTTGTCATCTTAAGGTCGTAACATTGACATCATTAGCATATCTCCGTCTGAGTTGTGGGGCTATGTTTGCCTCAGACGCGGCAGAGAAGACGAAGTGGAGTTTCGACTCCCGGCACAGTCTCCCCACACCTTCTGCAAAACTGGCTGGATATGGAAGGAGAACTGAACATGTTTTATGAAATGAAATAGAAGCCAACTGTATGATGCTTTGATTGTATTTTACATGACTATAAAGCATGCATCGGCGTCCATTATGTCTTGATATAAGACTGCATACTTCTAGTGTGATGCAAATGAGTGGAATACGTGCCTTTGATATTTAAATCAGGCCGTGCTTTTCATTAAGCATTTTGGTGCGTGGAATGGTGCTCAATGCATTTTGACTGAAATGTATAATCAAGGGCTCCCCTGCAGACAGAACCAGTTAGGCAATGTCAAAACAACTAGCACAGGGTCTCAACCAAGAAGAGAGGAAATGACTTGGGCACCTCATCAAGAAAAGAACACAAAAAGATGGACCTCTAGCACTTAACCCAACCGCTTCATGCATGTCCCATAGGGCTTAGCGTCTGACTGCTGGCCGATGCAGTCTGAGTTGAGATGAGTCCATGGGACATGACAGTGCAGCTCTGTGGAGGGTGTTTGGTGGATTTCTCTCTGCTGGGTGTCTGCGTGCGTGTGTGTGTGTGTGTGTGTGTGTGTGTGTGTGTGTGTGTGTGTGTGTGTGGGTGTCTGCGTGCTGTAATCTCTTTGTTGAACAGGCTCTGGAGGCCGAGGGACACAGGGATCGCAGCGGAGCAGAGCGGCAGGCCTCCCAGGGGAAGCATGCATGTGTGTGTGTGTGTGTGTGTGTGTGTGTGTGTGTCTGCGGCAGCGGCAGCGGCAGCGGCAGGCCTCCGAGGTGAAGCATGCATGTGTGTGTGTGTGTGTGTGTGTGTGTGTGTGTGTGTGTGTGTGTGTGTGTGTGTGTGAGTGTGTGTGTCTGCGGCAGCGGCAGGCCTCCCAGGGGAAGCATGCATGTGTGTGTGTGTGTGTGTGTGTGTGTGTGTGTGTGTGTGAGTGTGTGTGTCTGCGGCAGCGGCACGCCTCCCTCCCAGGGGAAGAGCTGGTCTCTCGCTGG
>NC_137918.1:22582211-22589711 GCF_963457725.1 Sprattus sprattus | reverse complement strand
ATACAATCATCCTGTGTGTGCTAGTTTTTGTTCTCTTTTTTGTGTGTGTGTGTGTGTGTGTGTGTGTGTGTGTGTGTGTGTGTGTGTGTGTGTGTGTGTGTGTGTGTGTGTGTGTGTGTGTGCGTGCGTGCGTGCGTGTGTGCGTGTGTGCGTGTGTGTGTGTGTGCGGTCGCTCCAGGCCCAGAGCAGCACCCCACCCGTGTCAGGCCCTGTGCCGAGTCACCCGGTCTCGAATGGCAGCTGCACACAGCGAGACCGGGAGCCGTGGCCAAAGTCAACAGATGAGCTGGCCTCCATCGCACACACACACACACACACACACACACACACTCCATCGGCTCGCTGTGTGTTCTGATTGTAAATTGCACTGGTGATGATTAGAGAACTCCAGCACAGGATGTAGACTCTTAAAACTGTCCAGAGAAAATAATTTTATACTATGTTCAGGAAACATTTTTTTTTTCTCTCTCTCTCTCTCTCTCTCTCCCCCTTCTCTCTTCATCTTTCTCTCTTTCCCTCTCTCTCTCTCTCTCTCTCTCTCCCTCTCTCTGCTCCAATCCCCTCCCTCTCTAATTTAAACATCATGGCAGTGAAGAGGTGGAAGGAATTGGTGTGCAAATTGGTTTAAGGCCTCTGAAGCAAGGGACAGACAATAGGGCAGCTTTCCCAGTGCAGCTTATCTTCCAGCTCACACACACTCTTCCAGCTCACACACATTTAAACATGTGTACCTTCACTTCCAGCTCACACACACTTACACATGTGTACCTTCACTTCCAACTCACACACATTTAAAGATGTGTACCTTCACTTCCAACTCACATACATTTAATCATGTGTACCTTCACTTCCAGCTCACACACACTTACAGATGTATACCTTCACTTCCAACTCACACACATTTAAACATGTGTACCTTCACTTCCAGCTCACACACATTTAAAGATGTGTACCTTCACTTCCAGCTCACACACACTTACACATGTGTACCTTCACTTCCAGCTCACACACATTTAAACATGTGTACCTTCACTTCCAACACACACACATTTAATCATGTGTATCTTCCTTTTACACTCTTAACCACGTCCGGTAGTGCTTACATGTATAGTATTTGCAGTGACCTGTGGTGTATCAGGGCACAAAAGCTGTGGTTGTGTTGTGTCGTGTTTGTACAATTCTTTACTAGGACTTTTTATTGGTCTCAGTGTGTCCATTTTGTGTCTTTATGCGTGTACAGCATGGGAGTGGTATGCATGTGTGGGCAGTAGAGAGTCGTCATGGGCTGCTCATGTCGATGTGTGTTTATATGTGTGTACCCATGTGCATCAGTGTGTGTGTGTGTGTGTGTGTGTGTGTGTGTGTGTGTGTGTGTGTGCGTGCGTGCGTGCGTGTGTGTTAGGCTCAGTTGTTTATTTCTGAATTCGCCTGTCAGTAGGTGGAGAGGAAGATCAATGGGCTTTTGTAATGGCCTGATGAGAATGAATTATTATTGTTCTCTCTGCCTTACCTCCCACTCACACCGTGTCATGATGTCATCATCCAGGGACTCCCAAATGGGGTGCAGGCTGCACATGTGTTACTGTCTGCAAAAAAAAAAAAAAAACTGGCCTAACCACTGTTTTACTCTCCCCCCCCCCCCCCCCCCCCCCGTTAATACACCCTGCACTCTGCCCCTTATCTGTGTCCACATAGTCATTAAAAGGAATTAGTGTCCAATTAAAAAATGCTTTGTTGTCAGGATTGACCTCAACATCTTCATGCAGTGTCAAACAAGGATGTTCAGTCATGAACAAATATGCAAGCGGCTGGGTCACACACACACAGACGGCAGTAGATTTACCAACAGGAGTGTCCACTACATTCATAAGTGCTGTTTAATAGCTGTTGGGCTACGGGGATAGGAGCTACCCAGATGCTCCAGTGTAAATGTGTCATAGCGTCTTCTGTTTGAGACGGACAGTAATGCTGGGTTGAAGAGTGGGTTAATTGAGAGGGGTAATTGAGAGGGGTAATTGCAGCAGGAATCAAAGGGCTTAATAGCAGAGAGTACCTGTGGCCAACAGATTGGATTTACTTCGCGGCGACCCCTGTGGTTTTATTGACTTTAGGTGAGCACGAACGTGTTAAGGCCCGAAGACCTCTCCTCACATACTCCGGCCTAATTTAGATTTATATGTTTTTCTCCAGCCTCTACTTATGCCTCTCCTCACTCTACACATGATCTTTTATTTTCTTTGAACAAAAAGGCATGATGAGGGGGAGGGTGAGCGAGTGTGAGAGAGAGCAAAAGAGAAATATTGTGTTTTTTGTGTGTGCATGTGTGAGGGGAGAGAGGGGGTGGACGGGTTGGGTTGTGTGTGTGTGTGTGTGTGTGTGTGGGGAGAGAGGGGGTGGACGGGTTGTGTGTGTGTGTGTGTGTGTGAGGGGAGAGAGAGGGGGTGGACGGGTTGGGTTGTGTGTGTGTATGTGTGTGTGTGTGTGTGACTAGACTGGAACAGTGTTCCGCTGCCATAGTGTTGCTTTGGCACTAAGAGATTCGGAGAGTGTGTTTCTGTCTCCCACCCTCACACACAGTTGGGGAAAAAAAGAGAAAAAATATCCAGCTTGATTTAATCAAAACTGGGCTCGGGCCCAAACCCAGCAACACAGCGCGGGGACAGCTTCGACCCAGCAACCACTGCGGGCTCAAGAGGCCAGATACCAGAAGAACAAAAAAAAAAAGTGCGCAGGAGTGCGAGAGAGAGAGTGAGAGAGAGAGAGAAAGAGAGAAGGAGCGAGAGTGAGAGAGAGAGAGGGAGAGAATGAGAGAGAGAGAGAAAGAGAGAAGGAGAGACGGAGAGAGAGAGAGAGAGATAGAGTGAGAGAGAGAAAGAGAGAAGGAGAGAGCTGGTGGAGGAGTGAGAGAGAGAGAGAGAGAGAGAGAGAGAAGAAGAGAGCTGGTGGAGGAGTGTAGGTGGCTACAGCTGGGGGTGGTTGGAGAGCAGAGAGGATGGTAATACGTCCCAGAGGTGGTGGCGAGAGCGCAGTCGCTCGCTCGGAGAAACAGGCTGGCCTTTGACAGTGAGGCAGAGTTATTTCCTGCCGCCGCAGCTCCCTGGCCACCCCCCCTCCGTGGTCGCCCCCCTACCCCCACCTCCCCTCCTCCCCCACCCCACCTCCTCCCCCGCCCCACGCCGCCTCAGCCTCAGTGCTGGAACCTTGTCCACGAGCTGCGGTCGGAAAAACAGGGACGGTGTCTGTGGCCCCTCCTTCGGCCATCTCACCTGCTCCACTCCACTCTCTCCTCTGGTCAGCTCCAGTGCTACTCACATCATGTTTGCACAAATCCCTCTGCCTCTCTTTGGGTCTTCCTGTTTCACCTGAACAAACAGACAAACAAACAAACCGACATATAAACAAACAAACAAACAAACACATGAAAGAGAAGCCGCCTGTTGTGTCAGAGGACCCTAGACACAAATAAAACTACACTGCAGTTCCAGTATGAGAGGGCCTAGCAGTGAGTGGTTGGTTTTCATCGCGTGGATGTATATATTTCAAATTTTTGGGAGGAAATGAAGATCAAAACTCTAACCAAGAACCTTTCCCAAGATGTGGCGTATTAAAATGTTGATCACAAAACAGAGCATTACATTTCATGAAATTCACAAAACATGGCAGAAGACTGTGCCGCAGATTAAAAAAAAATTCTATAAGTCGATCTTTCCTTAACCGGTGTGTGTGTGTGTGTGTGTGTGTGTGTGTGAGTGTGTGTGTGTGTGTGTGTTGGTGTGTGTGTTGGTGTGTGTGTGTTTGTGTTGGTGTGTGTGTGTGTGTGTGTGTGTGTGTGTGTGTTGGTGTGTGTGTGTGTGTGTGTGTGTGTGTTGGTGTGTGTGTTAGTGCGTGTGTGTGCGTTCCCAAAACACATCTCACACTCCACATTCTGGCCCCAGTGCTTGTTCTGGGTTGGGAGGCCTTCAGCACTGCGCCATGGATGTGGACACACTAGATTTACAAGTGTTTCGTTTGGAATGGCCGTGGAACACGCAGTGGTGGTGGTGGTGGTAGGGGATTTCTGGAAGTCTTCTACGGTTTCTTCAGGGTCAGCGTTTTGTCCAACGGAGGACATTACATGGTGACAAGCAGCATTAAAAAACTGATTTGTTGTATTTCATTAACTCCTTTGCATTTCGCACTGCACCTCTGGTTCAGCATCTCAGTTGCAGTAGCACCGGGTCCAAAGAGTGATGGACTTATATTTTTTGGGGAGTAATTCATCATGCTTTGCTTTTAACCGGTGATGTATTTGAGAGGGAACATTGCTGAAAGAAGAGTCACCTTGGGCCTTAGGAACATTTCGCCTTTTGTAAAAGAACACTTGGCATTTGCAGAATAAATGGTCTCCTAAACACAGAGGCCATTTTGGACCACACACGCATCCTGCTGCTCCCCACTCACTATTTAAAGCCACAAACTCTTGAGATAAATAATAGGGCTTTTCCCCTTAGTCCTGTGGTACGGTATAGAGTTACAGAAAGGAGTCCCTGTCTCTGAATTCTTTCCCTGGATGCAGTCTCAGGAAGCCTGGTAGGTGGTTTCACCACCATGGCAGTATGGATGTGAAATATAGCTTTAGAAGTAGTCGTGGCGAGGAACGTAACTGATTGGCTAAAACACACAGTGTTACTCTGGAGCAAGGGAGAACCACATTTTTTGTCTTTGGCCTTGTGCTGAAATCAAAGACCGGGATGTTCGTTTTTTGTGGACATTGGCTTTTTCTATGTTCAAAAAATGCAGCTTCAGGCACTGAAATGTATTTTTTATTTATTTTTGCTCTATCCTTGCGTGTCCAACCTAGTCGTGTCCAAAACAAATAAGCAAAATACAAATACAAAAATGGCACTACGAAAATGTGTTCTCTCTTCCTCTTTGTTTGTGATGACAGCCTTTTGACATTTGGCAGCCATTAAACTGTGCCTAATGCTTTCCACAGGAAGGTTTTCCTTCTTAAGAACCTTATGAGGTGTTACATTAATATTTTGACAGTGGGTTTTTGTCTCGGGCTGGACAAGTTGTACTTAAATTCTAACCTTGAAACATCACCCTGCCGTAGGTTGACGGCGACTTCTGGAGCTGTTAAACCACAGAAGTGTCCTTGGGCAGGATTGTGTGAGGGTGGTGAGAAAAAGAGAGAAAGGGGGATGGAGAGAGAGAGAGAGAGAGACAGTAAGAGGCAGTGGCGCTAGTCAGCCACTGGGAACCATTCCAGTATCCAGGTCCTATTTTGGTGTATTGACTCAATAATGGTTAGAGGGCCTCAAGAAGAGGAGTCATCTCAGCTGTGCCGACTGGGAAACGGAAAGAGAGTTCAGGAAAAAAATAACCCTCAACTGGTGCTGTCGGAGTTTGCAATGCGTAGCTCCGGGGCAGTGAATCTGAAAAGAGTGCTCACCCTGAACCTCGGTAATCTGCCAGAGTTTCATGCAATTTCAATGACAAACCGTGTTGTGAGGCCCTGTCTCCCTTTCTCCGCCGGGTCCGCGAGAGAGAGGGCAGAGGCTCAGGAAGAGAGCGAGAGAGAGAGAGAGAGAGATGGAGGGAAAGAGAGAGTAGCATGAAAAACAGGCATGCTGGACCACCTGCAGCTACTCTGCTGGTGTTCTCCAGTAAAACATCACTGTGGACCAGACAGTCCCCTGACTGGGGCCAGGGCTTAAGACTGCCCCTCCACAGAGAGAGGGTTGAGGTGGTGTTGAGACCTGTGTCTGCAGCACACTGTGTTGTTGAGAATTTATCTAACGAAGTCCCAACCCCGGCAGACCCTCTGGAGAACAGGCATGTTTTCTTTAAGCCTGTGTTATCCAGCCCGGGATTGGTATTAATAAATAAAAACGGTGTAGTGCTACAAGATGAAGAAATCAAAACAGAGAAGTAATACAAAGCCCTGTGTGGCTGGTCCCTCCAATGTGGATTCCTTTGCTCCTGGACATTTCCAAGAAGCTCTTGTTGTGAGTCTTGTGGGAGGTCTTCTACGTTGCACTGTGTCTCTTCTGTTTAGGGCTACACTACGTAGCACTGACTTCTCAGGTTACATGCCATAACCATTAAGTCACATCTTCGTTTGTGAACAACATCTCCCTGGGTGGACAAGAAACGTCTACATGCAGCTCACAACACAACCAACACACCTACACTCAGAGAAGTGGCCTCTCACCTTTGTACTGTGTTCCGATATTTATTTTCTCTCTCTCTCTCTCTCTCTCTCTCTCTCTCTCTCTCTCTCTCTCTCTCTCTCTCTCTCTCTCTCTCTCTCTCTCTCTCTCTCTCTCTCTCTCTCTCTCTCTCTCTCTCTCTCTCTCTCTCTCTCTCTCTCTCTCTCTCTCTCTCTCTCTCTCTCTCTCTCTCTCTCTCTCTCTCTCTCTCTCTCTCTCTCTCTCTCTCTCTCTGCACCCCCAGTGAGAGAAGGGGGTCTAATGGGGAGGTAACGCAGACTATGTTTCAGTGCTTCTCTCACTCTCGCTCTCCTACCTATACCTCAGCCCTGCACTCTGTTACAAACATCCTAAAGGACGGACATCGTCTTGCTGTCTCTGAAGGGCCAGTTTAATTTCTTCTTCTTAGCACAATATTGCTTACGAAATGCTCTGTAACTACAATGCAACTGGCCTACATCTGGTGCATGGTCAATACCGAGCCCAATCAATATCTGCTGGAAGTTTGCAGATGCCACAGGGCCTAACAGCTAGGAATGATATTACTTTTTGTCAGATTGAGGGGTGTATGGGTGGGGATGGGGGAGCACTGGGGACTGGGGAGTCTCTATTTATTTCTGTGTTTTTTTGTTTGAGATGCTGTAGGAGGATAAGGGGTGGGGGTCAACCCACCCCCAGGCAACTGTGTATATATATATATGTGTGTGTGTTCTGTGTGTGTGTGTGTGTGTGTGTGTGTGTGTCCGTGTGTATTCCATCGCACAGTTCCACAACAGCAGCATCAATAGCTCTTTTCTTTTTTGTGTGCATGTGAGGCTGTTAAATGGGTGGATATTTGGTTTGATTTGGCGTGACCTCCTGCACTGATTGCAGTGAATTACATTCACCCTTGAAATAAGATATCCAGCGATATCCAGTTCATCCAACAGCTGCACTGATTGGGAGGGAAATTATTTGATAAAAGCTTCCAGATCAATTTTGAGAGGGAGAATAATAGCAACAAAAAAAAAAAAACATTGACAATTAATCTCTCTGTCTTGTCCATCACAACTAGGATCAGCCTGCTCTGGCGGGGCCGGGATAAAGTAGCCAGCAGCACAACACAGCACTGTAATGGCGAGCCTCGCAGGCAGGCAGGAGGTTTCTGTTGAAAAATACTGTTGTACGTTTGGAGACATTCTGTCAGCCGCGCGAGGTTGACACCTCGGATCACAGTTTGATAGCTGGGAGAGCTGCGGCCAATGGAAGCGGTCCTATTAAGGTGGATGTTTTCAAAGTTTTGGGGCTGGGCACTGGGGAAAAAATA
>NC_137918.1:22572211-22579711 GCF_963457725.1 Sprattus sprattus | reverse complement strand
CTACCATTTGCTGTTGAGGACTGATATTGGGGGGCTCCCACACCCCTGTGCCTAATGAGAGGGGGATCATATGATAGATGAGAAGAGAGAGACGCGGTAGGGGATCATTGTGTTTTAACACACACATTTGTCTCTCTGGGTGCCAGCAGTTCCAACACACACTTCCCCACTCAGGCCAATGCACAATAGCGATGCCCTCACATCCTCAAACCTTTATGGAGGAGAACCCCCATGAGACTAATGGACCAGAACATGGTCTCCATTCAGCTCAGGCCGATGTGCATCCCAAGTCTTTTGACAAGATTATTAAGAGAGTTTTGCTTTTACATGGACGAGACTTTCTCTGGAAGTGTTCACAGGAAGTGTTTCTGACATTGAATTTGTCTCTACGAAATTAGCGGTGAGTTATATATCGGTGCAAATGTCGTGCATGTATACGTTTATGAATCTTGTCTATCAGTTCACAGAAATGCTGAAAAGAAATAAGTTAACCCTTCACTTAGTCATGTCTCCAGGGGTTAAATTGGGATTCGTAATGTACGGGCACTCTGTGGTTTTAACCAGGGTTGCCATGGTCTCATATGCCTGGACGCATCAGCAACGGTGACTTATGACAACAAATGAAAGCCTCTATTTGAATGATAAAATCACATAAAATGTCATTTTATCATTGAAACAATTTTTGATTTTTTTTTTAAACAATATAAACTATTTTGTAGACGTAAAACAGGAGACCTATAGTTGATATCTCTGAATGTGGCTGTGTGCACAACTACAGCTGATGGCAATAAAACCTTCTTTGTAAGTGCACTCTCCTGTGTATCAGTATCAAAATATAGGAATGGTGGAGTTAGGCTATTGATAAAATAATTAATATGAATGGTATGAATATGAATGTTTAATAATTACGTCAAAGTGGAATTAATTTATATCCTACTATATAAAATACAAACAGATATTAATTAGTGAAGTTATAGTTAGGAAATGATCAAACTACCTGCAGTACTTAACCATGATGTTATTTGAGTTGCTCTGATATTTTGCTCAAACCACTCTAGCTTTGACAGTTAAACTTGAACTTGAGCTTGTCAACTGGCAGGATTTGGCGCAATCTGTCACTATTCAATATTTTACAGTAGTGAAGCGTGAGAAATTTCATAGAGGAACCCCAATACATTATTTTCTTCTACAGATCCGCGACCTCCCGTATTACTGTGCTAAATTTATGCTACCGTGATACATTTCACAGTAATGGTGTGTCTAATCACTTCACACCCAGATGGTCAGGTGTTTTATATAATAGTGTCAGTTTCATTGTCCCAATCAAGTCATCACTTACTATAAAACAAAGAAAATGTGTTTCAAAGATCAAATAAAGAATGATATTATCCAGATTACAAATGTCTTGCAAAGCATGCTGTGAAGGATTGAGGCTATCAAAAGTATAAATCATTGGACAGATAGGCTACTTTGTCAAACACTGTAAGCAGGCCTATGTACAACACAAACTGAACACCGGAAAGTCTCCTCATAACAAAAAAGCAACAAACTCTTTCACAAATATCGGTTTTGTATACATATACAGCTCCTGCCATATACAATACAATACAATACAATCTATGACTATCTGGCATTTACAATTTCAATGAAATTATACCTGTTCATGCCACTTCTTACTCTCCGATGTACACCACACTGATTGGCCTCTCTCCGATGTACACCACACTAATTGGCCTCTCTCTGATGTACACCACACTGATTGGCCTCTCTCTGATGTACACCACACTGATTGGCCTCTTCATTGCAGTTCCCACGGTTTTTAGTTACCTGGCTAGTGTGCCTTTGGACAGACACTTATGGCAACTGCTTGATTGGTCCATCCTTACTTTGCCAAAAAGGTTTAATTTAAGACTAGATGTAATGTGGGACTTTTATTTCTTGTGTCTGTCAATTGCTCTAACCAAATGAGAAAAATCTGCAAATCCCATGGCAACCATGCAGTCTTATTGTTGGGTAGAAAAGGTTCTTACCTTTTTGCTGTTTTTTGCACTTAAGCAATATCAGCATCGACCTCCCTTTCTCTTTAATATTTAACAGTTGCTCAAATGGCAACCTAACTAAATCATTTTTATACAAAAAAAATTGAAGTTGACCAACCACTCACTCTCTGGTTGAAATCAGTTGTTTGCTTTTGATTAGCTAGTATCAGTTTATTAGCGGCTCAGACAGCAGCTAGGCAGCCACCAATATTGATTCTGATTGGTGAGAAGACAGCGGCAGGTTGAAGCCCCTTGCCCAGCCACTGACAGTTTACTTTCTGTTCTCCAAATATTCCTGGGCTTCCTCTACACACCCACTGGGCATTTTCTTCTCATTCAGAGTCCAGTCAGCGCAGTTTAACACTCAACAGTGATTGGCTAATTAAAAACAAAATTGTGAGAGACTCTTCCCCTGGCATCCTATAGGAGTCGCCACTGGTATTTTATGTAATTTTATAAAACAAACTGCATTGACCGCAGTTTATTGAATGTTACGTCATGCCATGCAGTTGTTTTAATAACTTTAACTAGTTTAAATGGAAGAGTTCCATTTGCTGAAAATGATATTATTTTCTCCTCGATTTAACTTATAAAAGTATAATAGGAAAAGGTGGAAACCCACAGGGTGCCTGTGCTACTTCATATTCATGAGTTCATATTCACTTACATTAGCATGAGTTCCTCACACGCTAGCAGCTGTCAACTGTTAAGATCGTTCCCTCAGCTAGAGACAGCTACGATAGTTAAAAAGCTATGATAGATAGAGACCTTAATATGAGTTCATATTCACTTCATATTAAAATTAGATCATACACACGCTAGCAACTACAAACTGTTCAGATGTTACCCTAAGCTAGAGATAGCTTAAGTTAACTGGCATGAGACCTTGCACACCTCTTGGGGTGGCTCACGCTTTATAGCATCTCGTTAAATACAGTCAGGACACCCCTTTATCATTATGGAAGACTGAATGTGACTGACTTTGAATGGAAATGTGTTATCTATCCAATGTTGTTTGTCGTATGTGAAAGATGGCGCGACCATGCGGGGAAAAAAGCATTCCCATGCATACGACTCACCCGAGTATTAAACGCAGGGATGCAGAAATGTTTTCAAAATCCTTGTAAACGTGTTTAAGTCATTATCTGAAGTACACCGATATGTTTAAAAATATATTGTTGAAGATGGATGTGGTGAGGTTAAGCGTCCCCTGATGACAATGAATAGCGTATGTGCCAGTGCTAATATAGCTGATAGCCCCTGCCCAGTTTAACTCCTGCATTTTCCTGGTTGGGTTAATCATTTTTTGAGTCTCCACAATGCATCGTAAGTCTTACGGATCAAATAACCGTAGCCAGAGGCCTTATGTTTGAGCCAGAGGGGTTGCGGGCTACATTCCTCTCAAACTCCCTGTCATTATCATCATTGAAAGTCTCTTCTTTTACCTTAATCCACAACCCCCACTCCGCCAAGATGGTATCAGAACTTCCAGAATGCATTTCTCACATTGTCCAAACGCTTCCTGACCAGCCTTTCTTCAGCAGTTCCTCCTGAGCGATAATAAGTCTTTAACTCGCTTATGAAGCCATTACCTCACATCCTGTATAGGTGGAAGCTGTGGGTATGTGTATTTCCTATTTTGAGGAAGCAATCAGGAGGACCCTTGTGTGGAAAAGAATGGCATAACTCTTCACAGTAACATTTTTCTAAGAATAATGGCATGGTTTTGGGTTCACAGAAGGTCATGTTTATGGAGAAGGAGCTGCTGCTACTGCTGCTACTGCATTAGATCATTAAGGATGTCGATATGTGGGACTGTCAATATGTTCTCTGCACTCCAGCTTGACCTACAGCCAATTACTGTACAGAACCATAGGCAGTAATTAGTTTCAGGAACACCAAAACATTGTTTATTTACATTTTCACATGGAGGGAATGTGTATTTTCCTTTTTTTCTTAGAGGGTAAAAAAAGAACTCTTTGGTTTTACTTGACATTGCCACGGACTGAGTGAATTCTCATACAAACTATACCAAGAATAATATTTTTGAAAAGATGAATGATAGATTTGATGACTTGCAGCACTTATCATGTCCTAACTACTGTAACTGTTTTAAAACCCTCCGGCTTAAGTTTTTTGTAATTTCCCAAAGTTCTTAACAAAGGAAGAGGTTGAGAGGGAAAAAAAAAATCAATAAGCCATTTTAGTCTCTATCTATCAAAGTAGATTCCTCCTTGTCTGTTTTAAAATGGTGGATGTGGCACTTTAATGGGATCGTGTGAGCTGTTTGAAATGTATGCCAATGATTCCTGTCATTTCGTGGCAGCCAGGCCATGGTTCAGTGATCGCCCACTTCTCCCTTGTCAGCTCAACGGAAGACAAGCATTTAGTTGCAAACTTTGAGCAGGTTGCGCACACCAGAAATGATGTGACTGCTACTTTACCCCCTTCCCATGCATGCACACACCCACACACACCCACACACACCCACACACACACACACACACACACACACACACACACACACACACACACACACACACACACACACACACACACACACACACACACACACACACACACACACACACACACATATCCTCTCATATATACACAAACAACCACACACACACACACACACACTCACACCTTTATAATAGCCCCAGCCCCCGGCACACTGCGATGTCACATGAGGTTGGACAGGACTCTAGGGACTCCTGTCGCTGTCTCACAGATGAGGCTTCAGTCATTTACTGTTTAAGTCTCCCTATTAGCACTGGCATGGCTGAGAGCCCTCAGAGAAGAAAGGGGTCGCTGACCTTTCACCAAATCAAGCTACTTGCTTCTGCTTTATTTTGATGCTGTGTGTGTGTGGTTGTTTGTGTATATATGAGAGGATATGTGTGTGTGTGTGTGTGTGTGTGTGTGTGTGTGTGTGTGTGTGTGTGTGTGGCCTTTCAGAAACAATCTCTTTCCCTTTTTGTCCTTTACTCTGTTGTCTCATTGCTTTTTGTTTATTAAGGCCTTCAGTTTAGTTTCCCCTCTATCTACTTTAACCTTATGCACATTGAAGAGCAACGTGGAGGGGTTTTTATGATGCCATCAAACCCGTGGCTGTGGCTGTGGTGAGTGGTGTTTCAGGTGAGCACTGGTGTGGGGGCGAGCGCAGTGTGATCAGACGCTGCTCCTCTCATCCCTCCATCAGGACCGGCGGCGGCGTCAGCCCTGCTGTCTCTCCAGCGCCCCAAGTGATGGCTGCCCACTGCTGCTGCCCATCTCCCTCAGAGCGCAGGAGCCATGGCCCCGTTGCATTTTCTGCCTTGTAGCACACCAAAGTAAAACCGCTTGTCAGGCCGAGGTGTCTCCAAGCTGACAAGATGCCCCAGTGACATTTCAGCTCCAAAGAGCAAGTGTCTTGCATCCGAGTGGTCAAATATCAAATAATAGGTCAAGCAGGGAGGAGCGGTGAGCTGGCTGGGGAAGGGCGGACGGGCTCAGGCAAGCCAGGCTTGACAGGCGAGAGGGGGCCCAGGGCCAGCCCTGTGACTGAACAAAGTGGTGTTCTGTTGGGCATGGCCCTGGCTGTCTGCACCTTATTGGCTTCAAAGCAGTAGACATTGACATTGATTAATCTGCTTAACCCTTTGTACATGACAGAGACAGGGGGAGGGTTGTGAGGGGTGGAGGGGTGAGGGGTGAGTCGAGGTTGGTCCCAGTTTGGGTGGGTATGCGGCAGGGACCAGTCCAGTGGCTCATGCCGTTAGAAATGTATTCCTCTGCTCATTAGAATACCCTGACACCCATCGTTCCGCTAGTCATGGTGATTGCCCCCCCCCCACCCCCCCCACCCCCCTGTAAGAGAGTGTTGGGGGTGAAGCCAGTGGGCCCAGATCTGACTGGTCATTTAATGTAGATTTAAGTGCTAAGTTTTATTAATGTGATTGATTTAGTCTATGTGGGTGTGCAGGAATCGACGTTTTTACGGTGCTTTAATTAGATATTTTTCAGACGAATATATCTTCCATTATGCAGTTTGGTCAATTACATCAGAATCCTTGATGGAATCTGAATACCCTGTAAATGAGGTAAAATGTTGGTAAAAGAGGCGTCACATAGTTTAACTAGTCATTTCTGAGTCTTAAGAACATTATATAGCTGTCTGTATATTTTACTTTGATCTCAACTGACAAACACAACAAAACAAAACAAAAAACACTGCAGAAAAATATTTCATCCTAAACATTTGGTCTTGAATGAACGTCCACTATTAATTGTGGTGTCAAACATGACCTTTTTTTTTTGATGAATTTTCATGACACCCACTTTAGACACAAATTAAATCAGCATTTGTGCGGGAAGAAAGACAGACAGAGAGAGAGAGATAGACGGAGAGAGAGAGAGAGATAGACAGAGAGAGAGACAGAGAAAGGAGAGGTGTCAGAAGTGGGCCTGACAGCCCTCAGCGAGCCACGCAGTGCAGCTGACATAAATATTTAACATGGAGGGGGTAACCTACAGCGTGTCATGTCATGGCCGTGATTAGGCCGGGCGGTGACCTCCCTCTCCTGGAACACGGGTTTGGGGCTGCATGTGTCAGCGCATCGTAGATTCCCTATCAGAGGCTTGCCAGCGCTCCGCTTAACCCCCATTTCCATAAACCCATTCCTATGGAACAGTGTGCTTCCACCCCAGACCGGCGGAGAAGGCTTCTGGGAACGCTTCTGGGACCGCTGTCTCCCAGGCCTGCTCTGAATGTGGCCCCCCTGTCTGACAGCAGGCAGGCTGGAGACGGCCACTACCCGGCGCTCCTTCCCTCCCTCCGCTCCGCCTGCTCCAGTGGGCTGCCTTCACAGGGAGCTACATTTGCCTGTTATGTCATTTTTTGGATCTACAGCGGTGACACCCTTGTGAATAATGTCGGTTCTGGTGCAGGCATGCCTGGAAGCGAGTGTCTGCGTTCCCCTGTTGTTCACCTATTTCATTTTTGTATTTTTTTTTTGTGCCCACAGAAATGAATTATGCAAATGTATTATTTTTATTTCTTTTTTGCGAATGTATTTATTTTTTGGGCTTTTTTTTTTCTTTAATCAGATAGGATAGTGAAGGTTTGGACAGGAAATGAGCTGGATGGAAGAGGTGGGGAGTGGGATCGGGAAATGACCGCAGGTCGGATACGAACCCTGGTCCCCGTGGGCGTTCAAGCCCGTATATGGTCGGGGCTGCTGCTTGCGCCAAAGCTCCCCCTGAAATGTATTATAAATTATCAAATGTATTATAAAAGAATAAAGTGGCAAACTGTAAAATGAAGGGTTATTCTGGTGATTTTTTTTCTAAAGAAGTTTGAACAAAGACTTCAAAAACACAAATAACTGATGTGATATCATTAAAATTATACAATGAAATGTCACTAGATGAAAATGGTATGGCTTGGTTTATGGGCCGTTTTAAAGTTCAGAGAAAT